>NC_090265.1:1511847936-1512584811 GCF_040414725.1 Anabrus simplex | reverse complement strand
CAAACTTTTGAAATAAAAATTTCTCCAAAAAATAGTTCTTTCACATCGCACTAGGGTGCACCATTATAGTTTTTCAGTAGTGTCCCCTAGAAGAGAAAGTTCACACTTCTTACTACCGGTAAAACAAAAATACATCAAAAGTGGCACAGTTCAAAAACTCCAAATTTTCCACGTAGTGACATCTTCTGAGAAACTTGAAAATTAATACCGTCGATAAAGTTCATACTTCCTCCAGCAGAGGAGTTTCCACTGGCGCACATTTTAAATTAGCGGCGTGGAGGTGTACCGCCCGGTACAATAATAATAATAATAATAATAATAATAATAATAATAATAATAATAATAATAATAATAATAATAATAATAATAATAATATAATTAATTAATTTTATTGATGTTTCTCTCCATTCATTCCTAGTACAGTTTTACGAAACCTGAGTTGTAGTAATTTTGACCCTTACCCTCCACCCCAACATTTCTAGGCTGGTGCTTTTCAGCGCATATCACCTGAAGGTTGAACCAGCCAACCTGGGCTCGAAAAGTCAGTGTCTGAGTCACTTAGCATCGATATTTGGAATCTAGTATATCATTAAAATTATACTGTTTGTTTAACAACTCTGTAATTCCTATCTGGTTTATGAGACTGAATCTAGTCCTGTAGGTGTAGGTGTAGGGTGTCTGCCTCTTGCCTGGAGGCATCATGTTCTATACCAGACCAGTCCAGGAGTTGAAACGTGATTTATTCAGCCTCGTGAGACCAACTGAGAAGCTGTTTGATACGAACGGCTCGGTCAAGAAAGCAAGAAATATGGCTGACGATGTCGTCATTCTTATACGTGGAACTCCAGTATCTGCAGGCCATCTGTCTGGACTATAGCACCATGATATTATTTTATGAGACTGACGGGCACCGGAAATACATATATTGACATGGAACACTCGCATTCAGGAACTGTTGCACGCTTCGACACTCGATGAATCCAACTACTCTGGAAAGCAATTTTTGTCCCACGAAAATTCACTGCTACAGACTTAAGAGTAAAATAATAAACTTCTAGCGGGTCTCAACATTCACAACAAAGGTTAGTCCACGTAAAATGTCGAATTGTCAAAGCTAAATCTCCGTATTGCTAACCAAACTGAAGATGAAGTGTAGCCACTCAGATTGCCAGCCATATCGAATGTGTAGTTTAGACACTTTTCAAATGTAGACTGCCAAACGTATGGAGGGTGAAGTGTGGGCATCTCTCAAAGCTGCTGTAGATGTCCAGACTGTCAACCGTATCGAAGATGAAAGGTGTGAGCTCTTCAAATCTATACCAGAGGTAGCTTGCCTTATCAGCACTGAAGAGCTGACACTGTACCATGCAGGCTTAACTCAGGGAGAAGTGGGCTGTGCGCGAGGTCATCGAACGGGCATCGAGACACAGTTTTTCCTTAGACTGGGACAGCAGCACACACATGTAACTAAAGAACGATGCCGGATTGTGTATTATAATATGAAAGAATGCGATGGAATTCTAATATATACTCGCTCTATTCATTTTTCTTTCCCATTAATGTTAAGAATAAAAGATAGGTAGCTGGTATAATTGTCGGGTAAATATAAATTTTAATAAGAGGTAAGGATGACGATATTAAAAGTTGAAAATTGTTGAATATGTTTTAAATATAATTGTTATAATAGCCGTTATAAAATAATTAATTTGACTGATAATGAAAAATATTTCGTTACAATCAATTGATTTTGTATGTATCTATTATACCGTGCGCTCGATTTAAAACTTCCCACCTTGAATAAATTTAATGGTCCTTATTTTGGATTTTTGGTTCTTGCTGAAGAAATCAGGTCAATTTAGTTTCCAAAAGGGAAGTAGAAAAGCACTAATCATTGAATATTATGTACTGCGAACCAAAATAAAAACCATGAAATTTATTCAAATTGGGAAGACTTGAAATGAACACACACCATATTAAATATTAACATTACCGCCAGTACCTTTTGCTGATTTATAGTAAACATCCTGCTGCATACGTTGGCTACATTGGATATCACTTTCTATCTGGTGTTTATGTAGTAATAAACATGGTAGTATTCATGTCGCCTATTGTCTTCATTTACTTTCATCTAAACCTTTAAAAAATGATTCCTAAACTCTAAACATATTTCACTTATCCGAATTCCACTCCCCACACCACTGTTTTGTGTAACAGTGGTTCTACTGTATCTCAATATTCCTGGGCGAGGGTGGGGGTGGGGGTGGGGCTACCAAATGGCTCACGCTATCTGTTGCATCACTACAGTATGCGTCAGTATCGCACCAGTCAGTCTTGATTACACGGACCCACTTATGTTGGAGCATATCTTCGCTCGACCGGTAAAAGGTTGTATTCCACAAAGCTCTTCCTATCAATTATTCTCCTTAAGACTGGTCACGCCTCCCAGCCACGTATGGTTATGCAGTCCATCAGAACAAATTTTGTTGTGTTCATTTTCCTATGCCCATGTGTAAAGGAAAATGAACCTTACAGTACCGTACTGTAGGAATGTGCGTTTGCATTACGTATTTACGCACTCCTATTGTACAATGCATGTAAGGTTCATTTTCGTTTAATCGTCGACATAGGAAAACGAACACAACGGACATTGTTCTGATGGACTGCGTATCCATATATGGCTGGGAGGCGTGACCAGTCTTAAGGAGAATAATGGATAGGAAGAGTATTGTGGGATACAACGTTTTACCGGTGGAGCGACGATATTATAATGGGCTAAACTACATGGATTGCCTCTTTAAGAAACAGGAAAGTAATGTAATTTGGAGTGTTATTTCAACGAGAGCAAGTAAATAGAATGAAAGCTGACTAATGGGTTATAGTAATACTACCGTCGGTTCGGATTCACAGGACCATCGAAATCTTTTCCTGACAATGACAAATTAATGTAGCAATAAATACACTGTCTGTCATATTTAACACTCAAAAATATTAGAAGTTTACATGGGGAGATTATAGTGGCAGCTAGAAAGGCATCTCCTCAGAGGAAAAATAGGTTTCCACCATTTCCCAAAAGAAATACAAGGGCCACGAAGAGATGGAAAATAAAGGCTCCGTATGCCTCACAAAATACTAAAGTCGGGGTCGGAAGGGAGCAAGAATTGAGCAAGGGAGGGTGCATAGGGAGGATTAAAGCCAAGAACCTGACAGGAGTAAATAGAAGCAATACCAGGCTCAAATAGGAGACTCATGGTCTTCAAATCACGCTACCAAGCAACTGGAGTATCCCTTTTAGTTGCCTCTTACGTTATGCATGGGGATGATAGGGACAATTTCTTTGTAAAATAAAAGTAATGTCCTGGTATTTCTCGAAGTGGTGCTCATCTTCCTGGCAAGGATTATGACTGTCGGGGTTAACTGCACAGTACCGTATATTGCAGCAGGCTACATGTCTCACAGGACCATTCAACTTCCCTGGATCATAGCAACACACTGCTTGTCGCAGAGTTCCATCCTATTTTCCTGGATCATAGCAACAGACTGCATGCCGCGGAGTTGCAGCCAGCCATCTGTCCTGGATCATAGCAACAGACTGCATGCCGCGGAGTTGCAGCCAGCCATCTGTCCTGGATCATAGCAACAGACTGCATGCCGCGGAGTTGCAGCCAGCCATCTGTCCTGGATCATAGCAACAGACTGCATGTCTCCAACTCTGAGAGCCAGCCAGCCTCACCTCAATGTAGCACAAAGCTGCGCGCGTCGCCTGCCGTTGGCCCGGCCACATCGCTCCGCTATCATAATTATTTTTATTACTATCGACTCTCTCCATACGTCATTACCGAGACGTGACGCAAGTTCCCTACACACTGCTCTATGTACCTGCCCGAGAGATGGTGAAGTAATTGGATAGGTATTGCTGTGTAGAAATATCAATAAATTGCTCTCATCATACAGAGTACCAGTACGCCAAGCTGGACAGGATATTCTTCAAGTTAGGCAAATAAAAACTAACTGATTATAATAAGATCATCGACTAGTACATGCCAGACTCTTAGAGTGCCGAAAATAATCAAGACATACAGTATACGAATCCTGTTGCTAACTGTTGTTAATTCGACTACTTTATCCAAGAATGTCCGACTCGTGGGCTGAATGGCTCATTGAAGACCCCCTAATGGACTACGAACGTCGGTCAGAATGCTACCCATCGCCCCATGTCTGTTCAGGAGATCAAAACTCATGAATACCGTTTTGAACATCGCCCGTCTTTCATTTATGGCGAGCGCCTCATCAGTGACCCCATAGTATATTTACTACAGTATGTGACTTTTAACATAGTTGGAAAGACCCGTGTATTTCATTTTATTAACAATTCATAGCTAATGACCTCATCAATGTCGGCAGCTAATATCCGATTCACGATCCCTAACAGAATAGGCAAACCTCGCAACTGTCGCTCAACCGAGGACATAAAACAGTCCAAAATATTTGACCTTTGTTTATTGTCCATGAAAGCTTTCAATTTCGACGGAGATACACGTTATATAATTTTGTGACGATCATAGGGTAATTAATCGTTTTAAACGATATTTCACCGAGCTCGATAGATGCAGTCGCTTAAGTGCGGCCAGTATCCAGTAATCGGGAGATAGTGGATTTGAGGCCCATTGTCGGCAGCCCTGAAGATGGTTTTCCGTGGTTTCCCACTTTCATACTAGGCAAATGCCGGGGCTGTACCTTAATTAAGGCCACGGCCGCTTCCTTCCACTTCCTAGGCCTTTCCTATCCCATCGTCGCCATAAGACATATCTGTGTCGGTGCGACGTAAAGCAAATAGCATATAAACGATATTTTTTCCCACTTCGGGTTCATCGTATTGTAATGGAAAGACTTAATCAGGAATATTTACACATATAACATAATGAATTCATTCAAGTATTAGCATAACTTATACTAAGGTCGTTCGGTGAAACTGCTTGAAAAGAAAGCTCTCTTGTCCTGATGAATTCCTTAAGTGACGGTATCTCAGCCCTTTTCGTGATTTATTATATAGACTGACTTTACTTTCTCTGTTTTGGCAAAAAATGTCTTCACAGAAATGATCACACAGTTGACGAATCAATGCCAGTAATTCCTCTCGTCTTGCCTTGACATAATTTGATAAGAACAGAAAGGGGAATATATTTTCCTTAAAGGAGTCATTACGTGGAAAGTCTCACTTGCCATTTTCCCTCCACGCCAGCAACACCACTAGTCATAATCTTATGGATCCAGCATAGTGCTAGTAATCTTCAGCTCCTTCACATGCGGGCAACCAGTGATTTTGAATGTACAATTGTATAATTTCAAAGACTGAAGGAAATTTTCGAAGTTGGCATGTCCCTTTTTGGTAGAGAAAGATGAGATTCATATGAATGAACAATGGAATCCAATTAATTTTTCCATAGGAATAAGGAATTACTTTTGACTTTAAGGTGCTGAATGTAACCAGCGAGAGGGTTATATGCTGATGTACTTCGCTGCCTTTCAATTCATGGAACAGTAAGGTATCTAGCTTCAGCAGAGGATGAGAATAATTTTCTTACAATTGCAACCATTGCTCTTTCTGCTTTTAAGCGTTTGCGATCTTCATCAGTGGTCTATGATCTGTGTTACTGAATTGGTCGTCTTTCCTATTTCTGCTGAGCAATCTGTATTTCGTTTAACGACGTATAACTAATTCGTTGTTCTTCTAATGCCCGCAAAATATTCGTCAGTGGTTGAGTTTTCTCGTCTAATTGAAAGGACATTTCTACTAGTTTTACTCGATACTTCCAAAGACGTTTCATGTAAACGGTATTATCTAATGGGTTAGATAGTAGAGCGTTGGCTAGCTATCCCTGAGGTAATGGGTTTGATCCTCCCGCCGTTCGATGCTATGTAGAGGTGTCGCTCGTAGAAAGTTGGACAGCTGTAGAGCTCGTGTCGGTAGATCTACCTGTACATAAATGTACTCTTGCGGAACAAAATATTCGCTCCTCAGTATCTTCGAAAACGTTGGGACGTACAACAGCCCTATTAAAAGCAGCCTAAGAAGCCCTAGATTTAAAACGTCATTCCCTCTACGAGCTGAACCTAGCCTGCTATCAGCATCGCTCTCCAAATGTTTTCCTAAGTCTGTCCGCATTCAATCCGACTTAACGTTCGGAAGCATTCTCCGACGTGATGGATATGTACTAGTGTTTTTAAGCTCTGAACTATGGTTTTCTAAGGATAGCTCGATTTTTAGTGGCCATCGTAAAAGGCACTAACTCTCAAAAGTGCCACGCTGACTCTAAATTGTCACAATCTGCCCTTTGACTCTAAATAAGTTCTAGTTAATGGTACTTAGTCAACGAAACAACTGATTACGAAAGAAATAGTGCATAATATCAATCAAAGAGAGGAGAATCAAATTACGGGATTAACACTCTCATATATACGGAGAAATTGAGGTATAAATTAAGACAGTTAAGAAAGTTGAAGATAACTGAAGATAATATAATATCCGAGGACAGCAGGACAGGACTCATATGTAAATGCCATATGTACGTATTGGAATAATGAAATGTCCCTCACTAAATTCTGATCACATGAGTTATGGTCTTTTTCCTCGCTGGCAAGCAGACTGAGACGTTGCCATGACAACCGGTAGATTCGCTGTCGGTCTGCGAGGGTGTCCGACACTCGCCGCAGAGCAGAAAACCCGTAGGAAAACTATTTTCTCCATCATTTGAAGAGTAAGTAAAATTATGTACAGAACAAAATGATTTAAAATCAAGGGACGTTTTACATATAATCAACAGATGTTACAGAAAATCAGTAATGTAAGAGAAAATTGATAAAAGCTATTTTGGTTTTCCTATAAACCCCCATTTTATTCAGTGTATTTCAAATCATATGCAAATCAAAACCTGCTCCTGGATGAGTAGTCCATATATGAAGACACACCAGCTAAAAACTACCGTTACGGTTTTGAGTTGACCTAATACTGATACACATATCAAAACTGGCAATATGAAGGAAATTACGGACAGCGGACCCGCTGCTACATAATTTTTATAGATAAGAAGAAATCAAACCAAACCCCATGGTAAATCAGTCCCGAAGAGGTGTGGGCTACCAAGCGACCGCTGCTCAGCCGAAGGTCTGCAGATTACGAGGTGTCGTGACAGCATGACAAAGCATTCGACGGTGAATCTTCGCTTTCTAGACCTTGAAATAAGAACATATTTTAAAGAATATCGTGATATTATTCCCCGTATTTCACTCTAAAAATTAATCCTATTCAACTTCAAGTGCTGGATTTTCTGTTCAGAATTTCGTCCCGTAAGTCTATGGTGAGGTCAACCTATTTCACTAATATATATTAAAAGTGTGTTAACGTTAAGAATTGCCACTCTGCCAGAGGCGGAAGGGAACTAGAATTAGTACTTGTGTCGCACTAACCCGTCCACATTTCTCGAAACGATGGGATGGGAAAGAGAGAGGCTGAGAGGTAGCGGGCTCGGTCTTAGTTAAGATAGAGCCACGATATTTGCATGGTGTTTACCTATAATGGGGAGCAAAGAAAAACTATCTTCAGATCGGCGACGATAGTGTTCGACGACCCCAAGCTACACAGATAAACGACCCGCCCGCACAGCCTAATCGGTATATCTGCATATAATTATGGCACGCATTTCTAAAAGATATTTATTTTGATGTGTTTTGAGAAATCTGACGACTTCAGCCTGGTAGGGCAAAACATTCATACCGAGCTCGATAGCTACAGTCGCTTAAGTATTCGGGAGACAGTAGGTTCGAATCCCACTGTCGGCAGCCCTGAAAATGGTTTTCCGTGGTTTCCCATTTTCACAACAGGTAAATGCTGGGGCTGTACCTTAATTAAGGCCACGGCCGCTTCCTTCCCACTCCTAGACCTTTCTTGTCCTCTCGTCGCCATAAGACCTATCTCTGTCGGTGCGACGTAAAGCAACTAGCAAAAAAAGAAAGAAAAAACAACATTCGTTATATGTTGTTTAACGATCCTTTTCTCATGTATTGGCTGAATGATCAGCACACCGACCTTCATTTCACCGTGGCTCGGGGACTTTTCTTAGTCGAGATACAACGCAATACACCACTAAGTACCACAGAAGCACACAATGATGAATCCAACCCTTCACATTTTATCCGATCCATTCCTGAAGAAATATTGTGCTTACAGTTTACTCTGTCTCTTCTCCCACTCTAGAAAGCCAAG
This sequence comes from Anabrus simplex, assembly GCF_040414725.1. Classification (NCBI taxonomy): domain Eukaryota; kingdom Metazoa; phylum Arthropoda; class Insecta; order Orthoptera; family Tettigoniidae; genus Anabrus; species Anabrus simplex. The sequence goes on along the minus strand of NC_090265.1, from coordinate 1,512,576,551 downwards.
AATAACGGCCGAGAGTGCTCGTCGCATCGAGATAGTTGGCCGTATGGTTAGGGGCGCGCATCTGTGAGCTGGCATTCGGGAGATAGTGGGTTCGAATCCCGCTGCCTGTAGCTCTGAAGATGGTTTTCCGCGGTTTCCCATTTTCACACTAGGCAAATGCTGGGTTGTATCTCATTTAAGGCCGTGGACACTTTCTTCCCTCTCCCAGCCCATCATCGCTATAAGAAATATCCGTGTCGATGCGACGTAAAGCAACTTGTAAAAAAACAAACCATTCGGCGCACTGACCAAACGTGACCTCGTAATCTATAGGCCTTCGGTTTGAGCATAGATCGCTTGGTAGGGCAAGGCCATTAGCTCTGTAGCACCGTGGAATTTTTAGTGCACTACGTCTTCTGGTAAAGACTAGAACAAATTCGTTACTTTCACTGACGTGTCTCAGACTCAACCTTGGCTTTGACAATATCAAAGTGACTATTAACAATGCTAGTAATATGATTCCGTATGGAGCCAGTCCCTGTGGGGGATGGTGTGAACATATCTCTCGTAGGGTTGGTGGGAGTGTACGCGACAAACTGATATACAATACCTTCTAACTTGGTGAGGAGAGCAATGTGAAACTACTTCCCTCCTCATTTCCCTGGTACACCTTCAGTGACGTCTAGGCTGTTTATGACAGCTGACGGTGGATTTGTCGAGTATTCTATCAGCCCTCGGACTGGTGACTCAGCATACATTTCCTTTAATATGCCAACACTGAAATAGCATGGCTTAAAACCAATCAGTAATTTATATGCAGGGATATATTAAGAACTAAGAATCAATATTGGTTTCCAACGTATAATTCAAACATCTCTGTAAGTACACGGATGTAAATTGCAGGAAACACACTTCTCAGCTCTTTCCATCAGTGCTATTTCGCGCTCCATTGCATTCACCCCAGAACGTTTCACTCGTCTGGTTGGCAGGATGGTATCGTCGCTGGAGGCACGCAGTCTGCGCTGCGTACGACGATAACCTCCCAGTGATTCGCTGTTGACCACGAGCCAAACGAGTCTCATTCACTCTGTCAGTCATTTTGGATCGCAGCCAACTCGCTTCACACAGGGACAATATCTGGTTATTTCCCCCCCGTAATGCTCTCAATCTCTTTTATTCCTTTTCACAGCGGTCGATATCTGAGGCAGTTTAACACAAAGACTAGAGGATTGGAAGACATAGGATCGAGCCCTGGGTTTATAATTTTCCACTTGAATATTGACTAATTTTTCTCATAAATACGATCAAATTCGGCCTTCTGAGATGGACCATTAAATGCTAAGATGCTAGGAATAGTCAAAAGTGTTAATTCTTGCGTTACTTATTCTCCACAAATTTCTCGTCAGATTAATGGAGTATTTTGCTGTGCAGAGTTTCGCTACGTGCAACATTGGGCCTAAAAGTAATAATAATGTTATTTGCTTTACGGCCCACTAACTACTCTTTTACGGTTTTCGGAGACGCCGAGGTGCCGGAATTTTGTCCCGCACGAGTTCTTTTACGTGCCAGTAAATCTACCGACACGAGGCTGACGTATTTGAGCACCTCCAAATACCACCGGACTGAGCCAGGATCGAACCTGCCAAGTTGGGGTCAGAAGGCCAGCGCCTCAACCGTCTGAACCACTCAGCACGGCAGGGTCTAAAAGCAGTCGTCATTCCTCTCACTTATGGCTCCAATAACCTATCAGGAAGTTCAACCAAACAACAGATGTCCATCTCTACAATTTTATCGCACCTACCTGCATTTGTTTTTATACAAATTCGTCAGAAATCGCATTGAAACATTTTCAGTGAAACAATTGGCTTCAGGCCAACAAGACAAAACTGTCTGATTATGATGAAGCCGACATATCACGACATAGCGTTTTAAAATGTGTAAATACAAAAATAAAGGAACTAAAAAGTACATATACTTCTTTTGTTAGGTTGTGCATATCTGTGTATTTTATTAATTATCCTTGTTGTTTCTCAGTTATCGCTAAATAATCAAAATAAATACAACTCGAGCTTCACGTTCTCTCTAGATAAATTCTGAAGATCTCGTTATATTTCCTCATATAATTTTCGGATAATATTAGCTGACAAATCATTAGAGGAAATCAAATTTATGTTAAGATTCCCAATCAAGATCCTGAGTGATTGGTAAAATATTCTACCGTAGTGCTCCATGATATGACGAACCGAGCTCAGAGCAAATCTTCTCGTAAATGTAAATATACTCCGTGTGGCGTAAAACAAATAACGTTATTATTATTATTATTATTATTACTATTATTATTATTATTATTATTTGTTCGTATCGGCCTATAAAGGACCACGTTATTTCATTCATTTCTATGAGCTTTGATCTTTGCCCTGTCCTCCTTCATTCGTTGCCGGTATTGCCCTTTTCTTTCCTCAGTCCACATCTTTCCCGTTTACACATTTGGCCTTTCTTGAAAAACTTGGTGGCCTTTTAGTTTCCTCCTAAGTGAGTTGCGTTCTTGTATATCTTCATAAATGATCCCCATTTCCTGTAAGTCCCTTTCCACCTCCTTAAACCAAATTGGCTGGGTCTTCTTCTTCTTCTTCTCATTATTTAGTACTGGTACTGTATAAAATGTCTCAGTTAATGAAGGCAACGTCAATGTCTGAAGAATATTCGAGTCGCACGCACTTCTTCATTTCATACCTAGGTAGATAAAGTATTCCCCTTCGAATAGAGATCGAGGAAGCCAGCACGTGTAGTCAAGGTCACGACAGAATGAAAATCCACAGCCTGTTTCCAGTCATTCGACCGCGTCAGGAATGGAATGAATGAAGCCCCCATCTAGCGGCGAGGATGGGAATTGTGCCGGCTGCCGAAGCCTGTCGCACTCCTCTGGGACAATGATTAATGAATGACAGATGAAATGAAATGATATAGGAGAGTGTTGCTGGAATGAAATATGACAGGGAAAACCGGAGTACCCGGAGAAAAACCTGTCCTGCCTCCGCTTTGTCCAGCACAAATCTCACATGGATTGACCGGGATTTGAACCACGGAACCCAGCGGTGAGAGGCCGGCGCGCTGCCGTCTGAGCCACGGAGGCTCTCTTCACGACACAATAAAGAGAAGAAAGAAATTACTCCACATCGGGTTTTCATTAATATGCACGGTATTTGAAGTGATTTTTAGATCGACTTAAAAACAGGATAAGAGCACTTAAAATAAATATATTTATAGCAGAATGATTGAAAATATGCATTTACATGAAGCATATATTTTTAAGTCTTTTTCTTCTAACCTGGCCGTATAACGGGCACTCCCGATCCCACTCAGGGTCGACTCGTCTGACTCGGAGACAGTATGTCCGACGTCCTTGTACCATTTTTAATGACACTTCTTTTTTCCTTAAGACAGCCTCAGCAGTTTGTTTCCATGTTGCCTTTGGACGCCCCCTTCCTCTCTTCGGCTCTTCGACGGCAAAAACTTTTACGGAAAGCAAGTTTGTCGAATTTTGTCTTGCAACAGTTCTCTAACATGTGTACAGTCAAGAACACGGATTTGTCGCATTCTAACATCCTCTAAGGCCACCGGTCATAGCTGGGTCCGAACTCAATATCTTGGGTACAGAGGGATATTGACTGATTGTGCCCCTGGGCTCATCCTTGCAATTATTATATAGATACAATTACTTTGATATTAGATTAAATATTCATAGTCCTAGACCTGCTAAGACAACTGCTACCCAGCCAAATGGCCTGCATATTTTCATAATATGGTCAGCGTGACGATGTCTTTCATGGTTCATCTTCAAAGTCGACAGTGTGTCGCTGGTTTAAAAAGCTTGATGACCGAGGCCATAGTGGCTAAGATTAAGAAGGCGGAGGGCAAAGGTCAAGGGTGGAAAACAAAACTTCGAATGCATGTGTGGAAGAAACATGGTGCACCATCATAAGGTTAACGTTTCAATTTCAACCATTCCAACCATCTACAGCGAAAAGGGTAAGTTACGACAAAAACTGATGGAACATTTTTACCACCAATTTACATCAGCGCTAACCTGTTGGATCGTCATCAGAATGAGTCCCTACTCGATCGTAACAATATGATGAGAAATGCGGTAATCACAATCGGTGTAGATAGTGGTTGAATACACCAGCAACCGAGCAAGTGTGTCAAGTAGCTGTCAGCGTGCATTCGGGAGATTGTGGGTTCGAACGCCACTGTCGGTAGCCCTGAAGGTGGTTTGCAAAAGTTTCACATTCTCACACCAGGCAAATGCCGGAGATTTCTCTTTAATTAAGGTTGTGATCGTATCTCTCCCATTCCTAACTTTCTCCTAGGCCATCGTCGCCGTATGACCTATCTGTGTCGATGCGACGTGAAACGAATAGTAAAAGCAAAACCTCCCAACTGAAAACTTTAAAATCCAGAGCTGGTGACTCACATGGTTTTATCACTAGTGAGATGTACACTGCAAAGAGCTATTTTGTTTTTCATTACAAGTTTATTCTTCCTGTTGTTACGTCCCATGTAAAAATGACCACTTCCTTAGTTAAACTAATTAACGAAGTGGACATGAAGGTTTATTCTCGGCTTGTAGGAGGAATCTACCTACATACAAGTTAATCACAGCGTGGATAAATATTACGAAGCGGAATCTAAAAGACCTTCTGTGCTCTCGATTTTCCCTCGCTTGGTGGAAACAATCTATCTTTCATATCCTGAATATCTTTATTCTGTGCCATAATGAGCTCCCTCGTTGTGTCTGTTTGGCTGCCCTCTTTTATCACCTCCTTGATCTTAGCTATATCTTCCCAATTCAGTGGCCCAGGGTTGCTTTCCACTCCTCCAATTACTAATAACGCAGCAATCACTAACGCTGCCAGCACGATTTCAGAGTATTTTATATTACATTTTAAACCACATACCTGATATTTTATTCGATTGTTCCATCGGCCGATGACCGCTCGGTAGAGTTCTATGCTTATTCCCATTATGCTTACGCCACAACACTCAGCACTCCGCACACACGTCTGCTTCGTTTGCAGGGCTCCAATCGACTGGAAACAATCTACTGCATGTAGTAATTACGATGCAGGAAATAACTTCTAGAATTTTGTTGCTACATGTGGCCCTTTCTTCAGGAACGGGTTTCAGTGCCTTATAAATTACTGACAGAAATCTTAGACAGGGTCAATTTTGAATGAGATATATAATTCTCCCATTCAGTACTCTCTAGTAATTAACGATTACTTTTTTCTAAACAACCTGGTATTTATCATTTTATTCGGTTTTATGTAGTTTCATAGTTGTTAGGTAATACCAGAAGGAAGTACTCTTGGTTTTCACAGAATTCTTTGTTCAAAATAATTTTCCTTAACTTTATGAGCTCTTTCCATGCGACAGCCCTCAACTTACTTCCTTATTAAGAACAGTAACGAGCCTGCGAAGAACATTTAACTTAGAACAGCTTGACAGAGTACTGTGATGTGGTACATGCCGTACATTCTACTTCTTGAACTGTAACACTTAAAATCTAGTTCGAGGAGTAATCGAATTAGTGAAACAACTCCTATTAATTCAAAGATACTGAAAATGTACACAAAACTAGTTAATACATTCCAAGTAATGGACCATAAAGTACAAAGTCCCAAGAGCAGTTTCGATGTTTCCACTGGAGGCTGCACAATTAAACCACGACTTTCATCCATAATTAATGGCACATCTTTAAACAAGAGAGGTAAATTACTTCCGTATGGTTCGTGTGTTCTACATTCGGACCAAAAGTTGAAAGTATGAAGAGATTGTGTACTTTTATTACACGAATAAAACTGAGTGAAACTCTAAGGGGCATAACATCGGAATGCTTATCATCGATGTAAGAATGGCAGAAGGGCTGGTATGTGCTTAAAATAGTACATACAACTCACAGCCATTTGGGATGTACCTAAAACGAGCTGCACCCCCTGTTTACACTCCAGGGTCGGTTTTTCCCTCGGCCTCAGCAAGGGATCCCACCTCTACCGCCTCAAGGGCAGTGTCCTGGAGTTTCAGAGTCTGGTTCGGGGGATACTACTGGGGAGGATGACCAGTACCGTGCCCAGGCGGCCTCACCTGCCATGCTGAACAGGGGCCTTGCGTGGGGATGGGAAGGTCCGAAGGGATAGACAAGGAAGAGGAAAGGAAGCGGCCGTGGCCTTAAGTTAGATACCATCCCGGCATTTGCCTGGAGGAGAAGTGGGAAACCACGGAAAACCACTTCCAGGATGGTTGAGGTGGGAATCGAACCCACCTCTACTCAGTTAACCTCCCGAGGCTGAGTGGACCTCGTTCCAGGCCTCGCACCACTTTTTATAATTTCGTGGCAGAGCCGGGAATCGAACGCGGGCCTCCGGGGGTGGCAGGTAATCACACTAACCACTACACCACAGAAGCGGCCTACTTCGTCACCATCATCATATATTCACTCGCTCTGGAGGTCCATGCTTATACAGCTGATGTCACTACCATTGCTGACTATGGCCAGTATTCCGAGTGGTTGCTTCAGATCCGTCCAAACATGTCGACATGTTATACTGAGCTTCATGTGCAGAAATGGTTACGGTAAAGATGTCGATCATCGCAAATTCACTCGTACATGCTTTGAAACGCTATTCGATACAGTATATTCATTAGGGTACAAGGAAATAGTGGAGGTGCGAAAATACTATGTTTTGTACAATTACCCGACACACACAACATCGAACAGTACACTATACAGCGTGGTTCAGCCGCCCTTTCCAATGTAGTTTTATGCAAACCACATATTCCTTCCGTCCTGAAATCATCTGCGCTGCCGGTATGCTCAGACAACACAACCGGATATCTTGGTATTTACCGCCTCACCATGATAGGACGCCGTAATGATATACTCGTATTAAACACTGGAAGATATGAGTGTGCCTTCTAGATCATATGAACCTGACACGCGGGCGAAACACTAAATTGATATTGTGACCGCAGTAAACCTAATACTTGCTATAAGCTGCCCCGTGTGCCATACAGTACCGTAGTGTAGTTGGTAAAGGCGTGTCGGAGCGGGCTTGCATGTCAGGTGGGATGTTCGAGTCCGGGGCGAAGATTACAAATTTGTGAAATATTTGTTTAATACGAACCGCACGCAATGTAAGTTCAATAGCCGCTTTCATGCAAATAGTGTGTGAATGAATGTGTCAGTGGCCCTAAGAAGGGACGATTAGTTAGCAGGCCGGGCACATACAGACCGGAAATAATAGGAACACAACTGTCCTGATAATGTTTTATCACAGCAAATGCTCGATGTGATGACCGTTTTGGTTTATGCACATTCGGTCTCGGCAGGCGTCCGTGATCAGTTGCTGGAGCTGGTGGGGGTTTCCGGCGCTTGAGTGTAAACTACGATCTTCAAATGCCCCCACAAGAAGAAGACTAACGGCGTAAAATCCGGTGATCTGGGGGGCCAATGAACAGGGCCTCCTCGCCCTGTCCATTTCCCTGGCAGTTCATGGTTCAGATGGTTACGAACGGCAAATTCGAATGTGGTGTAGCTCCATCCTGTTGCAACCACATCGTCAAACGATCGTGCAAGGGCACATTCTTCAGCAGCAGTGGAAACTCCTGACGCAGAAAGTGCAGGTAAGCGTGGGCCCGTCCAATGGCCTTCAAGGAAATAAGGTCCAATCAGGCGATCCCCCAAGATTCCACACCAAACAGTCACTGCTTGTACTTGATGGGCCGCCTGTCGCATCCAGTGAGGAATGTCCGAACTCCAATAGTGCATGTTGTGGCGATTGACGTTCCCATTATTGTGGAAGCGCTATTCTTCCGAGAACAAGTAATGCGATACGAATGCTGCATCATTGCCCAGCCTGCCTAATAGCCACCGACAGAACTCCTTTCGAGCTTCGAAATCCCACCCATGGAGCTCTCAGTGTAGCTCAAGATATTGAAATTTATGTTCATGCAGTATTCGCTAGACGGCTGGCTGGCTGGTGTTTACCTGTCGTGCAATCGCCCTTGTACTGATGTGTGGATTATTACGAGCTACCTCCAGAACGGCCTCTTCTGTTTCACTCGATATAACGGGCCTACCGCGGACTTGTGGCTGGTTGGAAATCACACCTGTTGTCCTTAGGCGTCTTTCAACACGGCGGAATGTCGTATCAGCCGGGCGTCGCCTGTCGGGGTACTGTTCCCGGTACAGACATAATGCCTCGCACGCGTTTTGCCTTGCTTCCCCATAAATGTGTAGCATGTCAACGTATTCCTCTGTGGAAAGCATGCCGAATGACAGCAGAGATTACAGCACATTGAGGCCCTAACCAGCGGAGTATGCGCAGGGCACAAGACGAATAACAGCGTCATTCTACTGTTTGAATGTGGCAAACGTGGGCCTGTGTTTATACTGATGCAAAAATATTTGAGCGATGCAGGATTCGAACCACCACCGGCACCTTCCATCGACTGCTAAGCGAACGCCAAAGCACATCCGCTACGCTACACTGCTGGAAGCAGGCTGAGTGCATGACGAGAGCAGCGTACATACGTCATCCGGTTCGGTGTTTATGACATTAATTACTTGACTGTTACCTACTTTTATGCGTTGATTCCCCTCTGCGTTACATCCGGTCACGAGGCACGACATATTAACATAGCTACATGGTTAAAGGACGTTGCTACATGATTTCAAGGCGTTATATTTTGCGAACAGATGATATAACATTAGAGAGGGATCAGAATCGTGTGCAAAATGTGCTCACTGAACATTAGTACCATACAGTACGCCTGCAGGTGAATAGCACCCCTATAACCATGTGCTCCGTTAGTTGGGCTGCAGCAAACGATATTGGAGGAGGCTGCTGAATCACACTGTGTATGACCAGCAGAGCACATAGCGACCATGTTTACTGGGTGATTGAAGGATGATGACGTTATACCTTAAGTATAGGGTGCTAAAGAGCGACAGGGAATTTATATCCAAAATCTAAGTCCGAATTTCTGCTACTGTGCCTGCGCAAGGAATGTAAATTTTTAACATTTCACCATACACAAGAAAATGTAAACGTTACACCACCACTTTCTGTAGGCAACATATGTGAGAATATGATGTAAGCCAGGACAGCCAGCCCTTCCTCGTAGATGAGAGAGAGCGTTGACACCCGTTGTCCGTATGAAGTTGGGTTCATGTAAATATGAATATACCCACGGCAAAAAGTTCATACCATGACGTATAAAACTAATACAATTTTTAAGTTAAAATATTCGTAAAATGTAACAATATGATCTACTTTCTTCTTCTTATTTTCTTATTTTTCTTCCGCTTTTCCCTCACTTGAAGGGTCGCGGGTGCGAACTGTGTCGCACATGGATTTGACCCTGTTTTACGGCCGGATACCCTTGCTGGCGCCAACAATATATGGAGGGGTGTAATCACTATTGCATGTTTCTGTGGTAGTTGGTAGTATAGGTAATGTAGAGGAACGTGTTGGAACAAATACAAACACCCAGTACCCGAACCAGAAGGATTAATCAGACGCTATTAAAATCCCCGACCCGGCCGGGAATCGAACCCGGGACCCTCAGAAACTGAGATCTCAACGCTGGCCATTCAGCCAAGGTTTCGGACAATCTATAGGCTTTGTATATATATATATGTATATAATAAGAGTTTGTACATTGCTCTGAATTTAAAAAGAGCGATATTTCTGCATCGGTCGTGTCCACAGTAAGGAGGAAATGCATTTTTTAAATTTCCGTCATGTCTGTCTGTCTGTCTATCTGTATGTATGTATGTATGTATGTATGTATGTATGTATGTATGTATGTATGTATGTATGTATGTATGTATGTATGTATGTATACGAATCACGAGAAAATGGCTGAAGATGATGGAAATTGGTATGTAAAGTCAGGGAATGAGCCACTACAATCTAGGTTATAAATCGTTTTATTTACGCTGAGTGAAATGGTGGTTTAGGGTAAGGCCAACAATTTTATTCTGAAATATTTATGATGTTAGTGGTCCTATCGTTAAATACTAAATTACTAAAATTATACAGAATTACATTTCCGACCATTTATATCTTATACATTTTTACCGTACCGGCTATAACAGAGATGTTCATGAATTTTTATTTTTGTTGCTACGTCCATATCAACGCAAATATGTAAACAGAATTTAATGAAAATCGGTAATTAGAGTCGGAGAATAGTAAACTACAGTCTTCTTCTTCTTAAGGCGCCGTCTCCGAGCGGAGGTTGGCCATCCACGTAACTAGCTCTGATCTTGACTGCACAGAATGGAATGCCACATCTGAAGTACAAGAGTGCCATCTTCGAATGTGTTTCAACCATGAATTTCTTCTTCTCCCAACAGATCTCTTCCCCTGTATCTTTCCTTCGATAATAAGCTGTAATAACCGATACCTCTCACCTGTCATGATATGTCCTAGGTATTGCGTTTTCCTCTGTTTTATGATGAACAGTAGTTCTTTTTGCTTTTTTCATCCGATGAAGGACCTCGACATTTGAGATTTTCATTGCCCAGGATATCCGCAAGAGACGGCGATACAGGAACATTTCGGAGGCATCAATACGTTTTTCTATGATTGGATCCAGTGTCCAGCTTTCACATCCATATAGGAGAACAGAAAATATATAGCCGCGGAACATACGAATTCGTAGTTGGAGATTGAGATCTGACCTCACAAAGAATTTCTTCGTGGTAATGAATTGTTTCCTGGCCTGCTCAATTCTAGATATTATCTTCCGTTTGGAGTTACATTGGTCATCCAAGATGGTACCCAGATATTTGAGAGAAGACACTTGCTCTACTATTTTATCTTTTATTATGAGATTTGTCCGAATAGTCTTTTTAGAGAACACCATCAGTTTCGTCTTTGAGGGGTTAACATATAATCCAAACTCTTCACTGTACTGAACTAAGGATGTTATCATGCACTGAAGAGCAGGCATGTCATCACCTATGACAACAGTATCATCTGAATATCTGATGTTGTTGATGATTTTCCCGTTAATTTGATCCCACCATAGTCTGCCAATGTTTCTTTAAAGATTGCCTCTGAGTAAATGTTAAACAACAGAAGTGACAGTACACAACCCTAGCGGACGCCCTTGCTGATAGAAGCAGTTTCTGAAATTCCTTGATCAGTTTTGACAATTGCAAACTGATTCCAGTACAGGTTACTGATTATTCGTAAGTCACCGGAGTTAATACCTGTTGATCTCAGAATCTCTATCAGCTTATTGTGCCTGACACAATCAAAAGCTTTCTTATAGTCTGAAAAACATGCATAGACATCAACATTCATTTCTCTGCACCTCTGTATCAACACATTTAACGAGAAGTGTGCCTCACGTGTACCAACGCCATTTCGGACACCGAACTGATTCTGATCCATGTGGGATTCACATTTTTTGTATACTGTACTCTAGTGTGAATGATTCGCAAGAATATTTTGAGCACGTGAGACATCAAACTTATCATACGATAATCATCGCAGTGAGACGAGTTAGGCTTTTTCGGTAGTGGTATGAAGGTTGATTTCAGCCAGTCTGATGGTATTTCTCCTGATACATATATTTGATTGAATAATGATGTTAAGATATTGAGACCGGTAGATTCCTGTTCTGTTATTACTGGTTGAAGTGGTAGTTTAGGGGAAGGCACCTAAAATTTAATTTTTAAATATCTATGTTATTGGTCCTATCGAAAAGTACTACATAACAAAAGTTATACAGAATACAATTTCCGAACATTTATGTTTTGTTCAGTTTTACCGTAACGACTATGGTAAGTGTGGTATTTTAGAGTCGGAAGAAAACTAAATGTGAAGGCCTACAATGTCGAAAGCTCATAAAATTGATCAACAATAACAGTACATTGACCATTGTTTGTTTTGATGTTCTTTGTCTCTTATGCTGCCAATCATCCCCGATAGATGGGATTATTGCTGCGTATCGAATATAACAGCCTGCCTGAATATTGGCGGGAAATAGTCGGGGAGTTGGATAAGTTTCTTCTTTAGAATGCTTTTCGTCTGGTTCATCAATTTTCTGATACTACTGGTACGTAACACACTGGTTCATCATAGTACTCCAGCAATTCGATCTATACTCCGACGCGCTGATTTGAATGAACAGTATGCAAACTCGGAATACGGCAGAGGAGTGTTCACAGATGTCTGCGGTTTGGTCATTCCAGCTCTGGAACATTGGACTATTAGATCGGCAGAATAGTTTTTCATTTAATCGAGTATTTCATATGATAGCATTGCTTTAAAGCGCACCGGGCGAGTTCGCCGTGCGATTAGGGGCGCCAAGCTGTGAGCTTGCATCCGGGAGATAGTGGGCTCGAATCCCACTATCAGCAGCCCTGAAGATGTTTTCCGTGGTTTCCATTTTTACACCAGTGAATGCTGGGGCTGTACCTTATTAAGGCCACGGCCGCTTCCTTCCCACTCCTAGGCCTTTCCTATTCCATCGTCGCCATAAAACCTCTCTGTGTCGGTGCGACGTAAAACAAATAGCAAAAAAAGAAAAGCTTTAAAGGGCGACATTCCTACTGACGTCATTGTAATGACCAATGTTGGTTTCAGTTGGGAAAACCACTAAGACAGTCTTTCTGAGGATGTAAAACGGCAGGTGGAGAGTGAGTGTCTGCCATTATAATGAAAATTCCCCAACTTGATTGTGACTGATGGTAGGCAAGAGGGTCTACCATTACAATGAATATTTCCTAACCCAGACTTTACATGAGAATGGACGTTTGGAGACTTCTCCATCGCTTTTCTGGGGGTAACAGTAAGAGCTATGGAATTTAATACATTCTTACCCACAACGTGTACACTACCTAACCTACAATTCTGCATACAAAGAAGAATTCCTTAGCGAAACACGGGTACATCAGCTAGTATGATCTATTTTCTATGTCACTAAAAAGGTAAGTAGTGTTGTTATGGGTTGAAATGAAAGGAAGGGAAGGCACTAATCTGATTCCTGTCAAATGTGCTACAATTATCACAGTCCAAACTGGAAATACAGTATAGGACATAGCTAACCGGTACCCTCAATAAGGTGAGTAAGCTGATCGTTTAATTGAATTATTTTGTTGTACTCTGCTTCCATGCTCTTGAGAGAAGCCGCCGTGACGTCTGTCCTCCATCCACAAGTGGTAACTCTTTATTAGATTGGTACTTCTAATGAAAGGCCGCGTTCGCATGTGTAGGTCGAAAAAGAATGGATGGTGATCGGCTGCAGTCGAACAGGTGCTTATGATCTCGGTACCATTACTGTCAATTCAGTATTTGATCTTCTTTCTTTCTTTCTTTCTTAATCTGTTTACCCTCCAGGGTCGGTTTCTCCCTGGGACTCAGCAAGGGATCCCACCTCTACTACCTCAAGAGCAGTGTCCTGGAGCGTGAGACTTCATGTCTAGGGATACAACTGGAGAGGAGGACCAGTACCTCGCTCAGGCGGCCTCCCTTGCTATGCTGAACACGGGCCTTGTTGAGGGATGGGAAGATTGGAAGGGACAAGCAAGGAAGAGGAAAAGAGGCGGCCGTGGCCTTAAGTTAGGTACCAACCCGGCATTTGCCTGGAGGAGATGTGGGAAACCACGGAAAACCACTTCCAGGATGGCTGAGGTGGGAATCGAAGGCATCTCTACTCAGTTGACCTCCCGAGGCTGAGTGGACCCCGTTCCAGCCCTCATACAACTTTTTAAATTTCGTGGCAGAGCCGGGAATCGAACCGGGACATTCGGAGGTGGCAGCTAATCACGCTAACCACTACATCACAGAGGCTCAGTATTTTATATTTATTTAATTGCTCATGTATGCACATTGTGCGATATTGTGTAATTATGTAACTATTTAACGAATGATTTATACATAACCTCAAATGGGCTTATGTGCATTTTTAAGTGTTATTTAATTGATATCTAAGTGCGATGAAGCGAAACACGGGAGTGATTTCAAATTCAATTGTGCTGACTTCAACTTGGACCATACATGCAATGAATGTCAAAATAACCTTCTGTAGTTTTACCGCACTAATTCCAACTTTTGCTACTGTGTGAACTTGTAATGAAGGCAGGATCTCTCCTCACTGTTGCTTCAGGTTTTCACATTCTTCGTACATATATTTCTACTTTTCAGATTCCCAAATATGCACCCCCGTTGGTAAATTGCTCCCTAATGATTAGGACCCTCAAGCGGTATCGAAGCGATCTCTCATGTTCCTTTTTTACATTTCCAGTATTTTAATGGTTCATTGTTCTGTGGTCTATTTATATCATAAGTATGTATTTGGCGATATGATAACTTTCTGCTGTAATACACAGAGGGTGGTTGTGTAGTTGAACTTCCTATTTAAACAATAATCGATAGTGGGTTCGAGACCCACTGTCGGCAGCCTGAAGATGGTTTTCCGTGGTTCCCCATTTTCACACCAGGCAAATAGTGGGGCTGTGCCCTGGTCAAGGCCACGGCCGCTTCCTTTCCACTCCTAAGTTTTCCCTATCCCATCGTCGCCCATGAGACCTATCTGCGTCGGTGTGTCGTAAAGCAAGTTGTAGAATAAAAAATGAACAATAATCACCACCACCAATGCTGTGGGAATACATTGTGATACATTGTGTGCTTAGTTTGTGTTTTATGCACATTTAAATGTCAGATATTGGCTCGTGAGTCATAGTTTCGTCGTGGCTAACCTTCAAAAAGTTGAGGGAATGTACTAACTCCGAACTATGACGTCATAAACATGGCCACCAATATAAAATATTCGTAACGATTGGAAAATATTTTCACTTAATAATCGCTTAGGTAAAAAGTTCGATTGTCGGCTTTTCTTTTCCCGAACCTCAGTCGTTCTCTGAAGGCATCCAAAGAATATTAAGAATCGATGACATTAATATATGTATGATCTTTAAAACGGATCAGATGGTCGCCATAAGACCTATTTGCGTCGGTGCGACGTAAAGCAACTTGTAAAAAAAAATCAGTAAACCACACTATTGAAATCTACATCTCTTTATAGTAAATCATGCTACTGCCAGAAAATTATCGTTGTTCTAAAAGTTTTTGCAACGAGTTTCATTTAAAGCACACAGAAATGTAACTTGGTGAATGATTCCTCTTCAGTAAGCTACTCAAATTTGAACCAAATCATGCACTGTAATAGTTGTCAGCACAGTACATCCCGTAAACTAAGTATCTTAATATTTAACTACGTCTATGTATACTATATTAAATATCAATATGTTCAGTCTTATTTGATTATAAATTAATAAAATGCAGACAAAAATACTTTGTTATTTTAAAAAAATCTGTACCGTGAAAATACACAAATAAATACCATAAACTGTTGCTTTCCGAGGATATACATTTTAAAAAGTCAAATTTTCATAAAATCGCGTAAAATTAATGGCGTGAATGACAGGAAGAGAAATATCCGCATTGTAATTTATCAAAAAATAAGGCTTGAGAGTAACGGTTCACAGGTCGAAGATGTTGTTTCTGTAGAGAAGAGACACTACGAACACTGTTTTAAGCTCTTTGAAGAAATGTATCACATACCCGTCTCTTTCTGGGAGGTGATTGGGTTACTTTTCGGTCCGCAAGGATCTGACAAAACATTTCCTGTTTCATTTTTGAAAGATATTCGTTTAAGTGCTTTTATGCTCGACGATGCCGAAACATTATATACCACAAAACTAAATCTTAATGAGGCTCATTAGAGTTCAAGTTTCATTATGATCAGGTTCTCCACCAATCAGAGTTCAAATTGTCATTATGATACAACGGTTTGACCAATTAAGTAAGGATAGCATCGCGCCTGCGCTCAACTCACTAGCTTCGCACTTGTTTCCAAAATCAAACATGTCGGACACACATATCAACATCAATGCACCTTCTACTTCCAATATTCCACAACCACACGCCACATTCCCGCAAATTCACTTCACCAACTGTACAATAAACAATGTGTATTAGAAATAAAGCTAGGTTATGATAATCTTCTATCAAAGCTTTGAAAACATATGACATTGCCAAGACCGGGCGAGTTGGCCGTGCGCGTAGAGGCGCGCGGCTGTGAGCTTGCATCCGGGAGATAGTAGGTTCGAATCCCACTATCGGCAGCCCTGAAAATGGTTTTCCGTTGTTTCCCATTTTCACACCAGGCAAATGCTGGGGCTGTACCTTAATTAAGGCCACGGCCACTTCCTTCCAACTCCTTGTCCTTTCCTATCAGTAGTATAATGGGACAGTTCGGGCGCCTCCGCCCGCGGGAAATTTGAATTCTGGCGGGAAATTTGAATTTTGGCGGGAGATTTGAATTTTGGCGGGAGATTTGAAATTTGTAAACAAAGCCACGTGCTTTTTGACAGCTGTCATCGACAACAACGCATCGCTAACCTCACTGCTGCCATCTTGACGGGCCTAAACCTCACTAGTGCCAACTTAACCTAACTAGCATGAGGTAAACAAAGCCACGTGTTTTTTGACAGCCACGTGCTTTTTGACAGACAACAACGCATCGCTAACCTCAGTACTGCAATCTTGACGGGCCTAAACCTCAGTAGTGCCAACTTAACCTCACTAGCATGAGGTAAACAAAGCCACGTGTTTTTTGACAGCCACGTGCTTTTTGACAGATTTGTAAACAAAGCCACGTGCTTTTTGACAGCTGTCATCGACAACAACGCATCGCTAACCTCAGTACTGCCATCTTGACGGGAATAAACCTCGGTGGTACCAACTTAACCTAACTAGCTCGAGATAAACAAAGCCACGTGCTTTTTGACAGCCACGTGCTTTTTGACAGCTGTCATCCGCCATCTTTAAACACTGTGCTGCCCTCTTTCGTCACCTGTCATCGGCAGTGCTGCCATCTTGGCGGGCCTAAACCTCAGTGCTACCAACTTAACCTCACTAGCTCGAGATAAACAAATCCACGTGCTTTTTGACAGCTGTCATCCGCCATCTTTAATCCATAGAGCACAGTGCTGCCCTCTTTAGCTACTTACCTTTGAAATGTGGTGGCGGATAATTTGTAAAATGCTTTTTGACAGCAGCCATCTTTGAGCGCCGTGCTACACTCTTTAGCTAGTTACCTGTGGTGGCAGGCAATTCCACATGACAGTAGTCATCTTTAATCAAGAGAGCACCGTGCTGCCCTCTATGTGGTTGCGGCAAATTGAAAAATTCTACATGCTCTTGTTTGGAAACAAACTCACGCGCTTTTTTTGACAGCCGTCATCCGCCATCTTTAATCAACAGAGCACAGTGCTGTACTCTTTAGCTAGATACCTTTGAAATGTGGTGGCGGCAATTTGAAAAATTCTATGTGCTCTTGTTGGGAAACAAAGCCACGTGCTTTTTTTTTGACAGCTGTCATCCGCCATCTTTAATCAATAGAGCACAGTGCTGCTATCATGCGGGCAATTTCGTCAGCTGTCATCCGCCATCTTTAATCCAGAGAGAACAGTGCTGCACTCTATGTGGTGGCGGCAAATTCCACGTGCTTTACAAACCTATGTGCTTTTCTGACAGCTGTCATCCGCCATCTTTAATCTAGAGAGAACAGTGCTGCACTCTATGTGGTGGCGGAAAATTCCACGTGCTCTTATTTGGAAACAAATTCTACTCGCTCTTCAGCTGTCATCCACCATCTTTAATCAAGAGAGCACCGTGCTGCCCTCTTTGTGGTGGCGGATAATTTGAAAAAATTCTTTTCGACAAGCAGCCATCTTTAATCCAGAGAGAACAGTGCTGCCCTCTTTAGCTACTTACCATTGAGGCGGTTAATTTGAAAATATTTTCGACAAGCCACCATCTTTAATCCAGAGAGAACAGTGCTGCCGTCTTTAGCTACTTACCTTTGAGGCGGTTAATTTGAAAAATTCTATTTAACAAGCTGCCATCTTTAATCCAGAGAGAACAGTGCTGCCCTCTTTAGCTACTTACCTTTGAGGCGGTTAATTTGAAAAATTCTATTTAACAAGCTGCCATCTTTAATGAAAAGAGCATCGTGGTGCTATCTTGCGGGTAATATTTTACGTCACAGCTGTCATCCACCATCTTGCATTGCTAACCTTAGTGCTGCCCTCTTTAGCTACTTACCTTTGAAACAAAAAATCTATTTGACAAGCTGTCACCCGCCATCTTGCATCGCAAACCTCAGTGCTGCACTCTATGTGGTGGCGGATAACTTGAAAAAATCTTTTTGACAAGCAGCCATCTTTAATCAACAGAGCACCGTGCTGACATCTTTAGCTACCGCCATCTTACATCGCTTACCTCGCTGCTGCACTCCATGTGGTGGCGGTAAATTCGAACAAGTTTAATCACGCATCGGGAAAGCTAGAGTAAGCACGTGCTGCAGTGATGACGTCATTGTGCATGTTTAGACTTGTCCGTTTTCTTAAGAGTAAGTCGGTGTAAAGGAATGTGGTAGCGGTAAATTCGAACAAGTTTAAACATGCATCGGGAAAGCTAGAGTAAGCACGTGCTGTTGTGATGACGTCATTGTGCATGTTTAGACCTGATCGTTTTTCTTAAGAGTAAGTCGGTGTAAAGCAATGCAATAAGTACAACATTTTTTGAATGCGATCAAATATTTATTTACAAATGTACTACAACAGTGTTCGTTTTTGCTGCTGACAAGGTTGGTGTGCTTCTTAACAACGTATGCTTCTGAAATGCCTCCTGCAACATTCAAATTAAACAAAGCATTTAGAAATATATTATACTAAGTATGTTATGCTTTACAGAGAAGATCATATACTTCTTACCTTGCTGTTATTCCTTTTCGGAATCATCATCATCATCATCATGAGGTACTAGAGAAAGTTCATTCATACACTGTGTACAGTGTTCAATCCTCGGATTTGGTCCATCCCAATCATCATCACCATTTTCTCCTCGATGCTTGTAATGTCGTTCACAAGTTCTGCATAAAGCTACTTCGATTGACATCTTACTGTGTAGAGGAAGGATGTCCCAAAAATTATGTACGTAAGAGGCAGCGTACGTATATAAAAATCCTGGTGGTAAGTATTGAATAAGATGTTTCGGCATCAACGATCTACGTTTATAGAACATCTTAATAGCCTCACTCACTCGTGAAACATAAATAAGATGTTGCGTATGAGCATGCAAACAGCATGCACATTTACAGTTTTGTTCCATAGCGTACGATGTCGAAGCACACACTAAAGAAAATGATAAAGATCTATTCTTATTTATAGTCTCGTAACAATATTCGTTAGCGGATGGTAAGTAACATCACTCATATGAATAATAAGACAATAGGCTGCTGTGTTAGCAGGAATGTTTTCAGATGTTTCAAATTCTAAACGAATATCAACTGGAGATTCTTTTATAGATTCTTCGTGATAAGAGCAGTCTATAACTACAATCGGTGCTTTATTTTTAAATTCTTGAGGTGTAAATAGCGGACGATCTTCTTTCTGATAATACGATGATTGAAATTTACAAAACATGTCATAGAGCATCCCAAACTTATTTTTCTCAAAGTTAATGTCGATGTTTTCGTAGGGATACGTAATTCCGTTGAGATATAGTCTAACGTGTCTTAATTTGCAGTGATCAAACAGTGAGCTATCTTTTTCGTGATTGAATTTACGATTAGTTTGAAATCCAAAAATAATGTACAAGGGCTTCTCAGTAAAACGTGATGTTTTAACAGCCCAGCTATGCTTGTTTTTAGGTGGTAACACAGGATATTCATGCAGCTCCCAACTTCTAAAACGTATAGGTAATGGTGTATCATTTTCTACAATCTTGAGCAATCGAAGTTTTTCACGATCAGATAAGGTTACATGTGGAATCCGCCACAGTATACGATGCAGTGTTATTTTCGATTCTACTGGTGTTTCTACTGCTTTAAGAGAATTGTAATCACTTCGATCACGGATTAGAATAAGCTCTTGTTTTGCGTTGATTATAATACGTGTAAAGTCTTCTGCGAATCCAAAAATATGTTTCAGTGATAACATACCCGTAAAAGTTCCATCCTCATTAATCATCCAGTTGTTAGTAGCTTTTGGACACCATCCAGCCATCCGCAAAAGATTACTTTCTTCATCACAGAAAGAAGGGTAGAGTTTCATTGCACTTGTAATACCAACATTCTTCGTTCGATTTCAACATTATTTACTTCATATCGCGCTTCAGAAAAGAGAAAAGCTAGAGCATGGTTGTTTAGTTGTGAAGTGCTTGGTCCACTTCCATCAGACTTTTCTAATCGTCCTTCAATATAGAGGTAGCTTTCGTGTGGTAAGGTGTAAACATCTTGTTGATTAATAATAAAATGAATTTCATCATTGTTATTTAATCCAAACGTAAAAGGTTGATAGGAATGAAGCTCACTTCGTACTACACCTTCACGACTTTCTACTGTATTCGTAATGTCTAGCATTTCTTCCATTTTGTTGTAGTAGTGTATATCCCAAATCTTGGAGTATCTGCTTATGGGTATGTGTTAACTCGATGAGACTCTGCACACATGTAGTATGTCTTCGGAATGTACACCGTGTTTTATAGATGGTTTTCATACTGGTTTAAGATGTAGTTTGTAAGCTACGTACGCGTGCTGATCTAAATGAATAAGCTGATTATGTTTATTTACAAGTCTAAGAATAATGTTGCTAATGTGTTTTACAGACACAGGATGATAAAGAACTACTGCTGGTTTCTCACAAATAGTATATCCACGTTCCTCTGTAACAATGAAGTCGTGCAGGACGTGCGAAGGTTGTAGATTACTATTCAAGTCTGTAATAATATTACAAGTAATGTTCACATTATAATCATCGAAGAGTTTTATAGGTTGATCAGACTCGTAACGTACGTTCGGTAGGAGCTCCCTCGATGAAAATCCAAGCAGTGGGCCAATCGAATCAGGTTGTGATTTGAAGTCAATCTTAAATGATGATTCAATAACACATTTATGTGTAATGTTGCTTATAGTGATTGAGAACTTGTAATTATGATTACTAAAACTATCTTCCCCAAACTGATCAATTAACGTACTTTCAATATAGTCGTGAATATCATCTACTGTATAACTACCTGAGGGTAGTGTTAGCACATACGCATCGTAATAGAACTTGTTTAAACCACCACGCACATTATAGATTTTATTGTAGCTTTCAAACGATACTAGTCCAAGACTATGCGGCTGATAACCAAGTTCGATTGGTGGATTAAAATAGACGGTTGTTTCAGGTCCTTCTCCACGTACAGCAAACGTTCTTTCACTGTTCGTCATCACGTAGACACTAATGCACTTTCTCTACTGTCTGGGTTTGATATAAGAACATAATACATAATCGTCCGCACATGCGTGTATTAAAGTTTTGCACACGGTTTTTATTGTAAACAATGTCTGCACTGCTTCCGAAATAACGTATGAGCTCAAAAGGAGGAGGTAAATCTCCATAGCTATCAAAATACCATACTTTAGACTTACGTTTTACATAAGCAACGTAATGAGTTCCAGGTCCACGACTGTCGTCCAAGTTAATTACGGCACTTTCACGTTCACGTGGACGTGCTGGTAGTTGATCGCGCATATACACTCCTCGAAAATAATGAATTCCTAGTTGTTTAGCAAACGTAAAAACTTCATCATGCGTTAGAGCTCGATATGGCAGTGCATTCAGTAGACGTTTTTTGGAGAAATGTAGATACCAAGCCCTTTCTTGTATGGCGCTAGCTTCATGTTCACACCTTTGCCTCGTAACGCAATTGCCTCCATCGTCTTGTTATGACGTTCACTCTCTTTCAACTGTTGTTTCGCTTCTTCTACAGCTTTGACAGTTCTCGCTACAGCACTTGCACCACATAGCAATGACCCTAAAGCTGCTAAGCCAGCAAACAGCGCAGGAAGAAATCCTCCTCGTTTTGGTACAGGAATAATTCGCGCACGTTTATTAAATATAGCTCTGCACTTTGGAGAAATTCTCGCTCTTGCTGCGCGTAACGCCTTAGTAATAGCTACACGAGGATTGTATTCCCCTCGAATAGCTTTTTGCGCAGCCTTTATAACATCTTTCCATCCAACAGTTTTTACTTTCTTCTTCTTCTCTTCATGTCGTTTGGATATCGTTGTTTCACCATGCTGGACACGACTTTACTAGTCAAGAGCAAATCATAAACTAACCGTTGCCTCTTGTTTCGTTTAATATATATATTACTATTACGTACTTTATGATTCAGTTATCATGAAGATTATAAAGCAGCAAGACACGCTACCTGTTACCGACATTGTACCACATCTCTTACCTAGTTCTAGTACAACTACAAGAAAACATCATGGAACGTTGTTTCCTTTTACTGTTCGATGTATTATATCAGGTCCGTCGGGATGCGGTAAAACAAATCTTTTACTCACACTTATTACTTCTGTAAATGGTGTACGCTTCGAGAATATTTACGTTTTCGCAAAGTCACTCTATCAGCCGCTATATACTATTCTACAAACTGTAATGCACGATCTAGTTAAAGATGGAATAAGATATTTTAAATTTAATTCACATGAGCAAGTACCATCACCAGACGATGTGCTTCCTAATTCTCTTATGATCTTTGATGATCTTGCAACAGAACAGCAAAACGTTATTCGTACATTCTTTAGTATGGGTCGGCATAAATATGTTGATTGCATCTATTTGTGCCAAACCTATTCTCGTGTGCCTAAGCAGTTGATACGCGACAACGCAAATCTTATTGTGCTTTTTCGGCAAGATGAGCGCAACATGCGACATGTGTATAACGATCATGTTAACACTGATATGACATTCGATGACTTTAAACGTATGTGTGCTAAATGTTGGTCATTACACCGTTACAGCTTTTTAGTTATTGATAAAGAAAGTGATGTACAGCATGGACGATATCGCATGGGTTTCGATCATTTTATATGCATTAACACAGAATTACAGTAACTACTTGATTAAAAACCACCATCATGTTAACATCTAGCAAGGAGATCACAAAACATATCATCCAAGCTCGAAACAATATTCGACGGAATTTTAAAGAGCTTAAACGTATTCAAGCAGACACGGAATTATTTTTAAAAACACAACTAAGTACACCACTCAAAGAAATTTTTAATTCTACTTCATTACCGCAGTCTACTTCAAGTTTTGCTTCTATGCAAACATCATATCATAAAGAGAAGCATGAAGAAGAAAAGCATGAAGAAGATACGGAAGAGAAGAAGCAGGATGTAGATCAAGAAGAGGAAGATAAGGAAGAAGAAGAAGAACTTAATGATACATCACCATCTAAGCGTGTTGAGTTTTTAACTACAGATGTTATTGCAGAAACACCTACTACATCGACGCAAAATCTACCATCTTTGTCTGAGGTTATGATTACACCAGAGTATCGCAATCAGTTTAGAACTTTTATTCAAGATACCTATGGATCTCTCTTTGCACCTTATATAGAAAAACTTTTTACAGGACAAACTGACACTACCTATGGTATTCGCTACGAAGATGACTGTTTCCGGATAGGAAATTCAAATGTTAAGGTTAATAGCAACAAACTCATTGTAAAAGGTGTTACCTATAAACCTACGAGAGGACTCTTAGAACTTCTTTTCTCACGAATACCTGACATGGATATAATTTTACAAGATGATCTTAAAAAGTATAAAGCAATACTTTTTGCTACTGATGCAACACGACGTAATTACAGGAGAACAGAAGCTGTAAATGCGAATAAGAGTTACAAGTATCGTGAGTTTATTTCTAAGCTGTTTCCGACTGCACGTAGTCTAGACGTTATCTACAAGCCTTTGTTGCCGTATGTGGATGTAAGATACTGGAATGACCCAAACTTACTCGTTGAACGATTACAACTTTTAAGAGCATCGCAAGAGCCTGGTCACACTGGTCACGGATCAGAAATTCTAGAAATAGAAAGAGAACTACGTTATGCCGGTATTATTTTGTAATGGCTCGTCAAGAGAAGATCTCACCTGTAAAGGTAAACATCGCACATGAGTTACATAAACCAGCACGTCGCACCTACTGCCGCAGACGCGTTATTACACGAGGAAAAGATGATCTCTGGCAAGCAGACTTAGTAGAAATGATTCCATATGCCTCTAGTAATAAGGGGTATAAGTATCTACTTACTGTTATCGATGTGTACTCAAAGTTTGCTTTTGCACAACCCGTGCGTTCTAAAACAGCAGCTCAAGTTAAAGAAGCATTTAAACATATTGTTGAAGAATCGAAACGCTGCCCAAGGCTTCTTCAAACTGATCAAGGTAAAGAGTTTTACAACAAGGATTTTTCTTCTTACCTCAAGTTACTTGGCATTCAACACTACTCTACGTTCAGCAATCTCAAGGCAAGTGTTGTAGAACGCTTTAATCGTACACTCAAAACAATGATGTGGCGAGAATTTACAGCGCAAGGTTCATATCGTTGGATTGAACTGCTACCTAGACTTTTATCTACCTACAACGATACACCTCATCGCACTATCGGAACAAAGCCACGTCTTGTTACAAAGAATACACCTCGTCTAGATGCTATTCATCTTGTAATCAAAACAGCTGATCCACGTCGCCATCGCTTTAAAGAAGGTGATTTCGTTCGCATCAGCAAACACAAGTCTATCTTTGCCAAAGGATACACACCTAACTGGAGCACTGAAATTTTTCAAATCAGAAGTGTTAAGCTTACTAATCCAGTTACGTATTTACTTCGCGATCTCAGAGGACAGCCTATTGAAGGAGGATTCTACATCGAAGAACTGCAGAAAACAAAATATCCTGATCACTATTTAGTTGAACGTGTTATTCGACGTCGTGGTAATAAACTGTATGTTAAATGGCTTGGTTTTAATAACAGCTTTAATTCATGGATTAATAAAGAGGATGTACTTTAAATCTTATGTGTGTTTTCTTTTAATCCTCTACGTTTCCTTTCTTCTAAGTCACTAGGACATGCTGTAGGATTAAACAACACCTGTAATATGTTTTGACAATTCATATTTATTTTAGAATATATATACATACATTTTTATCCTTTGTTTATTTTACGGTCTTTGTCACTCAGTTTTCGTTTTATTACACCAACAACGACAAGTGCTGCTATATTCTTCTGAGCAGCTAAAGCACTTGGTAATAACACACACACACACAGCATAACTCTACGAAGCAGATTTTAACAGCTACACGACATACTCTATGCAGGCAGCATGTAACTACGTGTCAGGCGAACGTGTTCTAGGGCCGCAGGGGAGATGAAGCACGAAGAAAAGAAGATCAATCACTCTATTGATGAGTCCACGCCCAACATGCTTCCTCATCTTTCTCCCAGCACGTTTCTTCACCCTTTCCTTGTTTACTCTCTCCACAGCCATGATAAGTGTTTACAAGCGAAGACAACTCGTTAGTTTTAGGTCCGTGATACAGTTTAATTAGTTGACATGTACGGCACTGTCTCACAGAAGGTCTTCTAGCTAAACTCACGTGTTCATGATGTAAACTACACGTTTGAAGCTCTGACAAAACAGGATCTTGAGTCCACTCACGAGGCACCTTTTCCCAAAACTTCTTTACAGCATTCGCAGCTACATTAACCAAAAATGCCTTTGGCAATGCATTTAACTCTTCTTCAGTAAAAGTGTTTAGTTTCTTTTTGCATGCATAAAACTTTACGATCGCCTTTTCAACTGCGTTACACTTAGTATCTGTTAGAAATGACATGATGTCTTTACTCTACAAATGTTTCTTTTACACTAAGGTTATTTCGACACTGCACTTTACATATGTTGTTCACTTCCCGGCATGCACTGCGACACAACCAATCAAAGAGCATGCATACATGTTGTAATGACTGTTTACTTGTTTCTCTGCCATGCTCTTTCGGAAGAGTTTTAAATGATGGGCACCCCAATTCATGCATGTCGATAACTTCACATGATGATGGTAGAAACTCACGCAACCATTCTTTCTTTTCACAACCCTTTAAAAGAACAAGATCTGCTCTTGACAAATGTGCATTCATCATTAAAGGTAGAAAACGATAAGGTATTCCTTTTTCTCCCCACTTCAAACCTAAATAGTTTTCAATCCACTGAGTCTGCTTTTTATCTTCATCTGTTTGCAAACAGTAAGGGAACGGTGGACTAAATACTAAACTAACAAGTTTTGGTGCCCACAACACACTGCAATCTAACACAGCCACCTCTTTAAAGACAAATTTGTTTCCGTTTACTTTAAAGCCTTGCACATCAACTATTAATGTTTTCGTCATGTTTGCACTCCACACTCTATCACTGTTTCTCGAAGACTAAAGCTTTTAGTCATCGAACGGGTTTAAACATGCACAATGACGTCATCACTGCAGCACGTGCTTACTCTAGCTTTCCCGATGCGTGATTAAACTTGTTCGAATTTACCGCCACCACATGGAGTGCAGCAGCGAGGTAAGCGATGTAAGATGGCGGTAGCTAAAGATGTCAGCACGATGCTCTGTTGATTAAAGATGGCTGCTTGTCAAAAAGATTTTTTCAAGTTATCCGCCACCACATAGAGTGCAGCACTGAGGTTTGCGATGCAAGATGGCGGGTGACAGCTTGTCAAATAGATTTTTTGTTTCAAAGGTAAGTAGCTAAAGAGGGCAGCACTAAGGTTAGCAATGCAAGATGGTGGATGACAGCTGTGACGTAAAATATTACCCGCAAGATAGCACCACGATGCTCTTTTCATTAAAGATGGCAGCTTGTTAAATAGAATTTTTCAAATTAACCGCCTCAAAGGTAAGTAGCTAAAGAGGGCAGCACTGTTCTCTCTGGATTAAAGATGGCAGCTTGTTAAATAGAATTTTTCAAATTAACCGCCTCAAAGGTAAGTAGCTAAAGAGGGCAGCACTGTTCTCTCTGGATTAAAGATGGTGGCTTGTCGAAAATAATTTTTCAAATTAACCGCCTCAAAGGTAAGTAGCTAAAGAGGGCAGCACTGTTCTCTCTGGATTAAAGATGGCTGCTTGTCGAAAAGAATTTTTTCAAATTATCCGCCACCACAAAGAGGGCAGCACGGTGCTCTCTTGATTAAAGATGGTGGATGACAGCTGAAGAGCGAGTAGAATTTGTTTCCAAATAAGAGCACGTGGAATTTGCCGCCACCACATAGAGCGCAGCACTGTTCTCTCTAGATTAAAGATGGCGGATGACAGCTGTCAGAAAAGCACATAGGTTTGTAAAGCACGTGGAATTTGCCGCCACCACATAGAGTGCAGCACTGTTCTCTCTGGATTAAAGATGGCGGATGACAGCTGTCAGAAAAGCACATAGGTTTGTAAAGCACATGGAATTTACCGCCACCACATAGAGTGCAGCACTGTTCTCTCTGGATTAAAGATGGCGGATGACAGCTGACGAAATTGCCCGCATGATAGCAGCACTGTGCTCTATTGATTAAAGATGGCGGATGACAGCTGTCAAAAAAAGCACGTGGCTTTGTTTCCCAACAAGAGCACATAGAATTTTTCAAATTGCCGCCACCACATTTCAAAGGTATCTAGCTAAAGAGTACAGCACTGTGCTCTGTTGATTAAAGATGGCGGATGACGGCTGTCAAAAAAAGCGCGTGAGTTTGTTTCCAAACAAGAGCATGTAGAATTTTTCAATTTGCCGCCACCACATAGAGGGCAGCACGGTGCTCTCTTGATTAAAGATGACTGCTGTCATGTGGAATTGCCTGCCACCACAGGTAACTAGCTAAAGAGTGTAGCACGGCGCTCAAAGATGGCTGCTGTCAAAAAGCATTTTTCAAATTATCCGCCACCACATTTCAAAGGTAAGTAGCTAAAGAGGGCGGCACTGTGCTCTATGGATTAAAGATGGCGGATGACAGCTGTCAAAAAGCACGTGGATTTGTTTATCTCGAGCTAGTGAAGTTAAGTTGGTAGCACTGAGGTTTAGGCCCGCCAAGATGGCAGCACTGCCGATGACAGGTGACGAAAGAGGGCAGCACAGTGTTTAAAGATGGCGGATGACAGCTGTCAAAAAGCACGTGGCTGTCAAAAAGCACGTGGCTTTGTTTACAAATCTGTCAAAAAGCACGTGGCTGTCAAAAAACACGTGGCTTTGTTTACCTCATGCTAGTGAGGTTAAGTTGGCACTACTGAGGTTTAGGCCCGTCAAGATGGCAGTACTGAGGTTAGCGATGCGTTGTTGTCTGTCAAAAAGCACGTGGCTGTCAAAAAACACGTGGCTTTGTTTACCTCATGCTAGTTAGGTTAAGTTGGCACTAGTGAGGTTTAGGCCCGTCAAGATGGCAGCAGTGAGGTTAGCGATGCGTTGTTGTCGATGACAGCTGTCAAAAAGCACGTGGCTTTGTTTACAAATTCAAATCTCCCGCCAAAATTCAAATCTCCCGCCAAAATTCAAATTTCCCGCCAGAATTCAAATTTCCCGCGGGCGGAGGCGCCCGAACTGTCCCATTATACTACTCCTATCCCATCGTCGCCATAAGACCTATCTGTGTCGGTGCGAGGTAAAGCCCCTAGCAAAAAAAAGACATTGCCAAGGTCTTTGATCCACTCACGAAAAATCAATAACCCAGCGCATGCGCTCTGTTCAGTAAACTCAACTGTCAATAGACATCTCGACAGTTTTCTTTTTTGCTAGTGGCTTTACGTCGCACCGACACAGACAGGTCTTATGGCAACGATGGGTTAGTAAGGATGGGAAGGAAGCGGCCGTGACTTTAATTAAGGTACAGCCCCAGCATTTGCCTTTTGTGAAGATGGAAAACCACAGAAAACCATCTTCAGGGCTTCCGACAGTGGGATTCGAACCTACTATCTCCCGGATACGAGCTCACAGCTGTGCGCCCCTGACCGCACGGCCAACTCGCCCAGTACGACAGAAATTTATGAATATTTAAAAATAGAGTTATAATTATCGTCGAGCATAAACAGTCGTATGCAGCTCGCCTATAATGGTAATTAAGACACTCGTTTGGAAATGATAAAACTCGCTTAGCTCGTTTTATAAACATATTCGTTATAAGTTTGTTGCATAATGGATTATTACGTAATTCACTGTCAATGGTAAATCACCATTTATACAGTATATGAAAATTTGTTACAGTACACTACTATCACTTTGATACTGTTACCGTGCTGTACCTCTTGTCCTGGAGCATCTCTCTGTTGTGTGTTTTCTCTCTCTCAAAAATACGTAAATTATGTAAACATGTATTAATTCTTCATAAATTACATGTCCAAGTCAGTTTCTGAAAATTGTATAATATACGGTGTATTACAAATAAAACGATACATTGTAGAGCTACGCGATGGAGGAAACTAGAGCTAGCCTATTAAAGAAAAGGGGATGGATTTCAAAATGATTCAGGTAAATTTTGTCAATGTTTTGTTCCCTTTTCGGTTTCACCTACCCTGCTATGTCTTGAGTTCAAAATGTTCTTTAGACAGGAGATTCTTTCCATTCATTTTTCTGCTCGACTGAAATCAGAAGTTTGATTTGAAATTTAGAATTATAAACTCTTCAATAGGACATTACGATCATCATAAGAGAAAAATATAGCGACCAAAAATGTCCTTAACCCAAAAATAAAATATCTATAACCAATTGCACTTTCAGTTACCTGGCGATAAAGATGATTGACAGAGTATATCAATAAAATCTAAGACACTGCTCTCCAGGAAGCGTCCCCAATGGGGCATGCACGACACGTATATTTCTTTCCATAATAAAGTATTTCTCTTGTTAACTTGCGTTAGCTAACCACTTCGTTGAAAGTGTTAGCCGACTAGTCTCCGTGAAACTGAAGGCAAATAACTTCCTTTAAAGTTATTAAATTCCTCCCGAAAGTTCATATCCGGGGAAAGATTTTATGACCCTCCGGAGATCGTCACGTTACACAAGAGAAACATTTGAGTCTGTACTAAAGTTCGCGCCACTTAGGTCCCTTACGAGAATCAGTGCACATTTGAACGACATTTTCTCTGTCATACATATTTAATGATAGCCTGCTTCTTATTCTCTCTTCCATTTTCATGTGAGCTGGCTATACCGCATTCACCTATTTCAAGGCTACCCTTTTGTTGTTGGGCGAAACAATCCATTAATAGTTGTTAACTACTATTATTTGCTAATGTTTGTTCCCTGTGAGGTAATGCACTGGAAAGAAAACACGACAGATGTAAGGCAAGAAAAGATTGACGACTAATAGGCCAGTATCTATAGCCAAAAGATTAAGAACCTAGCATGCAAAACAGTGGTCTGAAGAAACTTCTCCTTTCAGACGTTTCGTGTACAACTGTGGCAGACATATTCAGTGACACGCGGTCCTCGTAGAAAATCCCTTCGTATCAGAAGTATCACTAAATGACTGACCATTCTCTTTATCCCCTTAGTTCATGCATTGAAATTTCGATTCCGAGATCTCCAACAGTATATAGTGCTCACTTTGGTGTTGACTTCCTCCTAGTTTTCATCAATCACTCAATACTGATCTGCATTTAGGTCAGTCGCCCATGTGGCAGATTCCCTATCTGTTGTTTTCCTAGCCTTTCCTTAAATAATTTCAATGACATTGGAAATTTATTGAACATCTCCATTGGTAAGTTATTCCAATCGCTAACTCCCCTTCCTATAAATGCATATTTGCCCTAATTTGTCCTCTTGTATTCCAACTTTATCTTCATACTAGCTGATGTACCCGTGCTTCGCTATGGTATTCTCAGAAGGACTAACTTTGTGGCTTCTCCAACTGAAGTCAACATAGGTCATTGCAAAAACGTCAGTAGAGAAGTGGCGATTAAAAGAAATGTTATTACAGTAGAATTCCATTAGTCCGGCATCCAACAGTCCGGAACACCTGATGGTCCGGCACCATTCCAGAATTTTTAATATTATTATCTCTTAATAATGATCCCTCCTGAAGAATTTTATGCATTTGTCGAAACCATTGGAAGTGTATTTTTTATTAGTTCAAAGTAAATAGTGCAAATGTATCTGATACAATCCAGTTGTTATGCATTGACTTACCTAAATATCTCTATCTCTGGAAATATTCAGTCTAGAGGGCTGTGTGCTACACTGAGTACTGGAAAGCCAACCATATGATAAAAGAATAGATTTCAAAAATTGAATGTATGGGCCTCGTTCAAAAACGGATGGCAACTTGCCTTCAAAAATTGAAGCGGACAGAAGGAAAAGAGAAGTTGTAGATGGAAAGTCTCTAAATGGTAAATGAAGTCTTACAGATAAAAATATCGATGAACTTTGGTGTTATTATAGAATGACAATAAGAAACAACACGATTGAAAAGAGGAGTGTGTTATTAAACTAATAATTCTGCTGATCAACATTTTACTGTAAAACGCGGTGTTAGAGCTGTTTTGACTGTACGCCTTAACCTATATCGTAGTAAGAGGTACCGCCCGATAGTCCGGCATTTCCGGTAATCAGGCACCGGGCCGGTCCCGATCATGCCGGACTATCGGACTTCTACTGTATATAAAATACTCTATCAATGAAAAGCCACACATTTTCTCACTTTTAACAAATAGTACCACGGTATCGGTCTAACAGTCCAAAGTTCCAGAGCTGGAATGACCAGGCCGTAGACTGCCGTGAACACTCCTCTGCTATTATTCCTTTAAATATGCACACATCTCATTCCAATCAGTGCCTCAGAGTAGGGATTGAATAGCTCGAATTCTATAATGAACCAGTGTGTTACGTACCAGTAGTATCGGAAAATTTAGGAACCAGAGGAATGGCATGATAAAGAAGAAAGTTATATAACTCCCCAGCTACTCCCCGCCAATATTCAGGCACACTGTTACACTCGGTACGACCGGGCGAGTTGGCCGTGTGGTTAGGGGCGCGCAGCTGTGAGCTTGCATCGGGAGAAAGTGGATTCGAAACCCCACTGTCGGCAGCCCTGAAGATTTTATTGCGTGCAGCAGTAATCCTATCTATCGGAGATGAATGACAACAGAAAACACAAAGCACACCACAACAAACATTGGTAAAAGTAATGTTATTGTCGAAAAATGTTATGAGCCTTCTATATTGTAGGCCTTTACATTTAGTTTTCTTTCGACTTTCCGATTTTAGGGCATCTTATAAAATTATTTATAGCGTAGACTGTAGTTCCTTATTCTTCGACTTTACATACCGATTTTCATTATATCCAGTTTACCCATTTTCTCGTGACGGCTCTGATATGGACTTAGTAACAAAAATTCAAATTCATGAATATCTCTGTGATCATAGCCGGTATGGTAACAATCTATAAGACATAAATGATCGGAAATTTAGTACTATATAACTTTAGTTATGTAGTATTTATCGATACGACCACTAATAACATAATTATTTGGAAATTAAATGTTAGGCCTTCCCCTAAACTACTACTTCACGCAGTGTGAATAAAATTATTTATGGCCTATATTATAGCGACTTATTTCCCGACTTTGCATACTGATTTTCATTAAGATAGGACCACTAATAACATAAATATTTGAAAATTCTCTTTTAGGCCTTCCCCTAACTATAATTTTTCTCAGCGTGAAAACAATTATTTATGGCCTAGAGTGTAGCGACTTATTTCTCGACTTCGCTTACCGATTTTCGAGCTACAACCTATAATAACATAAATATTTGAGAATTATATTATAGGCCTTCTCCTAAACTACCATTTCACTCAGCGTGAATAAAATTATTTATAGCCTATATTATAGCGACTTATTTCCCGACTTTTCATACCGATTTTCATTAAGATACGACCAATAATAACATAAATATTTGAGAATTAAATTTTAGGCCTTCCCCTAAACTACCATTTCAGTCAGCGTGAATAAAATTATTTACAGCCTAGCCCTTTCCCGCCCGCATTTTCACTCCGCTTATCCCCAGGTTTCAACTTATTATTTAGCAAAAACTGAAACAGACCGTATTGTTTCAGAAAAAGTTAAATACAGTAAAAACTATTGATCACAATGAATTCAAATTTTCAATAACATCAGAAAATATACCATGACATCCATTTCTCTGTTTATTGAGTCATAATGTGTTTTTCACCCCCCCTCCCCCCCTCGTGATACTCGACACAGAGACAGTCTGCATTTGTCACATTCCCATGTCGTCTGAATCCCTCAAAACCAATAATCACGTGATTTTGGAAGTGGAATGATGCCCATGTATATAAGATTTTATTTCATCTGGGCAAGGGTCTTCCCAATCTGTTTTTATTTTACCGGAATCCAACTGTTTGAAGGCTGCATTCTTATATGCGCAATAAGCTATGCCACTGAATAGTTTTTCTCCTCCTAACATACGTAAGAAACAAACTCTTTCCCCTAATACTCTTTCCGAATTATGCGCAGGTTCAACATCATCCATTTAATCATTCGGAGTAACGAAACGTAATATTTGTGTTACCTGAATTGCCGTGGCATCGCCATCAGGTCCGATTTATCGATATTCGTTTTCATTCATATCACTGTTATCACTAAAATGATCTTCGTTGATACATTATTCACTCATTAAAATTCACCTGCACCCCTACTCAAGGATTCTGTGTCACTTTTTTTGCCCATATTCAGCTCAGTTTCATATTTAAAAAAATATACGCGATATTCAATCCCGCCATATTTACGAACGAAACAGCTGACCCGCGCTCGCGGAAGTTCAAGACCGTTGCCTAGGCAACGTCAAGACAGATTATCTCTCTTCCTTTATTCCCTAAGACTTGTAGATTGCACTGCGTGTTCATAAATGCCTTATAAACACTTCACTGATGAGAAAAATAAAAAAAAAACTATCTCACAGATCGCAGACGAATGCAGATAATGCAGCCGGGCGCTTTCGGACGCTAAGGACCGGAAGGCTAAATGAACAGTCGGGCGCTTTCGGACGCTAAGGGCCGGAAAGGGCTAGATTGTAGCGACTTATTCCCTGATTTTGCATACCGATTTTCATTAAATTCTCTTCAGCCGTTTTCTCGTGATGCGTGTACATACATACATTCAGACAGACAGAAACTACGGAAAAGTAAAAAGTGCATTTCCTTGTTACTGTGGACAGGACTGATACAGAAATGCCATCCTTTTTAAATTCTGAGCTATGAACAGAAAAAACTATTATTTTATATATATATAGATTGTGATCTTTCCTACCTTTAAAGACGCCACCCAAACTTATTCATCTACTAATGTCATTCTACGCCATTTCTCCACTGACAGCTCGGAACATACCACTCAGTCGAGCAGCTCGTCTCCTTTCTCCCAGTTCTTACCAGCCCAAACTTTGCAACATTTTTGTTACGCTACTCTTTTTTTGGAATCACCCAGAACAAATCGAGCTGGTAGTGACTGGTAGTAAGCTGGCTGGCTATAGAAAAAGAGGCCTGTCATTATAATTATAACTGCACAACTCAATTTCGACTGGTAGTAGGGAAGTTGTCAAACATTCTAATGAAAACTGTAATCTGTGTGGAAGTAGGAAAGGGGGCCTGCCATTGTAACGAAAACTCGCAAATCGATTGGGACCGCGCAGTAGGCGATGGGGCCTGCAATTATAATGAAACCTTCCCAACTCGATTGTGAATGGCAGTAGGCAAGTGAGCCTGCCGTTATCATTACAAATCCGTAACAAGCACTTTACATTGGAAACACCGTATTGGGAACCTCCCTACGCTGTTTCTCGGATAACGCTAAGAGACATGCCATTTTAAAACAATCTTATTTACTGTATGTACAGTATTTACTTCGATATTCGAATACAATGCAGAATACCATAGCGAAGCACGGGTATATTTGGTAGTAACAATATAATAGTCATGTGACTGTCATCGATCACCTACTATCCGATAGATCTCATGGGATTAACATTTTACCGTATTCGGCAAAACAAAACGGCAAATATTATATAATTCTGTTGGTACAGTATGTGTTAAAATGTGGTGACTCACATTTTATAACGTTTCTTAAGATTACTGAACCTGTTTATGAAGAGAGGTTGCTTTATGGACACAAAAAATCCGTTATATTCTCGCGTAATTCGGGAATACCTTTGTAGGTGGTTCATCTGTCTTGAAAACTTTCAACATGCCCTATTACAGGCATTTCAGGCCGTGAGATTCAACTAGCACAAAGGCTACGGGAATGGAGTTTTTAGGTAAAATAGCCGGTTTCCAAGGTATCGTTACAGACGCGTAAGTGATAGTAGCGTAGCCGGGATCGGCCGATGGTAGGGGGTTACAAAAAAAGACGATAGAACACAATGTATGCGCATGTTAGACTTGTCATTATAAGGACACTACCACAAGTGAATTATATTGATATTCAAATTGCAGTAAACAACAAAATCTTATATTAAAATACAGATTAACAATATGGTTAAGGTCAACAGTTTTACGGCGAAAGGTATGTTCAGTTTACAATAAAAAATCCAACATTCGAGGATTCTTAGAAAATAGATTCAACAGATCTGTTGTTTCTACAGTTATGTCCCTTAATGTCTCTCATTTATCGTCAGATGTTGTTGATTTTATTTTTGTAAAATTTCCATGGAGAGTTCTAACACCTCCCCTCCTCGCCGTAACCCCGCCTGGCTACGCCCCTGGTAAGTGCTTTTCTGAGGAGGGGGCTGTAACTCCATCTTAGTGCATCAATTTTCGTTTGAGGGTTAAATGTCTTGTCCGACAAAACCAGCATAAATTCCACATTAATCGGGTAACAATAAAGTCTCTGTAGACTGTCTGGTCCACTCATTTTGGATTATGTGCAGTATCCTCGACGTTATGAGAGCTTCGGAGACGTTTATACTTGTTGGACGAGTCGTCCGGGTCTCTCGTTTGTAATGACGGTTCTTGGGCACCGTGTTGTACCCTATTGTTGACGTAACAATGATTTCGTATGACTGAACTTATCAACGACAGCTAACGTTTTTCTATTGTTTGGTGCCTCCCAATTAAATCACACATTTTACTGTTCTTTAACCCTCGAGCACACGCGCCAGATTTTACGACGCAGATACACGCGTGGAGGTCCTTTCCACCCCACATATCATTGTAATGTAAAATATGAATTACTGTATTAATTGGAGATTTTAAGATGGATTATGTAAGAATGACCCTTTCTGCGGGGATCCAGCCAGAAATGTACAAGAGCGGGGGTATTTGTACATTTCACTAGGAAATAAAATGACCTGGGGTGGAATCCACCCCATATGCGTGTGTTTGAGGGTTAACGTGAAATAAACTCGGTCCATTCTGACCCCCCCCCCCTCTCATATGATCGGAAGTAACGTTCCAGAATAAACACATACTTTTCTGTTACAAGAACCGTAATTTCAGAAATCAACAAAACACTGAATTCACAATATCAACCCAATATATACAATAAATTAATACTTCGTTGCCAGAAAAAGGTGGACAGCAGAAGAGGAACAATTTCAGTGTCGTTTGAGTTGACGCGATCCATACTTAAGTATTTTTTTATTTCCTGACCTTTTCCCAATGATCTGTGGTCGGCACGGATGTAATTTAGCTCAGTTGTACGGCGGGATGCCCTTCCTGACTCCACCCCTATGTGGATGAATTCACTATTGTATGTTTGTGATGACTGACAATTAGTGCAGTAGAAATAAGAAAAAATCCCCTGAGGAATATTCTTGTTGTAAATGTTAGGTAACAGTCTCCTAACAAACATACTAAAAGTATACATCCTTACCGTCGCGCGAAATGCGGTTTCTTGGCCACCGTCTTGTAAAAACATCAAAAATTTAAAAAAAATGTGTGGTATTGAATTACAGGAAATTTCGTGATGAAAAAAAAGAGTATGATATCTGTTTTTAAAAATGAACGGAAATAACAAATTGGTGGCAAAAAGACTGAAAACTTTTGCAGTATTGAAAAAACATACTTATAGTTAACATACATTTTAAAAACATGGCTTTAGCTTCAACTTCGCTCAAAACTTATACAAATATGTTAAATTAAGGAATTAAAGTTTGATTATATAAAGTTAAAATTTCACATTAAACAAAATCTATAATTTGAAAAAGTTACACAATAAATGTTTTTATTTCATCAAAATGAAATCTCATCTTGATATTCATCTAAATCGAAACTGTCTCCTGTGTTTGTTCAGTCCTTTCTACAACATTTTATAAACTACGGAACATGCAATTCCACATCGGTGACACGTACATTTCATGGTGTTACATGGTTCTTCAACTGTAGTTTGGCAGGTACATTTAATCATAGTTAATATTTTGTCCGGTGCTCGGCTCAAGTCTGTTAATATCGGCTGAAATTCTCCATTAACCAACTACCAACCCCATAGTGCAGGATCAGGGGTTGAAAGGTTCGGCTCCATGGCTAAATGGTTAGCGTGCTGGCCTTTGGTCACAGGGGTCCTGGGTTCGATTCCCGGCAGGGTCGGGAATTTTAACCTTAATTGGTTAATTTCGCTGGCATGGGGGCTGGGTGTATGTGTCGTCTTCATCATCATTTCATCCTCAACACGACAAAAGACCTGCATCTGGCGAGCCGAACTTGTCCTCGGACACTTCCGGCACTAAAAGCCATACGCCATTGAAATATCAAGA
Organism: Anabrus simplex; assembly: GCF_040414725.1. Lineage (NCBI taxonomy): Eukaryota > Metazoa > Arthropoda > Insecta > Orthoptera > Tettigoniidae > Anabrus > Anabrus simplex. The sequence continues at coordinate 1,512,538,851 of NC_090265.1, read as the reverse complement.
TTTTTCCAAATAAAAGCTTGCAGTTTCACTCAAAGTGGATGGTGCTGTATTTCGCTGCATTTTGTGTTGGAGACAGACGAGCTGTATCAAATTCCTTTTTATCCTAAGTTAACTTCCTAATGTGTTGTTCATAACGAAGCACATTTAAGTTGCTTCATATAGTGACAAAAAATGTCCAGCCAGTTTCGACAACATCTTCCACAGAAACGTCTTCAGATGATCCAAAATTGGAAGCCCATTCGCATAAGATTTGGGATTTTACGGTATTCTTTAAAACAGAAGATTTACTTTTGGCAATTAACGCACTGGTGGTGTCACACCCTGTTAGTGCGTGAAGAAGAGGTAATGTTTTGCAAGCCTCCTTTCCAACAGATTGTTGCATGGCTTAAATATCACGAATTCCATCTGATTGTGTGGCAGACTGCATTAAGATGTTGTTATAAGAATGGTATAAAAGTAGAATTAAAATATAAGTACCATCACCTACAACAGTGACATGTTTTCCTGGGCTACGTTTAAAGCTTCTTTGACGATTAGTGTATCCACATCATCTTCTAAACGAATGACGGCATGCTCTTCCTTGATACTAACTTCCCAGTATATTGACGAAAAGTTGTATGTTCGTCGAGTTAGAAAGAAATTTGTTGATCACGGGCGAATTTTCATCAAAGCCTACTACAATGGATGACTGTTTCCTGCGCAATCCATTCTCCATTTTATATTTGATTTTTCACACCCAACAAAAAATTATCGTCAATTTTCCGTACCTTCTATTAACATACGATTCTTGTTGCCTTATGACATCGTCAAATGTTGCAAAAGAAGACCATAATATTTGGTGAATTATAGCACCTCCATCAAGAATATGGTAAGCACTTTGCTGGGAACGAGATTGTTGTATTTCATTGACATTTATGATATCTAATAAGTTTGCCAATAATGACTTATCGGTTTTTCTCATTTACTGGGTATCACGGTCAAATAATGAAGTTGGTAGAGTGAATAATTCGTAATTGAAAAACTCCCTTGAATCTTGAGTATAATTATCCAAGAAAATACAAGCAAGCATCCTCTGTGTTAAAAGACGTGAATTTAGATAGTGAGTCTCGCCAGCAATAACAATCAATTTCCGCAATAATTTCACCGGTTACTGCTTGGTCTGATTTCAATAAAGTTTCATCTTTAAAAAGTTTGCCGGTAAGTTTATTTTGGATGTTTCTTCCAGTAATGTCAGCATTCTCTGCAGTAACTTTGTTTTCGCTATCCGTAATTCCGTTAAAAGTATTCCATAAATCACTTGAAGAAGCAGTAAATGGATTGTGATCTATAAAAATGCATTACTTTTTTCATACCTTCGAAATCTCTGGCCATCCTTGCATCAGTTAAATCAGTATGGTATTCATTACCAATACTTTAAACACTGGTCAGCAAATTTATTGCACATGTTACTTCACGGCATTTTCAAAGGTTCAAAATCCAAGTTGCACGTTGCCTTTTAGTCATTCCTCCCCCATGAGTTATACCAGAACGACATCATGAGCGATTGCCCAATGTACATATCGGTTCAAACGTCAGACCACTCCCTGCTCTTTCTTCGTACGGTAAAATGGCCTTTATTGAACATTTTGTACAGTTCTGGATTCGTTGATTTTAGTTCCCGCAATTGGTGAAGGTATATTCCTGGGCATTTAGCATAATTACTATGACCTGAACTCGCAAAAGAAGGCAGCATATGCTCAACCGCATGTAAGTGAATTACAAAATTTCCTGATCGCTTAGGGTCATGTAGGTATGATTTGTTCATTATTTATCCCCCTACCTCAACTTCATGAACATTTTACTTTAAACCAGATCATACTTTTTTCAGCATAAAATTTGCTGCAATTTGATACGACATATGATTTTTTTAATTCTTGATATTTTCAAGATAGTGGCCAAAAACGCATGTTGTGCGACAGAATATTTAATATATCGATTAGGAGCATGTTACATATCATTTACAACAAGAATGATTTTTGTTGCAATTAGTTCCACCTCTATTTCTACTCCATTAAGTGTGATGTGTTATGTGTCACAAATACTCAGTCCCCGATCGAGAGAAATAAACTACAAGAAGTTAAAATCCTCGGTCCGACAGGGAATCGAACCCGGTGTTCTCTGAACTCCAGGCCAATACGATGATTATTTAGCCGAGGAGACATAAATGTACTTAAGTTAAGTCGTAAACCCTAATCATCAGTCACCTTTTGTTCTACCCGGTGCAGAAGTATTGCTTTACTGTGTATGTTTACGACAGATTTTCTCAGAGATCGTTCCTTCAAGAATTCCTATAAGAATTTCCTCCTGTTAATGTTGGCAATCGTTTCACAATCTTTAAATTTAACATTGAACTCACGTTCTAAATGTTTGATTCATTTCGGATGCTTTAAGAATATACCACGTGAGACCACTCCGTTCAGCATGGCACTAAATTAACCAGTTTTGTAGCACCCTAAACTAATCATTAAGACACGGACTTTTAGGCCCTAAAATTCAGGAACATATTTACTTTTTATGTCTTCAAAATACTTGAAATATATCACAAAAATAAAAATATTTAACCATAATTGTTTATTTATGTGAACAATATGCAGTACTTACGAATGCAATGTATGCTATGCCTCATTTATTGCTGAAGAATTACAATACACAATGAGATTCATCCTCAAGTTGTCCATCACAAATGACCGATGATTAGTCCTATCGCGAAACACTGACTTACACTGGGAAAATGAGTGCCCCAAGTCACAAGAGGTTGTCTAGCAAATTTATAGCATGGCGCGTTGCCCACACTCACAACGATATCCTCTTGTTGATGGCCATATAACGTATTCGAAATTTTTCAGATAGTTTTGTAAATCCACTGTTCTTTTCAAGCATACGTCAATTTATTTTGTAATTTTCATGCCGTATATCTACTAAGACTATTAAGTCTTCTTTCGGCGTCATGAACATGCTGAGCTGCTTCTGACAGAAGAATTCCTCTCTTTTCAAGTTTGTCAATTGTGCTGCTAAGGAAACATAAGTTAGCAGATATAGCCTATATATGCCAAGTCATATTTTGACACTGTGTCATTAAACCTTTCCTGAAGGATTCTAATTGAATTTGTATCATCTTTGTCCAGTATATTGTGCCCTTTTCAAGGCGACAACTGCGGTGAACTCTTCCTTCTTCCGTGCGCCGGCTGCTCCTGTAATAAATAACATGTAAATGATACTCACCGCTGCATGTAGACTCTTCTTCCTCAGTCGTGGACCGTCCGCTATCCCCGAAGATAGGCCACCCGTCGATCAAGGAGTGAGGAAATGAAAAGTAGGGGTAAACTAACTAAAATGACGGTACCCAAAGACTGAATTAAAATTTAAATAAAAGACTGATTTATTGAATAAAGTGCAAGTGCCAAAATGAAAGTAAACTAACTGGAGAAATGTAAACAAAGTGAAATAAATGAGACTAAGAAAATTAAAGATTGAGGATCTGCCTTACAATTACACCATTCTCTGCCTAATAAACTGACTGAAGGTCAACCAAATTAATTAAAATATTCCAGACTATGTTGACACTGTCTCCAAGACGATAACGTGAATAAATACGAAACTCTGGTCAGAAATACCACCTCACTTGAACTACAGAATTGTATTACGTAGAAAATATCTCTCAAAATAAATTAAAAGTAGTTGAATCATAATAAAGCAGTTAGTTACGTCATCAATCCACTGACTCAGAGGAGTTATCAAATCTTAAACACATGTGGCTCATTTGGGAAACACCCAACTTTAAAATAATCATGGACTGCACTGAACAAGTGTAACACATGAGGAATAATTCGAAGAAAACAGCCATGAACATCACACTTCATTTACCACGTAACCACTGTCTTATTCAAATACCTCGTGATTAAACAAAATAAATTATTGAAACATGAATCTGAGTGTTACAACCACTCATCTAATTTTTAAACTTCACTTGCATGACTGTGATAGACTGGACTTCTTAAAAGTAATCCAAATGATTAGGCCAAGTGCCTCATGTTTACGTTTCAAATGACAGCGATCCTTGTACATTAAAATTTTACTGAATTTGCCGCTAACTGCATTTCATTATCAACTCATTATTTGTGGTATCACCACTAGATGGAGGCAGATGCCATCTTATTTACCTCATTCATTGCGGCAGTTTTTATACAAATTGGTTTATTAAAGATCGCTTCATTTCTCAAATAAAATGTAGTGGATTTTTAAAAGGTTTGGTAATTACTGAATGCCTGGTATGAGCATACCACTACTATGGTTTTGACTGTGACCTAATCGATGATCCCTTATCCTAACACATTAAATCTTAATTATATAAATTAAATCTATTAACGGAGAAACACTGCTCCAACATAAGAAAAATACAGAAATCAAAACTCGCCTATCTACACCTATCTATTTACATCAAATCAAATATAAATAATTCACATACGATCACATCCTACAAATAAGCGGTAATAAAGTACACTCCGAAAGAAATAACAAATAAACAACACTAGATCCCAACATCGCGGCCTACTGTAAATTAATAAGGATGGAATGCGCAAAATAAAATCGGAGTATACAGAAAAATATACCCCGCTGCGAGTAGCAAAATATTGCGAATTTGACGGCAATCTCTAACCTCAAACGATAAATGTCTGGCCATGATACTATTTAACCTTTATGGACAATAATTACTGTTATTCCATGTCATCCATGACTATACATGACTATCAAAATACACATTGACTCGTCGCTCTGCTCACATGTACAATGGCTAGCATATTTGCCGAGCATCTACTTTCCCTGGAATTATTTAAAACCAATACAGGCTTCTGCCTACAATCATAACCCATGTCGTAACACATTTAACACTCTTGGTTAAATTATTCATTTCTCAATTCTATTTACTCATCATTATTCTCGACGTCATTATTATTCATTATTCTCACAATACGGCCTCGCTCGTATCCGGCGGGCGAAATATCTGTCGTGCACATCACTATTTCTTACGACAGTTCATGACATGGTCCAAATATCACATTTCCATTATCAACGTAGATCATCAGGGTTATTACTCATTTAGCTCGATCTCTCGATCATTCTCTGCTTCACATATCACAAAATATCAGAGCTGACTCATCAATGGCTTCCTGGTACTCACTGTTTCTATAAGAAAAAAATGACGAGATTGCCTCTCAAAACACAGATGTTAAAAGATGTGTACCGCAACTACACAGAAATAAATACTCGCGTCTACCCAAAATCGTCGCAAAAATACACGGGATAAGTACAACCAGAAACGGTCATCTGAAGGATGATTCCACAACTTAAAACAAGCTGAATGCGCAAAATAGCAAAAATAAACATTCAAATCAACGAGGCGGCGTCTACAAAGATCAAAACTCCAACAGAAAATGTGACTCAAAACCAACGATCTAATAACATGATGATTATTATAATTATATTATAAATCGGCATTACACTCATTGAGATCAAATAACATAGCTTCCTAAATTGTCAAAGTGACATACTACAGAATAATCCATAACAAATACACAAACACATCAACATAAAGGAAGTGCGGAAATAACCCTAGCTGAAAGTGCAACATTATTATTATTATTATTATTATTATTATTATTATTATTATTATTATGTGAATTATTTACAATCCTACCTAACAGTCTAAGCTACATTGATCATCGATTAGGCACGGTCCTACATATTTATTTACATTATTCTATTGATGCTCATACCTGGGTGATGGAGGCATGTTGGATTACCCTCCGGACTCCGTCATGGTGAATTAGAATTCCATCTTGAAGCTGATGTGGTATTCCAAATTTTCACACACGCAAACTTGATACAATTTTATCATGCCGTTACACACGCTTACATTAACCTAAAGCACTCGCATTTTCTCGTGCTCCAGTGAAGGTTAGACGACAGCACTGCGTAGACTCCTGTCGTGAAGTTGGAAGTTCGTCTCCGCTACCTGCCTGAAAAATCACCTGTTGATCTGCACATCGCTCTCTCAGCTTTTGTTTACTTACAGCTTACCGATCATTCACCCCTACGGACCATAACAGTTTGCTCAAGGTCTACCACTGCGGCCTTCATTAAAGAAAGTCATTCTCCTCCCTGCCTGCCTTTACTAGTTTCTCCCCGCAAACATTTCGCTTGCCAAAACAGTTTATTATGTGGTAAAAGCAAGCTACAGTACAGTTTCCAATGTTGTGGAGAAACTTATGCTGATCGTCCTCCAAAATGAAGAATAAAATAGCTTTCCAACAAATGTCAAACTACCCGTGGATTAGAGAGGTTTTATGTAATTATGCTGAAAACCTGGACTTGTCCCTCTCGACTCGTGATGTGAGTTCATTTAAGCCAAGTTTTGAAAGTGTAGCTCTTGCCTGTTATCTGAGCCAAAAGTAAAGCTGACTAACTGAATTAGCTGACACACCTTAAACACACTGAAGATTCAACTAACTCACGAATACAGAATACAGTGAAATACACAGTCACACCGTCACACTGTGCCACTGTCACTCGCTGTCACACTGTCATACTGACACTCTAGATTCACTGAGAATTCAACACCCTGGTCGCTGGGGTTTTGTAATGAGTTCTCCCCCCACCTTGAAAATAGTTCTGTGGAAGGGATGTGGCGTAGTGATCTAGCCCTCGGGAGCGCTTTATCGTACATCCGTAGGTTAAAGTTTCAAAATTTATGTACAAAAACTTCCCAATTTCGGTCTGACTTACTTGTTATATTGCGCCGTGGGAAACGATCACAGGATAATCCACACGACGGCGCGCGTCACCGGCGTTATTTTCTTCCGGCGAATGGCTCTTTCCCGCCATGACAGTTCATCTCCTGGGTAAAACTACTATTCCATGCGAAGTTAAAATTCTATAAATTAGGCACTAATTAACCACACCTTCGCACTGATAAATTACCAAATATTATAAAGAACTCAGGACACTGTTTTTCACCACTACACCGGGCTTCAGATAGCGAAATACTGACTGTAGATTCCCGCTATGACAGTTCATTCAAATTTAGAATTTTGTGATTGGCTGAGACTTTCGCGCTCTTCGTAGCGTGGATGCTTCCATTTCCTCCCAAGGGTTGGTGGGTATTGTCGTTGTCTCTTTGTCCTTGCTAAATAGGTCAGGCCTCAACGCGTGATTTTCTCGTGAGAACCAAATAGAAAGTTGTCACTCCTAGGCGGTACCATAAAATTTATTGGATGGAGTACCGAGAGCGGTTTACAAGTTGGTCGTGCTCTAAGAAGAGTTTCGTGGATTTTACTTGCCGTCAGACTGGCGTCAGAAAGTTCCTTTGTGACTGCTAGATTCACAGCCTACTGTAGTATCCCAATATGCGCAATATTCAACTTTTAATTTGTAAATTAATTACGTAAATTCGCTTATGGTTGCAATGCTCCCCTACGACGTTAGAAATCTTACGCGATAGTGGAAGATTTCTCAATTCAACCAATGATATACACATACTTGCAGCCATAAGCGAATGTATACTTCTGACTATGAAGTATACCTCTGCATATGTCTGAGCTTTTCTCTGATTTCTCTCTCTAAACTTCTGTTTTCTTTCTCGAGGTCATCTGCAATCTGTTTCATGACTGCTAGTATCTCGGCTGAGTTCTGTTCGCATTCCGGACAATTTTCTTCTGTTTGTTGACCTGCCTCAATCTCGAAATGACTGTCGTCTCCTGGGTTCGTTGATAGGGTTTCCTGGTCATCTTCTTCTTCTCCTTCAGTACATGGATCATCATCATCATCTTCTTCTCCTTCCGTGCCGGAACTTGTGTCTTCTCCTGCGTTTGAGCTCCTTGGTTTTTCCACGAGATTCACTTGAGCTGCGCCTGGTGCTAATCTGTATACTTTAAGGTTGGATGCAGTCATAACCATTTCATTTTCTCCATCGAAACTTCTAATTTTATATGCATTGTTTTGCATATCTTGAACAATGCGGTAAGGACCGACGTACAATGGTGCGAATTTTGCGTAATATTTCCTTTCAGGATCGGAGATGGCTGGTCTACGGATCAATACCATTTCACCTACTCTTAATGGCCGGTGAAATCTTCTCCGCCGAACCCTTCTTAGCCTGCGGTCAGCTTGCTCTCTTAAACGTTCTTGTACCTGCTGTGTACACACTTCCGGAAATAATAGGGGTTCAGGCGGACAATTGACGACTGGATGCCACGGTCTAGCCGGTTGTAAGCCATTGTGTACTGTGGCCGGAATTTTTGCTGTTGCTTCATGGACAGTATTATTTATGCAGTCGGTGATCAATGGAAGAATATCGACCCATCGCCAATGCTGTTCTGGGATATAAATTCTGCTCAATTTTGCGATGACTTTCATTACTCTTTCTGCCGGGTTCGACTCTGGGTGACGTGTTGAACTCAGAACATGCTGTATTCCTAGTTGCCGTAAACCTGTTTTGAACTCTGCGGAGGTGAACTGTGTTCCGTGATCTGTTAATAATTTCTCCGGTTTTCCCATAGCCGGAATTATTTCCCTATTAAGGCATCTCAACACTGACCTGGTATTGGCCTTTTGCATTGGAGAAAGGTTTGTAAATTTCGAAAATACATCCATGGTGACTAATATAAACTGATTGCCTCTCCGTGATTTCGGGATTTTTCCATAAATATCCATCGCGAATAACTCACGGGGCTTTGACGGTAGAATAGGAATTGGCTTCTGCTTCACAAGGTAGGAGTTTGCCTTCACACGTTGGCAAGTGTCGCATGTAATTATTGCATCTCTGACAGTTTTCGTTAGGTCTTTCCAGGTAAAGGTTTCCTGAATCGTGGCGACGGTCTTATCAATACCTCCGTGCCCAATAATACGGTGTACATGCCATATCAGCCCTTCCTGTAATTCTTTCGGAACTACGATCTTTAATTTTGTATGGTCCTTATCTGCATATTTTAAGAACTGGTTATTTAACAACCTGTATTCTTTTGCGGCCTTGTGAATTTCGTCATATCGAGGGTCCCCTTGTTGAATTGTTCCCTGGAAATACTGGATAATCGGCTGTAAGGTTGGGTCAGCCTGTTGAAAGGTTGGTAACTGGCTCAGTCGGAGCAATACATTTCGGTCTTCCTGTGTTAAGTCCACATAATTTACCTGCTCTTCATGTTTATTTGGGTTTCTGCTTAAGGCGTCTGCTAAAATGTTCGCCTTGCCTGTACAGTGTTCAATGGTGAAATTAAATTGCTGCACGAACAGTGACCATCTAGTAATTCTGTCAGATGAAACAGCTGACTTTAACATGAACGTTAAAGCTTTGTGGTCGGTTCTTATGACGATTGGAAATCCATAAATAACTTTTCGCCAGTGCTGTAGGGCTTGGACTATAGCTAGCATTTCCAGCTCTGTAGTTGTGTAGTTCCGTTCGTGCGACCTCAGTTTTCTACTATAAAAGCCTAAATAATCCTTGGTTTTACATTCATCGTCCTGTTCCTGGAATAAGACTGCACCTACACCAACTTTAGATGCGTCCGTCTGGAGGATGAATGGTCTGTTAAAGTCAGGATATGCTAATTTTATACTCCTGGCTAACAATTCTTTAGTGTTTGTGAACGCTGTCTCTGCTTCCTGTGTCCATTTCCATCTGTTGTTCTTACGCAGCAGGTCTTGTAGTGGTGCAACGACTTCGGTGAAATTTGTACAGTGTTCCCTAAAGAATTGACACATACCAAGGAATTGGCGAACGTGTTTCACCTTGGTAGGCCTCGGGAAGTTACTTATTGCCTCTAATTTTACCGGGTTTGGTCGGATTCCCTTGCTGTATATTACGTGTCCTAGGAATAGGATTTCCGGCTGACAGAAGTGTGATTTCTTGATGTTCACCTTGAATCCAGTTTCTATAAGGTTTTTGAACAGTTTACCTAAATTTTGGAGGTTTTCTTCAAAGGTTTTAGTCGCTATTATCATGTCATCGATGTACAAAGTGGTAACTGCTTTGACTTCGTCTGTTAGGTTCCTGTCAAGTGCTCGTATGAGCGCACTACTTGAGTTCCTCGTACCAAACGGAAGCCTTTCAAAAACATAGGTCTGTTGATCGAACATGAACCCTGTTAGTAATTTCGATTTGTCATGCAGAAGGATATGGTGAAAGAACTGGTCAGGTCTACACCTGTAAAAACTTCCATGTCTTTAAATCGGCGAATTGCGTCCTTAATAGGCATGGCTTGATCATTCTCTGGGATTAATTTGGAATTTAATTGGCGAGCATCTAAACACAGCCTCAGGGAATTATCGGCTTTCTTTACAATGACAAGGCTGTTCACGTACGGAGTGGGTCGCTTCGAGATTATCCCGTTTTCCTCCATTTGCTTAATTATTTGTTTGACCTCCTCGTGGTATTTTTCTGGCACTGGGTACGGCTTTCGTTTATATGGTTCCCAGTCCAAAACATTGAAAGCGTACGTGAAATTAGGTGTTAGGCCCATTTTGGAATCGAATACGGCCTGATGTTCAATTAAAAAGGCTCTTAATTTATCTTTCTGTTCTTTTGTTCCTTTACATTCTGCAACCTTGTCATTAATTAATTTCTCAATGTCCTCTGCAGTGTCAGTCATAAAAATGTCTGTAAAAATCCCCTCATGGTCCAAAATATTTAATTGTTCATCCGCATGCTCGGTTCCCAAAGTATCGTGGAACTCTCCGTCAGTACTGTTATCTGCTTCGTCCTCCTCATCAGTTTCCGGATTTATTGCAACCCTGTCATGACCTCCATTCCTTCGGAATCTCACAACGCCCCCTGCAAGGTCAATGACGGCATGCGTTTCCCTGAGAAAATCGGCTCCGAGAATTATGTTGTAATTGACTCTAGCCATTATAATAAATGTATGACCGTAGGTTGAGCTTCCTATTGTCATCTCCAGGTATGTCTGCGACTTACAGGTAGTCACCTTGTCTGGCACGATCCCTTTTATTTTTACTGTCGAGACCGGGATCTCAGGTAGGCTCATTCTCTCTTTCAAGTCGTTAAACAGAGTCCTTGAAATAATGCTGATACTAGCACCAGTATCTAAAAGTCCTAAAATATTCGTTCCATTAATTTTGATTTTAATCACAGGTAGAGGTAAAATTTGTGGGCTCTCTTGTTTGAATTCATCATTTAATAAGTCCTCAGGCTGTGCTATCCATGAATCTACTTGTGCTACTTCCCACTCTTCATTCTCGATGGTCAAATGTGCGGTTGTGTCAGTGTCTGATGGAGCTACTAATTGGAAATTGAAGTTTTTTTTTCTTAGCACCGGTGCCCTAGTACGTTGGTGCATTAGGGTTGAGCGGCCTGCTGTCCTCGCTTCCTCTCCTTCTTGTCTGCTGGAACTCGAGGCTTTCGGCTCCCGTGATATCCGGGTTCATATCCTGGGATTCGATTGCCTGTTTCCACGGATCGCGCTGCTGTTTATTATTCAGATCATTAATATATCGGCGCCCCTCTTGGTATCTTGGGTCCGAGTTCCTATCTCGCTGGTAATTTCTTCTCTCGTCCCATCTCCTTTCACGGTCACGATAATAAGGTCTATCTCTTCCTCTATCTTCCCATCGCCTTCTATCTCGTGAGAGGTACCTCCTTTGGTATGGCTGCCTGTCCTGATATTTCGGTCGCCTGTCTGGATAGTTAGGTCTTCGGTACCACGGACGTTGGATTTCTTCCTCCTGGCGTCTCGTGTTCATATCTCTCCGCGGTACAGCACCTGAATTCGGGCCGTTTACCTGCGCACTGCCTCGTGTACTCTCACTTGTGGCATTAGCTAGGTAAGCCCTATGTTCTTGCGCCTGCCTGGTCACTCTCTGCGGTACATTACTGGTTGATGTGGCGTCTAGCTCCCTTAAAATTGTCTCAACTTGAGCTGGATCATCTACCCTCGCCGTAATTAGCATTCGCTGTACGTCCGGCGGAAATTGCTTGATTATTGTCTGAACGATTTCTGCGTCAGACACAGGGGAGTCTAATTGTCTAAGTTTCACCAGTTGAGTTAAGAAAAAGTCTAGATAACGTGTGGGCTGTGTTGACATGTACTTGCGAGTGTACAAGTCCATTCTGAGTGCTTGTTGAGTTGACAAGGACCAGTACCTTTCGAGGAAAGCTTTTTCGAAATCTTCGAATGTCTTAAACGTGTCCACGAAACCATAGTACCATGTCTTTGCCTGTCCCTCGAGGTATTTTTCTACAATACGTAGTTTCTTGTCTTCTGGGACTTTTATATCTTGGAAATATTGTTTTAATTCCCTAAGATATACTTTCGGGGTAATTTGTGACGTCCCACTAAATTTCTTTGGTTGATCGTCACTTGTACGCACAATGTTTATTATCTGGGTGGAAGCTTCATTTCTTTGTGTACTTTCCGGCATTGTTCTTTCCAAGTTGAATACCTGTGTCATCGGCTCGCTCGCTGTTTGTTCACACTGCGGCTGTACCCTTATTTCCTTTACTACCTGCGATTCTGCAGCCTGTTTGTCTACCAGCAGCTTCACCAAGGTCGACAGGTTCTCGCCCTGGGTCTTAATTGCCTGGATTTTTCCCTCAATGACCTCGTTAAACTCCTGTCTTATTGATTGCTCATTAAGTGCAATCTCACCCTCAGTCTCTGCTATTTTCTCCGACAGTTCTGTTAACTTCTTTGTAATGTCCTGGGTCTCCGACTTTAGGGTCATGATTTCATTACTCATTTTCCCCTGAGTCTCTCCCACTTGCACGCATACTTTACTCATTTCTTTCCTGGTCTCGTCCTCAATTTCATCTATTCGTTCTTCCAAGAATATGATACTTTGAGCTAAGTCCTTGCCCTGGTCTTGTATCATAGCTCTGGTTTCCATCATACTTTCCTTAAAGGTTGCGCTATGGCTGTCTAACTGTTCTTGTATTTGCGCCTGTACATCCGCTAATTTCTTTATTTCTTCCATTGTCTCCTGCCTGTTCGCATTACACGCCTGCATAAGTTTGTCCTGATTTGCCTGTAATTCTTTCTTCAATTCAACCTGGCTCTTTATAAATTTTTGCTCGAGCTTTTCCTCGCACTGTTTGAATTCTATTAAGACCTGCTCTTGTATTGCCTCTACTTTATCTGCAAGTTCGGCTTGGCTACTTTCAATCTTAGCCGCTAATTCTACCTGGCTAGATTTTAATTCGCATTCTACCGTGTTTGCAAGTTCAGCCTGACTGGATTTTAACTCATCTTGATTTATTTTAAGTTCAATAGTTAATTCTACCTGGCTACTTTCTATTTTGTTCGATAGTTCGGCCTGACTAGATTTTAATTCATTAGCTAATTCTGCCTGACTGGATTTCAGTTCATTAGTTGTTATGCTTAAATCACTGATGGTTTTTATTAACCTGTCCCACTGCTCTTGACTAATCGACATTTCGTATACTGAGAGAAGCGACTGAGACCTTCAGGTTCCCCAACAATACTTCCAACACATGCAAGACACAGTAATCACCAATACAAAACAATTTTATCCTAAATTTGGATAAAATTATACAAAACATGTCAGTTATAGTTAATACCACTACTTGTCAAACAGTACTATCACAGCATTCATATTTATCAACACTCAGTAAACCTATGTTCATGGCTGTCAGTCTGGGTACAAAAATAAATCAAATATAAAGTGCAAAGTCCCGGGGATAAGCAAATCTGGCCCCAAAGGTGGGCGCCACGCTTTTCACTCCTCACTCCGGCCCCTGTGCCCTTTTCAAGGCGACAACTGCGGTGAACTCTTCCTTCTTCTGTGCGCCGGCTGCTCCTGTAATAAATAACATGTAAATGATACTCACCGCTGCATGTAGACTCTTCTTCCTCAGTCGTGGACCGTCCGCTATCCCCGAAGATAGGCCACCCGTCGATCAAGGAGTGAGGAAATGAAAAGTAGGGGTAAACTAACTAAAATGACGGTACCCAAAGACTGAATTAAAATTTAAATAAAAGACTGATTTATTGAATAAAGTGCAAGTGCCAAAATGAAAGTAAACTAACTGGAGAAATGTAAACAAAGTGAAATAAATGAGACTAAGAAAATTAAAGATTGAGGATCTGCCTTACAATTACACCATTCTCTGCCTAATAAACTGACTGAAGGTCAACCAAATTAATTAAAATATTCCAGACTATGTTGACACTGTCTCCAAGACGATAACGTGAATAAATACGAAACTCTGGTCAGAAATACCACCTCACTTGAACTACAGAATTGTATTACGTAGAAAATATCTCTCAAAATAAATTAAAAGTAGTTGAATCATAATAAAGCAGTTAGTTACGTCATCAATCCACTGACTCAGAGGAGTTATCAAATCTTAAACACATGTGGCTCATTTGGGAAACACCCAACTTTAAAATAATCATGGACTGCACTGAACAAGTGTAACACATGAGGAATAATTCGAAGAAAACAGCCATGAACATCACACTTCATTTACCACGTAACCACTGTCTTATTCAAATACCTCGTGATTAAACAAAATAAATTATTGAAACATGAATCTGAGTGTTACAACCACTCATCTAATTTTTAAACTTCACTTGCATGACTGTGATAGACTGGACTTCTTAAAAGTAATCCAAATGATTAGGCCAAGTGCCTCATGTTTACGTTTCAAATGACAGCGATCCTTGTACATTAAAATTTTACTGAATTTGCCGCTAACTGCATTTCATTATCAACTCATTATTTGTGGTATCACCACTAGATGGAGGCAGATGCCATCTTATTTACCTCATTCATTGCGGCAGTTTTTATACAATTGGTTTATTAAAGATCGCTTCATTTCTTAAATAAAATGTAGTGGATTTTTAAAAGGTTTGGTAATTACTGAATGCCTGGTATGAGCATACCACTACTATGGTTTTGACTGTGACCTAATCGATGATCCCTTATCCTAACACATTAAATCTTATTTACATAAATTAAATCTATTAACGGAGAAACACTGCTCCAACATAAGAAAAATACAGAAATCAAAACTCGCCTATCTACACCTATCTATTTACATCAAATCAAATATAAATAATTCACATACGATCACATCCTACAAATAAGCGGTAATAAAGTACACTCCGAAAGAAATAACAAATAAACAACACTAGATCCCAACATCGGGGCCTACTGTAAATTAATAAGGATGGAATGCGCAAAATAAAATCGGAGTATACAGAAAAATATACCCCGCTGCGAGTAGCAAAATATTGCGAATTTGACGGCAATCTCTAACCTCAAACGATAAATGTCTGGCCATGATACTATTTAACCTTTATGGACAATAATTACTGTTATTCCATGTCATCCATGACTATACATGACTATCAAAATACACATTGACTCGTCGCTCTGCTCACATGTACAATGGCTAGCATATTTGCCGAGCATCTACTTTCCCTGGAATTATTTAAAACCAATACAGGCTTCTGCCTACAATCATAACCCATGTCGTTACACATTTAACACTCTTGGTTAAATTATTCATTTCTCAATTCTATTTACTCATCATTATTCTCGACGTCATTATTATTCATTATTCTCACAATACGGCCTCGCTCGTATCCGACGGGCGAAATATCTGTCGTGCACATCACTATTTCTTACGACAGTTCATGACATGGTCCAAATATCACATTTCCATTATCAACGTAGATCATCAGGGTTATTACTCATTTAGCTCGATCTCTCGATCATTCTCTGCTTCACATATCACAAAATATCAGAGCTGACTCATCAATGGCTTCCTGGTACTCACTGTTTCTATAAGAAAAAATGACGAGATTGCCTCTCAAAACACAGATGTTAAAAGATGTGTACCGCAACTACACAGAAATAAATACTCGCGTCTACCCAAAATCGTCGCAAAAATACACGGGATAAGTACAACCAGAAACGGTCATCTGAAGGATGATTCCACAACTTAAAACAAGCTGAATGCGCAAAATAGCAAAAATAAACATTCAAATCAACGAGGCGGCGTCTACAAAGATCAAAACTCCAACAGAAAATGTGACTCAAAACCAACGATCTAATAACATGATGATTATTATAATTATATTATAAATCGGCATTACACTCATTGAGATCAAATAACATAGCTTCCTAAATTGTCAAAGTGACATACTACAGAATAATCCATAACAAATACACAAACACATCAACATAAAGGAAGTGCGGAAATAACCCTAGCTGAAAGAGCAACATTATTATTATTATTATTATTATTATTATTATTATTATTATTGTTGTATGTCCGGCGCTCCCTTCTCGCCTCCGCCAGCCAGCTGCACGCGCGCCTGTGTATCATTCTGCTAGCTTCGACGCGCAGCCCTCAGTGCGCGTGCCTGACCATCGAGTGTACTATAAATAGGAGCTCCCTGCCTGCTCACTTGCCCACTCGCCCCGGTGTCCAGCTCCAGAATACACCCTACGTCGAGCACGGAGGCTACTCCTCTTGAAAATGTGCTTCGACCAGGTGGACTGAATTTCTGGCAGTACGAGGTTTCACCTCTGGTCACCGCTCCCTTACCTATTTCCACTGCCTATGTTCCGTAATTCTTTTACAAGCCATTTTCATTCCCTAATTTATGCAAGCTCCCTTAGTTTCGCTAGGTGGAATTTCTTCAATCAATTGAACTTGCTTTTTAGGAATTCAGGCACTTCAACAAACAAGGACTCTCAAAGACATTTATGTTAGTGTGCCAGATAGTTTTCGACTATCAACGTGTCAATTCACAAAGACTATCTTTTCAAGATAGAAGTGTATATAAAGACTGTAAACCTGTACATATTGTATAAAGACAGACTTTTCTCAAGATTCTATATTCCTTTTTGCTTCAAAATAAATTTCTGTTATTTGTGTAAATATCATAAAGTGAAGCAATAAAAGTTGTGTTCTGTAAATTTCAACCTTGGTTACAACACAACTCTATGGCGACGAGGTAAAAACGCAACTCTACAATTCTTCGGTCCCAGTCGCCAACTCTATGGCGACGAGGTAAAACCGCAACAACCTACAATTCTTCGACCCCAGTTGCCAACTCTATAGCGACGAGGTAAAACAGCAACAAACTACACGTCATCAGCCCCATTCGCCAACTCTATAGCAACGAGGTAACACGACACTACAATTCAACAGGCCCAGTTGTCAACTCTACGGCGACGTGCTAAACAACAACGACACTCCAACCAGTTCTGACACACAGCTTACCTTACTCTTTCTTGCACGCATCTCGCAATGGCTACTGCGGAACAACTCGCTACGGTCTTCCAAGCCTTACAGCAGCAACAACAACAGTTTATGCAGCAACAACAGGCAGCATTAATTCAGGCTATTCAAGCTATTTCTGTCTCTATACAGCCATCAGCTATTCCTCCGTTATCTGCTTTTGATCCGGCTAAGGAAGAATGGTCAGTTTATTTAGCCCGTTTACAACAGCATTTCATCTGCCATTCTGTCACAGATGATCAACGCCGCCGCGCACTATTTCTTAGTTCGGTTGGCAATGCTACGTGTGAATTACTACGTAAATTAAGTCCGGAAGAACACTTATCTGAGGTACCCTTCACGCAGCTCTTGGCCCGTCTCACGGAACACTATGCCAAAGCTCCTCATATAGTGGCTGCTCGCTATAAATTTTTTCAGAGCAGAAAGCAACCCCATCAGACACATACTGAATGGATAACTGAATTGCGTGGTCTAGCTAAACCCTGCCAGTTCATCTGCTCCAAGGACGGTTGTGGTTCATCCTACACTGATTCTCTCATTCGGGACATGATAATTTTACATACTCCTGAAGACAAAATACGTTTTGACGCTGTCAAGCAGAGTAACCCTTCTTTAGAAGACGTCCAGCGTATTGCTAAGGTTTATGAGCTTACTACCAAGACTGCCGCAGCCATAGCTTCTCCACACGAAGTTGCACAAGTCTCGCCTCAGGCCCGCAAGTCCTCTGCTACAGTGAACCGTACGGATAAGGCGCTCTCCACCAAGCATTCTCGCCAGGTTCCCTCTCGTAATGCTACACGGAAGCCCAATTCTAAAAGCACCTCGAAACTCCTGCCTTCCTGCCGAGGTTGTTTCAAGCATCATGAACGTCGTGACTGTCGTTTTTTCAAAGCTACTTGTGAACGATGTAATAAACTTGGACACATTAAGACTGTCTGTCAAAGTTCGCTCCGCCCTGCTAAGACTACTGCAGCACGCCGGAAGCATATACCGCCCCGCCAAGACATGGAAGTTGATCAGATCAATCTTATTCTTCCCACAAAGGATTCTCACAAAATCATCATTCCTCTCTCATTCTCTGATCGCTCTGTCGATTTTCAATTAGATACTGGATCACCTGTCTCTATTATTAACCTGACTACCTACCACGACTTAGGTTCACCTTCATGCTCTCCAGCTGACATCCAGCTCGTGACATTTAACAAGAAGAAAATTGACATCAAAGGTCAAATCAAGCTTCAGGCTAGTTATACAGGAATTCAGAAGGCCATTCCTCTTCTCGTAGTTAACAACTACACTGCATCAAACATTATGGGCATGGATCTATTTAACTTATTTGGTTTCCAGATACATGACAACATTAACGTCGTATCTACCTTGCATCCTACTTCTGACGTTACCGCTCTCCTAGCGCAGTTTCCTGAAGTCTTCGACTCTCAGCTCGGAACAGCAAAAGACTATACAGCTCACATACAGCTGAAATCCGGAGCTAAGCCTCGCTTCCTCAAAACACGTCCAGTACCCCTAGCACTTCAAGACCAGGTCACGAAAGAATTAGAAAGATGGATACAAACTGGAATTGTTGTACCAGTTACTTCTAGTCAATGGGCTACTCCACTCGTGGTAATCAAGAAACCTGATGGTAATGTTCGACTTTGTGGCGATTTTCGATCTACAGTCAACGCACAACTCGACACAGATATCTTTCCTATTCCACGTCCAGAAGACTTATTCCGTCGTCTCTCTGGTGGACAATTCTTCTCTCGAGTTGATCTGAAAGAAGCATATCTCCAGCTACTTTTAGACGAAGAATCTAAGAAATTTCTCACACTCAACACTCCTCTCGGACTGCTCCAGCTCCAGCGGCTCCCATTCGGTGTTTCATCCTCAGCGGCTATTTTTCAGCGCTATTTGGCTCAACTCACCGCCTCCATTCCTGGTTGTGCTAACTACCTGGATGATATTATTGTTACTGGAAAAGATCATCAAGAACATCTAACCAATCTACGCCTCCTTCTCCAGAAATTGAAAGACAATGGACTACGAGCGAATCTAGCTAAATGTACCTTCTTTCAGCCTCAAGTTCACTACCTAGGACATATACTTGATAAGAATGGAATTCGTCCTAGTACACAGAATGTCTCAGCGATAGTACACATGCCAGCACCTCAGAACCTCAAGCAGCTTCAGTCCTTCATAGGCAAAGCGAACTATTATAATAAGTTCATTCCACGCTTCGCTACAGTGGCAGCTCCATTAAACGCTCTACGTAAAAAAGGTGTTAAGTTTCAGTGGACTCCGCAATGCCAACAGGCATGGAAAACAATCAACAACGCCTTAATTCAAGCTATACAACTCACTCATTTTCAGCCTGACAAGATCATCACGCTAGCTACTGACGCTTCAGACTACGGTGTCGGTGCCGTTCTCTCCCAGAAGGATCGTCATGGACAAGAACGCCCCATCGCCTTCGCTTCGAAAACACTTAATGACCATCAACGTCGATACTCACAGATAGAGAAAGACGCTTTAGCCATCATCTTTGGTATTCGCCGTTTCAATGAATATCTTTATGGCAACCATTTCCTGATCATTACCGATTATAAGCCTCTCGTACACTTATTCCATCCTGGTAATAAGATCCCAGAGAATTCCCTCCGAAAGCTTCAAAGATGGTCCATGTTCCTTTCTGATTATTCCTATCAGATTGTATATCGAGCCACATCCCAGCATTGTAATGCTGATGCCCTCTCCCGCTTACCCGTTGGTCCTGATACTGCCTTCGATTCTCAAGAATCTGAATGTCTTCAGTTGGACATAGAACTTGAAGATACTGTATCCAGTTTTCCTATTGATGCTACCTGCATAGCTAAAGCTACGGATAAGGACAGTACACTTGCTACTGTACGTACTTACATCCGCAACGGTTGGCCTCTTCAGAGCACACTTCCTGCCCACCTGGCACCTTATCATCGTATGCAGCATTGTCTCACGACTCGTGCCGGAGTTGTATTACTAGAAGCAGGCACCATCTTCCGAGTGGTTATCCCACTTAGCCTACAGAAACAAGTTCTCGGATTCTTACACCAAAGCCATTGGGGTATCTCCAGAACAAAGCAACTCGCCCGTCAACACTGCTACTGGCCCGGTATTGATGCCGCCATCGAAAAGCTAATACGTCATTGTGAGCAATGTCAAACGAATCAGAACGCCCCGTCTTCTGATCTTGCTTCATGGCCTCCTGCTACTACTCCATGGGAACGAGTTCACATCGATTTCGCAGGTCCTTTCCTCAATTCCATGTGGTTAATAGTCATCGATTCACTGTCAAACTTTCCATATGTCGTGGATATGCATTCGACTACTACAACCGAAGCTACCATTCGTGCTCTCCAGAAAATCTTTACTACAGAAGGTTTACCGCAAGTACTCATTTCAGACAACGGACCTCAATTTACAGCTACTGCTTTTCAGAACTTTTGTACACATAATGGCATTCGTCATATCCTAGCACCACCTTTTCACCCTCAATCTAATGGTGGAGCTGAACGCTTCGTACAAACATTTAAAAGAAGTATGAAGAAAGCGGTCTCTTCAGGCTTAACTAAAGACCAAGCCTTGCTCCAACTCTTAAACAACTACAGAACTCTACCCGGCGCTGATAATATCACTCCTGCACAGAAGCTCCATGGACGACCTCACAGAACTTTACTTTCTCTGTTACAGCCTCTTCCGGCCCAGCATAAGACCTCACCAACGAAGTTCTCCCTCAACGACAAGGTCTACACCAGGACATTCAAATCCAACCCACTCTGGATACCTGGAGTCATCTGCAGATCTTTGGGTCATCGTCTATACGAGATACAGACTACGGAGAAACGTATCTGCCGCCATCAAGATCAGATACGTCTGCGCTACCGCCCCTGTCCTGCTATTGATGCTATGGCTAAACCTGATAAATCTATTGCTGAACGCGCTTTAGATCATTTAATAACAATGGGTTCCTTTCAGGACGAGACAGCGCCACTCCGCCCAGTTCCAGCTCCGGACAATACAACAGCGACATCAGCAGCTCCGCCCCAGCATCGCAGTCGCCGCCAGCGCCGCCGCCGTTTCACGCCGTACCGGCGTATTTAGGAGGGGAGGGTGTTGTATGTCCGGCGCTCCCTTCTCGCCTCCGCCAGCCAGCTGCACGCGCGCCTGTGTATCATTCTGCTAGCTTCGACGCGCAGCCCTCAGTGCGCGTGCCTGACCATCGAGTGTACTATAAATAGGAGCTCCCTGCCTGCTCACTTGCCCACTCGCCCCGGTGTCCAGCTCCAGAATACACCCTACGTCGAGCACGGAGGCTACTCC
The DNA here is from genome assembly GCF_040414725.1 of Anabrus simplex. Classification (NCBI taxonomy): domain Eukaryota; kingdom Metazoa; phylum Arthropoda; class Insecta; order Orthoptera; family Tettigoniidae; genus Anabrus; species Anabrus simplex. The sequence continues at coordinate 1,512,517,175 of NC_090265.1, read as the reverse complement.
TCTTGAAAATGTGCTTCGACCAGGTGGACTGAATTTCTGGCAGTACGAGGTTTCACCTCTGGTCACCGCTCCCTTACCTATTTCCACTGCCTATGTTCCGTAATTCTTTTACAAGCCATTTTCATTCCCTAATTTATGCAAGCTCCCTTAGTTTCGCTAGGTGGAATTTCTTCAATCAATTGAACTTGCTTTTTAGGAATTCAGGCACTTCAACAAACAAGGACTCTCAAAGACATTTATGTTAGTGTGCCAGATAGTTTTCGACTATCAACGTGTCAATTCACAAAGACTATCTTTTCAAGATAGAAGTGTATATAAAGACTGTAAACCTGTACATATTGTATAAAGACAGACTTTTCTCAAGATTCTATATTCCTTTTTGCTTCAAAATAAATTTCTGTTATTTGTGTAAATATCATAAAGTGAAGCAATAAAAGTTGTGTTCTGTAAATTTCAACCTTGGTTACAACAATTATTATTATTATTATTATTATTATTATTATTATTATTATTATTATCATTATGTGAATTATTTACAATCCTACCTAACAGTCTAAGCTACATTGATCATCGATTAGGCACGGTCCTACATATTTATTTACATTATTCTATTGATGCTCATACCTGGGTGATGGAGGCATGTTGGATTACCCTCCGGACTCCGTCATGGTGAATTAGAATTCCATCTTGAAGCTGATGTGGTATTCCAAATTTTCACACACGCAAACTTGATACATTTTTATCATGCCGTTACACACGCTTACATTAACCTAAAGCACTCGCATTTTCTCGTGCTCCAGTGAAGGTTAGACGACAGCACTGCGTAGACTCCTGTCGTGAAGTTGGAAGTTCGTCTCCGCTACCTGCCTGAAAAATCACCTGTTGATCTGCACACCGCTCTCTCAGCTTTTGTTTACTTACAGCTTACCGATCATTCACCCCTACGGACCATAACAGTTTGCTCAAGGTCTACCACTGCGGCCTTCATTAAAGAAAGTCATTCTCCTCCCTGCCTGCCTTTACTAGTTTCTCCCCGCAAACATTTCGCTTGCCAAAACAGTTTATTATGTGGTAAAAGCAAGCTACAGTACAGTTTCCAATGTTGTGGAGAAACTTATGCTGATCGTCCTCCAAAATGAAGAATAAAATAGCTTTCCAACAAATGTCAAACTACCCGTGGATTAGAGAGGTTTTATGTAATTATGCTGAAAACCTGGACTTGTCCCTCTCGACTCGTGATGTGAGTTCATTTAAGCCAAGTGTTGAAAGTGTAGCTCTTGCCTGTTATCTCAGCCAAAAGTAAAGCTGACTAACTGAATTAGCTGACACACCTTAAACACACTGAAGATTCAACTAACTCACGAATACAGAATACAGTGAAATACACAGTCACACCGTCACACTGTGCCACTGTCACTCTCTGTCACACTGTCATACTGACACTCTAGATTCACTGAGAATTCAACACCCTGGTCGCTGGGGTTTTGTAATGAGTTCTCCCCCCACCTTGAAAATAGTTCTGTGGAAGGGATGTGGCGTAGTGATCTAGCCCTCGGGAGCGCTTTATCGTACATCCGTAGGTTAAAGTTTCAAAATTTATGTACAAAAACTTCCTAATTTCGGTCTGACTTACTTGTTATATTGCGCCGTGGGAAACGATCACAGGATAATCCACACGACGGCGCGCATCACCGGCGTTATTTTCTTCCGGCGAATGGCTCTTTCCCGCCATGACAGTTCATCTCCTGGGTAAAACTACTATTCCATGCGAAGTTAAAATTCTATAAATTAGGCACTAATTAACCACACCTTCGCACTGATAAATTACCAAATATTATAAAGAACTCAGGACACTGTTTTTCACCACTACACCGGGCTTCAGATAGCGAAATACTGACTGTAGATTCCCGCTATGACAGTTCATTCACATTTAGAATTTTGTGATTGGCTGAGACTTTCGCGCTCTTCGTAGCGTGGATGCTTCCATTTCCTCCCAAGGGTTGGTGGGTATTGTCGTTGTCTCTTTGTCCTTGCTAAATAGGTCAGGCCTCAACGCGTGATTTTCTCGTGAGAACCAAATAGAAAGTTGTCACTCCTAGGCGGTACCATAAAATTTATTGGATGGAGTACCGAGAGCGGTTTACAAGTTGGTCGTGCTCTAAGAAGAGTTTCGTGGATTTTACTTGCCGTCAGACTGGCGCCAGAAAGTTCCTTTGTGACTGCTAGATTCACAGCCTACTGTAGTATCCCAATATGCGCAATATTCAACTTTTAATTTGTAAATTAATTACGTAAATTCGCTTATGGGTGCAATATTTACTATTCAGGCAAAAGCATTAAGTTTTCTGCACAATACTGGATTTCAGCGTGCCAAGTCCCCCACCGTGCTATTACTACGTTGGATGGCAGTATTACGTTGGGATTTTTTGTCTTGAATGCGTGAATTCTTCTCGGCAACTTATTGAACACTTTCTCTTATTAGAAATCAATTTATCCATATTAGGAATTTACTTTTTCCTTTCTTTCTTTATTTCCTAATCCTTTTACCCTCCAGAGTTGGTTTTTCCCTCGGACTCAGCGAGGGATCTCATCTCTAAAGCCTCGAGGGCAGTGTCCTGGAGCGTGAGGCTTTTGGTCGGGGATAAAACGGGGTCCGCCTCTGTGGTGTAGTGGTTAGCGTGATTAGCTGCCACCCCCGGAGGTCCGGGTTCGATTCCCGGCTCTGCCACGAAATTTGAAAAGTGGTACGAGGACTGGGACGGGGCCCACTCAGCCTCGGCAGGTCAACTGAGTAGAGGTGGGTTCGATTCCCACCTCAGCCATCCTCGAAGTGGTTTTCCGTGGTTTCCCACATCTCCTCCAGGCAAATGCCGGGACGGTACCTCACTTAAGGCCACGGCCGCTTCGTTCCCTCTTCCTTGTCTATCCCTTCCAATCTCCCCATTCCTCCACAAGGCCCCTGTTCAGCATAACAGGTGAGGCCGCCTGGGCGAGGTACTGGTCATTCTCCCCAGTTGTATACCCCGACCCAAAGTCTGAAGCTCCAGGACACTGCCCTTGAGGCGGTAGAGGTGGGATCCCTCGCTGAGTCCGAGGGAAAAGCCAGCCCTGGAGGGTAAACAGATTAAAAAGATAGATAGATACAACGGGGAAAGGGTACCAGTACCTCGCCCAGGCGGATATTAGAATATACTGCTCTAATTCCTTTACATATTCTCTGTTAACCATTGTAACATGTATCATTTTAGGATAACTAACATCAAGACGTGCCTTCTACATATATGCTGCAGCATCTGTCAATAACAGTAAAACGTTGTCAAACTGCACAACTGGCCACAACATTTGCATTGCTTCATTAAATAATCTTGACACGGTCACATGGTTCGCAGTAGTTATTTCTTGGTGTGTTAGCAGAAAACATTTCTTCGAAATCATTTCATTGTTCTTTAATATCCCAACAATGTCATTCCCATATTTAATGCCAGTAGAGCCTGAAGTTTCGTCTAACGTAACCCAGATTTTCTCATTTTCACACACTGAACGAATTTGTTGTAGAGTTTGTTGGTAACACTTTGGAAGATACGTTTTCTCCACGTTGACTCGTCAGGAGTGTCAAGATTTGTATAAATGGAGAGAAACTTCCTTAAAATTGGATTGTTTACCTTAGAAAGAGGTATGCCGGTTGATACAAATGCCCTATAAAATCACAATAAAACTGAAAATTAATCAGGTCTAGCAGAAGAACCTGGAACTGCATCACTAATTAGAGGTTGTTTCTTCATGAGGCGTGAACTGCACCGATATACTCCTTGCCCTCCTTGAGATCGCTGTTCAGCCTTTATTGCTTCCCACATGGTTGGCAGCACAGGACGCGTCTGTTTGAGTTAAAATTATCCTTAAATTCTGCAACATATTCCTGCAGACGATAACTTATTGTTTCTTTTACTTCCGGCATTGCAGTACTGCCTTGCACTTCACAGCACCAGAAATGAACTAAATACGAGTGATACTGGTCTGGTATCATGCAGTTGGGGGGAAGGTCAGATAAGTGGCGCAATATGGCTATGGACAAGGAAATCCCCAGCTTCTATGGTGAGTGCGACCTATAATATAAGAAACACACAGCTGCAATCTCATATTCAGAAATGGAATAACGTACACTACGCATTTAGTGCAGTGGATGTTTATATTAAAATTAGATAGTTCACAGTAACCTAACACCGTGTACGGCCCCGCGGTGTAGGGGGCGACGCGTCCGCCTGTCACCCGGATTCGATTCTCGGCTGGGCCAGGGGCTTTTAATTGTAAATGATTAACATCCCTGGATGTTTGTGTCGTCCCCTACGTTTCTTTCCTCACACTTCCTCCATTCCAGTTACATGCAGGTTCATATCACATGGTGCAAGTAGGGGAAAAATATCTCTATAGGTCGACATCCCGAACAAATAGCCTTTTAAAAATAAAATAATAAAAAAACCTAAACCCATGGCACTACAGCCCCGAAACGCCTTGGCCTACCAAACGGCCGCTACTCAGCCCCAAGACCTGGAGATTACGAGGTGCCCTGTGGTCAGCACGACGAATTCTTTCGGCCGTTATTCTTGGCTTTCTAGACCAGGGCCGCTATCTCGCCGTCAAGTAGCTCCTCAGTTCTAATCACGTGGGCTGAGTGGAATTCGAACCAGCCCTCAGATCCAAGTAAAAATCCCTGTCCTGGGCGGGAATAGAACTCGGGGCCTCCGGGTAAGAGGCAGGGACGCTACTGCTACACCTCGGGGCCGGCTCTTTTAAGTAACACAAAACAGAAAACGTTACAAAGTGTTCAGCGTTACTGGAAGGTTAGCCTAATGATAAAATATGTAAATATTATATACTAATAACTTCTTCTTCTTCCTCTGCATTTCCCATATCTGTGGGGTCGCGGGTGCGAACTGTGTAGCACACGTGGAGTTAGCCATGTTTTGCGATCAGATGCTCTTCCTGACGCTAACAGTATATGGAGGGATGTAAGTAGTATTGCGTGTTTCTGTGGTGGTTGGTAATGCAGTGTGTTGTCTGAGTATGAAGAGGAAAGTGTTGGGACAAACACAAACACCCAGTCCCCGGGCCAGAAGAATTAATCTGACGCGGTTAAAATCACGACGCGACCGGGATTCGAACCCGGGACCCTCTGAACCGAAGTCCTCAACGCTGACCATTTAACCAATGAGTCGGACATTATATGCTGACAACTGTAAAACAGTAATTTATGTAATTATGAAAATATACTTAAAATATGTCAGTGCCTCCGACGCTCAGGCTGCAGCACGCCGACCTCTCACCGCTGGGTTCCGTCGTTCAAATCCCGGTCACTCCATGTGAGATTTGTGCTGGACAAAGCGGAGGCGGGACAGGTTTTTCTCCAGATACTCCGGTTTGCCTTGTCATAATCCATTCCAGAAACACTCTCCAATATCATATCATTTCATCTGTCATTCATTAATCATTGCCCCAGAGGTATGCGACAGGCTTCGGCAGCCGGCACAATTCCTATCCTCGCCGCTAGATAGGGGCTTCATTCATTCTATTCCTGACCCGGTCGAATGACTGGAAACAGGCTGTGGATTTTCATTTCATTAAAAATATGTATTTTACATAAAAAATACTTATTTACCTAAAACCCGAGCCCCACCAATCACTTACTACAGTAAAACGAGCAACTAATTTATGGCAGCTTTTCCTAGATTAATGATTCTCTCTACCAAGATAGCCTACTCCCTGATAGCATCACCGCGAGTTCTGTAGGTGATGAGGAAGTTCCGTTTAGTGAATTAAAGAATACGATGTCAATAATTTCGCTGTATATGGCTCGCAACCGGGTCATCATTCCCACGGTACAGTTACTGCCTCTCTTAGAGGGAAGGGCTTTGAAATACTGTGTTTCATCGAGTAGAACTTTGAACTTGGAGTAGTTTGTGGCATACTTCAACGCTACACTCTTAACAAACACCGTTTCTTCAGCTAATTCCCCGGCCAGTATAATATTGCTGCTTCATGTAAGGAATTTAGAATAGCGTAACCATCGTCTTTGTGTGCTTAGTAAGAAGTTATGGGATAATCTGTATCTGAGTGATTTCCAACACCGAGCTCGATAGCTGCAGTCGCTTAATTGAGGCCAGTATCCAGTAATCGGCAGATCGTGGGTTCGAGCCCCACTGTCGGCAGCCCTGAAGATGGTTTTCCGTGGTTTCCCATTTTCACACCAGGCAAATGCCGAGGCTGTACCTTAATTAAGGCCACGGTCGCTTCCTTACACTTCCTAGGCCTTTCCTCTCCCATCGTCGCCGTAAGATATATCTGTGTCGGTGCGACGTAAAGCAAAAAAAAAAGATTTCCAACAAAAGAGCAATTTTGCAAACTTTGTACTTAGAAGACTTGGAAGTAGGGCGACGAGCTGCTCGGCTCAGCGGTATGTTACGAGCTATCAGTGGAGAGATGGCGTGGAATGACATCGGTACATGATTAAGCTTGAGTGGAGCTTTTAAAGATATGATAAGAACATTCTACAAATATAAAGTAGGAATTTAGGAGGAGAAACTGGGACAAATAATAATTTACAGTAAGAGGAATATTAGGGATTGGAATAATTTATCAAGGGATAAATTCGATTAATTTTCAAGTTGTTTGAAATCATTTAAGAAATTATTCGTGAAACAATTGATAGGCCTAACGAATCTTTAACCTGGGTGACAGTCCTAAGTGCAGATCCTGATGAGATTGATTGATTGATTGATTGATTGATTGATTGATTGATTGATTGATTGATTGATTGATTGATTGATTGATTGATTGATTGATTGATTGATCCATTCATTCATTCATTCATTCATTCATTCATGGATTGATTGACTGATTGGTTGAAGCGTTACATTAGCACTAGGGTGTGCATTTGTAACTGACTGGGACTATGGTCGGTGTAATGAGGATCGGGCACTTGAAGACTATTCGAATCTCCGATACTTGGGTACTGGTACTGGTCTACTGTAAATACGTCGACAGTCAAATAGGAAATATGTGTGAAGGAGACAAAGATGCCAGTTGTCAATACAGAATTCCCACATTGTTGGCAACATTAGGATTCGAGCCCACCATCTTCCAAATGCAATATTCTATCCGCTAATCATAGTGGCTTATGAAGGAATTATTAACAAAATACTCCATACCAGTCCCCGTGAAGAGTTATGTTTGCTCGGCAATTACCTATAGTGTAATCAAAATACATTATTCCCAGTATTGAATGGCTTTTAGTGATATTTTGTAAGCATTTTTTAACAGAATTACCAGCGCGTCTTCGTAGGAAATTTGAATTTCTACGAAAATTTTCTTTAAGTTTTAGGGTAGGTTTGAATATGGAGGATACCTCAAGAAAATTAACACTTACTCTTCTAATGAAATCAATTAACTATGTGACAAAACGGAGATGAATAATTCTCCTCACATATATTTTCTCTTATGCTAACTCATTTCTCATCGTTCACGGCATACTGCATGTTCACAACAGTGTCGGTTTCTTTGGAAGGAAAGTGAAAGTAATAAAACTCCCAGAGAGTTGACTTTGACAGTACAATGACAAGAAACATATTTTACAACGCAATTAATTTTTTACTGTCCTGTTTCTCGAAACGACCTCTTGAGAGTGGAACATAAATAGAAGCAGCAAAAATACTGCTGAATGCCTTTCCGCAGACGAGATATACGGTATAAATGCTAAAACTCGTTTACGTCTTATTCCGCCACAACAAGACACGCTGTACGATATCTGTACTCTATATTCTTTGTTGTTGTAACATCGATATGCAAACCTAAGGAGTAACCAAAGCAATTTCTTGAGAAATACGTTGTGGGAATCGGTGTAGAAGTTGCAAATAGTCTTTTAGTCGGTAGGCTGAGTGATTACACAATAAATGGACTGCTGGTGAAGTAGGTAGATGCAAGGCTTTGCCGGTAAGTACATAAACAAGTGCAAATGTACATTTACTGATAAGCTAATTTTACTTTGATTACAAACTATTCCAAATTCTGTAAAAGTAATATAATGAACATTAATATAACGTAGTATACTTTTAGAAGTCGCATACAGTCGAGTGACTGCGACGGTTGCTCATCCTATGAACTATGTCAACGTCCACACACAAAGACACGATACTACTTCTATTTATTTACACTCACGTGAAAAAAGAGCAATTTTGTTTGTTATTCATTCCAAATATCGTAGAGTGAGAAGATACTACTCCTATTTGATTACATCAGAATTACACTCCCGTATAAGAGAGCATATTTTCTTTGTTATTCAGTCCACGTTCCAGTGCCTTTTATGCAAATAATTCATAGTAATACATCTTCCTTTTTCTTCATGTGTTAGTTATTATGTAGTGGGTTAATATACAGAGTGAAGCGAAACTCGCGCACTCAGGCGTCGTAGCGCGACTCCTCACATGCCAGCAATAAAAAAATGTCTCTTACAAAAGTTCGTCCTACGAGTATATCCGGGAGAAAAAGGCCGTTGAAGAATGGCGATCTGGCAACACTGTAACCACATGTAGGGGTAACTACCTCTGTCAGCATGTATTAGCGGTGCTGTGCAGTTGGTACAGTGGATAGAGTTTTGGGTTAGCACGCAGGAGGTCGGGTGGTCGATCCTGGGTTGAGGCGTATATTTTTTATATTTTTAATTTCGTAAATGTAGTCCAGGTGGTATGGTATCTGGCATCGTAATCGTCAACAGCGATTGCAGTGGGTCCTCTAGAAACCATTCGCACTTACATACTACGATCCTAGAAATGGACGAATATTCGTTTTCATTGGTCAGCTTTGAAAGATACCCTTTCCACATCGTGGGCGTGAATTTTTCGCACCACTTCATCTACTAGATGCGTTACAAAGTGTTCAGCGTTACTAAATTTTGTAAATGTAGGATACATGTGACCCATGAAACGGTGTCTTACTGTATTACAGTATGTAATGTCCGATGGAAATTAGCAAATAAAAAAGTGCCTTAACCCAGGATCGAATCCTCGACCCCCTGCATGCTAATCCAAAACTCATCCACTGCATCAACGGTACATCACGGTTAATACGTGCTGACAGAGGTAATTACCCTACATGTGGTTACAGTGTTGCCATATTGCCACTCTTCAACGTTCTTTTTCTGCCGGATATACTCGCAGGACGATCTTTTGTGAGAGACACTTTTTATTGCTGGCATGTGAGGAGTCGCGCTGCGACGCCCGAGTGCGCGAGTTTCGCTTCACCCTGTATACGGTACGCAAACGCTACTATTGTCATATTCATGGCTTAGAAGTCTGGCAATATACTGACAACTTCTTGATCGTTTATGTGACGTGTTTCCCATCCATTCAATTGCTCTACATTTTCTTGGAAGTTTGAGCAATCGTGCTTGGACAGTAGCCTACTGTCGGGAAAAATCGAGACATTTTCAGAGTACATATTTTAAAGATGTACTCACTTGTATTACCAATCTAAAAATAACTTTATCTAGTTGCAGACAGTGTGCAGCCGAAGAGTATTGTGCGTGCATTCATGTGGCATTAGCCAGCAAAGGACTACCAGTTCCTAACTTTTCTCTGTTTTTTAAGTTGCTTTACGTCGCACCGACACAGATAAGTCTCTTGGCGACGATGGGGCACGAAAGGGCTAGGAGTGGCCTTAAGGTACAGCCACAGCATTTGCCTGATGTGAAAATGGAAAACCACGGAAAACTATATTCACGACAGCCGACAGTGGTGTTCGAGCCTACTATCTCCCGGATACTGGATACTGGTCGCACTTACGTGACTGCAGCTATCGATTTCGGTCTAAATTTTACGCATTAGTTTATGCTAATATTTCATACAAAAAACTGTGTGTGTGCAGACATGTAGCATACATAACATTATATTTGATATTAACCACTATCTCCATCCACCCATTAATATGACAAAATCGGAAAAGGTGGGTCATGTCCCAGCTGCGATTTTAGCGGATATCGAAATCACGGAGGTCGTAGTGCTAAAGCTTAAGTAAGACCTAGATAACTGAAAAACTTGGCTAGCAGCCACAGCTAGAAGAAAGCCATCAAACTTACAAGCCATTCAAACTGATTCTAAAAATATTCGCACTAAACAGACACATATATAATACCGTATTTATTTCTAACACCAGTAATATCTCGAGGTTTTGTAAAGAACCTTATAGTTAATTTCGATAATTAATTTTGTCATTCGAAAATTTGTTGCAAGTCTCCTTATTATCGATTGTTCTGGATAATTTACGACAAGTTACAGAAATGTTGTAAACCTTGAGCAGGGAAGACATGTGAGAAAGGAGACGAGCTGCTCGACTAAGCGGTATATTTCGAGCTGTCAGTGGAGAAATGATGTAGAATGATATTAGTAGAAGTGTAAGATTGAGCGGAAGTTTGTTTTCAAGAGAACAAATTGGTGCAAATATTCATTTACAGGAAGAGAAATTAGTGATTGGAATAATTTACCAATTAAAATGTTCGATAATTTTTTTTAGTTCTTTGAAATCATTTAATACAAATCTAAGTGAAGAACTGATGGGGAATCTGACTCCTGGGCGGCAGCCATAAATGGAAATCATTGATTGATTGATTGATTGATTGATTGATTGATTGATTGATTGATTGATTGATTGATTGATTGATTGATTGATTTTAAAGGAAGCATTAGACGATTATTCATGCTACGTCCGCTAGTCCCAGCATTTCACTATGATGAGGAAGTTTTGCAATGAACAAAATATTTGGAGATTTATTGATTTATTGGTTGATTCTTAAATGTTCCAATCCAGATCCATCTTTGACCATTTCTCCGTGACTGTCGCCATTACGATTGTCTTTACAAAGATGACATACTGTTCTTCCGTTCCTTCCTCACACAGCCTTCAAGAAATGTAATGCTAATTTTTGTATATTGTGTTTATTATCGAGCAATAGGTGATAAATTAATACAATCAGCACCGTCCGAAACACCTCGAATGTTTTTCGATAGGATGGCTAAGCATTCCGTACACAGTAATCATCGTCGTCGCTCTAGCATGCCGGGTAGTACAGTATGTGTACACAGTCACAAACTTTAAAATGACGTATTATGATATAATGACAAAACAACACTTACCTCCAGCGGCGCTATTTTTATTTCTGTGTCACCGAGCTCGATAGCTGCAGTCGTTTAAGTGCGGCCAGTATCCAGTATTCGGGAGATAGTAGGTTCGAACCCCACTGTCGGCAGCCCTGAAAATGGTTTTCCGTGGTTTCCCATTTTCACACCAGGCAAATGCTGGGGCTGTACCTATATTAAGGACACGGCCGCTTCCTTCCCACTCCTAGCCCTTTCCTGTCCCATCGTCGCCGTAAGACCTATCTGTGTCGGTGCGACGTAAAACAACTAGCAAAAAAAAAAAAATATATTTCTGTGTTAAATATACATCGCTAAAACGTCATTTTCAGTATGTAAAACTATTCCTGTCTGAAACTGGAAGAAATATTCTCAAAATTGTTAAAACGTTTCAGAACTATATGGAGAACGTGTTGCTGACGAATCGCCATTTGAGAGGTGGTTTGCACAATATTCAGGAACAGAAAATTGTTCTCTAAATTCTTTTGCGTTTCAAAAGCATACTTTCTTTAAGTTACTTCCGCAAATTCAGATAATCAGACAGTTGATGAAAGTACTTCAAAATATTCCACAAACGAAGATCAGACTAATGAAGAGAAAATATTCTAATATGCACAACATCTGCTATAGTGACGCATACCACGTTGAAGAGACATTCTTCTATCTGCTTCCGAGTGTTTCCTTTCCTGCAAAACACTGTGAATGAAATCTAATTTGAATAAAACACTGTTCACTAATCCAAAAGTATGTTGAAAATGTCTTTTTTAAATTGACTTACTGTTATATGCTTAATGCTATTTATTATAAAGGAGTAACAAATGTCCAGTTATTAATCATTATTGCCAGCTGTCTTACTAACGAATAATGGGAGGGCGATGTCTTTTGTTATCTTGGTATTTCTACATTGCTGGTAATACTTGGCGTGCCAATAATAGCGCAGAAAACTGCTAAGAATATGTGTAAGAAGCTGTTTGAAGTAATTCTGGAAAATATTCTTTGGAACATAAATTCAACCGAAAACTTAGAAAAACTAACTTCTATGAAAAGAAAATTTTGTAATAAATAATAACCGAAATTACCGCTAGAGAGTAGTGTAGAATATTGGAGACAAAATGAGGAACTATACAGTATTTTCTATAATACCGGTACTATTATAGAAAAATACCTTTAACATAATTTAAGATTTTTGTGTCATACTGCGTGCTTTCCAAGGCATGCATACTCTTTTCTTACGTAATTTCGCGGGATTCCGAAAGGTCAACACCCAGTATAATAACTAACTTTCAATCTTAATTGAAATATTAAATATTATAGTGATTTTAGCTTAAAATTTATCCTGTAGTTCGTAAACACTTTAAGTGATCTTCTATTTAACAATACGACTGCTGTCTATTCAAATGGCCAGCAGGTATTGGACCAGAACATAATCAGTGCAACGACTCCCTCAACCTCACCGTTTACTTTCACGACCAGGTTTCTCAATTTCTGACACAAGCCTGAGTAAATTCTATTTCAACCACCAGACTATGATAAATATCCTTTGATGAGCTGAGAATCGAATCGCAATTTTCATATTCTGTGGTGCCGGCCTGCTAGATCTTTACAGTACATTGGAGCTCAATAACTGAAACATCATTTTCAGTCATTCATCGTCTCAGTACCTTTATTAAATATATAAAATGCCTGGAATTTAACACTAAATACATGTTAGGGTATCTGTGTACATCGGACAGTTTAGATGATGAGTCCATGTGATGCGCATGTTGGAGGGTTGACTAGCTATAAGACAGTATATTTATTCATCAGGACAAGAAGGTAGAAGGAGGCTTAGGAGTATTCTAATTTGATCTTAAATTATTTCATTATGGTAGACGTAGAAGCAAGAGATGTCAGAGTGCCAGTTAACTTATTTGATAGTAAGTAATTAAAATGAATCCATATACCTGAAAGATTAAAGCTTGAGGTCGTAATATAAATATCTTAACAATAGATTGTAGAGAAAACAGTTGTAAGTTCTTATAACATGCTAGAACGGAAAATCCTCAAGAAGTAAAATTGTAAGGAATGAATGATATTCTTGGTTGTCAACCTTTGGTGGTATCTCATACCAATAACTACTGGTAGGTATGTTATACTTTCATAAAATAGTTTAATTTCGCCACAAAGTAAAGTGTATTTCTACTATTCCTGTTTCAGATTCTTGGCTATCTGGTGGCCACTCAAGTGTCAGATCACCAAGCGACGCGCTCGTTTCATCATTTTTGTGATTTGGGTGATCGCACTGACTACTACCATTCCTTGGGCGCTGTTCTTTGACTTGGTGGCAATCTTCAAAGAAGAACCAGATATTCAACTCTGCTTGGAAGTATGGCCGGAGTCTATGAACGGAGCCCTATATTTTCTCATCGCCAACCTGATGTTCTGCTACCTGCTGCCTATGATTCTTATTTCGCTCTGCTATATTCTCATCTGGATCAAGGTCTGGCGGAGGGATATCCCCACTGACACTAAAGATGCGCAAATGGAGCGACTACAACAGAAGTCGAAGATCAAGGTAAAAATGGCATTTTCTTCTTTGCTATAAAATCATTTGATAATTACACGTTATATCACGCCCCACTGCTTCTCATCTTTTTCGCTTTAAATTTAAATTAGGAATGATGAATGGCTTCTCAGAGGAAGAAAAAAGTAAATTAAGTTATTATCTTCAGGACCTCCTGCATTATTAACGGAATTTACTGTATTCACCATCACAGTATTTGTATGTTTAAACTAGAAAGCCTATATTGAATACGTAGGCCTCCTAGTGGAAGGAATTTGTACATTTCTCCTGAGTGGCTTAATACAGTCCTTTTAGAAGAAATTGCTGGCATCCTGCCTTAAGTCTAATATTAGCCTCCGGTAATCCGTATTTTCCATACATCTACTGACAATCTGATGTGTTAGAATATCTGACTGATTTCTGACACACTGCATGGCATCAATGATAAAGGTTTTCTAGGATATATATAATGAATCTTCGGTACCTTAATTATTAATGAGTATTAGAAGAGTACACTCAACTGCACAGACATGGACAATGAACGAAACGATACGCTGATGATATACTCTCGTAGACATGTATTTCGTTTCCACGAATGTAGCTGGATATCTATATTGATGGACGATACAAGAAAAGTTTGAAGCTAAGTTCCTTCGTATGATATGATTCTTCAGGCCCTTCCACTGTTAGCACACCAGCCAACATCGCAAAGAGTCAGATTAAGAATCATCTTCCTAAGGTCTTCTGAGACACTTTCAGGAACATCTGGTTCTGTCCAGTGTCTGGTTGGCAATTTCTGTTCTGTGCATGAAATTTCTATGGCATGAATGTACTTGACACGACCTAATAATTTGAATGTCCTTTTCAAGTACAATACCGTTGTGAAAACTAAATATTCACTATAATATTCAACACCTTTACAATTATTTCGGTTATCCTTTTCTTAAGTTTGGGTGAATACGTACCTGCATGGCCGCAGATATAAATTAGTTCGTAAAATAATGAACTTTGCCCGAGTGATTTGTGGCGTTCTAAGTATTAGGCGCTAGAGCAATGCACCGTTGAAGGAATGGATACTATCGAAACAGCCTTTCAACCTATTAAGCCGTGTTACGTACATTTAGTATGTGTAAGAGAGATGTTAAGTACAGAACAAAAATGACCAACCGGACACCAGTGGGATCTGAACCCACAACCTCCCGATTTCGCGTCGGTTGCTGTACCAATTGAGCTATGGTGGCCTAGGTCATCCTTGTTCTGTTGGAAAGGATCTAAGCTACAGGTCTGCAACTACACCGTAGAGTGCGTTCAAGTCGCCCGTTGTGGGCCAAGTTAATGAATATTGAATTTTCGCGACCGAATTTTCACCGAAACAGACTTTCAACCTATTAGATCTTGTTACGTACATTTAGTACGTGTAGGAGAGATGTTAAGTACAGGAAAACATATGACCAACCAGACACCAGTGGAATCCGAACCCACAACCTCCCGATTTCACGTCGGTTGCTCTTCCAATGAAAATTCGGTCATGAAAATTCAACATTCATTGAATGGATATTAATTTATATTTGTTAATAAATATTTACTTCAGGACTCTACTATTCGTGTTAGGAGATACTACTCATTTTGTTTATGAGGTCATTTTTACGGTACTGCAGGAAAGGGAAACTAGCTAAAAATGCACTTGATAATTTATTGCTGAGGCAAGCAAGATGTACTGACGGTGTTATAAAAATGGCAATCTACTGACAAGCTGACGATTCCTCTTAATCATTCTTAACACCTAAGAAATCTGGTTTGAAGTCATTCAACCTCTTAAGGGGATAAAACCACGGGAAATGGGCAATATTTAGGAGCGATTAGTTACAGTATGCCGCTTGACCACGTTCATATGTCTTCCTATGTTTTTCTCTGTGTTATGGCAGGTAGTAATGCGTAACCTAGAAGGAAATGCCATGGTGTTGTGTTTCCTTAATTTGTTATTTGGAAACGAAAGCATTTGTAGTCAATGATAGCATGCAAAATGTCAGTCTATAGAAATCAGTATAATTTTCTTTACCCCGTAGCCTCTTATGAACATTCGCTCAGTATTTATCTAACTATTTTTCACCCTGACTGTTCTGGAAAATATATTCAGAATGTTATAAAATTAAATATTCAACAATCATATATGATATGTTCAGAACAGTTTTTAAGCAGGTGTAGATCTGAATAATGAATAAGGCTTTTTCCCTATGATTAGGCGACGGCTAATATTTAGATTGTAATTTGCCAGACACTCATTTTCAAAAGACATTTCAATTTATTTTAAGCCTGTTGCTCCCTACAATTCCCTAAAATCCAATAAGAAAGAAGGTAGGTTAAGCTGCTCCAAGGTCCGCGATTCAAATCCCAACGCTACTAGGCACATATATTAATTCATGTCCTGTTCACATTCTACTTCGTAGCCCCGAATACCGACATCTCAACGTACCTTAGGAACGAAGGCTGTTGAATTAGACGCAATAATAATATGATGTTATCCCTATTTCAACAACAGTAACACTTTAATTGATTGATTGATTGATTGATATGATATGATATGATATGATATGATATGATATGATATGATATGATATGATATGATATGATATGATATGATATGATATGATATGATATGATATGATATGATATGATATGATATGATATGATATGATATGATATGATATGATATGATATGATATGATATGATATGATATGATATGATATCGTCGCTGGAAAGGTAAAAGGTTGTATTCCACAAAGCTCTTCCTATCAATTATTCTCCTTAAGACTGGTCACGCCTCCCAGCCACATATGGATATACAGTCCATCAGGACAATGTCCGTTGTGTTCGTTTTCCTATGTCGACGATTAAACGAAAATGAACCTTACATGCATTGTACACTAGGAGTGCGTAAATACGTAATGCAAACGTACATTCCTACAGTACGGTACTGTAAGGTTCATTTTCCTTTACACATGGGCATAGGAAAATGAACACAACAAAATTTGTTCTGATGGACTGCATATCCATACGTGGCTGGGAGGCGTGACCAGTCTTAAGAAGAATAATTGATAGGAAGAGCTTTGTGGAATACAACCTTTTACCTTTCCAGCGACGATATGATATGATATGATATGATATGATATGATATGATATGATATGATATGATATGATATGATATGATATGATATGATATGATATGATATGATATGATATGATATGATATGATATGATATGATATGATATGATATGATATGATACGATATGATATGATATGATATGATATGATATGATATGATATGATACTTTATTATTTTTCTCTAGATCTACAGTAACAATACCCATTTGATCCGTTAAATGAGAAAAATAACAATGTCCAGCCTATGCCAAAATTCACTCTTTCAAACTCCACATACTGTACAGAAAAAATAAAAGAAAAAGAAAACACGCAATAAACAGAAATGAACAAACAAAATAATAATAATAAGAAGAAGAAGAAAAGAATAATCAAACGTACTCCATGGACATGCCATGAAATTCCTCGGATACTCCGGAAACGTTGCCGCCAAAGTGAGGGTTACCGCGGCAGTCATCCTTGACCCTTTCATGCCACGTCCCACGTCTCCCCTGAATATTTCTATTGTCTTTCCAGAATGTGCAGTTTAAATAAAATATAAATAAAAGACATAATAAAGTTCAAATAAAACAAGTAGTAAAAAGAATGTCAAAGACCTTCATGCCTCTCTAAACTAGACACGCAAACCCTTGCACATTCCATTCCTCTTACCTTTTTTACTTGACCCACTCTGGGTTGCTGAGTCCAGACTTACATTACATCACCAGCCGGGTATGAAGACCTCATCATAATGTCTTCGCTCTACATATATTCTGCCATTACGTATTCTGCTCAAGTTGCAACTTTATGCTTGTACTACTTATCTGTTCCTGCTCACCATATTCAACCATGCTTAATCAATTTAAATAGCAAGCCATACTGGACATGAAATTTGCCATCACGTCCACCAAACCAAATATTACAAACAAACACCAATTCTCAATTCTCATCCCTCTCAACACTTAAATTCTGCCATTACATATACCACCATTTCTCCATCTCCACATTTCAGCAATAAATAAACACACTTCATTGCCTACCGAAGACTCCATCCAACTCCACAATCATTCGCTTACACTTAACATTCCCAATCAACTCTAAATTATCTTACTATATACCACTTACAACTTACTCCATTATTTCAATATACTTATTTATACCAACACATACCACCATCGCCATCACGTTCACTATACAGACACCTACCTCCAACTCCACATACCTCCAAACATTACCATTAACTTCTCTATACAAACACATACTTCATTACGAAACAAAACTCCATCCAACTCCACAATCATTCATTTACACTCCAAATTCACTATACAGACATCAATATTACATTCCAAATTACATTAGTACATACCAATTACAACTACAACTCCACCTCATAACACACCTCAAGACAATTATTCAAACAAACAACACTTCTCAATTTTCATCCATCTCAACACTTAAATTCTGCCTTTACGTATCGTCAATACACCAATTATTCACTTTTCTCACCTTATACCACCCTATTCATCAATTCACTATTCATACCAAATACATATTCACATAAATTTGCCATATATCGCTACTAAATCTAATAAACAACACACTAATTACTTGCAACATTTCCTTACAATTAATACCAAAATCATATACTCCTAGAATTGTCAAACTTCACTCCTGTATCCAATAAACATCACACTGATTACTTATCAATTCCCTTATACCTCCCATTCGCCTCTTAGTCCTACATCACACCAAACACAGATTCATATACAAATAACCTAAAAAATTACCATAGCCCAATTCTACCAAAAACTCCATCCAACTCCACAATCATTCAGTTACACTTAACATTACAAATCAGTTCGAAATTACCTTACTATATATCAGTTACGACACTATTATACCACCACATACCGCCGTCACCATTCACTTACACTTAACACTCCAAATCAATTCCCAATTGCCTTACTACATACCAATTACAACTTACTATATTAATTCACGATACCTATTTACCAACACGTACCACAATCACCATCAAATTCACTATATTCTCATACATTTCAACACTTAAATCCTGTCATTACGTCTTCCACCGCTTCTCCCTCTCCAAACTTAAATTTAGTTTCATTATAGAAAAACGTAAACCACCGATCACTTACTGTCATATCCACTATACTCTCTCCTCCAAAACATATTTACTACAACTACTTACTAACAATATTGGAGTTTTTACTTCTTGTTACAATACCCTCTTCATTTCGTTTTAATCCCCACAGTTCACTTAAGCTCTTGTTCCTTCCAAAGGGCTTTTGCTTCCTCTGCTCAAACACATTCCAATCCTCTGCCTGGGTACCTTTGCGTTATTCTTTTCACACTGCACCTCCATAACTTCACTGCATTCTCTTCTCCGCCTTATTTTCTTCACTTGCTGTGCCGGTAGCTGCATCCGTTGACCTTCCTAATCTCACCTCCTTGTTTGCCACTTTTCCTTTTTCATTATTAACGATCAGGCTTTCACTAAGCTCCACTCTCTGTTCTCCTTCAATCCGCTTTCTGTTTTCCTTGGTATTGCCTATATCATTATCTTTCACTTGCCTATCTTCCCCACTAATCGCTACAGTTCTCTGTGTTTCTTCGTCTTGTTTTATCTTCATTTCTAGGTCCGTCAATCTATTTACAGACCAGATTCTACTCCAGTTGCTGCTTGACACCACTCGTTCTTGTCCTCTGATAGTTGCTCTCAGCCCTTGGTTTCTAGCTCGTATCAAGTGTTTTCTAAGTACTTTTTCGTTCCTGATCGCCTCCATTCCCACGTCCCTCTTGATCCATATTTTTTCCCTCTGCATGTTACTCGCATTGCCAACCACAATATCAGCCATCAGCGTAGAAAACAGTTGCACTTTGATAGGCCTATTGCCTCTAATTCTTCCCGTTTTCTGCACATCGCCTATGTCCACTTCACTGAAATTAACTTTCATTGTCCCCTGAATTAAGTCCACTACTTTATAGGTTGTAAGCACTTTGTCCCCTCTCATCTCCTCAGGTACACCATATATAAATAGGCACTTCTTCCTGCGATTTAAAGTGTTGGCTTCCACTTCTGCTTTCAGTTTCAGCATCTCCTCTTCTAATCGTCCTATTTTCTCCCTTAATGCTGCAACTTCTTCGGCATTTTTCCTCACTTGTGATGTGTCGTCTGCTCTTTCTCGGAACCATCCCTTCATTTTTTCAAACTCCCTCATTTGTTCTTGAATCATATTTTTGAGTTGCTCAAAGGGGCAGACTTCTACAACCACCTCTTTTACAACTCTTCTGATTGCTTCCATGTCTTCCCAGCTCATATTTCCACTAGATGTCGGACCTGGGTTCAGCTCGACCCCACCAATCCATAGCAACATTAAAATCACCGCCGCTGATAGCATTAACTCTCCTTTAATTTCCATTTCCATTTTACACCCTCCTGATTTCACTTCTTCTTCTTTCTTCCCTGCCATCCTCCTATAATCGCCCTGTATTGTTCCACACCAATCATTGTCGGTAAACTCCTCAGTACCTTCCTGCACTCAGCACCTGCACTCCCTTCTCCCACTCCAGGGACCCTCCACACAATACGTCTGCACTCGTCAGTGGCTTAGGCTGTACTCGTAATTGATTGATTAGATGTTTATTTTGATGTCAACCTTCATTATTTTAAAATGTCAGGGAGGTGCCACATCAACACACCCAAAGCTTACATAGAGGGGAATTTTTAGTAAGCGAGTTTGTACTGACAACTTTTCGTTAACTTAACATTATTATTTCGTTATTGCCACAAGTACCAGTATACGTAAAAAATATTAAATAAAAAGAATTCAAAAGGGACATTGTGATGAAAAAGAAGATAAATTAATTTATTCATATCCTTTATCCGTTTGCTGATATTAACCCAATCAACTGCTGAAAATGTAAATATTATAAATACGTTTATGGTAGAAGACATAACTCATAATACTTAAAGGATGTGACAATTTCCTTTCGTTTAAGTCAAATCATACTGGAATTCATAAACTTAATAAAAACTGTGTATCCTTTTAGTTATTTTGATTCTTGTTCATTGAGTAGGGCGTCTAAGGTATCGATCGACTTAACACGGTGTTATACAAACATTATTACATTTTCTACTCTTTACCAGTTCATTATGAACAATGCACTATTGTTTGTCTGACTTAAAGTAGAATATAACTAGATCCAATATTAAAACCAAGTAGAGCGTCTAGTGAGTAAATTAAATTTGTACCATTCTGTATCTATTGTACTATCCCAAACTAACCTTCAACATTATTATTCTCATTTCCATGAACTGTATAAACTAAAGCTGTTCGATGTATTTTATTTGCAGGTAGTGAAGATGCTGGTTGCAGTTGTCATCCTTTTTGTACTGTCATGGCTACCGCTGTACGTAATCTTCGCCAGGATCAAGCTTGGTGGGGAGACCGAAATGTGGGAAGAAGAAATTCTGCCTATCGCTACACCTATCGCACAATGGCTGGGATCATCAAATTCGTGTATCAACCCCATCCTTTACGCATTCTTCAACAAGAAGTACCGTCGAGGATTTGTTGCCATCATCAAGAGCAGGCGTTGTTGTGGTCGACTTCACTACTATGAAACGGTGGCCATGATGACATCATCATCAGCCAGCATGAGGAAGTCTTCGTATTACGTCAACAATAACAACTCCTCCACCCGCCGCCCTCCTAGCCAGGATACCTCAGTGTCCTACATCTTCAATAACACGGGTGTCTAGGGACACGCCCCCGCTCGTCACCACGAGTGGCTTGAGATTAACCATTTTAAATTATTGTATTCCATACCTGCCCGAAAGTGGTAGGAAGGTATTACAAAAAATAATTCCAGTCGTTGTAATGGCAAATGAGCCAAAATTTTTGAGATGGCAGATTTTTCCATCTTTTTAATATGGTGGTAAGAATTTTAATGCTGGTTTACGGTTGGTTGAAGCTCGGGAAATGCTTAAAGAAGGTGCTGGTTCTACTTACTTTGTAATGTTTCTAAGGTTCAGGGGCAGATTATGCCAATTGAAACACCCGAGCTGTTTGAGTCATGGTGCAGAGATCAGTTCGACTTTCTGTCGGTATTGTGCAAGGATTTATGAAAAGGTGCAGTGTTTCTTGAGGAACATTAACTAATACACAAGTACAGGGTAATTTATTTCGCTCAAGAGATAAGGGCTCGTTTTTACAATGCAGGAAGCAATATGGTTAATTCTCATCGGGTCACCCGACGGGCGTTGCATACTACATATTTAAAAAATAAACAGTGCATATGCATAAAAACCCTATATATTTACACACATGAGCCTCTGGTAGGCTTATGAACTTTCAGAGTAGCATAAAATTAATTCATTGCTGAGAACTATATACCATATTCGTTGATTTAGATAATTTATAATTAATAAATAATATATATACACAACAAAATAATATATGTAAACAATAAAATTTAGGATTGGTTTGTGTCTATTTATGTACATAAATAATTCTAATAACAACCCTTCACGAACGGCAGCAAAATATGTATCACTGATAAATGCAAATACTTAACATTGAATATAATTTTTTAATGATAGTACTCACGCCCATTTTCCACAAGAAAAATCTACCCAACAAGCATAATCAATATTTAACTATGAACCTGGGTTAATATAAACGTTAATAATAAGATAATATTTAGATCATTATATGACATTTAGACCAATTAATATACCAAATGCTAGTTGCCACTTGCAGATCTTGCCTTGCACCTGAACCAGTGATGAACAACGACAGAAAAGACATAGCACTGATGGTTGGAAGCCATTAGTAAGTATGCGGTATCGTTATCTGCTTATATTTATAATGCACCTTGCATTGCTAATACAAAACAAATATTGAACTTAGTCCACTCTCTCTTTCTAATTGCACTTGTTGACGACTTCTTCTGTACGCACGTATGTGGCCATGATATCACTATCGTTTCCTTCATCAGTTTTTGTCTTAACGTGCGCCATTACTTGCACGTCATACGAGTCTGTGATAAAGTGATATATATTTTTCTGAATGAGAAAGACAGCACAGAGTTCAATTTTACAAATTTAGATGATCTGTGCGAAAAAACATACAAATGGTATATTATTACTTGGAACTGATAGAGATAAGCTGTGAAAGTAATGGACTCACAAGTTCTGGAATATCTTTTCACTATGACTATGTTTCTATAAGATATTTATGTTGACTTTGATGTTCTAGATTTATCCTCCGATATTTTGGATGTTCTCATCTTGATCATGTAGCCACCGTGCCTTGCAAAGAGGCGTGGAATATTCATAGTTGCGTACTTCACTTCAATGTGCTACGTACAGCATGCACATAGATTACACTCGTAGAGTGATATATCCTTATATATGATGAAAGGAATATTATTATTGGTGTTATAATTAGCTATTTTTGAATAGAATTTGACGTTTGGGAACTAAGTATATGGCCTACCAGAGGGAGGTCAGTTCTTGCCTTATTACCTGATACGCCACGTTGAAAAGAAAGTGATACATCAAGGAAAATGCAGAAAAGGACTTTTCATAGGTCTAGATGTGGTGAGTCGACGACGCACTGTCCAGGTGCGCACTGAGCCCCCACTATGAGCGCCATTCTGTTCGCGCGTATCATCGAAACGCACATCTGACAGTTTATGTCCCTCTAGGTTGCTGGCGTGAAGAGAAATATAAATTATAACGTATAAGGTAACGAATGGGCATTGACTATATGTTCTCTGATTTTATGGAAATTGTGAAATCAATCGAAGAAAATATTGTACACAGAGAACTATAATATATGAAAATTGCTGTGTATATGGAATCTCTATTTTAACTGCACGTTCCAATGCCCTTTAGATAGTATGTAACGAGTATAGTAATTAACTGACATTGTGAAATTCAGTAAGTGTTTTCTTAATATTCTGTAACTAAAAATCTACTAATTTAAGTAAGGTACCATGTACGGATTTTCGTGCATAGTAATTCCCTAACAACATTGTTTGGAGTGGAGTATGCATCCACATCAATGGACCATTTATAAAGTTATCCTCCCGAATTTCACAATGGTTATGGAATAATTTGCTCTGTTCTGTTGCAATTGCTAGCTGCATATTAGAGCTGTGAATAGTAGGACTAATTACTGTAAAGTTTGCGTGTCCTGGCTTGTCACAATATATATATCAAATTGTTTGATGTTATTAAATGTGAAATGTTTAGTTCGTTGAGTGTGTTCAAAGGACAAAAATAATGACGAAATGGCAGTACTATTCTTAACTTGTGTTTATAAAAATTATTTTAAAAACAATAGAAACTTAGTATGGAAAGTTGTGAAATCAATCGTAAAAATATTTCCAATTTCAATGTCAATATTTACATAAGAATTTTAATCTAGCAATATCCAATAAAGAGAAAATAATTTGTGCTCAATGAATATCTAGTGGAATGACATGATATATATATCAGTAGAGAATCTTCTCTATAGAAAAGGCATGGTTATAACGGAATTTAAAATGAAAATTGGAAAATCAGTGAAGACTACATAAAGATTTACAATGCAAAATTTTAGATCAACACTACTCAGGTTCTTTATTAACCTGTGTTTGCCGGAGCAGGTAAAAGAATACAGTATGTGGTCAGTTAGAAGAATGCACGTGGAATGCTACAAACATTAGAGCAGCACTTTACTCTTGTTTGTGACGTACACGTTTGTTCTTCCAGGCACACAACATGTAATTGCACTAAGGTTTGTTCACTAGAAAGCTGGTTATCTCTTTTGCTAGTACTGAGCTGTCGTTTATGGAAATGTTGAGATTATCCACACTTGGAGAAGTAACAGAAATGTGTTAATGATATTTCAGGATATCGAAAGCAATTTTAAAAAGTGTAACGGAAATGCACGCTTTTGAGTTGGCTATCATAAGTTATTTGCCTATCAAACAAATTGGAAAGGTAATGCTTATGATGGCGGAATTTGGAACTGAATGTTAATCTATAGTTCTGTGAAGGACCGCCGCAGCTGTTTTGTGACGGTCAATGGATAAGGAGACATTTACCATAAATGATTGAAAGGTTACACAGGAATTTAATGATATAATTTCATATATTCCCCTTACTTGTTTGAAACTGAAAGGTTTTTATATTTAACCTTTTACCGTTCTTCCCGGTTTAATTGGCTAGTTCATTACAGCGGCTAAATTTAAAAAAAGAATCTGTGATATTTCTCTGACTCAGTTTTTGTTATTTAAGGTTTCAAAACCGCATTGTGGCTGAAAAAGTACTGGTGCTGATAAAGTTCGTTTTAATAATAAGCTTTCTGGAGAAGTTATAGCTTTCCAGGCTTTTGTCATTATATTCGGAGTACAGCGTGAGGGCTCTGATGGTCTGACAACTTTTGTCAATCACCCTATCATTTTCGGGCAACAACCTGTTCAATGGGAGTTTATATTCTTAAATAACAGTGTTGGAAAGGGTGATTGGGTAGGATTTTTGAAAATATATTTCACATCAGATAATTTAGGATCCCATTTCCCACGTTTTCTGGTGGTGTTCATGAAACAGAATTTCTGTCTTTGGGACAGTAGAATAGTTTAAGTGTATTCTTTCAGTGTCAAGTAGACGTAAGTTGTAGTTTTCTAGTCTATCATAACATATTATACCCAATTTGTATTAAATGTTTTGACTTAACTACATGAAATATGCGTATTTCAGGACTGGATCTTGGAGCCCAAGTTCGGTTATAGATAATGTAAATATATATATATATACGAATGAATGTAGCATTTAGAAATCAATGTAGTATCGTATGTTTTTTATTATCTGAACTTCTTTACTTTCTAGGAGTGTATGTAATACACATCCTGCTGAATGTTAAGTGTTAGTATATATAAAATTACATGGGGATTGTGTTAAGGGTTTTGCTTCTCCCCTACTTCATTCAAAAGCAATTTATCCAGTCGAATTTTATGTACGTTTCTGTGTATTCTGCGTGTAATTAAATACAGTCTTTCCATCAATTGTGTTTGTGCAGTTGCTATGTTTTTGTATTCGCTCAATTCTTCCGGCCATGAAAGCCTTGTTGACCTACTGAAATAGGTCCCAATCTTGCCATACATAACGTCTGAGGTTACTTAGGCGTCTTCGTCCAATGAATATATTAGTGATGCAAATGTTTGATTTTTCTCTCTCATATTTCTCATAATTCCGTGCACGAAGTCGATCACATCTGTAGTACAATGCCGTAATCTGAAGAAAGTGTAATTTAGTTTGTACACTCTTTGAAATGTGGGGAGACATCTGAGAGGACTGACGAAACTGACTCATTACATGTTTTAAATTGTGACGTTATAAAATGCATTATTTCATTTGTACAGGATACTGATCAGTACTGTGAATAGAGCTCGCAATCTTAAGACTAATGACTGCTAGTTCGAACTAAGACTGATACAATTAACGCAAGATGAATAGACAGTCACCATTTCGAATGGTAGTTGAATTGTAAGACTAAGATTTCCTGCTTAATCAAACATTTGGACGAGAAACTACCACGTTAAATATACGAGTATATATGGGAAAACCGCTTCGCATGAGTGAGTGCACACTAGTCGATCATTTACTGAGCGTCCTACACATAATTTGAATTCTGAGACATCCAGGTATTGGTTTAATGTCTTAATACTTCAGTTTTGTGGCATATATAACAGATGGAGTACCCGTGTCTAAATCCAAATTCAAGATATGGATAAAGTAGAGTAAAATGATTTTTTCCAATATGAAAACAAACAAACAAACAAACAAACAAACAAACATAAATATGGCCATTATATTTCTCCCTGCTATCCTCCCCGCCAGGAAATCGTAAAATTTAAGAAACGAGATTTCCACTTTCGAAGGTGCACATGGCCCTGAGGTTTCACTCAGCCTACACCAAAAGTGAGTACCAGGTTAATTCCTGGGGACAAAGGCGGCCGGGCGTAGAGCTAACCACTCTACCCCATCAAGTGCCGAGGTTAAAAATGGTGGAAGCATTTACCTTCCACCCCTCCAAGGGCCTTCATGGCCTGTACGGAGATGACTTTGCTTCGAAATCCTGAAGTTACAGTCTTATAATTCTGAGAATGGTAAATAATTCGATGCTCAGTTTTTATGGTTATTCCAAAGCTCCTTTATAACCTATGTTCTTATTTTCCTACTCTGACTGGCATGAATATATATGTTGAGGCAGCCGATCTGACAATGAATAGTACGTACAGGAGATAGACGATTGCTTGCAAATACCATAATCTCCCGTGCTCTTGACGTAAATACAATGTTTCATGAAATTCCATCCATTCACTTTCCCGTCATGTTGTAATAGATAAGCAAACGTATACGAATGAAACAATCAAACACAGGCCCTGTGCGATGTAAAATCAATTATCCTGTTAAAATTTAAAATGTACTGACAGCATGACGATTTTATATACTTGTAATATACAGAGTGAAGCGAAATTCGTGCACTCGGGCGTCACAGCGCGACTCCTCACATGCCAGCAATAAAAAATGTCTCTCACAAAAGTTCGTCCTGCGAGTATATCCGGGAGGAAAAGGTCGTTGAAGAGTGGCAATCTGGCAACACTGTAACCACGTGTAGGGTAACTACCTCTGTCAGCACATGTTAGCCGTGATGTACAGTTGGTGCAGTGGATAGAGTTTTGGGTCGATCATGGGTTGAGGCGCTTTTTCATTTGCTAATTTCCATCGGACATTACATACTGTAATACAGTAAGACACCGTTTCTTAGATCACATATATCCTTCATTTACAAAATTCTGTAACGCAACTAGTAGATGAAGTAGTGCGAATAAATTCACGCCCACGACGTGGAAAGGGCGACTTTCAAAGTTGACCAATGAACACGAATGTTCGACCATTTCTAGGATCGTAGTATGCAAGTACAAATGGTTTCTAGAGAACCCGCTGCAATCGCTGTTGACGATTAAGATGACAGATACCATACCACCTGGACTACATTTAAGAATTAAAAAAAAAACATACGCCTCAAACCCAGGATCGACCCCTCGACCTCCTGCATGCTAACCCAAAACTCTATCTACTACACCAACTGTACATCACGGCTATTTCGTGCCAACAGAAGTAGTTACCCTACATGTGGTTACAGTGTTGCCAGATTGCCACTCTTCAACGACCTTTTTCTCCCGGATATACTCGCAGGACGAACTTTTGTGAGAGATATTTTTTTATTGCTGGCCTGTGAGGAGTCGTGCTGCGACGCCTGAGTGCGCGAATTTCACTTCACCCTGTGTATTACATACCATAGTATGTCGAATGGGAATTTTGCGAATGAATGAATATTTTTGTGTTTGTGCCCACTTCATTCACATACGGAGAAGATCTTTCGATCTTCCAAGGTGGTTCCTGTTCAGTGGCCTGTAATCATATCTTCGCTTGGACGTAAGGTACAACTATAACACTCACTTTAGTTTTGGAGTTTCCCTTCAATTATGAAAGAGGTGGAGTCTTCAGAATCCTACAAATCTTCAACCTTGTCATTCATAAAACCATCAAATACACATATATTTATCCACATATGCTATATGCATACATTTGTATTAGGACACGATACCTAAGTTCAAATTTGGATATTGAAGTCTCAATACTATGAGATATAATGAATAGTATTCGTTCGTTTTCACATTGGATTCAGAATGATGAAAAGGCACTTGATACTCCTTCACGGATCCACTTAAAAGGGTACAAATCAACTTGTAGTCAATGTAAGACGTGCAATGCAATAAGTTTGAAACTTAGAAAACCAACTAAGAGAAGATGAGAGACTATACGAGAAGTTGATGTTATACAGTACGTTGCAAGAAGAAGTGTATTGAAATATAAAGAACATACCTTGGAGAAACTTGTCAATATCTAGACCTAATTAATGTTCAGGTTCGCTGAATTCAATTAAAAACTGGATTTCGATTTATCTATCTGTCTTAAACTTATGATGATTGCAGAAAATTCAAGTGCTTGCTTACGTTTTCTAATATACCTTTAGTATGTGAAAATCCTTTCCAGTACATTGAATACCATGTAGCCTTACACTCTTATCCCGTTTCTCTGCGCAGTCGTGTATGGAGTGAGATGAATCATCGTAGCAAGCTTTTACGCCTGGATGCGTTTCCTGAATTCAACCTCATCAGAAGAATTATTGAGGTAAAATGAATGATGTATTATTATTGTGTGAGTTTATTTATTTATCATATGTCCTTCAGTGCTGGGAGTGTCCGAGGACATGTTCGAAATTTAAAACATTGTTAAAGATTTGGAAATACTTTTCATATTGTAACTCAGATAGTTTGGCACTGAAAAGTATGGTATTGGTAAACCCGCAGTCCATTACGTAATATTTAAATAATATCTTGCATGAAAACCGTTCCTGGATTGACAGGTTTGTTGGATTCTAAATATGGAGTCTGGGCACCTAAGGAGTTTCGTGGCAAAGAATAGAAGGTATAAAGTTCCGAATGTGAATCGATCAACATCCACTCTGGAGAAACCGTAAAATGTCAAAGAAAACGAAGACTTATCTTTTGTATACCATTGTAAACTTGATTTTGTTATATGTATTTGGAACTTGGAATGTCTCCTATCCCAGCAGATAGTAACAATAAGCATTGCTCTCTATTTTGAACATCAGGTGGCCTGAAGTCATATCCAAATCAGAATCGTGGAAAATAATGGTTCAACTACCGATGGAAATGTAAAAGTTCAGAATTGGGTGTATGTACTCGAGAAACGAATGGAGCAGTGGAAAATAGTAGTTCAGCATTGGAATTCATGAAGAATGTAAGGATACGAAGAAAAATGTGAATATGGGCCACTGAACAGGAACTACCTTGGGAGACCGGAAGATCTTTGCCGGATGTGAACAAAGTGGTCACCAATAGAGAAAAAATTCAGTCATTCGCAAAATTCCCATTCCGCATACTTTATGCGAGGAGTTGAATTGAAAACAAAATATGAAGTTTGGATATATGTCGGTTAGATTTCCTTTAAAAAGCCGTTAGCCAAAGACGTTTGTCAAAGTAAATACAATTTTAGTTATCAATTTGGTAGAATAATCAGTATAAATATTTATAATTTTAACTATTTTATTAACACAGGTTTTAATAGTGTGTCACAAGATAGCGTTACAACAAAAGAAACTAACTTACAATGTCGATTCAGTCCATAATTAAGAAAGCGTATAAAATATGGTCAGTCTTTTAGGCCAATTTTACGTTACAATCGGGGTATTTAAAATGGATGGGGAGTAAAATTATTGAATCCATAAGTGTTCAGACTTCAACCTCAGGAATGGAAACTGAATTCCCACATACTTCGGACAGTCCACTCTCAATAGATTCATAGATCCGACCCTAAATGATGTATAACTATCTACGAATGTGTCAGTCAGTTACTTACAAGTGTTTGTAGGGCACACTGGCTCGACGACAAGCATATCCCTCCACTTATGTATATGTAACGAAGGTTGGTATAGGATTCTTCATTACTTGCATAATCCAAACAGAATCTTTCAACGCACCCGTCTGGAGGACGTGAGCTGAGATATCGAATTCCGTGGATTATCAGCTTTCTAGTCCTTCACCTCAAACAACAACTGTTACCTCTGGGAGACATTATTATGAAAATTAGTCTTGTTTTCCTTCTTAATAATTGAATTATAATACTCTTTAGGATCTGATAACAGACCTTACAAATGTTAAACTAGCTAAACGGGAATATTTCAAAGAATCAGTCTGAGTATCTTAGAAGTGAAGCTTCCACGGTGTGTAGAATTACTTAGTTCTTTTTCCGGGTTGAACCGTGTTGTTGTTTTCTGTACATTGTCCCAGGCAGCAGTCACACTACGATACTGATTCCAGACCTTGGCCTTAGGCCTATGCATCCTATATGTCTTTTCACGAGGGTTTAACCCTGATGTAAACATGGTACGTCTACGCCTCCGCCAAAGAAAGAGTTGTGATTCGCTGAGCATGTAGTACAAACCTCCACCCCATCAACGTCTCTTATTCGGACGTACAGGGCTGTTCATCGCATACGATAACAGTGCAAAGATCTGAACTTCTGCATAAACATATTTGCGTACAATACCTAAAATACATGAGGAACAGCTTTTGATCTGTGTGAGACTAAACGGAGGTCGTGTTGTTTGTCGCAACGCAGCCCTTCACTTGAATCCATACCTGTTCAATGGGTTTGAGAATGCAATGGTGGAGTGGAAGTCGTAGAACACAGTGGCCCACTTTCGGTGCTTTTTCGTAGCAAATGTATTTGTCATACTGGTCTCGCACTTACCTCACCCGTTCAAGGGGTTGTGCTTTGTATTATATTTGGTGACTGTCGAGCCAAGCAATGATCTGATCTCTCCGCATTGCCATTGTAGGGATTCGTTCCACATTCATAGAATTGTAAGATGCATTGTCCGTTAAAATCACGCTCCTGGTTCGAGTTTCGGTAGGAGAGACGAAACCAACGATAAAAATACGTCACCTGTCATTTCTTCATGATGCTCTCGTGTCATTTTGGATTCAAATACGACAGCTCCACCTTCCAAAAAACCAGAGTCACTACCTACATGAACAATAAGCCTTCTAGCTTTCCCAGTCTGCTGTTTCAGACCAGTTGAAAGTCCAGAAACAAAGTCCTGTTTCTTGTATTTGACAGTGGAATCAAGCCATACTTTGGAAGTTGCGCGTCCTTCATTAAGCCACGTTTCAACCAAGTAATTCAATTTGCGACCTTCTGCACGATATCTCATAAATTCACGCAAATACTTCCGTCTCCACAATATGATATCCTCCCTGTCCATTAATACAGATGTACGTTCCATTTTAACAAACTGGACCCCTATGTCCTTTAAAAGAATGCACAGTGTAGGTAAACTGAAGGTGGGTAAATTTGTGTCATTATTTTTTTTGCTAGGGGCTTTACGTCGCACCGACACAGATAGGTCTTATGGCGACGATGGGATAGGAAAGGCCTAGGAGTTGGAAGGAAGCGGCCGTGGCCTTAATTAAGGTACAGCCCCAGCATTTGCCTGGTGTGAAAATGGGAAACCACGGAAAACCATCTTCAGGGCTGCCGATAGTGGGATTCGAACCTACTATCTCCCGGATGCAAGCTCACAGCCGCGAGCCTCTACGCGCACGGCCAACTCGCCCGGTGTGTGTCATTATTCACACCGTCTAATACCTTGCGTAAAGTAGGTGGTTCATTCCTAAAACAATTCATGAATTTTCCTTCTAATACTACTTTTGACGATATCGTCGTACTTCTCGACTCTTTCAGGTCATTTACTTTCCTTTCCCGGCGTTGTTAATTTCCCTGTCTTTCTAAGCTGTGTCCGCATGAACTAGCCGACACAGCACTTAGTTTACCTCTTTTACGACTAAAGCTGTATTCTGTTCACTTAGTTTATTAAACACATTCATAATGCACATCCTATGATCACTTCCGGGCGGTTTTCCTCTTTTGTACTTCACTACACGCGATGGTCCTTTTTCTTGCTCCATTTTTCTCACTATCTGTACTGACTCACTGTCTGCTTCTACAAGATGCAACACCTTACCTCCACCCGGTATGATATGATACTTTATTTTTTTTCTCCAGATCTACAGTAACAAATACCCATTTGATCCGTTAAATGAGAAAAATAACAATGTCCAACCTAAGCCAAACTTCACTCTTTCAAACTCCATATACTGTACAGAAAAGGAAATGAAAATAATACACGCAATAAACAGAAATGAACACAAAATAATAATAATAATAATAATAATAATAATAATAATAATAATATAATAATAATAATAATAATAATAATAATAATAATAATAATAATCAAACGTACTCCTTGGACACCACGGTAGTCATACTCGGCCCCTTCATGCCACGTCCAAAGTCTTTCCTGAATATTTCTATTGTCTTTCCAGAATATGCAATTCAATAAAATATAATTAAAAGACATAATAAAGTTTAAATAAAATAAGGGGTGTTATGAATGTCAAAGACGTTCATGCCCCTCCTGACTAGACACGCAAACCTTCTACCTTCCTTCTACTTGACCCGCTCGGGGTTGCTGAGTCCAGACTTACATTAAATTCTGCCACTACGTACTTTGCTCACGTTGCAACTTTATCCTTTTACTACTTATCTGTTCCTGTTAATCATATTCAACCATGCTTAATATAATTTAAATACCAAGCCATACTCCACATTAAATTTGCCATCACGTCCACCAAGCCAAAATTTACCAACCCTGCCTAATTAATATACACAATCAATCTTCATATACCACCATACGTCAACTTTCCAATCTTATACCGCCACTTACAGACACCTACCTCCAACTCCACCTCATAACACACCTCAAGACATTATATCCCTCCACATATAATTTCACCACATACATTTAACTCTCAAACACCACTTCTCAATTCTCATCCCTCTCAACACTT
Source organism: Anabrus simplex (assembly GCF_040414725.1). NCBI lineage: Eukaryota > Metazoa > Arthropoda > Insecta > Orthoptera > Tettigoniidae > Anabrus > Anabrus simplex. The sequence continues at coordinate 1,512,483,732 of NC_090265.1, read as the reverse complement.
AAATTCTGCCATTACAAATACCACCACTTCTCCATGTCCACACTTCAGCAAGAAATAAACTCACTTCATACACTTAACACTCCAAATCTATTCCAAATTACCTTACTACATACCAGTTACAACTTATTCCATTAATTGACTATACATGTTATACCAACACATCCCACCATCACCATCACATTCACTAGACTCTCATCCCTCTCAACACTTAAATTCTGCCATTACGTATTCCACCACTTCTCCATTTCCACATTTAAATTGCATTTTACCATTAACTTCACTATACAAACATATACCTCCATATACCATCAACTCCATCTCTTACTCATACATTTCAATTACAACATTAGCAATAAATAAACACACTTCATTACCTACCAAAAACTCCATTCAAGTCCACAATCTTTCACTTAGACTTACCACTCCAGATCAATTCCAAATTACCTTACTACATACCAATTACAACTTTCACTGTTCACCTCTCTCCACGCTTCACGCTCTTGATTCATGCGTATTTTTCTACTCAATTCTCTGGCCCACATTTTCCTTTTATCACTGTCAGACCAAAACTCATCGAAACTTTGTTGCTTTCTCTTTCTTTCCTCCGGACTCAATTCCACATTAAGATCATTCAACTCACTGTTTCCCTTGTTTGCACTAGTTCCTGGACTTGCCTTTTCATAATGTCTGTCTTCTCCAGTACTCGTTTCAACCTGTTTTAAACACTGTTCCAAAGACTGAAGTTTCAGCACCGTCCAATTGCGGGTCCACTTTCCATTGGACACCACTAGTGACTGACCCTTAATATGTGCCCGCAGACCTTGCATTCTTGCCTTGACCCTATGTTTCTCCAGGAGTTTAAAATTTTTATTCCCCACTCTTCCCATGTCCGGCTTAATCCATAGTTTTCCCTTCTTTAAGTTTCCGGCGTTTCTGATTACTATGTCCGCCATTAGTCACTTTTATAGGTCTGCGCTCCCTCATATTGCCTGCCCTCTCAACGTCGCCTAAAGTTAATTTTCATTATCTTTTGTATGGCATCTACCCCCTTATAGATAATGTCCACTTTTGCTTCTCCCTTATCTCCTTGTAGACCGTATATAAATATGGTTTTCTTCCTCCGTTCTAGGTTGTGGGCTGCTATTTCTTTCTTCAAATGCATTACTTCCTCTTCCATATTTTTTATTTTCTCCCTTAGCAATACTATTTCTCCCTCACTTTTTTCCACTCTTCCTTTAATTTCGTTCGAATTTCCCTGGATCCGCAGCCTCGTCTTCTTGTGTTATTTGACTTGCTCTTGAATAATCTGCTTTAACTGTTTAAACGGGCAGAGTTCCTCAACTACCTCCTTTACCACTTTCGTTTTCACCTCTATGTCCTCCAAATTCATATTTTCACTGCTCTGTGGGCCTGGATTCACTTCCGCACCCACCCCCCGCAATCACTAAGAGCACCGAGACCACCGTTGTCACCAATAACATCTCACCCTTCAATCCCAGTTCCACATTCCCTTCCTTTCTTCTGGTTGTATTCTTCATTCTTCCCTGCATCTACCTATGACAGCCCTATGTTGTTCTACGCTGATCATCTTCCTTCTCACACTCTACTCGCCCCGTCGGCTCGCCACTCTTGCTCCGCTCACTCGGCACACTCCACACAGCACGACCGTTCGTTCCGCTTACATAGGCTCGACTATGACCTCCACCATGTACAGCTTGGGACTTTCCCCTACTACGAGAAGACTTCCTGTATTATACCACGCCTTGTGCCTTCATTCCCCGTTATTTCATAGCTGTTTTATAAAAGAAGCACACACATACATATATATATACCGGTATATATGATAAACATATTTTAATATGATTACGTACTCTTCCAAACTCTCTAAATATAATAAGCTAAGATAAAATAAAATTAATTCGGCGTACTACTCTTCTTCGAGCTCGCATACAGTTGAGTGAGTGCGACGGTTGCTTATACAATCAGCTATATACATGTCCACGTGCTCCGCCTATTTATTTACATAAGGATTAAACTCTCGTGAAATGATATATACCCTTTCTGTCTGACGTAAGTCTCCTGGCTGTCTCGAGAGAATTCTGAAAAGTATGCATCACAGCCAGGTAGTGGGATTTGCCCGCGCTCGTGAATCGTAAACGTAGGTAGTTCGAGGTGGTTCACATAGAAAATTCCTCAAGTGCTCCTTCGAGAAGACGAATTTAAAACTGGAATATAATTTCCTTACGACTATTTTACTGCAGGTCATCAGCAGAACGTAATGCTTAATTTCTTCGGAAATAAATCGCACACTAATGTTTAAATTTAACTCTGCAAGATTACCCTAATTCAATAACATTTTAATCTGTATTGTGTAGCTATAATGAAGTATGGACTAGAATTAGTATGGGAACATCTCACTAAAGGAAATATTCGAGACATTGAAAGTGTTAAAGCAATCTACATGAAAAAGGTATTATATTTGTCCAAATTCACTCTATGTTACGAGCTGACAAGAGAACTCTTCTGTACAGAAGAACTACGTCACAAACTAACATTGCCGTCTACGGATGCATTCAACCAGTTACAAACAGAGCTGCAAACCAAGAATGGAGATATATGGGAAACATTTTACACCAGTACGATTGGATGAAGGCAAACTATGAACTCAGGCACATAGTGACTAAATTAGCAACACACGGTTTTCATCACCGCGTGTGTTCTAACAAAACTTTTCACACCCTGAGAAAGGAATGTATATGTGTACTGTGCGAGAAGACTTGCGATTTATATCCTGTTGTGACGTGTACTAAAAGACAGATCGGACTAACCAAATTCTGTTTGATGTAATTAGCCATGTAAACATATTTTAATGGCCATTGGCTGCAGTAAAATCTTTATTATCGTATAGCCATATCGGGAATTGTAAGATCATGCTCTACAATACTATTGTGAGAGACAATAGAGTAGGAGTATCGTGATATCTGAATAAAATTTGTGCTCGTCCAAGTTCATGACGTTCTGTAGGATCTGAACTGACAGGAGAAACGTCCGAAGCGTGTAGAAGTATACAAATATATGCGTATATGTCCACGAGAGGAACCAGTGAAGCGTGAACTTAGCAGAAGCGAAAGGAAATATTTTGATCTTCTCAGATAACATGGATACAGAAACTTTATGAGAAGAATCCCGGGCAATATTGTGATTATGTCATTTCAATCGAGACGTACACATTGAGTCACTGCTTTGCGAAGAGCAGATTTCTTGGAGGCTATACGTCTATACGTAAAGTCAAGAAACTCCAGACTCGATGATCAGTAAATATGACGTTAATTGGTGAGTTCCTCTATTTATTTTATTAGACTGGGGGAACAGAAGGTAGATTAAGAAATAACATTTCCCATTAGCGCAGCTGTCAAATTCGTTATTAATAATTACGTCGAGTTAATTTCTCGATGTCCTGGCACTTAAAAGTAACGCCCTGTTCTTGCAACCGTTATAGAACATCATAAGTAACAGAATTTCAAAAACAACCGGAATTAGTGCATGGTTCGGAGACATTGATTCAGTTTTAATAATGAATCTAATTTTAAATCGTTCAAATAAAAAGTGATAGTTTTATTATACACTTTGGAATCATTTTGAGCTTATTTGTCTACTTAAGATATTTACTCTAGGAATGTATCAAACGTTTGGACGTATCAAGTTAAATTATATTTGTAGAATTATGAAGTAAAAATTAAACTAATGATTCAGTACATCATCATAACTATTACACAAATAGGATCATAGAATTTTATTAAGGTAATGTGGGATGGTTTCAGGAAGGTTATAATTGCAGGTTATACATTTCTTGTCCGTATTGAAGATCTACTTGTGATACAAAATTATTACAATTTTATTATATATCACCTATTCAATGCATCATGATGTATGGTTTCAAGAATCCTAGGCATAACCGTGAGAAAACACCCTTCAAATTTACATTTACTCTCGGTGGCTAGAGAAGGAAGGACTCTGAATAGTTAATGTTTGAAATTTTCAAGATACTGTATAGAAGCAGTTTGAACGGAGGTCAAGTGATATTTTATTTGAAACAAAAATAAGAAAATGCTTAGGACTAGATAAAGAGTTGTTGAGAATTTAGAGAGCATTAACAAATAATTCAGGTAATCAGATTGTCATGCGGATTATCTATCGCAATAATTCTATACAGAATACCTTTCAATTTGTGGTGGTATTTATACTCTCAATCTCAAAGCTGAGAAATCAGTCCTCAGCTCTTCACATGCTTGTAGATATCAGTAAATATCAGTAAATAATCAAATAAAGTAAAGACGCATTTTTTAGGGCGAACAATATTTTTCAAGGTTTAACATCTAAATTTTAATTACTTTACATATAATACACCAAAACTATTCATAAAATGGTAAAGCACAACTGAGTCAAATTTTGAACTTCCCTAAAAAAATTAATTGACGTCCATACCACTCTATATACTGTACATATACATAAAAACTGCCCACTAAATTACAAACTATCTCACAAATATTCCTTAATTAGGCTGATTTTTGAAAATATAACTTCGATTACTGTAATCCTAAAATGCCTCAGTAAATGTGAATATAGTATGTAATACTACGAGGAGAGTGTATTGGTTTAACACTGTGAGCAAACATGGAGTGGAATCTCCCGTACGAGTATTACAAGCTATTATGATAGTAAGTGAACTCAAACACTGATGTTCTCAACCATATTTACATACTTAAAATCTTCTTTAACTGCTTAGGCACGCAAATATTTTATTGTTTTTGTGTTACTTTGTAACCTAAACTACAGTAAGTTGAAAAGGAGTTATCCTATTTGCAATAAATAATGAACAGTTAAATTCACAATTAAGATAGGAAATAAAGAATTAAAAACCCTATGGTACCTAAAAATATGGTAAAACCTCCGATTATTGATGTAAATAATCTTCCATCTCATTCACTGGAGGAGGAGTAGGGAGAAATATAATGTTTATTGCTCCAAGAACTTGTCCTAAGGAGGTGGGAATATGCGTGAAGAGAGGACTTAGAGTAAGGGACCGTCTATTTCTTGGAATGCCAAAAGGAGATTTTATCGTATTGGGTAAAGTGTAAAGAATCCATTAGCGGAGAAATAAAATAGCGTCCGGCTGGTTTTCTCTGTACGAACAGAAAGAGGTCAGTTAATATATGCTGGCAGCAGTGAACTAGCTCTGGCAATTTTACAACCATGTCCAGACTAATATGAAAAGTGTATTATTGGGTCACATGGAAGAGAAGCACTCAATAGTAGTCGGTAAAATGCAAAAGGTATAAAGACAACTGAGAGTTCAGATAACAATGATATCCGTGAATAAATTTATTTTAAACCAAGAAGTGTCATGGCACGTGAACACATCTTACATAGTATATACACGAATACGAATGCAAAGTTTTAAATTAAATTAAATTAAATTTTAAATTTAACATAATAACCCTAAACATTATTCTTCGTTTTAATCTTGATATAGATTCTTATAGGATGCGGTAATTACAACTGTGCAAAATAATGAAGACAGAGATTTTGATTTTAGCAGAGTGAAATCAAGGGCGTTTGGAAGCATGTTGAATCAGAAACTGTGTTACTTTACTTTAAAACTCTGTAATAATGAGTAAACGGAAAAGCTTTAGAAGAAATAGATAAGGTGGCCTAGCCTATGAATAAATTGATTTATTAATTAAGTTGCAGTTACATGTAGCAATACACTGCGGTAATGTATGATTTAGGTGGATAAGAATTATAACTAGGACACTGCCCTGCCATTCATTGGAAGGAAACGAAGAGTATACTAAGAACAGTGCACAGCTAGGACCATGCAGGTACTGACACCTTCATCCCTAGAAATTCTGAATTAAGTTCAAGGAAGGTCCAAGAGTTTTAAAACTTTCAGGAAGCCTTTTTAGCACTGGAGTGTGTTAAGGATGTTTTGGAAGACAGAGTTGTGCTTACTGAATGACAAGGCTGAAGGTGTGTTGGATTCTGAAGATTCCACTTCGTCCAATAATTAAACCATTAATTAATTAAACCTAATTAATTATAACAAACCTAAAGTGTGAGTGTTATAGTAGTACTTTAACCGTAAGGGAAATTTTGTTGGATGATAATTTATTTCTCCTTCCTTTTTGCACAAAACTTGAAGTAATAAATACCAACAACTATCGAATGCATACAGCACAAGACTACGAGGCACAGAGTAATTCGATATGCACTAACTGACATCGGAATTATATGAGATAGGAAATTGAAATAGAGTGGTTTTATAGCGAGACTTTTGGTTTATGTTAGCGTACTATGCGAAAGTGACTAATCTGGTGATTCAGTTCAGGTAATTTTATTAATGTCAGAGTATCTTTCAACAGGCCTATAGTTACGTGATTGAAGCTATATGCACATGATATCCGTATTTACGTACTGTTGTAGCCAGACATATCACAAGTCTCTAAAAATGAATTACGTTGACTAAATTATTAATAAATATTTGCAATACATTCAGTCTATAGCACACCATATTGTTTATACCTGCATGTAAAGGTATCTTAAAGAACTTGTAAGGAGCTATCATTGCTCAAATGCCGCAACATTCTATTCCGTGCAAGTGTAGTTCCTGTCTTTGCTTCTAGCAGTGATGAGGGTACTGTAGTAACTTCGGTTAAAGCGAGATATAGACGACTAGAGTCAAAATTAATGAATTTCATTTCGGCAACCAAGGCTGTATATTTCGATTATTATTATTATTATTATTATTATTATTATTATTATTATTATTATTATTATTATTATTATTATTATTATTACTGTATAAGGATGTCAACTGATTTAAAGTTGAATAGTAAAGTTTTATATGTATGCAAACTGAGCTCCATATTCTATGACAAAGAAACAATGAAAATGTTAATGAACATACTGCCACTAAAATGGAAATATGCTACTAAAAATTCTGACAGGAGAAAACGTACAATACGCACAGGTTAATTTCCATATTTGAAACTGCTCAATAGTACTTCGTAAGTTGCCACCAAGTAACCAAGCTGTCAAGTGGAAATTAACTAGTTTATTCTGAATACATGTCTAGCCTGTGATTCTGTAAGTATTACTCCTATTCCGCATACTGCAGGAGGTCTTATTTCTATCACGGTACTGCCGACATCATTCAAGAGTGCAAAACATTCTCTGTAAAGAGCAATCAATACTTCCCGGCACCATTAAATATTTTCCTCTTCTGCGACCAAAAGTTGTTCCCAAGTGCAGCTTGGAAATCATTACTGCTGTCGTTTAACAAGACTTCGGCGAGCAGACTCTCCGAGTACGAATAAATGTTGAGGGTTTGAAATCACATAAAGAATATTCTTAATAGGTAAAGAAATGTACCTTCATAATATGTTTGAAGCTACAAGAACACATTCCGATATCAGGTGAGCAAATGGTATTCATCGAAATATTAGTGTAAATGTTCGCTATTTACGTAACTTAATTTTCTGGTCTCCTTATATAGTGATGCAAGGTTCTCATTGTCCATAATTGTGACGAGATATATTCTTTTTATATATGTCACAGTTTTAAGTAAAACAATAGTATTAATAATACTAATAAAGTAAAATTAAACTCGTTTCCTCATAAGGAGATGATACACCTGTTTTTAGGTTCACCCCAAAATGGAGGTGAGCTACATGTACCAGTTTAACCACATAGCAGCTCTCCTGGCCTTCTTAAATTCCCGGCAGTACTGAGAATAGAACCGAGACCTCTGAGAACGGTAGCTAACTTTACAAATCGTCACGTTACGGAGGCGGATAAAGTAAGTAAATTCGTAACCTCCTCCCGAAGTAGTGCAGCTCTCTTTAGGTAGACCCCCAGGGAAAGTAAGCTGCTTGTACAATTGTAACCACATACCAGCCCTCCTGCCATTCTTAAAACTCTGGCAGTACCGGAAATCGAAACCGAGTCTCCAAGAATGGTAGCTAATAGTATTAACCGTTACAATACGGAGGCGTTAATAACAATAATAAAAAATACTAACAGCTTGGATATTCAGAGATAACGTCTCAGCTTCTTATTTCCATACTCTGAGGTTGATTCCTGACTCATCCATGAATAATGTCCCTGGTCTGAGAATTGAAATAACGTCCTCTCACTCTCATGAGTTTAACTGAGTATTTGTTTGATACCGTAGAAGTAAAAAAAGTCAACTAAGTAACGATATATATTTTAGGCACTTCTCATGCTGACATTGTGTGACATTCCAATATACGACATGTAGGAGACATAAAATCATCTTGTTCTCCTTATATTATTATTATTATTATTATTAGACTATTATTATTATTATTATTATTATTATTATTATTATTATTATTATTATTATTATTATTAATAGCTTACTCTGTGTATCAGTGATAGAGTGCCGGAATGCAGATCCCACCCAATATTGCGGGTTCATACTCGGCGAAGGTAATCGGGCGAAATAATATATATTCAGCAACTCTTGTCGTACAATATCGGCATATGAAAGATCTCTGGTGAGACGTTTTGTGTTAACCGGACTAAATTAGTTAAATCTCTCCCGTACATTGCCCAACAAACAGAGATATGTATCTCTCCCATTAAATATTAAAAAAAAAGTAAAAAAAAAAAAAACTCGTGTCCTCATACCGAGGTGGTGCAGCTCTTTTCCGGCACACCCCCAATGGAGGTGAGCAGCATGTACCATTTCAACCACATACCAGTCCTCCTGCCATTCTTAAATTTCTGGCAGTACCGGGAATCGAACCCGGGCCCCCGAGGACGGCAGCTAATAACACTAACCGTTACGCTACGGAGGCGGACATTAAATATTAATCTGGCAAGAGAGATTCTTCTCTTTTGAATGAAGATGATGATTATGATGATAATAATTATGATGGTTATTATTGTTGTTTAAAGGAGCCTAATATCTAGGTCAACACCCCCTCTTTTGAATGACTTGAGTTCTGTTTTGTACATAGTGAAGAAGCGTGTTTGAGTTGCACAATAGTTATTATCGTTATAATAATCTATAGTGAGGGTTTTACGTATGGGATGTTTCGGTCGAATAACGCGAAACACCTTCACTCTTGTAACGTACAATATTTTATTTTGCACTCTGTATCTGTTTTTATTTAGATAATATTGAAATGAACCCATTTTCCAGTTTAGAGCCCATAATTCCAACGGTATGCTCAGTTAAGGGTCCACCATTCCATGAGTTGACATCATCCATGAAAGAATCAGTCGATAGGTGTACTGACTAGCCTACACGAAAGAGTATAGGTATCTTGTAAGGAACTAAGCAACTGTTATGTACGCATTGAAAAGGTTTGTAATGGTTTGTTTTTAGCGTGGTGAATGGGTACCGTAAGTAACTATAGTATCGTAAAGTTCCACATTATTTGAAGAAGGTAAACATGTAAACTTCTATAGTATGAAATAAATGATATTGCAATGAATAAGGTTCTCAAAGCTCTGCAGACGTACGGTAAGTCTATAAGCAGATTTGTGTGATGTTTCATTATGAGTGCTAAGCTTGATGAATTCACGCAAATCCCGAGAGTCGTTTTCTGTACCACGACATAGCTATGTCATTCCTTTATTGAACTCATGTCCGACTCGTTGGCTGAATGGTCAGCGTCCTGGCCTTCGGTTCAGAGGGTCCCGGGTTCGATTCCCGGCCGGGTCGGGGATTTTAATCTCAATTGGTTAATTCCAATGGCCCGGGGGCTGGGTGTTTGTGCTGTCCCCAACATCCCTGCAACTCATACACCACACACAACACTATCCTCCACCACAATAACACGCAGTTACCTACACATGGCAGATGCCGCCCACCCTCATCGGAGGGTCTGCCTTACAAGGGCTGCACTCGGCTAGAAATAGCCACACGAAATTATATTATTGAACTCATAATATTTTCATCAAACTGTTTACACATAAGTGGCTACTGTGGCATGTCACTATAGTAATTTTCCAATTCAACTTTGTTCTTAGGGACTGTTTTAGATTTGCTGGCAATTCGCAAATTCGAAATTGATGCTCATAATAATGTCGCACGGGTCATAGATTTTTATTTTGGAGTTAAATTCATCATTTGAAATTTAGAGGAAGAATCAGAAACTAGCGATAAAAGACAGAATGCTACTGTACAACGTTTAGAGTTGTAGAAAAGGATGTGAAGGATGGAAAGACAGCTCGGTATTGGTTCGGATGTTAATATACACAGTATAAAGTTTCGGAATATATCGTCATCAAATTTTTTCGAGACTTAAGTTTAAACAAATTATTTTATTCAAATCTAATTATTATTGAATACAAAACGAGAACATCATATTTACGTTGTAAGTTTTTAAGTAAAATTCTTTACTAACGTTTCTTAGATATCTTCACTCATATACTACAGCAATATAAAATTAAAACTGGTTTTCTCGTAGGCATGTATCAGTGTATTTACAGAAAAATTAAACAACTGAACTCTAGTTTCAATGAGATCACTCTATTCATTACTGACTCCACAGAAGATTCGGAATTGTAAATAGATGTGATTCTTGGTGGAATTACGCCATCAGTGACAGCAAATGACGTATATTCGCCACAGTAAAAGTACAAACTCAGTTTTGACTTTAGCGATGTAAATATCCTAGTAGATTTTATATGTAAGAGCTGCACTATGTCTTAATCGTTCCTTTCATTGTGAGTGGTCTATGTATACTCATCTTAAGTAGAACATTTAAGGGGATATATATATGAAACTGTATCAGTGTTGAATGTACATGTATTACCTCTGACTGTACTAGCTTTAGTGAACTTTACTTTCTTTTATTGGATGGTGTTCCCGAGGTTGGCTTGCGTACATAAAAACTGGACTAGGGTCCAAATTAAACTTTTATCTTGAGTATCGTTATTCCCAAAATTATTTTGAAAAGAAATGTGATACAATGTAAGGATGTTATTTCATTAAAACATTTATTTTCATCATGTTTATTTTAGTTTATAACTTTCAAGATCGTTTTGCAGTAGTGCTTTATGGAATGCAAAGGCTTGCTATCTTTCTCATGAATGAAAATAACCAACACGCTACTCAGAAGGAAAATAAATAATGCTTTCATTTATATGTTATATACGATAATTTATATAGAAATTCGATAAAATGGAAAATTTTCGATAAATGTTAGGCTTAGTTTCAGACAGTTTTTCTAACAAAACGTACCAATTCTGTAAGAGTTGTTCAAGAGTATACAATGATTATCTTCGTTATATTTATATTCCTTGTATCAATTTATATGATGTAGCATGGTTCATTAAAAACATCTTCACTTTGAGAATTGTTTATTCTGTTTGTGTATTATAATACGAGGCTTTGAAATTTTACTCAGAATTATTATCGCTGGATTTAACTAGATTTCTATTCCAGCATTTTCATTTCGAATGAATGCACAAAGTTAATTCAAATATGTTGTGATATTTAGTGACAAACGTTAAACTTCAATACACGAGGTAACTTATTTTAGAGAATCGCTGTAAATTTAAGTTGCCACTTCTGCAGCAAAACGAATGCGGATATTTTCTTTTGACTGCACAGTAGATATCACTAATTGGACACATTCCTCTTGCTCTAAATGAAGTATGTTTTATGAATGAATAAACTATGGAGTTCTTCACCGTATTCTTTCTAAACAATCTCCTACAATTTTTTTCCTTTTTTCTATGTATTTCACTTCACAAATTTATCTTAAATGTTATCTCTACTATGTTACAAGTTTTCTCGAATAAATATCTATGTCGAGATCATTCTTATACTTAGGAGTATTCCACTGCCAGTACAGATTAGAGGCATGTCAAGATGGGCATAATGTGAAGCAGATTAATCAAATGTCTACATGCCTAACAACCGGTAGCACCGTGAAAGGAATGATGTATCTTTACTCCCATGTGAGGTCTTTATATTGTCTTCAAAATATAGTACACATTTGGCTGCATTCCATAAAGTTCTACTACCGTTTCTTAGGATTCTACAAATATGCCCTCTGCCAAACATCCAGGTTTTTATCCAGTATATATCATTTCAGTAAATTCGTACGCCCTAAGGATAATGTGATGTTCCCATAAGATTTGTTTCAGCAACTTATGTGAACATAATGTGAAACATGATTCTTCTTCAATTAATTCCCTTTTACTTCGTTCAATAACTTTCAAAGAATTAGTGTATTCCAAATACTATTCTCTTCAATTTTTGACAATTATCAACTAAAATATATTTGTAATAATATTGTTTCAATTGTTCCTCTTATTGTTATTATAAAATGCAACATTGTATGGTTACTGTTATTTCATTTCTCGAACGAAACATGCTGGTAACGCAGAGCTTTAACAAGTAAATGATGTTCTGGCTTTTTAGACAATTCTTAGAGGGCCTAATTGGTGTATGATAATAAATATAAACTTAAGGGAAGAATATAATATATATAAATACATACATATATTTTGTTTCGGTGCTGTCACTTTATGAGACCAAACTATAAAAGCCTCAAATTAACAACGGGGCGCGTACGATCGATCATATTTTAAGATAATAATAAATAAATCAATAAATTAATTGATCTTAGTTATGGTATGGAGGATGATGGATTTTGTACCTAAATGTTGGTATTGTTATCAAATACATAACTTAAGTGAATGTCTCATCCATGATAGAAATAGAATTAAATGATATGTATAAAGATTAGCACAGAGTGACATTGTCCGTAAGATGTTTTGTTTTCCATTGTGTACATCAGGATATGATAATAGTGTAGTTAGTTTGTTGTGTGTATTTGTGTTTGAATATCATATTCTGTAAAGAGTGCCACATGAAATGCTAGAATGATTCAACCACAATATATTCAAACTAAAGTAATCAAAACTAAAATTCTGCATCTTTTGGAAATACTTAGTGGCTAAAGTAACAATTATATTAATGCAATTATCATAGGGAATAACAAAGCATATAGTTGGAAAATTATATGCTTTCATGATATTGTGGTTGGACTATCTGTATAGTTCGTTGAAGTTTACTTTTTTTTTCGAGAAGGTTTGATGTTAGATATAAACAAATAAAAATATGTGTAACTATAATCAATTTCTTGTAAGTCTACATGTATGAATGGTTCAGAGTAAGAAAGCGGAATGCAGCTATCGTCAATGGAAGCACTTGTAGATATTATTATTATTATTATTATTATTATTATTATTATTATTATTATTATTATTATTATTATTATTATTATTATTATTTTATTAGAGCCAAATGTATCATAAGAGGCAATGTAGTATGCAAGAGAGACAAGTGGTAAAGGAATTGATGGCTGTATTGTTTGTATAAATATTGATATAGAGTTCTATTTTATTGCCTAATTAACAATAATTCCTCTTCGAAGAATCGAAGCAATTTCATCTTCAAATTTTAGCTTCAAAACGTTGTCTTCTCCTTAATTATTTATGAGCACTTTAGAAATATGTTGTTCACTTCGAACTGTGTTGAATAATCTGCTGGATGACTCGACTGGTAGCCATAAATTTCCGTTATCAAATTATATGGTCGAAGGAAAGGACACAAACTTACATCTGTTTGACAACTCTCTAACGTGTTGTTAGTGACTTCATAGACGTCATCCTACATTAACTTATTCAGGCCCAAGGCCTTCCTAAGTGAAGCAAAATGTTTTGAAGCGAGAACAACAATAAAATTAGGCTACATACTTTCAGAACTTAGTGCAACGAAATGGTGTCCTCACATTCGGGCTTATAGCTTACTGGAAACGCGGTAGATGAGAAAAAATATGAAAGTCGGTAAGCCTCAGTTAAATACGCGGGATGGGGAAGCGTGTTCTTTTAAATGGCGATTTTAAAGTACATGATTTAGTTTGGGATTAATAACTTCGAAAATGAAAGAAAAAACGAAGGTGAGTTTGTGTGAGCTGTCATCTGATGTACAAAAAAGATAAAGGATGGTTCACAAATCTACGTACATAATTCACGAAAAATTGATAGCCTCTGACTAAAGAATTAAAATGTGTACATACACATATACGTACTCACGGCCTAAGAATGCCCTACAGGTAAATTACAAAATTATCTAACTTCCAAAACAACGGCATGGCAAGGGAGAGGCCCAATTTTCAAAGTAGAATTTAAAAAATTGTAGATTCGAGAAATACATTTAGACTCCATACTGGAATAAGTCTTTCTCCGAGCCCAAAATTTAGTATTGCAAAAGTTGCCCTACGACCTTGAGATGCGGGTATCTAGAATGCGAGGATTTCGTAACGTGCTACATATAGACTTCTGAATGTAAATTATGACCGACGATATAAGTAATTTTAAATCGAAAAGCTTACGGCCTAAAAAATGGCATCATTGCGGTAGATGTAGGACAACTAGAGCAGAAGGTACATGGCGTACGAAATTTCGAAAATGACTAAGTGCTTTGAAACATTGCCCTGTTTAGTATCACAGGGAAGTGAGCTGTGCCATAATACGACTAACATAAGTGCGTACACTAACAGGTATGGACTAATACAGGACGGTACGGTTCGCGCGAGCTTGGACTATGGTTAGCCATGTGTGTCACTAGATGACCTTAACGCTCGACATTGTCATGACAAGTCAGAGGGACGGCTGGTCAGCGGTCCCCCTCCATATTTTAATTTCCTTTAATATTAAATATGATCGAAATAACTCATATATCAAATAGTGGAAAAACATTTTTCACAGAATTGTTTCTTCCGATGACTATACGTTTACCCTAACACTCACACAAATTAAAATATGCTGTTATTAAAGAACCGTGTAATGAATGCAAACATGCAGTAGGCCGTTGTGGGAATGAGAACACGACAAAATTGCTTATAATATGAACACACCTTGTGTCTATTTGCCATTTTTTAAATACTGAACATTTTATTTCCTTCCATTAAAATCCTTTTGTGAGCTGCCATCTGGTGTAGATAAAATATGATGGATGATTCACAAATCTACGTTCTTAAATTATTATCAGTGACATTAGCTTATATAGCAGTAATTTGAAGTTAAATCCCACAGAACTATGGTTATAAATAGTCTTGATATAGAAATCAGGAAATTCAAGTCATAATGAAAACCTGTGTACAGATCTGACAGATATAACAAACATCCATTCGTTTATCAACGAGGTGATCCATAGGCTATGCCGCGCATGATAGCGAGCACTCTGTACGCTTTAGGAAAATACACCCCAGAGTATATACACAGGATGTTTTCGTGATCATGATACAGACTTTCAGGGATGCTGAAGAAGAGCATATGTATCAATTTGAGATAGGAAATAAAGGTCCGGAAACGCTTTAGTCGCATCTTATATGCCAAAGCCGTTTTTCGTACGCTGCAGGTTGATCAATGCATGTGGGATCAGCATGATGAGAACAAAAGCCCACTTTTCGCTTGATACTCGAGAACACTTTAATCAGACGTTCGGGGAAAAGTGAATGGGAGGAGTAGTTACTGCTCCGTGGCCACCCCAGGTGCCTGATCTGATTCCACTTGATTTCTTCTTGTGAATATATGGGAAGATTCTTATCTGCGGCGTACTTGCAGGGACTAAAAGATATCTCCTGACAAGAATCCTCACTGGTAGTGACATTATTAGAAAGATGCCAGAAAATGTTCGACCGGATACAATAGAACGTACTGAGACGTAGTCGAAATGGGGGAGACGCTATTTTGAACAGCTGTTGTACATGTATTCTTAGCGTGTGCATGCAGCACAGGTAAATAAAAGTATTAAGTATCCACACAAAGATATATATACTCGTCTTCATTATAGCCTTGCGCACTTCAGCAAGTTTCTATATCTCTTATTTTTAAATCCTCTTTCCTACTCTTTCTCTCCTTGTCCGAATCCACTATTCTTCCTGGTAACCTACATTTTTCAATTCGCCTAACATATCCCCACCAACGAAGACAGCTAATATGCACAGCCTCATCAATCGAGTTCATTCCTAACGATATTCGTCTCCTCATTCCGATCACACTCCTCCCATTGTTCCCATCTGCTTGTGCCACTGATCATCCTCGCCACTTACTGCCTGTTACTTCTAACTTATGAATAAGTTATCTGACTCCACCCAGCCCTCACTCCTATACAGGAAATTTGGTCTGAAAACAGACCGGTGTAAAGAGAGTTCTGTTCAAGAGCTGACTTCTTTCTTACAGAAGAGCGATCCCACTGCATTAGCTTTGTTGTTGATTCATTCTCACTATACGACCATCCTGGGAGGGTATACATCCTAAATACTTGAAATTTTGTGTTCCTAACTTAATATTAAGTTTTCTTCGGTTATTCCACTACTGAGATTACCCACTGGGAAAGGCTAATTTACATACCATACTCACTGCACCTATTTTAAAGTTCCAGGATATTAGATTGCAGGCTTTCACCACAATATACCATTAAAACCAAGTCGTTGGGATAGGCCAAACTGTTCACT
Source organism: Anabrus simplex (assembly GCF_040414725.1). Classification (NCBI taxonomy): domain Eukaryota; kingdom Metazoa; phylum Arthropoda; class Insecta; order Orthoptera; family Tettigoniidae; genus Anabrus; species Anabrus simplex. The sequence goes on along the minus strand of NC_090265.1, from coordinate 1,512,467,161 downwards.
ATATTTCTACCTTACTGAATCCCTCATTCACACTTTATACCTTTCAGTAGAAGGCTCATGTAAAACATGAACAACAAATCCCTCTAAGTACCTTGAGCCAAGAACCCAATCTACCATCAATTATCACCGCAGCCCAAATGTCAACACAAATGCTTTTGATTGGTTTAAATAATCTACTCTTAATCCCTTAGCCCACGAGTACGGCTAACATGTTTGCCCGCGGTACTCTGTCATGTGACTTCTCTAGATCAACGAAACACAAACATAACTGTCTATTCCTCAAGGTGAATGTTTCAATTACCTGGCCCATACTAAAAATCTGATCTTGACAACCACCCTGTGGTCTGAAAGCACACAGTTCCTCATTCAACCTTTTCTCTATACTGATCGCAAAGATTATTACGTTTTTTTAAATCCTACGTTCATTAATATCCCACAACAAATTTGGTTTTTACCCAGTGACTGAGACGTCTCATGTCCGGGGTTTCCTATCTCGGATTGTTACATGTAACCTACTCCAGCGTCTCTGAAGATCGGTATCATCATAATGGAAGACGTATGTAGCCTATACGTTTCTTACTGATTGCCGATTCAGATCAAGGGGTAGTAATACGGAAGTCACCAACCATGTTTGATACATTTTAATTTCTTATCAGTTATTTTCAATAAGAATTCTTTCCTGTAATTATATTAATTAAGTCGTAATACATATTGGAATGTTCAGAATTTAATTTCACATTAAAAAATTATTCACATGTACTTTCGGATATTCTTCAAATAAGCAGCGTGAGCTTTCCACTCATTGTTTATCCCCCATTGCTCAAACATATATTAGACAATGTAAGAAAATCCAACGTGTTGAAATGTCTCTTCTGATCAAGAAACTACTATGTTTCATCTTCTTTTAATTATTTTAACTGTCCACATTTTGATTCTGTCCAAATTTCTTGTCAATTTGCAATTCTTTCTGCTCTTTTTGGTGATGCCAATAGATAAAATGTAAACTATATTTTATATCTGAAATATATTTGCTTTACATTCAGAAACATTTTAAAATATTTTGAAAACATGAAAATGACACGTTAAATGAATTGTCGAGGAGCTAAACAGCTTCCATCGATATAATAGCTTCACAAGTTTAGAAACACAACAGTCTTTCTACCAATTCTTTAATTTTAATACCTGTGAATACTAACACGTCCAATTTTCTTACGGAGTGTTACTTTTAGTATCATTCTCGCTACTCTGATCAATAAGTGTGTATTGTACTCAAGAACATATTACACAATACTTTTAATATTAATGTACCTCACATCACGTCTGTGAATATGGCTATCTACCTCCGTTTTTGGGCAATAGCCAAGCATTTCTGTAGCACTCCTATGAGGACGCACTCCTATCAGCAGCGAACTGTTGTTTGCAGACTATAATTTGACAGCCATATCAATTCACTACGACGAGTTGTTGGACTTATTTTGGGTTACACGCGATATTTATGACTCTAAGGTGTGAATGCTGATAATCGACCACTCGTATGTTGAGTGACGAGGTAGGTATATTGATAGAGACGATAAGTGAATTTTGAGGAATGCTAGCACTTTTCACATATAGTACGTAATGTACATTTCATTGCAAATTGTTTTTCATATTTTCAAGTATATTTTAGTTATTTGCCCACATACGACCGTTATTCATTCTTATCTTCTGGAATGACTTCTAATGCACACATATGGGGCACCAATTACACAAAGACGCAATTTGTCTTCAGAGTACGCTTGCCAAATCGTAATGGATTAAGTATTTCATTTTTTAATGATATGAATCATTTCATTTTACGGTATTTGCGGATTAATTACGCTAATTACGCTCTTGCCAATGTAATATAGCATTAAATATCTAAATTAGGGTTTATGCTGTGAGCACACACAGTCTGGAATATCAGCACACTTCAGAGATATTCCACTGTTCTGAAATAAATATATCGTAGATAAAAAGTACCTTATTTCCCATGCATATTATTGGAAAATATGATTTTGCATGCCCACATGGATTCACTTTATTTAAGTTTCAAAAGATAACTTGTGATTAATACAGTGTTGTTCAAGAATTGTGGCACATTACTGCTTTAGTTGTATTACTATTGTTTGGATATTGATAGGATTATCTTCTGCATAACCATCCAGAGAAGACAGTAAGAGATTTGGAATGAGTAGGCTACTGCTAGTAATATTAACAGCGTGGCGTTCTTACTATCTTTAGAGTTGTTCTTTTTGAACAGCAACGCTGGAAAACTGTCTCAGAGTAGGGATTGATTTTAAATAGTATCTAATATGCATCATTAAAACAATTCAGATAAATTTTAATAATTACATAAATTTCACTAATACGCTGATACGTGAAAGTTAATTACCTCTGATCAACAGTTCAGTCAAACTAGAGATGTCACCATTTTCTCCACTGTGAAGTTCAGTTAGAATTATGTGCAGATATATAACGGGGACTGTATTCCGTGTCAAGGTGTAGAGAATGTTACGCGAAATGTAACAGAAATTATTAATATAAAACAATTCCGCTTCCCTGAATACGTTATATGTCGGATGTAACGACATATATGTACAGTATAATCATTATTGTACACAACCACGACATTTAATAAAGATATATCCAGATTTTCAAACTTGTCACAGATCACTCATGATTGTTAATGGCAGCATCCTCCTTAAAATATATTTTTGTAAAACGTTCGAAGGAAATGTAGGAAATGTGTTATTTATAATTATTTAATCAAATGCAATCGAAGCAAAATGTAAGACCGAAATAACTGAAGCGTGTGGGGAGGGTTTTTGTAAATTTGAATGCATTCAGCAAATGAATAAATGTAACTGAATTAAATAAGTAGAAAATCTTAAAAGCACTTCAAAAATCATATGAGTTATGAAAAAAGATAATTTAATTTGATTCTATAAAAACTGTACATGCATTCTGAAAATTTCCAGGAATATTATGTGTTTATAAATCGATGATGAGATGTGGAAAGAAGTTAGAAGGAAAATTTGGTACATCATTAATTAGAATTTTCCTGCAGGAAACATTATAAGCATATTTGTAACAAAAATACATTGGACACGCATGTGATTCTTGTTCTAATGTTCAATGATTTGAAGTTCCTCTATTACTTCTTCACAACAGTCACAAATTAAATGAGAATGTATTAAGTAATTATCAAATAAGGACTCTGGATATCATCATAAATGGAAGAAAAAATAAAATTAACATAAAATATTAAAAATTAAGCATCAAAAATTCGAACAGGCTGCTTATGTTTGCAATGGCCAAAATGTAATAATTATCAAGATCCTACCGTAAGAGGTAAACACTTTAGATTGTGAGCAATTGTTCTACGAGAACGTTGCTGGACCTGTAGTTAATACATGTAACAACTTGCATTACCATGGTTAGGTGTGATGTTTAATAATATCTTTTAATTTGTGACAAGTATTTTTCACTTTGTCCACTGAAACAGACTATAGACATCAATACGGTATTTGATTGTAAACTGAAGTAAACGACACGTATGCATATATTGTGAAATATAAGTGAGACATGGGTATTAGTTATTTAGAAAAGGCTAATCCTTTTACGTGTTTCCTAGGTTACGTTCAGTATAATTAGCACATTTTAGTCGACCAACAAAATAGTTAACTAATGTAAGGCACATGTTGTTCGAAAGGAGCATGGCTGTTTCTCTTCAGATTGATTATGATGCTACTCATGTGAGGATTAGATTCGAATTGCAATATCGCATCAATTACCACCACTGCTTTCATGTTAAATATAATTAAACGGATAATTACGGCTTTTAATGAAGAAAACTGACGGTATTAATACATGATGTTTGAGATAATCATAAAATAACACCAGAGAAAAATATTTTGCATATTAACGGAAGTCAATTATCATGATAAAGATGTGCCTCTACACGGAGAGAGATCACTGTTTATCATTCTGAAGGCGATGTGTTCGGGATTCTAAACATTGTTCAAGCTATACTAGATGAAAATCCCTCTAACCTTTTGACAATAGGATGGTATAACAATATTCTTTAAGAAGGAATGTGTATTTAAAAGGTAAGCACGAATAATAATTATTAGATGACTATCTGTCTTTCATCACATTTTGAGTTACTTGACAGAATTCCTCTCTATAAAATCGATTAATTATTTCTGTCATAATCAAATCATTTCCGTTAAATATTATCCACTTTTACTGTTAAGTGAAAAGTAATATTTAATGTCATTTGCATGTTTCCACCTGGTGATTCACAGGCGATAATTTCTCAGTTAGTATGTCTGAAGGTCCATTGGTGATTCATCAAATATTCCCATCTACATAATTACACAGTTTATTTTAAACGAACAAATAACGATTCCACCTTCACTACCATTTTAACTGTAAGTAAATTATTCCACTGAAATGCTTTTTACCGTTTCTGGCTGGAAAAGCTCAGCATCGACTCACATGACAAGCTACAGAACAGATACAATTGCTTAAGGTGTCAAATGCCAGTTTAAAGCGCTACAATGATGCATTTAGTTTACTGTTGAACAGTACTAATATTGCTGTCTCTTTAACAGCTATTCTCGATTATTTAAGAGATGGAAATAATAATAAAGATAATCCTTAGGAAGTGCAGTTACACAGGAACTCGACAATGTTGACTCGTACATAAAGCCGGTTGCAATACAGAAGTACTGATTTAACAAACTTTAAGTAATGTATTAAATAATTAATTCTTAGGTTAAAAGAACATTCCAGAAAATTCGAATTATTCCTCTAGAATTGGAGAAGACGAGACATAAGCCGTAGAATGATCCAGAAAGACGTTCAAAAATGATTTATTTGGTAAGAAAATGGGTAAACAAAAGAAGTAATTTGGTTCAATGGAATGGAATGAGGGCCTTAACAGTAAGTATAATTAAGGAAGTGATACAAAGTCCTGCGATAGCTGATTGATAGAAGTGACACATTCCAACCTCCTAATCACCACCCACATCTCACCCTTGTAGGTGTTTAGTACTTCCTTTCGTCACTTTAATATACATTAAAATAAATCCTCTGTGATATTCTCCTCATTATGCATTAATGAAGGTATAGTCAGCAGTTTAGTTCAAATTAAATGTAGTTGCAGATCTTCCAAATCGACTTGGAACGGCAACTACTGTACTCGGTAGTGGGATAACATAATAATTTCCTTGAGCATCTCGACCACGCCTGTATTTTCTGTCATAGGAAAAGCGTACAGGTAGTTACAAACATGAGACTCAACCTTATTATTTGAGATGAATGCCTTCAAATGCCACTGAATCGTATTAATAATAATATGTTTTGAAGTGATATAATCTATCGACAATATTTCACACTTGATTTATCGCAAAGTCATATAGTTAAACAATTCATCGAAAATTTACAGACACATTACATATCATTTTTCAGCCACTAAGAAAATTACACATATTAAATGAAAGTTTATGGTTTTTATAAATAACTGTCTTGAAGAAAAGTCACATCCTATCTCCGGTTAGAAACTGAATCCAATATCAGGAAATTAATATGGCAGTACCAGTAGCATAGCATTTAGCACAAATGTTAGGTGTCCTTTCATTTCATCGAATCTCCAATACGAACGACCGAAAGGAACTGTTGTTTCTTAACGAAGTAGTAATTTGTTATAGCTTTGTGTTCAAAATGAGCATTGTTCCATAACACATGAAATAATCAGCCATTATGCTGTCAAGTTACTAATACTGAATCGCTATGGCTTTTCAATGTAGAGATGTGTACATCGTAGTTATTATTAATTTATATGGTATCTTTTTCTTCCTACTACTGTTTTACAACCGCAAAAAGACCAGCAACAAATATCTGGCGTGCTTGGCAACATTGAGTTAACTCAAAAACCTGAAATATAAATGAGCTCTACTTTAATAATTTATATATACTCATTATTTTGGAGCGAGTAATAATAATAATAATAATAATAATAATAATAATAATAATAATAATAATAATAATAATAATAATAATACTCGTCATCATCATTGTCTTGATCGTTTCTTTTGCATGATTATAATTGAGTGTGGAGCTTAGGTATAGTATACTCTAAGATTTGTTAGGTAATAAAGCATGGTGATTCAGAGTTTATATCAAAGTTTGTTTTTAAGTGATTTTACCATTAAAGAAAGTTAGTTTACCGGAGGCGTAGAAAGAATATTTTTTATTTCTTAATATGCACGTGGGTGGACATTTATTGTCTGACTTTAAAGAAAAGTAGAGAAGTATAGAAGGAGTGTTTATTTTGTTACGTTAAGTCAAAAAATGAATTGAATTGATCAGCATAAGAATATGCAAGTATGTATCTAGATATCTCAGCTCACTGATAGGGAATTGAATCCACGTCCTTCCAAATGAACCGAACACGCCTTCACTGCCAAGTCTGATTAAAATTCTGCAAATATGGCAACTCGTTTGTAACAATATTCTCTTTGTAGCACAAAAATTGAGCCCAGGTTGGTCAGAATTGTTCTTAACGATTTAGTGATATTTGCTGTGTAACTAAACGAAGCCACAGGGGTACTTGTAAATACAGGATCATGGAAGCGCATAGATAGTTCACAACGCTGATAGGTGGAATGATGATATATGTATTTATTTTTTAAACTTAAATTTACAGCATGCTCCATATTACATGCATCAAATTGTCATTTCCCAATTGAATATTTTGCATGTCCGCCTCTAAGGTGTAGTGGTTTGTGTGATTAACTGCCACCCCCGAAGGCCCAAGTTCGGTTCCCGGTTCTTCTAAGAAATTTGATAAGTGGTGCGAGGGCTGGAACCGGGTCTACTCAATCTTGGGAGGTCAACTGAGTAGTAAGGGGTTCAATTCCAACCTCAGCAATCCTTGAAATGGCTTTCCGTGGTTTCCCATTTCTCCTCCAGGAAAATGCTGGGATGGTATCTCACTTTAATTTCACGGCCACTTTCTTCCCTCCTCCTTTCCTATTCAATCTTCCCATAAGGCGCCTGTTCATCATAGAAGGTGTGGCCGCCTGGGCGTGGTACTGCTCCTCCTCCCCAGTTTCATCCCTGACTAAACAAATGTCTCAAGCTCTGGACACTGCCCTTGAGGCGATAGAGGTGGGATCTCTCACTGAGTCCGGGAGAAAAGCCGACTCTTTGGCATAAACGCATTAAATAATAATATTTTGCATTTAAACACTCAATTACAACAACTACGGCTACGTATTTTATGTTGTTAAATCCTAAAAGCGTATTCCATCTCTTACAGCTTTACTAAGTTTACCGAATTTGAGAAATCCATGAGTTGCCGGAGATACACTTTATTAAGTTCACTTTTTGTTACTGGCCAGTTTCCTACCAGCACAATAATTTCTATAAAATGTTTCTCTCTTGTTGCAATAACGCACATTGAAATAGCAAATGGTCCACTGTCTCGTTCCTTTTGGTGTAGCGACACGTTGGACAGTATATGCTTCTGCGGCGGTGAAGGTGGTCTCTGAATTTCCCATGCACAGTAACCACTGCTGTGAAACTGTGTCAAGTTAGTTGTCGTAGTAAGCCTATCTGCCTTACTAGGGAAATATGATTTCATCATTATTCCCTGCGTTATTCTTTGTCATTCATTTATTTACACTCTGACTTATTAATGTATGTATGAATGTATGTATGTATGTATGTATGTATGTATGTATGTATGTATGTATATATGTATGTATGTATGTATGCATGTATGTATGTATGTATGTATGTATGTATGTATGTATGTATGTATGTATGTATGTATGTATGTATGTATGTATGTATTGCACTTGTTCCGGGGTCGGCAGAGTGCTGAATATAATATTTAATTTCATAAATAAATATTTGGATGGAAACCTCTGGATGAGGAACTTTGGAAATCAAACCCGGCCATCGAAGCCCCATCCTCCCTACTTTCAACTGGCACAACGGCTAAGCTCAAGAGCATACGGTTCAATGGTAGATTTGTAGGTAAATTGGGCACTTCATCTAAATATATTGAAAGTAGGATGCTCTATAATACAAGAGAAATACACTATACTATTGAATAAAAAGAATGGATTGTTCAGAATTCAAGACATAACTTTAATAACTGATAGATTCTCATGAATATCTGTACAAACGAGAGATGCCATTTTGTTGCCTGCGTGGCAATTAAAATCACAAAAATAAGTTATACGGGAAGTGCCGTTAAATGTCCCTGTATCAGTCTATATCACTTCTGAATACCATTTCCCTGTCTGCATAGCTGTAACATATATTGGGATTATAACTGCATGTATCCACACACACCACAATTCTTATTCACACCAGAAAAATAGAATTGTATTAGAAACGTGTATCGGCCTAATGAAGAATAGACTTCCGTTTAACACAATATCGAACAACACTGAATAACACTGGATAGCAATAAGTAGCACTCGTAACACAGGGTCACAGTGAATGTCTGAGTCTGAGTAACGAATGAGTAACTAAGGGCTGTCGTGTTATCCTTGTATAGTAAAATAGGGTCGCCGAAAATAGAGAGGGTAAGCTCCGCCCACAGGTGACAAATCGGTCCGCTAATAATGAACCTTCAGAATTGTGTGAATATTCATTTTGTAGATCTTGAATTCCTCTTTTCACTGATCTACTTTCATGTAAATCGCAACGCTTAATCTCTAGTAATCTCACAAGCGTTCTCATTACGTACATCTATCTCATGCGCGTCATTACTAATACGTTCGTTAAGTAATATATCTTCCTTTATTATTAAATATTGTAAATTATGCTAATTTTGCTTTTTGGAATTCATGTAGAAATGCGAAGCCTGCGAGAATCGTAATGATATTAGCATTACGTTCAGATCGATACAGCTCTTCTCTATACATCTGTTTACGTAATTCTTAAGGAAGTTGGCATTAAGTATCTATTGGGAGGTTTATAAACATCTTAATTGGTTGTCCCTAATGCGTGCATTAAGAATAATTCAACAGTAAAGAACACATTAACTAAGGATTATCTAAAATCCTTTTAAACTTAATGTAATGGTTTCATAAAAGTTTATCCTGCATTCTTCCGTGGAATTTTAGAAATACATATTGATTCGAGCACATGTTGTCTTATATATCTATACAAACGCACAACTCAAAAACCCTTAACTGAAAACATGTGCTTAGTTTTAAACCTGTCCATCTTAATGTTGTGCTTTTGCGGGATAAATAGTCGTTAAGTGTTCTGTAACTTTTACGTTACTTGTTGGAATCCAGTGTGGAACTATTACAGACTTTCTTCATGTTAAATCTTCTTTGCAGTGAACAACTAAGATTGGCACGGTGCTTTGGTTGGTACTGTTTTGAATGGTAAGTGTTCGACATAAGTTATGATTCATATATTCATTTGACCTGATTTGGACTGAGAAAGTTGTGCAGAGCAAACTCGTAGTCTGAGTGTTTGTTAACTGTTGTGTTTTTGTATGAAAATATGAATAAATCAATAAAATAAATATGTTGTATGTATACATTCCGTTATATATTATCCTTAATTATCCTTCCCAAAATATATATCTGTTTTAAAGTTGTGAGAATTAATCTCAACGTAAGCTATGATAATTGTGTTATAAAACAGAAATAAAGACACTCAGTTTGTCCTGAAGGATATTGCTCAAGTCCCACATATTTAAAAGAATATATTTCTCTGTTCCTAAAATAATTAAGATAATTCCGGTAGAGTTGCCGCACTTTTTATATTTTTGTTATATATCCGTAGATTTATTCTTAAATATTGTTGCAAAATGATTGAGCATAATTTGAAAATGTTTACATTAAATCAGAGAAAAGCAAAATATTGGTAATTGAAAACAAATGGGAGAAAGGAAAGAACAAATTAATTATTGCAACAGCGGTGTCTCTCCCTGGTACCCGGTATAGATGCCGACTCTGCTCGGGAGAGACGCTGCAAGTAAAATAATCAAGAGCAAAATCCAATATGAGCTGATATTTTCAACATTAATATAACTGAACTTTAGAACATACTATACGACAATTATATACAGTATGTACCTATTCTATTCGTACGGGCTGTTTGCTTTAGTACTTCAATGCAATGCCAGAAAATAATAAACTGAAAAGGATTTTATTCACTCAACATACATTCAACAGAGCCTTCAGAAAACATATATATACTGTATCTGTCTGCAATCATGTTAACCAAACGTACAGCTTCTAATAAAGAAAAGCGCGCCCATAATCTTGTATCATTCCTATTCGTACAAGCAAACTGAAAACCTAAAATAAACAACAAAATAAAGGGTTCCTGGAACATGTTAGCATCTAGTGGAATGTCCTCAAGATGTTTTAATTGCTTGACATCGTCGCCGCATAGAATACACTCATTTCTTGCACATGTTGGGGCTGATTTTCTGCCATTTCTGAAGAATCACACTTTTAAGTTCCTCGTTCTTACGCATACGTTGCCTACGGAGATTCCTCTTCAACGTAGACTAAAGATGTTCGATGGGATTTTAATCCGGAGGCTGGGAAGGTGTTCTAAGCTGCTTAGGAATGTTCCAGATCAACCATGTTTTTTTAATATCAGCATGAGAATAAAATACCGGTACCCTCTGAAAAGTAGTTTATGTTCCCAGATCGCTTTTAGAATCTAGTACCAATGAGGCATCTCTACCGGATTGCTCTGCGGCAACTCTCCCAAATATCAGGTACAGACGCCGTACCCTCCTGTTGTAGTACCTCAAGGCCAACATGGCCGAAAATAAGCTTACTACCAATTAGACTTATGCTTCTGATGTAGTAAAACGGCTGATTTATGCATCTGAAACCAACTTAATATACAATAAATGAACACAAGGGAAAACTTTGTCAGGAAGAAACGTATACTTTCCGCAAGTCATCGGCTATAATTGGCGTAATATACGAGCAACTTTCATCACACCCGAAGACAGTAGTTCTTCCTTAGAAACTTAGAAACCATACACACTGCCGTCTAGTTCTAACGATGGGAAGCTCTGCCTACAGTGTTTGCGACATATGTACTGGAGCGGCATTTCTAACCGGATTAACCTAATGAGGGTGAGTACATGCTGACTTACTTTTAAAATGAGGCTTATTTCAAATATGGTATAGTGCATTTACAAATGGACGAATGGAATTTCGAATTTTCATTCCATAAATGGTCACGAAAATAAGGAACTCCTCATACCTTAAAAGAGGATGTTAAATGAAGTAAGATTCTAATTTGTTCATCTACGCATGTCCCTATCTATCTATCTATCTATCTATCTATCTGTCTATCTATCTATCTATCTATTGTATCAGTTCACACCACCATCTCCTTAATCTTATTCTCCTTCTTCTTGGCTCACTCAGGTGTAGGAGGCAACATACTCGCCGCATAACCGTGTAGGTAATGACGTGGGTTGAGGGTACATCTTCTTCTCTTTCGTCATTATGGGATAAATTTGTAGGATGGGGAAAATTCACTACATACCTTTAGAAATTACTGTGCACTTGGTCGGTTTGTTTGGAAAATTTTTCCATTTACTCAATAAAATTAGAAACGAAATTATGTAAATATTACAGCGTACGTGGATATAAATTAAAACAACTCAATGACAAAGGGTTTCCTCATAAACAATGCAACGATAGATCGCGGTATTACCATCACAACAATGTCGAATACAAAGGAACATACTTAATGAACAATATAGCTAGACGTAAAAAAGGTTAACCGTCAAATACCACAACATGCTATGTGTATAAACATGGAATTCAATTGTCTGAAAATCTTTAATTGACGGCACATATTGGAATCTCAAATTAATACATTAATCGTATAGAATTAAATAATACTTTAAATTATAAGGTACATACCGTTGTGGGATTTGGTATAGTATGTTTCTTTCTCTATTTTTATTTCGTTCTTTCTTTCCGTCTTTCTTTATTGCTTTGCGGGTATTGCGTTTTAGGGATGGCTTTCACCTGTTCTTCATATTATGCCATCTTTCTTAAAATAAAAATGAAACCAGGTAACGTAATTCTGTTAAGACACAAATATATCTATGTTAACTTATGTAAATAATAGGAAACATGTGACCATAACTGAAAGATTCTCAAAATCTGACCTCTCCATCGGTCTGCTGAAGTACAAGCTGAAGCTCTACAATTAATACAAAAGATGCATGCAACACGCAACGCATATCCATCCGAAAAATAGAAAACAATAAGATTCACAATGAAATAACAGTACATACAATTGTAATCTCTCATTTTCAATCTTTCCGTTCTCTCCAATGACAATTTCTCCGATAATGTTAGGTTGTTACAAATCAGATTAATTAAAACTCTAGCCTAAATAGATTTCACTCCTCAATTAAACTGTTCTTGTATTATTTCAAGCATATTTAACATGATTATTCGCCTAGATGTCTTTAGCTTTCTCTGATTCTATAAGTACATTCTTCATGAAGACATGGCTAAAGTCAATGAAATACGCTCCTGGTTCAATCATGATAGATTGACAACATCGAATATACGTAATAACTGAAGATCTCACACTCGCATGCAAATGATAAAGACGCGCATAAATTATACATGCTGACATCACTCACAGGTGAACGTTTAATAATCACTTGAGGTATACTTTTATAGATCCAATAATCTAGGCCTTCCTATCATATATATAATATATTCTCCTATTTACCATTAAAATTCGAAGACCTTCTCTATTTCACTCTATACAAAACACTCATTACGTTCATTACTAAAGCCCGGATTTCCATGCAAATGCATGTTTGTAAATAAGCTGTCTACACTTCTGAAACTTTGCAAATATTCGTTTCTTGACTAATCCGTTCCAAATAACCGTCCTTTTTCCGTGAATGTTTGCATGGTTTGACGTTTTTGTGAGAAAATTCATGCATAATGCATATTTTTAAAATTTGATATTTAATAGCGAATAATTGGACATTCATATTGGATTATATGACTTTTCTTCTGACTTTGACGCATATATTATATTAACTTGCATGATAGTTCCTTTTTTGAACATTGGTTTGCAGAATTTGGGAACGTGCGTCCACGTTATTTGTATATCATTGAAAGAGAAGGAAAATAAGTTCTACTTGCATATTACTTGACAACTTTAGGTGCATAAAGGTCCTATAATCCAGTTGGCCAAGCACTTTCTTATTTGTAGCTGGAGTAAACATTGACCTAAGCGGGAAGTTAACCACGTCGAACGCCCTAATCTTTAGAAATAAGGTGTCCCAGTAAAATCTGAACCTTAAATTTTGCACTACTAAGTGAAGGCTATTTCTTTTTTCTTTTTTTCGTCTATGTTAGACGAAGAAATCAAAACTTGAATCACCTGTGACGCCTCGTTATTAAGTGAACAGCTTACAAACCTTGGTTTTGCATGCCATCCTGTTTTGTTTTCCGGGAATTTCCTACCCCGAACTCCCATTGGTCACTCGTCTGAGGCCGAAATAATTGAGAAAAGAAGGGAGTTAAAAACCAGCACGCTAACACGTTTCAAATTATAATTAACTATTGGACTGTGCTGTGAAGTGTTGGTATCACGCCACCTGTTAAAAGTCTACGAAGAGACCTCGTGTCTAAATGGATTGAGGGAAAGGAATTCCTAAGTTATTTTTTTAAAGTGATACATTCAGATATACTTCGTCCTAAATGTCTTTGTGCGTAGAGGCGCGCGGCTGTGAGCTTGCATCCGGGAGATAGTAGGTTCGAATCCCACTATCGGCAGCCCTGAAGATGGTTTTCCGTGGTTTCCCATTTTCACACCAGGCAAATGCTGGGGCTGTACCTTAAGGCCACGGCCGCTTCCTTCCAACTCCTAGGCCTTTCCTATTCCATCGTCGCCGTAAGACCTATCTGTGTCGGTGCGACGTAAAGCCCATAGCAAAAAAAAAATAAATAAAAAAAAATAAATGTCTTTGTTAAGTATGAACCTGTCAGTTCTTGTGACGTAGAAAGATCATTTTTTGTGTTCAAATGTTCTGTCAGATAAACAAATGAACTTAAATGAAGAAAATGCGGATAAATTAATTGTACAGTGTTTGAAATGGAAATGAAAATATAACAATGTGGAACTGAATTTTGATAGTTTATTATGCAAGTTCCGTCATTTGATAATGCATGAATGCATGCATATTTTGAGATTTGATAGTGCATGGAAATCCGGGCTCTACTCATTGCTCTTAAACCATATTACCTATCAATAAAACTCTATCTTCAATATCCTTGCATATTTCGTCGAGGTCGTTACGCGACGAGATGTCATATTATGTGAAGCAGACTGCAGTGGAATAAACTATGGAAGGAACCATAATATTGGGCATCAGCTGTCGTCACGCGATAGCGATATGAATTGATAAACAAGTTTCTTTTTGAAGAAGAAATCGACTGATTGACAACTCATTCTACATTTTATAACCGGAATTTAAAAGACATAGTAAAGACCTCGTAGTCACTGCATTCTCTATCATAGCAATATTAGGGTTTTATGTCCACTAAGAAACAAGAGCTGGCCATTTTGTTTGACAGCATTTACACTGGTACTTGAAGTAGTTTAGGCTTTTGAAATTGGAACGCAACTTATCCCTTGTTGTGAGGCTCTGAGAGCACACAACCTGTCTGTAAGTTCACAACTCTTATAAATATTATTGATTATTAACTTTCTAATTCCGAATTATTATTTTGTTAGAAAATAAAAAAGAGAGAAAGAGAAAAATACAGATTATAAATATGTTAGAGTTTTGCCTTTATGTGGTCTTTGTATTTGCCCAGTCCCCCTACGATGGTGGTGGTGGTGGTGATTATGGTTTTAGAGGAAGTACATCTAGGCAACCATCCTCTATATAACACTAATCAGCGAAAAAAGGAGAGGATCCGACACTTCGAAAAATGAAGGTATCGGCCAAAGAAGACAATGGCCACGAAGGGCGTGAGAATGAAAGACTCCCTAGACCCCGGAAACCTAATAGCTTCGGGTTCGGAAAGGAACAAGAGTTGACCAAGAGAGGTCAGATAGGATAGACGAAGTGAAGAGCCTGGCACAAGTAAGTGGAACCAATGCCAGGACTCAGCTAAGGGCCCCATGGTCGCCAACCGACGCTGCAATGTCCAGAGCCCCTGGGGCCTCTTTTAGTCGCCTCTTACGACAGACAGGGAATACCGTGGGTGTAATTCTACCGCCCCCACCCACAGGGGAACCCCCCTACGGTCCTGCCGCCTCTTTTCCCACTTACCATGAACCGCCGTATCAATAACGATTACAATTTTATTTTTAATAATAATAATGTTATTGGTTTTACGTTCCACTAACTACTTTTTCGGTCTTCGGAGACGCCGAGGTGCCGGAATGTAGTCCCGCAGTAAATCTACCGACACGAGGCTGACGTATTTGAGCACCTTCAAATACCACCGGACTGAGCCAGGATCGAACCTGCCAAGTTGGGGTCAGAAGGCCAGCGCCTTAACCGTCTAAGCCACTCAGCCCGGCCAATTTTATTTTCAGAAGTACAGTCAATTACGAATAAAAATTAGTAACAAAGTAATTCTTTGCAAGTAATTCAATCTTTTACTCAATTTTTCGCAACTCCGATAGCTGATGGCTAAAGACTAAAGAAGAATCAAAGGAGGATGATGGACAAGACACTTAAACAATACTGCCATTAGACACATAAGTTTGCGTATGAAAAGCAATTATGTGTATAGCTTTACTAATTGAAGAATATAGTTCTTCCCTTCTACTTGGCTTTTAATTCCAGCAAAGTAGAATTTGCCTCGTGTAATTGTGTCGCTATGAACATAACAATTTGTTTGTCTGGTGCTTTCAACAGTCAATGATGGGCTCGAAAATGAGGTCTTTCAACTTCTTAGTAGCGGTACTTTGGTTCGTGAGAGGAAGTCGGCGCCTGTTTATCACTACTATAGACTACCAGACACGTAGGTTACATCAAAGATGGACTGAGCCTTATTCCACTCAGTGACTATTAAAATGAACTCGATTCACAATATGATCCAAGGAAAACGGGACACTTCCTGCAGTTCAAGATACATCAACTCCCAAAAGTGAATTCACCATTCGTGAAGAGGAAGCTAGTAAGGAATTTTAGCGTAGTTTTAATGCCTTAGTGATACACTTGTGGCTTCAGAATCAGCGCCGGTGGCCGAAAGGTTTGTGAGCTACATTTCTATGCATACGGTAAACCCTTATCCAAATCATGGATCAGACTAGCCTCTCCCGAAAATATACAAATACATGACAGATTGTGATACCAAATGATTATACATGACTAATACGCGAATCCAAGTTCATTACAAACGTTTCTGGAAGTTTACAAATTTGCAGTAAGTGTATTTAGAACGGGCTTTGATATTATTTATTAACTTAATTACATTACCAAAACATGACGTAAAATTATAAAAGTAATATCTTAAAATCTATATATAAAATAAGAGTTTTGTCTGTATATTGCACAGAATTTGAAAAGAATGGTATTTTTGTATCGGTCATGTTCACAGTAACAAGGAAATCAACTTTTTACTTTTCCGCAATGTCTGTCTGTCTGTCTGTCTGTCTGTCTGTCTCTCTGTCTGTCTGTCTGTCTGTCTGTCTGTCTGTCTGTCTGTCTGTCTGTCTGTCTGTCTGTCTGTCTGTCTGTCTGTCTGTCTGTCTGTCTGTCTGTCTGTCTGTCTGTCTGTCTGTCTGTCTGTCTGTCTGTCTGTCTGTCTGTCTGTCTGTCTGTCTGTCTGTCTGTCTGTCTGTCTGTGTACACGAATCACGAGAAAACGGTAGAAGAGAATTTAATGAAAATCGGTATGTGAAGTCGGGGGATGAGCCACTAAATAAATAATTTTATTCACTCTGAGTGAAATAGTAGTTTAGGGGAAGGCCTAAAATGTAATTCTCAAATATTTATATTGTTAGTGGTACTTAAATTTCTGATCATTTATGTCTTATACATTTTTACTGTACCGCCAATGATAACACAGATATTCATGAATTTGTATTTTTGATGCTAAATCCATATCTACGCCGAGCCACGAGATAATGGGGTAACAGAATTTAATGAAAATCGGTATATAGGGTCGAGGAATAAGAAAGTACAGTCTAAGCTTTAAAAAAAGTTGTTCACCCTGGATGAAATTGTAGTTTAGGGGAAGGCGCCTAAAATTTAATTTTTAAATGCCTATGTTATTGGTCCTATCGGAAAGTACTACATAACAAAAGTTATAGAGAATACAATTCCCGATCATTTATGTTTTATTCAGTTTTAAGAGTGGTATTTCAGAGTCGGAAGAAAACTAAATGTGAAGGCCTACAATATCGAAAGCGCATAACATTGAGCAACAATAACATTACATTGACCATTGTTTGTTGTGATGTTCTTTATCTCTTATGCTGCAACTCAACCACCATATCGACAGGGCATTCAAGACCTTTTAGAGGTCGACAAGCCATAAATTTCGCGGTCACTGGGGCTCTGTCCCAGTACCGACGAAAGACGGGTTCGTCGTCGTCGTCGTAGTGGCGCTCACCACCCACTCAGCCCCGGCTCCCCAGCCGCCAACCGTCCAGCGAGTCGCCCGACAAAGGCCGCCATATTGAAATTTTCAGCGCGGTCCGACTCTCTGGATACTGTCTCGAGGCCACCATTCCGCGGTCTCGCATATCCTCACCAGTCACTACAGCGAACCAGACCAAGCCAGCTGCGACCAAGAGCCTGTTTTGTGCGGGCAAACGAGCAATTTGTCAGAGCCCTTAGTGTGGTCACTGGTTCGAGACTTGTCTCGTTGTGACTCGACAAAACTAAACCTGTCTCGACCGTGCCCACTAAGTGAGCGCTAATACGCTGGTCCTCCTCGTGAGTTTGACCACTCCAGTGTTTTAAACAACACCCCTGACTACCCCTAACCTTGTCGGGACCACCCTGGTGGACTGAGTAGCCAGGACACCGACATCCCAAGCACATCCCATTCACACCATCATGGCCCAGAAACCAACTTACCATAAACCTCTCCTTATCCGCACAGACAAACCCCACTCACCATATCACCCCATAGTCATCCCCTGCCCGATGTTAGACCACCTACCACCTGAAGAACAAGTCAACTTCCGTCTTGGCCACCGCAAACTCATCTCCAAAGCCATCCTCAAAATCACCAATCACATACAGTACCTACTTGAACTCGACAATGGCTTCACCATCATCTTCTTCAGCAGTCAAGAGGGGTACGAGGCACTATGCGAAAAACTACTATACCATGATATTGACTACAAAGTACTAACTGATCCCACGTTCCCCGAAGACAAAGAAACCCAAACTAAACCCCTCATCAGAAACAAATGCATCCAAACCAACCCTCCCCCACGCACTTACACCAAATACTCTCAAACACCCCTACACTCACCAGACGCCATTCACCAACCTGCACAAACAGACATCTCACTCCTCCCTGACACTGACACTTCACCCACTTCACCTCTTTCCCCCCCCACCATCTCCCGAGCCCGAAACTGAGACCGCCTTAATCTCACACTCGGGCACGGACACTCAACACAAGTACACTCAAACTAGGAGGAGGCGTGCCAAGCCTGCTCCTAGGCCAAAAATGACACCAACACGCGACACCCACAAAACATCTACTCACCCTCACCATCCCTCACTCATCATACAATGCTTTAATTGCCTCAAGCTGAACCATCCTGCAGCCTCGTGCTCTGATGCTACCCGCTGCAGTCGTTGCGGTGGTCCCCACCGCCACACCGTTTGCACGGTACCTAAGGCCCAGGCGAGGTGCGCGAACTGCGAAGGCAGTCACGCTGCCTCATATCCTGGCTGCCCCTACCTAAAGAAGGCAATTAAGGCACACTACAAGAATGCACAACACTTACATGCACACTCCACTACACCACACCATCCCAGTACCTCGTCCCCCAAACCACCACTACCTACAACCCCCAGTCATAACCTTACCAACCAGACCGTCCAGGACACCACTAACCTACTGAGTCTACTACTCCTCAAGCTCATAGCCCCGAACCTGCATCCCCCCATGACCATGCCAAGTAATCAGCTAATCATCAGCTAAACCCTGCTCCCCCCCAACCAAGTACAACCTCCTGACAACTAACATCTCCCTCGGCTCTCCTTAAAGCACTGGAATCTCAGCGTACCTACCACCGACAGTTAAGCAGCATCGGGAGTGGTCACCCAATGGCTGGCTGACCACCACACTCCATGCTGCCTAACCTCGAGGAACTTAGTACGACCACGGCCATGGACGCAACACAACACCAGGCGCTTATGCGCCAGGCCACACTCCGGCCAATCATGACAGAGGAATAGTAACCCAACCCGCTGAATAACACAGTTATCTGCAGGGAACCACCATATTGACAGGGCATTCAAGACCTTTTAGAGGTCGACAAGCCATAAATTTCGCGGTCATTGGGGCTCTGTCCCAGTACCGACGAAAGACGGGTTCGTCGTCGTCGTCGTCGTAGTGGCGCTCACCGCCACACTGTCTGCACGATACCTAGAGCCCAGGCGAGGTGCGCTAACTGCGAAGGCAGTCACGCTGCCTCCTACCCTGGCTGCCCCTTCCTAAAGCAGGCAATTAAAGCACACCACAAACACTCACAACACTTGCGCACTCACTCCTCACACCCACCTCAGCCTCACCACCGCTCTGTCACCACCTCGAACCCAGCTCCTCTTCCTACCCTTAACCCTGCCCTGCCAAGTCTTGACAATTCCACCCTCCTCAACTTACTCCTCATCCACTCACTCTCGTCCCTTAACCAGCCTATGCCAGGCCGCCAGCTAACCCCCCCCCCCCGTTCACACACCGCCCTGCTCCAAGAAGTTAACTCCTCATCTAACCCCCTGCTACACCTGCACACTCTTGGACTCCCCTAACTTCCTCCGTTAAGCATGTTCAATCTTCATAATTGGTTATGAAGCAACATTGGGATTGGTCACTTATTGGATGGGTGACCATCCACCTGATGTTGCTCCACTCTCTCCGTTGGCCTCTTGTATCAGAGTACCAACGACCCCACCAACCTCTGCCCTATTAAGGGCACCCCCTCCGCCCCACCTGGGGCCCAGGCCATATCCTGGTCAGTCTGATCCCTTACAAAAATCCACTTCTCAACAACCCGTTATGTTACCAATACCTTCCGACTTATGAAATAGCACTCAAGGCCTGAAATAACGGTCAAAGGGCTATAATCACCACTGGTCCCCCGGGACCTATGGGTATAGTGGCACAGAATAGACTGGGATAAATTTAAAGAACAACTTCACTATCTACAGGAATCGAACCCCATACCCACCCCGACTACAACTGCAGAAATAGACACAGCCATAACCGAATTCACAAACATTCTTACCACTGCAGCGAAAGCTAGTACACGACCAAAACCTACAGCTAAACAAGGACAGCTTCAAGAACTACCGGAACGCATAATACAACTAATACACGACAAAAACAAAGCCCGTACACTTTTTTAGAAAACAGGAACACTACAAAGCAAGATACAATTTAACAGACTACACTCTAAATCCAAAAGAGAAATTAAAAAATTCCACAACGAACAGTGGACCTCTAAACTGCAAAACCTTAAACCTAATAATGATAATAATAATAATAATAACCTTTGGAGAACGGCAAACATTTTCACACACACAGAACGCCCAGTCCCTCCCCTAGTAAACTCAGCCGGAACACAAATAACTTCGCATGTAGAAAAAGCAGAGCTACTAGCTAACACACTAAAAACCAACTTCACTCCTAATACTCAGCTAATAAACACTGCCCACGATGAAAAAGTAAAAACCAAAGTAATAAACTACCTAAACATACCAAACCCCTCACCCGTGCCCCAATTTAAACCTATTGAAATTAAGAACATTATTAAAAAGTTACCTAATAATAAAGCTCCAGGGGAAGATGGAATACCATCATTACTGTTAAAAAACCTCAATAATAACATGATTAACATCCTAACAAACATATTTAACGCAATGCTAAACCTAGAATATTTTCCACATCAGTGGAAAGTAGCTAAAATAATCTGTTTCCCCAAACCAGGTAAAGATCACAAAAACCCAGCTAATTACCGCCCCATAAGCCTATTAAGCATAATCTCTAAAGTCTTCGAAAAATTAATTCATAACAGGATAAAATATACAATTTATAATAACTTAATTAATGAACAATTCGGATTCAAACCCCAGCACTCAACCACACAACAGCTACTAAGAGTTACGGAATACATAACACAAGGTTTCCAACATCACCAAGGCACAGCCGCAATTTTCCTAGATTATACGCAAGCCTTTGACAAAGTACACCACCCTTACCTCATATACAAACTAATAAAACTACAATTGCACCCTACATACATTAAAATCATAAACCAATACCTCACAAACAGAAAATTCTTCGTACACTTAGACGGAACTAACTCACAGCTTAAAAACATACAGGCAGGCATGCCACAAGGCAATATTATCGGCCCGACCCTGTTTTTACAATACATAAATGATATCCCACGTAACACACGCACCCTCACAGCCATCTACGCCGACGACACAGCAATTCTTGCCAAAAGCAGAAACCCCGACCTAGCCACAGAACACCTACAACAACACCTACAACAACTCGAACCCTGGCTCACCAAATGAAAAATACAGGTCAACATACAGAAAACAAAAGCAGTACATTTTACACGCAGAATTCGACGCCCCCAACAACAATTAACACTACTAAATCAGAACATAGAATGGGTTCCCAAACACAAATACCTAGGAGTCACACTAGACACAAGATTGAACCAACAAGAACACGTAAACCAAACACTCAAGAGAGCCAAACAACAAATACTAACACTCTATCCACTCATACACAGCCGCAGCTCATTATCCAGAAAGAACGTACTACTAATCTACACCTCATTCATAAGACCAATCATTACATACGCACTACCAGCAATAGGCTTTCTCTCCAGAACAACCATACAAAAATTGCAGTACATACAAAACTGGGCACTAAAACTAGCAGTTAAAAACTTCACCACAAGCATTGCAGATCTACACACCATTACAAAAACACCATACATACTAGACTTCGCCCTCGACCAAGCAACGAACTTCTACAACAAAACACAGCAACATAACAACCCATTAATCAGATCTCTAGGCCAATACGAACCAGACCGTCACGACAAAATTCACCGTTTACCCAAATACATATTTTTAATAAAAGACATACTACAAAATCCAGACTAAAATACACCAACGCATAACGCCCACACAACACTCAACCTAAACAGTCATACACACACAACAAGATAAGGACCGTTTTTGTAACCTCTGCCACGAACCAAGAACCGCTGAGGCGGGTCGCACAATATGAGCAATACCGACAAGCTAATTCAAAACAAATGCTGTCAATCTAAATTACAAGTGTCACAAACAACCGACACACAAGAATAGCATCCTATTCTAGCTTACAACCCAGCGACAGGGTCCGATACAGTTAAGAAACATCGGGCGTGGTCAGAGCTTGGATGGGTCACCATCCGAACTCGGCCCCTGCCGCTGGACCACACAAATTTAGATATATTCCAACAAAGCCATGGCACTCTGCGGATAATGTTGCGTTTTACCATATTCCCACATAACCACAATCAATTACAGTTTTAAACTTCACCATCTTTCTTTTATTATTATTATTATTATTATTATTATTATTATTATTATTATTATTATTATCAATTCTCATATACTTATTATTTTTATACCTTATTTTCTACAACAGGCCAGATGAGGAGCGCTACATAGCGCACCGGTACTGGCACGGCAATAGGCACCCCTTAGGGGGTGTCCAAACAGACATATGGCGAACGTTTTAGTAGTTGTAGTAGTAGTAGTGGTATATGATCTCGTCCAGAATTAGAATTTAGACCTATTCCCAAATATAGCACCACAATTCTCTAAATAACTCAAAATTCAATCTTGAAAAGAGCCGTTTCTTAAGAAAAGCTGCTTCCTCTGCTCTTTTATTAAATTCTACATTCATATTAATCCAAATTAGCAGTGAAGAGAGGGTTTCTGCTCTGGCTTGCAGGAAAAATTTGGCTCCATGTCAGATAGATCTTCCGGCCGCCAGTGTAGTGAATTGAGATCTTCCGACTCATCGGTACTCCCAGGAAACAGATTAGTAAAAGGGCATAGCCTTTGCTTTCCACTCTTCGACAACCCCCCCCCCCCACGTCGAAAAAGGACGTAGAGTGTTCACGGATCACGGCTGTCTGCGGCTTGGTCATTCCAGCTCTGGAACTTTGGATGTTAGATCGGCAGCGTAGTAGCCTAGTGTTCGATAAATGTGAGAAAATGTGTGGTTTTTCATTTCATCGAGTATTTTCTATGAAAGCATTGCTTTTAATCGCACCCTTCCTACTGACACTATTGTAATGACATATGTTCATTTCAGTTGGGAAAACTACACTTTTAATCGCACCATACCTACTAACCTCATTGTAATGACCTATGTTCATTTCAGTTGGGAAAAACACTAAGACAGTCTTTCTGAGGATGTAAAAAGGCAGGTGGAGAGTGAGTATCTGCCATTATAACGAAAACTCCCCAACCCGATTGTGACTGATGCTAGGCAAGTGGGCCTACCCTTACAATGAAAACTCCCTAACGCAGTTTTCATATGAGAAAAGACGTTTGGTGAATTCCCCGTCGCCTTTCTAGGGTAACGTTAAGAGCTATGTAGTTTTAATACAATCTTGCTCACAACGTGTACACTACCTAACCGAGAATTCTGTATACAATGTAGAATTCCGTAGGAAAGCACGGGTACATCAGCTAGTACTATATAAGACAAGATCTTGTTGGTGATATATTACAATTAAACAATCCACACGCACCCAAAAATATGGCTTCTGACTGAGGTAGTTAAATACAGTTCAGGAATACTCAATCGTTGGATACCTTGTCGACTATCATGCCGGTAGCGAAAACACTGCACACTACCCTGTGGTAAGCACGAATGCAGTTCCTACGTACTAGAGGAGAAATATCTATCCATTTACTATACATGTCCCATGGAGCTAGCTTCACCAATAGCCGACCGGTATCTTGGAAACGCATTTTATTTAAAACTAGCAAGATACCCGTGCTTCGCTACGGTATTATACTGAAATTTATAATTGAATGCTTATTGTTTTAGATATATAATCCGCCGAAATTCGCGGTCTGACTCGTTTTCTGCGAGAACCCACCAAAATTCCCGATCTGACTCGTTTTCTATTAGATTACGGCATGTTTCCTCCCATTTTTCAATCTTCTTTTCCAGCAATCGATTTCGTACTTCCCGGGCTAGGCTCAGGTATTCCTCCCGGTCAGTTGGGTCCGTAAATCTTTGCCATCTTTTCCTATAATCATTTTTAATATGGATAAAATCCTTCAGGAGATCCGGCGTGGTGTCATATTGGGTGCCTAGAAGGCACTGAACCCGCGGCCGGACTGCATTCTTAGTCATTACCCGTCCAGGAGCCGTTTCCAGCGACGGTCCGGAACATTATTATTATTATTATTATTATTATTATTATTATTATTATTATTATTATTATTATTCTTATTATTATTATTATGTTTTTCTGGAATGGATGATGACAGGAAAACCGGAGTATTCGGAGAAAAACCTGTCCCGCCTCCGTTTTGTCCAGCACGAATGTCACATGGAGTGAACGGGATTTGAACCACGGAACCCAGCTGTGAGAGGCCGGCGCGCTGCCGAGGATCCTTATAAGTACATTAAGAACAGTAAAATCGATTGGTCTCACCTCCTTCTACACCCCACCGCCGTTAAGTTTATTTACCGGCACACCCCCCCCCCAAAAAAAAAGAAATTAAAAGAAGGCTTGTTTCTTATGTTTAAAAAAGATTTCAAACACCAATGTTCACGTCTATTACCTTCAGTTTTGAGATATAAGTATCCCCATAAAAATAATTTACTTTTTTTCACTTCATTTCACACTACTACCCCCCCCCCCCTAAGAGAATTTTCCCGCAAAAAATACTTGTTTCTTTAATAGTAAAGGATCTTCTAAATACCAATTATCACGACTCTAACTTCTTCAGTTTTTGATTTATGTGTCCTCATGAAAGGAATTCAACTCCTTTACACTCCCGCCCTCCAAGATTGTTTCCCCCCAAAACGCGTTTTTCTTTGTTTTTAAAGGAGATCCAAATACGAATTTTCACGTCTGTAACAACTTTAGTTTTTATTAGATGTATGTATTCTCATTCAATTAATTCAATTAATTTTTCAATTCTTTCATCCCCCCCCCCACTTCATTGGATTTTCCGAGAATACGTGTTTCTTTATTTTTAAAGCAGATTGCAAATATCAAATTTCACGTCTGTAACATCTTCATTTTTGAGATATCAGTAGCCTAATTAAAAGAATCCAACACCATTTTCAGTCACTTTTATCCCCCCTCCACCCAAGTGGTATTTCCGAAAGCTAAAAAGACACGTTTCTTTATGTTTAATAGAGATAAAAAATACCATTTTTCATTTCTGTAACATGTTAAGTTTTTTGAGATAAACTGTAAAAATTCTCATTTTAAAATTTCACTCCTTTTGAATTCCCCTTAAGTGGAGTTTCCAAACACAAATCACCTATGCTTCTTTAGATTTACAGGAGATTACAAACACCCACTTTTTACGTCTGTAACATTTTACGTTTCCAAGATATTCTGTAGATATAGTCTTTCAAAAATTCACCCAACTTGTCAATCCTGTTTAACCGCCATTAATTGGATTTTCCAAAACTGAAAAATACGTGTTCCTTTATTTTTAAAGGAGATCCCATATACAAATTTTCAGTTCTCTAATACCTTTCGTTTCTGAGATATATGTATCCTCATTAAAGGCATTCAACCCATTTTTCACCCTTTTACACCCCTCCTATTGGGATTTACAGGAAACAAAAAATACGTTTTCCTTTATTTTTAGAGGAGATTCTAACTACCAATTTTTACATCTGTAAATTTTAAAGTTTTAAGATGTATACACACTCATTTTAAAAAATTTACCCTCCCCCCTTTTTACCCCCAATATTTGGATTTTCCAAAAACGAAAAAATACGTGTGTTTATTTATTTTTAAAGGAGATTCTAAATACCAATTTTCACATATATAACCTTTAAAAATTTTGAGATAGATAAACTCATTTTAAAATATTACTCCCTTTTCACCCCCCCTAAATTGGATTTTCCAGAAACAAAAAATACGTGTTTCTTTATTTTTAACGGAGATCCCAAACACCAATTTTCATGTCTGTAATATCCTCAGTTTCTGATATATAAGTAGCCTCATTAAAGGCATTCAACCACTTTTTAGCCCCTTTTCACTCCTATTGCGATTTTCCGAAAACAAAAATATACGTGTTCCTTTATTTTTAATGAAGGTTCTAAATACCAATTTTTACATCTGCAAACTTTAAAAGTTTGGAGATATAGATCCACTCATTTTAAAAATTCACCCCCTTTTCACCCTCTCATTAATTGGATTTTCCAAAAACAAAAAATTACGTGTTTCTTTATTTTTAAAAGAGATCAAAAGTACCAATTTTCAGGTCTGTAATATCTTCAGTTTCTGAGATATAGGTACCGGTATCCTGATTAAAGGCATTCAACCAATTTTTCCCCATTTTCACCCTTTTTCAACTCTCCTATTGGGATTTTCTGAAAACAAAAAAATACGTGTTTCCTTATTTTTAAAGAAGATTCTAAATACCAATTTTTACATCTGTAAACTTTTAAAGTTTTGAGATATAGAGCAACTCATTTTAAAATTTCACCCCCGTTTTCACCCCCTTAGCGAAGGAATATCCAAAAATCCTCTCTTAGCGAGCACCTACGTCTTAATATGAATATATCCCCAAAATTTCATCTCTTTATGTCCAGTAGTTTTGGCTCGGCGATGATGAATCAGTCAGTCAGTCAGGACAAGTTATTTTATATATATATAGATTGTTCAGGAGTATTCTGTGGAACGCAGAGGGGAAAGAAGGTGCGGGGCTGAATGTGTCTATCTACGATCGTCAAAGATTAATTTTAAAACAAAGGTTATATTTTTTTCTTTTCAGATATTACTTTTAACAAACAACAGGCTTTCAGGTACAGAGGTTCCTTTTCCCCCATGGCCCTT
Source organism: Anabrus simplex (assembly GCF_040414725.1). NCBI lineage: Eukaryota > Metazoa > Arthropoda > Insecta > Orthoptera > Tettigoniidae > Anabrus > Anabrus simplex. The sequence continues at coordinate 1,512,439,807 of NC_090265.1, read as the reverse complement.
GAAGGGCCTTAGCCTAACAAGCGACCGCTGCTCAGCCCGAAGGCTTGCAGAATACGAGGCGTCGTGTGGTCAGCACAACGAATCCTCTCGGCAGTTATTCTTGGCTTTCTAGACCGGGGCCACTATCTCACCGTCAGGTAGCTCCTCAATTCTAATCACTTAGGCTGAGTGGTCCTCGAACCAGCCCTTAGGTCCAGGTAAAATTCCCTGACTTTGCCGGGAATCTAACCCGGGGCCGCCGGGTAAGAGACAGGCACGCTACCCCTACACCACGGGGCCGGCAGGTACAGAGGTAGTTTGCACAAAATAGAAAAGCACAAAAACCAAGAATAGGTAAGTTACGATTTGAGCTTCAAGCTCATAATTTACAAAGGTTCCAACATCTCAAATGTTGCGTTTAGGTACATAGCCAAGGAGACGAATCTCCCAATTTTGTTCACAGGAAATTCTAAATTACAATTTACAAGAGCGCTTTGCTCCAAAGGTTACAAGTTATTGCCTTTCAAAGGCACCACACAAATATCTATCACAAAAATATATATATGCTCTATAATTCAACCAAGGAGATTGCGCTTTCAAACCCTAACTGCCTACTCAAGGTTACTTTTACCTTTCACACTAGAGATTAGAACGTCATTGCTCAATAAAATTACACTGCCAGACCTCTCTAGGCACAACCTACAAATTTACAAAACCATTTTTTTAAGTTTACATGAAAGAAATATTACACGGGTATTGAGTACCCATTCTACCGGGTCTTTGTGAAAAAGTACAGGTTAAAGTTATTGGCCCAAAAATAAAAATGTATGGAGGCTGAAACTTGCACTACTTGATATCAAAGATTGAAACCCTTCTTGGGCTTGCGGCCCGACGACGCAGAGGCTAATCCCACACTACTGAGGTGACTAGACGGACCAGTTAATTTAAATTTACAAGTGAAAACAGTTACAAAATCTTAGTCACCTCAAGATTAATTGAAGGGGAATTCGAGAGGGTAACGCACTCTCTATGCCCGGTTTTCAGTTAAGTACCTTTGACTAACTTGAACTTTTACATGAGCAGAAAGAAAGGTTTACATTTTAGAAAATTTACAGTTACATTACGAAATATAGGGAACCTTCCCCTCGGGTCGGCTTGCGGAGCTAACTACTGAGATAGAAATACGGTGGCCATTACCTGGGCTGATGTTCTGCCTGCCGAAGAATGAGGACCCCCGCCATCTCTCTTAACACACACACTCAGTAATACGACGATCAATAAGACAAGGATAGCTCGAAAAGGCGACAGCTTTTATATCCGAGAGGTTGGCTCGAGAAGGTTCTGGACCAAACCCGGACACTCCTACTCAGTTTTGTTGGATGGACAAAGGTTTACAAGAAGTCTATGATTGGCTGAAAATTAAATACACAAAAATTATGATTGGCCAGACTCCCAAGCTGGAAGTAGGAAGTGTTGCAAACCTTGAAGTATCAAAAATAAGGAAAGTCAATTCAGTTCAGAAAACCTATAAACATAAAATTTCTTTAAATTTCTAGTTATTCCACTTTGCACCAGAGTACATGACACCAGTTCTTAATAGAGATATCTATGGAGCAAAGTCCACATTTCTTGAATTAGTTGTTGTAAACTGTGATATACCAAAAATACAAAAGACATCCAGTCAGCTTAAAAAACCTTATAATAACACATTACTCTGTCCCTTTAGTAGTAACCTCTTTTGATCAACGTCCCAACTTTTTGTACTAGATGTTTCAAGTTTTGTATATCAGATAGCGTTCTTGAAGGCGCTTAATTTAAATGCACGGGGTTGAGGTGTACCTCCCGGTACAAAAATAACCACCATTTCAAGCGTTACTAAAAACTTTACTTTAAAAAGTAATAGATTTTGGCATATCTTTTTATATACATAGGAATGAAACTTGGGTGAAATCCGAATATCTCATTCATAAGTTGGAAGTAATAGACATGAATGCAGAGAGAAAAGCTGTTGCTAGAGACAAGGGGCAGAAGGTACTCGAAGTGAAGGGATAAATGCTAAGTTGGGAACAAACTTGATGGATGAAGCTGTACGTCTCAGCCATCTTCTTCAGTGGGATCATGTTAGGTCAATTGACGAGGTAGGCTATCAAGGAGAATTAGCGACTGGGCCTGGAATATGAAGGTAGTGGAGAGAGACTATGGTTGAGATAAGGACTCGCTTTTTAATGACCTAGTTGTAAGGTATGTAGAACAAATCGACTGGTATATTCTGAAATGTTTTGTTTTAAGTTATCAAGATGGAAGAATAATGTTTGAGAACTTACTTTTAAAAAACGCGTAATAGTTTGGAAAGAGATAGAGCCTCTTTATTTCTAGTTCAGTCACGCCTGAACTACTACTACTAACATAATAATAAAAAATAGTAGTTGTGTATGGCTATTTTTAGCCGGGTGTAGCACTTATAAGGCAGACCCTCCAATAAGGGTTGGGCGGTATCCGCCGTATATAAGAAAGTGCATGTTATTGTAGTGGAGGATAGTGTCGTGTGTCATGTGTGAGTTGCAGATGAAGATATTACAAACACCCAGCCTCGAGCTAAGGGCATTAATCACTTAGGTTTAAATCTCCGACCCAGCCGGGAATCGAACGCGGGGCTCTCTGAACAGAAGATAGACTGCATGAACTACTGGATCAATTGAACTGAAATTTGGTATGGATATACCTCAGATACTCAGTTCAGTTAAAATTGTTCCAATTTCTCTATAGAGATTTTTCTTTTTTTTTTTTTTTTGCTAGGGGCTTTACGTCGCACCGACACAGATAGGTCTTATGGCGACGATGGGATAGGAAAGGCCTAGGAGTTGGAAGGAAGCGGCCGTGGCCTTAATTCAGGTACAGCCCCAGCATTTACCTGGTGTGAAAATGGGAAACCACGGAAAACCGTCTTCAGGGCTGCCGATAGTGGGATTCGAACCTACTATCTCCCGGATGCAAGCTCACAGCAGCGCGCCTCTACGCACACGGCCAACTCGCCCGGTAGAGATTTTTCTAACCGGCAGCAATTTACGTATAAAATTTGAGCATGTTTCATCGGCTAAACAAACGAAAGAATGAGTAAATGGTTAGTCCTTTCAGCAGGTAAAGCCCAAGAGATGTATTTTAAATTGATTTCAAGGAAGGACATAGGCATTGTCTTCTTAACTGTAATACACTGAAGATAATGGAAATTGCAACATACAGAAGGAGTGATGCTACATTGCTGTAATTGAATATACAGGACGAGTGTTCGGTTCTGATTCAATGATTACACTTTCAGGTCCCTCTGACTGCAAGTTTGGACAACAATCAATACAGGATGTGCCCACCACGAGCTGCAATACATTGATAAATTCGTCGAGGCATGGAGTCAATAAGGCCCTGGATCGCTTCCTGAGGAATTGTAGCCCATGCTTGCTGCACTGCACGGATCAGTTGTTCCAGAGTTGTGGGTGGCTGAGGACGGTTGGCCAGTTGTCGACCCATCATGTCCCACACATGCTCAATAGGGCCTGAGGTCCGGGCATCTGGCGGGCCAATCTAATGTTGTGGTGTCTTGGAGAGCTTCTCTGGAGATGCGTGCAGTGTGAACCCGGACATTGTCCTGCTGAAACATCCCATTAGCAATGTTCGCCATCATAGGGACAACCACTGGATTGAGTACCCTATCAACGTACTGTCGAGCAGTCATAGTGCCCTCAACAAGCACTAATTGTGATTTCACATTAAAGCCAATAGCTCCCCAGACCATAATGCTTGGTGTTGGCCCTGTGTGCCTCTCGACAATAAGATCTGGGCGGCCCCTCTCCCCGGTTCGTCAGCGCGCACGATTCCGGCGATCCTTGCGGGCCAGACAGAATCGCGATTCATCACTAAAGACGACCCTACGCCATTCATCGACCCACGTCGATCTTTCTCGGCACCAGGCCAGCCTTACACGTCACTGTTGTGGGGTCAATGGAACACCTTCTGCAGGGACACGGGCTCGTAAGCCAGCTGCACGAAGGCGATTACCAACTGTTTGTTGTGTAATGTGGGGTGCCACAAATGTTCGAATTTGCGCTGCTGTTGCATGGGGTTCCATCGGGGCCATCCGAATGATGCGGCGATCCTCTCTCACAGTTGTCTGTCGCGCTGGGCCTGTGCCAGGTCTACGAGTGTGGGTACCTTCATTTGACCACTGCTGCCATACACGTTGCACTGTAGATGCTTGTCGGCCAACACGTGCAGCGACAGTCCTTAGCGATAATCCAGCCTCACACAGCCCAATTATCCGAGCCCTCTCAAACGGCGACAGTTCTTGATAGCGTGCTCTTCTCTATCGTCGAAGTCCGACTCGTTGGCTGAATGGTCAGCGTACTAGCCTTCGGTTCAGAGGGTCCCGGGTTCGATTCCCGACGGGGTAGGGTATTTGAACCTTCATTGGTTAATTCCAATGGCCCGGGGGCTGGGTGTTTGTGCTGTCCCCAACATCCCTGCAACTCACACACCACACATTACACTATCCTCCACCACAATAACACGCAGTTACCTACACATGGCAGATGCCGCCCACCCTCATCGGAGGGTCTGCCTACAAGGGCTCGGCTAGAAAGCCACACGAAATTATTATATCTATCGTCGAGGCATGTTTGACGGGGCACATTTCATTGCACAGACTGCAAGTCAACTACGCTACACCAGAGTTCGTATACTGGAGTTGATTCCTCCGCAACCAATCACGTGGGGAGACCTGTAGCAACAATCCAATGGGTCTGAAACTTTGATCGTTTACATACCTATATGGCATCGTTCCATATCTTGAAGATCAACACAAACGACCAATGCCTTCATGGTGTTGCAATTTCCATTTTCTTAAGTGTAAATACCCAGAAGTTTCGACATTTACTTGTTAAAGTACGCGTTCCTGAGCACCCGATGGTTGAGTGCCGGTTCTCGGTAGGTGTACTGCTAATTCAGACTGGACACCAGAATGTCCGTAGGTTGCTGTTTAAATACTTCACATCATCCGCCAACTATCGGTTCTGGTAAGTATTTACAAAAAAATAAAATACTGTAAAATATACTTGGCTGTTCTTACAACTTCGATGCTTTTGTTAACTAAGATAGTATTTGCTTGGGACATATTGATAGTACTAATAACTTTTAAGAAATGTTCTACGAAAAGGAGAAAAGTAAGCGAACAGAGGATGTCCTTCAAGACAATAATTAGACTATCTTCTGTAACTGACTTGTTAGGGGATGGGTATGGGTAGCGAGATGACTTCAAAATAGTAAACTTTTACTGTTGTAACGGTAATAGCATCCTAGGTAACAACATTGAAGAAAAATATTATAGGGAAAACAATTTAAAACAGTTGAAAACATGCCTCGAGATTGGTCACGAGTATTCGATGGTTGACCTATTATTATTACTAATGAGAACTTATTTACTGAACCAAGACAAATCTGCACCAGTAAAACAGAAATTGTAAGTGAGAAGGCAAATTTCACTTTGCCCACATCGTGCAAGACCGCGCGGAGATGACTCTCTATACGATAAAGGGCATGCTGGGCAAGGAGAGGGCACAGTGTTAATATTGTGAAAGGGCGGGATGTTTGAAAAAATAAAAATATAAGCTTTCAGAGCGAAACATTTGTTGGGAAGGTATAAAGAGAAAGTAAAAATCTGAAAATATTTTACGGAAATTATTTATTGAATACAATCGCTGCAAAAATTACGAAGTCTTTAAAAACATTCACACCATATTAATTATGACACATTCGAATAAAAATTACTAAATGTTAATTTACACAGAAGAAATAACAAGAACGAATATAGGCTTAATGAAATAATCCCTTCCTAGACCACGTCACAAAAGCGAAAAAATAAGATTAAAGGCATACTAGATCCCAAAATTAAAAACACAGGATACCTTAAAGGTGAAGTCTACAAGCATCATTAGTCTCCTAACTCACTTAGCACATTCGAATTGCTGACATTAATAAAAGGGGTTAGAAGCTCACAATAACATACTATCTTCATAAGCTGCATAATATGTGGATGGATACAAAATATTTCTCTTTTTTAAGAGTCCTAAGTCTTGGGATAAGAAAGTTAATGACTTTCCTTCGGAAAATTCACAACCACATTTTAAAGCTGGAACAGGTCCTGAGGACATGAGATAAAATACATTAGAATAATTTTACTATTTAACGGAACTATTTCTAGAAAACTTTGTGTTAATGGTCACATATCCACTTTCGTGGCTCAAAATAAGAAAGTGTAACATGAATAAGAATTTGAAGTGTCCAGCACTCTCAAGATTCAAACGAATGTTCAAGTATAAGGGTGCGAACTGGCAGGATATAACAATAAATGAATGAATGACTTATTCATGACTTATGACTGGTAACGTTTGGATGATGAAGTACTTGTTGAATAGTAGGAGATGAGGCTAATGAAGATAAGAGGATGATAATATGTGAGGTAGTTTGACTAGGGGTAAGGTACGCCCCGCAGATTAGTACATAGGTTATTAAATTCTGGGAGTTACGTTTAATTATAGGAATTGACATTTATATCCGCGAGAAAAATATAGTGGTTGAGTTTATTATCAATAAAACTGAATAAAGTCAGACGGGAATGGATTTCGTGGAGGGAGGTAGATATTAGCTATTGTTATTGATTTTTATGGCGTACACATTTCTAAGATTAAGTTTTCCTAAAAGATATTAGCTTATTGAAATATGTGTTGTTTAACCGTTACGTCCTTTCTGACACCGACAGTGACTCAGTCTCGAACGTGACAGGGGCAGTCAGCATGAAATAAATAGAAGGAATTAAATTTAGGATTTTGCTTCGACCTGAGAAAGGTTTCGTTAAGGACAAATATATCCGGAGCATAATGGGAGAGGAAGATTTCAAAAAGCGGCCAATTTCCTCTTAAGATATCTAATGTTCACACAGCAGATCACCATATCGACGGGATTATTACTCAGGGAGCAGAATGAAAAATTACATATTTTTCCTCGGGTACGTAATACTTACGTGGGGCTAAATTTACCTTTCTGGCCTCTGGTTGAATCTGGGACAGGATGGTGGAAGGCAGGGACATTCTTCTTGAACGAATGATGTTCTAAGAACTCAGAATCAGAAAAGAGGAGGAAGATGCGGGAGTAGGGCGGTCCTGAGAGATGACAGGGATGATATTCTGTCGCTTAGTGAGGTGATCTCAAATTACCAAATGCCAATTAGGAAGGTAATTCGAACGACAGGAAGCATAACCAACAAATGGCAAATAAGTTAATATGGGAAGGAAATCTGTTTCAGAAAGTGATGGAACCAAATAGAGGGAAGAATATTCTGGATGTGAGGCTAGTAAAACCAGATGAGCTCTATACAGATACCGAAATAATAGATGGTATTAATGAACACAAAGCTGTTTTGTGGTAGTTAAAATTCAATGTGAAAGAAAGGAAGATATTAAAATTAGGACTATTGGGCAGTACCATATGGATGATAAAACAGGCATGAGGGAGATTTTACAAAGTAACTATGATCGGTGGAAAACGGTAAATAAAAATGTAAACATACTCTGGGATGGGTTTCAAGCAATTGTTGAGGAATGTGAAAATAGGTTTGTACCTTTAAAGGTGGTAAGGAATGGTAAAGATCCATTACATTATAACAGAGAATTAAAGAGACTAAGAAGGTGCAGGATGGAATGAAATAGAGTTAGAAAAAATAGCTGTGGAAGTAGGGAGAAATTGAAGGAACTTACTAGGAAATTGAATCTAGCAAAGAAGTCAGCGAAGGATAACATGACGGCAAGCATAATTGGTGGTCATACAAATTTTAGTGAAAAATGGAAAAGTACGTATCGGTACTTTAAGGCAGAAACAGGTTCCAAGAAGAATATTCCAGAAATCATTAATGAACCACGAGAGTGTGTATGCGAGGATCTTCAAAAGGCAGAAGTAGTCAGTCAGCAGTATGTGTGGGTTACAAGGATAATGCTCAAATAGAGGAGGTGGCTAATACTAAAAAAGGATTCAAATTTACCTATGACAACAATGGCATTTGCAGTAAGATACAAATTGAAAACTACAAAAGCAGCTGGAATTGATAATGTTTCGGGGGATATAATAAAGATATAGTACAATATCTGAAGAACTTATTTGATTATTGTTAGCATGAAGGAGCTATACCAAATAAATGGAGAGTTGCTGTGGTAGCCCCTGTGTATAAAGAAAGGGTGATAGACTTAAGGCCGAAAATTTCAGGCTAGTCAGTTTGACATGCATTGCATGTAAGCTTTGGGAAAGCATTCCTTCTGATTATATTAGACATGTTTGCGAAATTAATAACTGGTTCGATAGAAGGCAGTTGGGTTTTAGGAAAGATTATTCCACTGAAGCTCAACTTGTAGGATTCCAGCAAGATATAGCAGATATTCTGGATTCAGGAGGTCAATTGGACTTTATCTAAGGCATTTGATAGGATAGATCATGGAAGACTACTGGCAAAAATGAGTGAAATTGGACTTGACATAAAAGTGATTGATTGGGAGGCTATGTTTCTAGAAAACAGAATTCAGAGAATTAGAGTAGGCGAAACCTTATCTGTCCGTGTAATAATTAAGAGGGGAATTCCTCAAGGCAGTATTATTGGACATTTATGCTTTCTTATATACAGTATATATATCAATGCTATGTGTAAAGAAGTGGAATAAGAGATAAGGCTTTTTGCAGATTATTTTATTCTGTACAGAGTAGCATGCGATCTTGGCGCTGCATAACTGAAGTATGCTCTATTCTCTACAACAACAACAACAACAACAACTACTACTACTACTACTACTACTACTACTACTACCACTACTAAATGGTTTTCATTCCCTCCCTGAAGGGGAGGCGTGCCTCTTAGGGGGTGACACGTCCCTCAGACTAGGAGATTCGCGGTGATGATGGAGACGTGTGAAGAAAGTGAGAGGGTTGGCGGCCGTGGCCTACACTAAGAACTGTCCCGGCATTCGTCTTAGTGCAGGACAATAGAAAACCACGGAAACCCATTTTCAAGACAGCCGAGTGTGGGGACGAGCTTTGTTCCGTCTCCCAAATGAAGAGGCGAAGAGCCACGGTAGAACCGTGGCCACCCGAACCCTGCTCGGTTGTCGGTCGAAGTGCAGAGCTGTCGGACTAGCCCCGTAGCCACTTGCAGGCCGAAGCCTACCCTTTTCACTTACTTACTTACTAACTTACGTACTTACTTCTCTACGTACTCACTTACTGACTTACTGACAGACTCACTAACTGACTGACTGACTGACTGACTGACTGACTGACTTACAGTACTTGACAAGTTTTTATTCACCACCCTGAGGGTGTAAAAGCTATATACAGTGAGGGTATGGTAGGAGTATTCATCTTCCTGGATAATGCGTTTATTAAATTTATTGAATTAATAATTAAATTTCATTTTATGCTTTTATTTGTTAATAATTTGATAATGTAAATGGATAGGGAGTTTGGGGAGGACATGGAAATTTAAAGAATAAGGGTGGAGCAGAGACTGAGGGTGGCTGGGGGTTTAGACTAAGGGTTTCAATGGTGTGAATGTGAAATGATTGCTTAATCCCGAATCTGATGATTGGTAGAAAAGATTCATGCCTGATTAACGGCTGACTGTAAGTAGGCAAGGAAAAGTGGACGGTGGAATGGACGAATATTATATACTGCCATGGTAATGGTATCTTGAATGGTTAGGAGCGAAAAAATGAGCGAGTGAAGTGGGGGTGTCGATGGTAAGTATTGGTGCGACGAACTCAGGTTGATCAGCGGGTGGAGTAAGATGTGCTTTGCAGCGCCTTGAATAAGTTGCATGAGATTCCCTACAGGTTTTTCAGAGGGGTGGCTGGGCTATATTATGGCATCTGGAGATGGGGTAGTGTTGTGTGTAGTGGCTGAACACTGGATGTTCTGCTTTGCATTGGAAGATGTTGTGGGAGTTGTAGGTTAAGCAGCGTTCACAATGAATATGCTGCTGTGGGAGAGGATTAGATGTTTCCACTTTATGTTGGTGGCGGTTGATGTTTACCCCACTCTTGAGTACCCAATCAACGTCATCGAGAATGGGAGAAGAATTCTCACCGTGAAGGTGGGCCCAGCGGTGTTCTTAACTAGAGAAGCTTCCCTGGGGGGTTATACCCTCTTCATTCAGTTCGCTTAGAACGACACCTTCTGAGGGGTCTACCTCCCATGAACACGTAACTAACTAGATTGTGGCGTGGTCGTAGTGGTAGAGTCTTGAGTAAGGCCGGAGACAACTGGAGTAATATAGATACATAATTATCTGGACGCCGGGATTTGACTGGCTCTGTCGGCTGAAGAAATAAAAGCAGGAGGGAGGGATATAAGCCGATGAGAACTCCAAAGAAAGAATCCAACCCTGCCTCTGCAAATCAGAGGTGCATTGGCAACCCGCCCACAATTCCCAGACGGACCCAACCCTGTCTCTGCAGGATATAGGCGAACATGCAACCCACCCGAATTACCCAGGGGATGAGGTTGAAGCCCCGAAACGAAGCGTCCAGAGGTGGCACCTAGATGTGCACTTTTTCGAACGGGAACAAACCACCGTGCTAGATTTGGACATAGTACAGTAGTGATCGTTGGACTCCAGAAGATTGTAGACAAGCCACTGAGACAATCTGTCGACAAAGAATCTTCTTTATTCTCGTTGTTGTTCGCTGTTACAGTCATATTTCATTCTCCCCGTGTGGAGTGGACCACCAGTCCAACACATGGACTCTTTGGCCATGGAATTTGGTTGGATTTATCTGCATTAATTTTAGATTATGTTGGTGTGCTTTATCACACGTACTGTAAATTTTTATTGTGGTTTTTGTCACACAAAAACTCGTCATTCAGTGTGGGGCCCACGCCACACCCGTAGGGGTATCACCCTGCTATTCCCTGTTTATTGTTTCAATTTAATGCACATATCGAAATTACAGATCGTAATTGAACATTAAGGAGATGTCATTACAAATAACGGAAATGTTTCTCGATGGCTAATTTATATGAAAATATTCTTCTTTTAGAGTTTCGTTAGTTTTCAAATTTGTAATGCAGTCGCTTAAGTGCGGCCAGTATCCAGTATTCGGGAGATAGTAGGTTCGAACCCCACTGTCGGCAGCCCTGAAAATGGTTTTCCGTGGTTTCCCATTTTCACACCAGGCAAATGCTGGGGCTGTACCTTAATTAAGGCTACGGACGTTTCCTTCCCACTCCTAGCCTTTTCCTGTCCATCGTCGCCGTAAGACCTATCTGTGTCGGTGCGACGTAAAACAACTAGCAAAAAAAAATGTAATTTTTTCTTACGGTACTTAATCTTTATGTGCACATGATTCTAACATTTGTCGTATTTTAACTATACTTTACATGAATTTGTATAAATTAAACTGCTAATTAGATGCCTCTTAGATGGTGACGCAGTCTTTCAGGCCAGGAGCTTTATAGGTGAAGGTGATCATATTCACGGCACACTAGGGTCACCGTTGTTGCAACATCTGTGTAGAGTGTACTGAAAGACAGCAGCAACAGCATTCAATGCTCGCTGCTGCCGTCTGGTCCTCGTTCTATAAACTGCTCTCCTATGTGTCATCCAGATTTTAGATTCGGGTCTCTTCTGCAGCCACCTCTTCGCATCAAGTGTTGTTGTTCTCCCACAGCGACAACTCCATCAAATAATTATATTGAATTAATTAAAAAATATGTGTATACACAACCATCAATGATCTGCATACGTACGCTGCATAGCGTAAGATTTTTTTGTGAGCCATGGTTCTGTATGTCTCGTCCGCAGTGGAAGTTCGACTCCCCGCCAATTTCCAGAGTTCCGATAATGAGCCGTGCGCGCGCGCGTGTGTGTGTGTGTTGTATCTCACCACTCAGCACTGTCCGCTGCGAGTCAGCTGAATCGTGCATCGTGAGCTCGCCGATTCACTCGGACAGTTGAATGAATCGATACACTGCTTCGAATCATACACTCAGCCAACACTACTAGGAACCAAATACTTTACTGTACCAACCCCGGACAGCTTGCGATTTTCAGCGAGAAAATCGATAGCGCTGCTACTACCTGCACACCATGGTTGGCCAACTCCCAGGCCAATTCTGCGATAACATATTGCCACTTGTATGATTCTTGGCACAGTGGCGTCTTGTTTACAATTTATAAGCGTTCGTCAATAAATAGTTTTACATTGGAGTGACATTCCAAGAAAAAACATGCGCTGAACAAATTACCCAGCAAGATAATGACATGGTAAGACCCTGGAGTATTAAAAACCAATAACATTAACAAATATGGAACTCTGAAAGCAATCAAACTTAAGGGTCCACATTGTTAAATAGAATAATTTCCACACTTAATTTGATGTGGACCTTTAGCCTAATAATAATGATAATATAAATAATATTTAAAATCAACTAATAGTAGTAATAATAATAATAATGCCGACCCTGTGGTGTAAGGGTAGCGTGCCTGCCACTTACCCGGAGGCCCAGGGTTCGATTCTCGGCCAGGTCAGGGATTTTTACCTGGACATGAGGGCTGGTTCGTGGTCCACTCAGCCTACGTGATTAAAATTGAGGAGCTATCTGACGGTGAGATAGCGGCCCCGGTCTAGAAAGCCAAGAATAACAGCTGAAAGGATTCGTCATGCTGACCACATGACATCTTGTAATCTGCAGGCTGAGCAGCGGTTGCTTAGTAGGCCAAGGTCCTTTAGGGGCTGCAGTGCCAGGGGGGAGTATAATAAAAATAATAATAATAATGTTATTGGTTTTACGTCTCACTTACTAATTTTACAGTTTTCGGAGACGCCAAGGCACCAGAACTTAGTCCCGCAGAAGTTCTTCTACGTGCCAGTAAATCTGCCGTCACGAGGCTGACGTATTTGAGCACATTGAAATACCACTGGATTGAGCCAAGATCGAACCTGCCAACTTGGGGTCAGAAGGCCAGCGCCTCAACCGTCTGAACCACTCAGCCAGGCAAACTTGTAGCCTAGTGGTTATCGCGGTAGTCTTCAAGATGAAAGACGTGAGTTTCGAATCAAATCGGCTTCAATACTTTTTACTGTAAGAAAATTATTCCAGTGCATTGTTGGCATAGGATTGAGCAACAGCCCAACAAACGTAAATTTGATGATTCTTCATGCATAAAGTTGTGAAAGAGACTTGAAGAATTCTTGAACTGCTCTTCCTTGTTAGGAAAGTCGTAGTTCACTTACGTATCTCTAATATGTATCATGTACATACAAAATTATGTCTATCTGTCTGCAGAGGTAAAATGGAAAATTTGAAGTACCTACAACAAAACCGAGATAGCAGTGTGAGGTGGGTTTTCCTGTAGAGTTTGTTCGGGAAGATTTGCCGTACCGAAGGATAAAGGAGGAAGAAGAAGAAGACAATTATGGGCCAAAATTCATATTCGTTAATTACAGCTTCTCTTTACCGAAACCATACTAAAGCATGTATGTTGTTAAGTTATGTGCTCCCGACCACTGGAGGTGGGGATCAACTTAATAAAGCGACCCAGTTCAAATACATAGGGTCATGCATTACCTCGGACCGCTGTACGATTCCTGATGTCAAGAAAAAAATCAGCGCCGAATGGATGAAATGGCGCCAAGCTACTGGAATCCTGTACGATAAGACAATTCCGTTGAACCGAACATCTAAAGTTTATCGTAGAGTGATCAGACCGATGGCCCTTTATGGATCTGAATGCTGGCCTATAACATCGAAGCATGAATAGGTACTTAATGCAGTGGAAATGAAGATGCCGCAGTGGTTTAATCGCTTGACTCAACAAGATTATCTCAGTAATGATGCTGTGCGGAAAATGTTCAAGGTTGCCCCAATCACAAAGAAAATGGGTGAATCACATCTGCGATGTTATGGGCATGTACTCCGTAGCAATGAAACCACAGTTGCAAAGACTGTCCTCCAACTGAACATGGAGGGTCGGCGACTTGGAGGGCTGGATAGGGTGATAGATGTCATGCAGCTCACAAAAACTCAGCCCTCGGGACAATGTGGGTCGATTGAAGTGAAGGAAACATTACAAGAAGGCAGACTCCAAATAAATGGGAAAATGCAAAGAAGATAATAGTGATGATGCTGTTATGTGTCCCGTCCGGTGCTTTGGCTGAATGGTCAGCGCTTCATGGCCCTTTCCTTTTCTTTAATGATATCTTCATTCTTCGAAGTGCCGGACCTCTTCAGTTTTTCTTCTGATTAGTGTTAATAGAGGATGGTTGCCCAGTTGCACTTCCTCTTGAAACAATTTTCACCATCACGGAATGGTCAGCGTACTGGCCTTCGGTTTAGAGAGGCGGGGGTACGATTCCCGGCTGATTAGAGGATTTTAATCGCATTTGTTAAAATCTGTAGCTCGTGGGCTACGGGTTTTTGTTCATATTCATACACATCTTCAAATAAATACTACATGTCATATGACAAACAACCACAGAAACACGCAAGAGTGAATATACATTTCGCATAGGATTGGTGTTAAGAAAAACACACCGCCGCAAAACCAGGCCAAGTCCATACAATGTGCTAACCCCAAGTAACTGGGTCCCGCAGAAGTTCTTTTACGTGCCAGTAAATCTGCCAACACGAGGCTGACGTATATGAGCACCTTGAAATACCACCAGATTGAGCCAAGGTCGAGCCTGCCGACTTGGGGTCAGAAGGCCAGCGCCTCATCGTTCTGAACCACTCACCCCGGGAAACTTGTAGCCTAGTGGTTATCGTGGTAGTCTTGAAGATGAAGGACTTGAGTTTCGAATCAAATCGGCTTCAATATTTTTTACTGTAAGAAAATTATTTCAGTGCATTGTTTGATGATTCTTCATGCATAAAGTTGTGAAAGAGACTTTAAGAATTCTTGAACTGCTCTTCCTTGTCAGGAAAATCGTAGTTCACTTACGTATCCCTAATATGTATCATGTACATACAATATTATGTCTGTCTGTCTGCAGAGGTAAAGTAGAAAATTTGAAGTACAACAAAACCGAGATAGCAGCGTGAGGTGGGTTCCCCTGTAGAGTTTGTTCGGGAAGATTTGCCGTACCGAAGGATAAAGGAGGAAGAAGAAGAAGACAAGTATGGGCCAAAATTCATATTCCTTAATTACAGCTTTTCTTTACCGAAACCTTAATACAGCATGTATGTTGTTAAATTATGTGCCCCCGACCACTATAGGTGGGGTTCAGCGCCGAATGGATGAAATGGCGCCAAGCTACTGGAATCCTGTACGATAAGACAATTCCGTTGCACCGAACATCTAAAGTTTATCGCAGAGTGATCAGACCGATGGCCCTTTATGGATCTGAGTGCTGGCCTATAACATCGAAGCATGAACAGGTACTTCATGCAATGGAAATGAAGATGCCGCATTTGTCTAATGGCTTGACTCAACAAGACCATATCAGGAATGATGATGTGCGGAAGAAGTTCAAGGTTGCCCCAATCATAAAGAAAATGGGTGAATTACATCTGCGATGTTATGGGCATGTACTCCGTAGCAATGAAACCATAGTTGCAAAGACTCTCCTTCAACTGAACGTGGAGGGTCGGTGACTTCGAGGGCGACCTCAAACACGCTAGCTGGATAGGGTGATAGATGACATGCAGCTCACCAAACTCAGCCCTTGGGATGCGGTGGGTCGACTGAAGTGAAGGAAACATTGCAAGAAGGCAGACTCCAAATAAATGGGAGAATGCAAAGAATAATGATGATGCTGTTATGTGTCCCATCCGGTGCTTCGGCTGAATGGTCAGCGCTTCATGGCCCTTTCCTTCTCTTTAATGATACCTTCATTCTTCGAAGTGTCGGACCTCTTCCATTTTCCTTCTGATTAGTGTTAATAGAGGATGGTTAATCAGTTTCACTTCCTCTTAAAACAATTTTCAGCATGACGGAATGGTCAGAGTACTGGCCTACGATTCAGAGGACGCGGGTACGATTCCCGGCTGATTAGAGGATTTTAATCGCATTTGTTAAAATCTATAGCTCTTGGGCTACGGGTTTGTGTTCAGATTCATACACATCTTCAAATAAATACTACATATCACATGACAAACAACCACAGAAACAGCAAGAGTGAATACACAGTCCATATAGGAATGGTATTAGAAAAAACACCCCGCCGCGGAACTAGGCCATGTCCATACAATGTGCTAACCCCAAGTAACTGGGAAAAGGACAGAAGGAGAGAGAGAGTAGTTGTTAAATATTCCTCCCGGAGGCTGAGTGGATCCTCAAACGAATTCTGATTTTAATGTTTACACAACGAAGTGCACAGCTAGTATAATGCTCTTCTGGAGGTGTACGAAGGTGGTACTTCATATTTTAAAATATCTTTCTTAATTATTATGATTGTTCAATTATTTGAACAAATATTTCCGTTGAGTGGAGATATTTCTCTCAGCTCTAGCAAAGAAGAGTAAGCAGTTCCGGGGTTTGCCACAACTTTATTGTTGGATGCGCTACCGAGTGGTTGGCTGTTCCAACAGCTCTGTATTATCTCAGTGATAAAGCAGTTAATAGTTGTAGAAATTTAGCAAAATTTTGTGTGTGTCTGATACATTTATTTCCACAAATATTGGTGTTTAGTGTTTGTTTATAGTTATCTGCGATTATAGTGGTATTTATTTACAATTTTCACACTGAGTAGTTCCGCAGGCGTTCACTAAATTACAAACTAAAATTTAGGACTGCGTGCAAGAAGAAATATCTCTTTCTTTTTAATATTATTAAAATATCAGTCGGTTTGTTGATAAAATACTTACAAAGACCGGATATTGAAAAGAGTCGTAACTTCGGCAGCGGTTATAATCTATTAGTGCAGGCATTTTTTCAGGGTATTTCAAAAAGCAGTTCAACGGTTCCACCTATCACGAAGGTAATAACTTCTTTAAATAATGCGATACTGTTGTCAATTTTGATTAAAGAAAGGATTTCAACAGAATATTCAGTATTTCACTGGCGTAACAGTTAACAGTCGTATTGTTATTGATTACTAGCGAATGTACCCGTGCTTCGCTACGGTATTCTACATTGTATTCGAATATCGACGTAAATAGTGTACATGCAGTAAATAAGATTGTTTTAAAATTGCATGTCTCTTAGCGTTATCCGAGAAAGAGCATGGGGAGGTCCCCGTACGTTGTTTCCAATGTAAAGTGTTTGTTATGTATTTGTGATATAACGGCAGGCTCACTTGTCTACTGCCATTCACAATCGAGTTGGGAAGTTGACATTATAATTGCAGGCCCCATTGCCTACTACGCGGACAGAATCGATTTGGGGAGTATCGTTAAAATGGCAGCCCCCTTTCCTACTTCCAGACAGATTACAGTAGAGGAGTTTTTATTATAATGCCAGGCAATTACCCTACTATCACTCGAAGTTGAGTTGTGCAGTTATCATTATAATGCCAGGTCCATTTTCCTACTTCCAGCTACCTTACTGCCAGTCACACCAAGTTGGTGAGTTTCCATCAAAATAGCGGGCCACTATGCCTAATGCCAGTCACATTTTAGATGAGGACATTTCTTTATAATGGCGGGCACCCTTGCCTACTGCCAAACACAATCGGGTAGGGGAGTTATAAACAAAACTGCATGCTCACTTGCCTTCTGCAAGTCAAATCGAGAAGGGAACTATTCATTACTATTGTAGGCCTTCCTTACTAATGACAGTTACACAGGAGTTGGAGAAGGAACCCTTTCATACTGCCAGTCAAATTGCGTGTGGGGAGTACTGATTACAATAGCAGACCCACCCTTTCTCGATCGCTACAAATCGACATCAGTGAATATATATAGATCGACATTCGAAAGTATATGCGTGTTTACAATATTGAAGACCTTCATTTACAGATTAACTGCTACTAAACGTACGTCATATCGACAAAGGATTATACCATAAGACACGCCGGATTTAGTGGCCTAAATAGCTGGTCCTATGATTTGTCATCTATTCTTGGGTCAGATTGAGTTAGAAACGTGGAACAGGGTAACGTTTTTGTAAGATTATCTCACATTACATTACTTTTCGGATAATTATGTGACAGCTACATACATAGCATTTGGCTCACATGTGGCTACTGGGTGGGCCAATTTTCGTGAAGAGTTTGATGATTCTGTATATCATATGAGTAATCGAAAGTATGAATTATGCTGTGAAAATTCCAAATTGACTTAACATCGATTAATAGAGAAAAATCAAACGTAAAATGTATACAGATACGGCAAAAAGTCATAAGAACAAGGTTATAGATCATTCCAAATTGAACGGAGATTGTGCAATCTGCTATGCGATAGGAATTTCCGAAGGTCTGCACCATCTTAAAAATTGCCTGCATATTTCGATATTCTTCGGGGATAAAAAGTGAATAATTTAATGATGTTGGATGTTTTCCGTTCGTTACAGGCTAAAACGTATAATTTTGTCAAATTTGAATTATCTTCTTTTTCTTCTGGCAAATTATGTCGCAATCTGGATTTTGGGAGAGGCGGGTAAAAATTAGGACTTTCAAGAAACTAAACCAAAAATTATGGAGATGATCATTATTACACCTTAAACGGAAAGCTGTACGAAAATTTCGCCAAAATAGTCAGTATAGAGGTACACAGTCGTTACGATTTGATTTATATTGATAAGGAATCTGCTCCATGTAAAACACCTTTTGGGCTATGTCCGCTGGACTTAACCTGCAAAACTGACCATTCATGATATCTCCCTTATTAATCCTCCTGACGAAAAAATGCACATGAAAAAAGGTTTAGAGGTGGAATCCCATCACGTTTGGTCGATTTCCAGTCAGGTTGGTCTTGTTCTGTATATATTGTGGAAGAGTAAAATCACCATTTCGGTTCCCTATAGACCGCCAGTCCATCCCGGAACATGAAGTCTTATTTACGTTTAAAACCTACCTTTGGACAGGTGGATGCTAAATATAAATTTTGGTTTGAATGTCTTCAGTAGTTTTCAAGTTGTAATGAATACACTTTACACGCACCCGCTCGTGAGTTAAGTCCGATGGGACTTGTACAGAAAAACGGTCCGTTAATGATATCTCCGTTATTAATCCCCGTATCGAAATGATGCACATGAGATAAAAGGTTTAGAAATTAATTTCTACCAAGGCAGGTAGATTTCCATTAGGTTTGATTGTGTATATTTTGTGGAAGTGCAAAATCACTGTTTCGGTTTCGTATAAACCTCCAGTCAGTTCAGGGATTTAGAAACAATATTTGCCCTAAAACCTATCAAGGACAGGTGTATATTCTAAATATGAGTCTTGGTGGAAATACATCCAATACTTTGTACCACTCGCGTACATACGGCGTAATTAAGGAAGAAAATAATAGAGTAAAGAAAGTTGAAAGTAATAGAAAATGGATTATAACTGAGGACACCCGGATAACGATAAATATGTAAATGCCAAGTAAATGTATTGAAAAATCAAATGCCCCTCAATAAATTGTGCTAGTGTGAGTTATGGATATAATAAAACGGTAACAGAGGAGAAATTTAGGTCCACTGATTCCTAGGTAAACAAATAATAAGATGACTGATGTTGTTATCACTTAATCTATCCGAGGGCGGTTATAACATCCAACGATATTCCGCCAATATCCCTCGGATAGGCCGATTGACGCCTCTCTTGCCTTCTACCCAAGGAACAACCACGAATGTAAAAGCATAATGAGGAAAATGTCAATACGTTACTTCCCTGCTGGCATGCAGTCAGAGACGTTGCCATGGTAACCTGTAGGTTCGTTGTCGGTCTGTCGGTCACTCAATGCAGAGCATGATATCAGCGGAAAACTGTAAATTTCTCCGTCATGTGAAGAGTAAGGTAAATTATGAACATAACGAAAGTTGTTTACAATGAAGAGACGTTTCACGTACGGTAAACGAAGTTTACAGAAAATAAAAAGTATAAGAGAAAATGGAGGAAAACCAGCCTCCATTCTGGTTTTCCTATAAACCCCCGTCTTTTCAAAGATTTTAAAATAAAATGCATATTGAAACCTTCCCCAGTATGAGTATATCTATATAAATAAAATTGTTTCTGTTTGTCTGTTTGTCTGTCTGTTTGTCTGTTCCACCATCACGTCGAAACGGCTGGATAGATCTCAACCAAACTTCATATTTAGAGTATACTGACCCCGGGGAAGGTTTCGATATGCATATCATTTTAAAATCTTTGAAAAGACGGGGGTTTTATAGGAAAAACGGTTTTCCTCCATTTTCTCTTATACTATTATAGGCAAAATATCGAATTTGTCGTATAAGGACGAGACAAAGCTCAATTTAATCCTCTTGACGCAAAGAACAAAACTCGGTAAGCCCTACGGGCCCGAAAACCATGTTTTAAGGCCCTAAAACCAACCGTTACGGAGATATTGGCACCACACTACCCCTGCTCTAGGAATCGGATAAAGAAATGAACTGCCGTAACCATGGCAACGTCAGCTCCAGGATTCTAGAGCAGTGAGATTATGCATGTACGTTTGGGCATAGCTGTCAACCAAAATAGGTACAAATAAGACTTAATATCTGGGAAAAAAATATACTGTTGTGTAAGGCACTCATAGGACTCCTTTGGGCGGGGATGGAAAGGGGGTGAAGAACGAGTGTAAAAATCTTACTATATATAGAAATGGAAGTGTGTGTGTAAATGACACATCTCCAACTAAACCACTGGAGCAATTTCAACCAAACTTGGTACACGAATCACTTACTATCGGGAGACGATCACTGTGGGGGGTAAGCCATCCCTAGCGCCCTTAAGGGAGAAGGTCAGGGGGGTGGTAGTTACAATAATAATCGAGAATAGTGTCGAATTCATAGTTTTCGGGGTCGCTGAGTTGAAAAGTGATACTCTAGAATTTTTTTAAAATCCAGCCCCCTTTTAGGTTGGGAGCAAAGGGTGGCGGGGTGGGGTGAGATATAGAAATAATTAAAAACAGTTTCGAATCCATAGATTTCAGGGTCTCTGAGATGAATAGTATTACTCCGGATTTTTTGCAAATCCAAGTGGGGAGCGAAGGGGGTGAGATATAAAATTAATCGAAAAACTACATATAAAAATATTATCTTCTTCTTCTTACTATATATAAAAATTGATGTATGTGTGTGCGTGGGTGTGTGGGTGTGGGTGTGTATATGACACATCTCCTCCTAAACCACTGGAGCAATTTCACCAAACGTGGTACACTTATCAATTAGTATCAGGAGACAAACCGCGTGAGGGTAAGACACCCCTAGCACCCTTTTGGCAGGGGGCGAGGGGAGTGGTATAAAAATAATCTTATAAATAAAGTTGTTCGTTTCTGTTTGTCTGTTTGTTTGTTTGTTTGTTTGTTTGTTTGTTTGTTTGTTTGTTTGTTTGTTTGTTTGTTTGGCTTAAGTGCGGCCAATATCCAGTATTCGGGAGATAGTAGGTTCGAACCCCACTGTCGGCAGCTCTGAAAATGGTTTTCCGTGGTTTCCCATTTTCACACCAGGCAAATGCTGGGGCTGTACCTTAATTAAGGCCACGGCCGATTCCTTCCAACTCCTATCCCTTCCCTGTCCCATCGTCGCCATAAGACCTATCTGTGTCGGTGCGACGTAAAGCAACTAGCAAAATAAAAAGAATAAAAATGTTTGTTTGTTCCACCATCACGTCGAAAGGGCTGGATAGATCTCAACCAAACTTCATATTTAGAGTATACTCACCCCGGGGAAGGTTTCGATATGCATATCATTTTAAAATCTTTGAAAAGACGGGGGTCTATAGGAAAACCACAACGGTCTTCCTCCATTTTCTCTTATACTATTGATTTTCTGCAAACTCTGTGGACCGTATGTGAAAGGTCTCTTCATCACAAACAACTTTCGTTGTGTTCATAATTTACCTTACTCTTCAAATGACGGAGAAATTTACTATTTTCTGCCGATACCATGCTCGGCATTGAGGGACCGACAGAGCGATAACGAATATATGGGTTACCATGGCAACGTCTCTGACTGCTTGCCAGCAGGGAAGTAACGTATTGTAATTTTCCTCATCATTCCTTTAAATTCGTGGTTGTTCCTTGGGTAGAAAGCAAGAGAGTCGTCAATCGGCCATTCTGCGGGATATTGGCGGAATATCATTGGAGGTTATAACCGTCCTCGAATAGCATAAGTAATAACACAAATATTCATCTTCTTATCTGATTACCTAAGAATCCCTGCGCCTAAATTTCTCTCCGATTACCGCTTTCTTATATCCATAACTCACTCCGGCATAATTTATTGAGGAGCATTTGATTTTCCAATACATTCACTTGGTATTTATATATTTGTCGTCATCCGGATGTCCTCTGTTATAATCTATTTTCTATTAATTTCAACTTACTAAACTGTATTACTTTCTTCCTTAATTACCACGTATGTATGCGAGTGCTAATCCCGAATGCTGTACACTCTTTCCTTTGAGGAAATATTCTAAGCTATGCAAATGTATAACTTCTGGCCCAGGAAAATTCCGAAATATGGATGCAATTTTAACGGCTGTGCAGACCTTCGTTTCGGGGTAATTGGTGGCTAATCAGTAAGTCGTATCAAAAGTCACAAAGCAAATTGCGTTTCATTTTGGAGAGATCTACAACTTTTGTCCTGTGACTTTTCGTCGTATTTCTATCCCTAATACATTAAACACAAGTTGATTTTGTACTTTTACACGTATATGTTATCATTTGGCACACTTATAGGAAAGGTAGAATCATGACATTCGGCACGCACATTGACATGACCATTGGCAATGTTATAGCCAAATTTTATGATTCTAGCTGTCACATGAGAATCAAAAATATAAAGTAGCATTCAAAAACTGTACAAGATTTCACCCCATTCAATGACTCTAAATCTAACCCATAAATAAAGGAGATACGAGAAGATGTCATAGGACCAACCATGTAGAGCACTGAAAGGGGCGTCTGATGGTGAAGTCCGTTTGTAGATACGTCGTACAGTTGCAAAGCAGTAACTATCGAAATAAAGGTCTACACTTCTAGAGTATGTCTGTACATTGACAATTTTGGCGAAATTTCCGTACAGTTATCCGTTTCAGGTGTAATAATGACCATCTGCATATATTCTGTTTTGGTGTCTGTCTGTTTGTTTGTTTGTCTGTTTGTCTAAAACTTGGAAACTACTGGATATATTTCCACCAAACTTGATATTTAGAATCCATCTGTCCTTTGGTAGGTTTTAGGGCAAGTATTGTTTCTGAATCCCTGAATTGACTGGGGGATTATACGAAACCGAAACCGTCATTTTGCAACCAAACTTAATGTAAATTTAGCTGCCGTAATGGAAATTCATTTCTAGGCCTTTTTCCTCATGTGCATCATTTCAATACGAGGATTAATAAGGGAGATATCATTAACGGACCGTTTTCCGGTACAAGTCCCACCGGACTTAACTCAAGAGCGGGTGCGTGTAAAGCGTATGTTTTACAACTTGAAAACTACTGAAGATATTTGAGTCAAACTTTATATTAACATCCACCTGTCCAACGGTAGGTGTTAATCGTCAATAACATTTCATGTTCCCGGAATGGACTGGCGGTTTATAGGGAACCGAAATGGTGATTTTACTCTTCCAGAATATATACAGTACAAGACCAACCTGACTGGAAATCGACCAAACATGATGGAATTCCATCTCTAAAACTTTTTTCATGTGCATTTTTTCGACAGGAGGATTAATAAGGGAGATATCATAAACGGTCCGTTTTTCCGGTTAAGTCCAGCGGATATAGCCCAAAAGTTGTTGTACGTGGAGCAGGTTCCTTATTTATCTATGTAAATAAAATCGTAACTACTGTGTGCCTGTACATAGACTATTTTGTCGAAATTTTCGTACAGCTACACGCTTAAGGGGTAATAATGATCATCTGCATATTTTTTGGTTTAGTATCTTGAAAGTTCTACTTTTTACACTTCTCACTGAAAACCCAGATTGCGGCATAATCTGCCAGTCGAGAAAGAAAACTGAAATTTGGCAAAATTTTACGACTTAGCCTGTAACGGGCGGAAAACTTCCAAGAGCTTTAAATTTTTCCCTTTCTATCCCGAAGAATATCGAAATATGGAGGCAATTTTAATGATGGTGCAGACCTTCGGGAAGTATCATCACATAACGGATGGCACAATCCCCGTTCAATTTCGAGTGATCTACAACCTTGGTCGTACGACGTTTTGTCGTATTTATATCCATTTTACGTTTGACTTTTCTCTATTTCTCGATCTTAAGTAAAGTAGTACTTTTCACATACATAATTCATACCTTCCATCACTTAGAGGAAAGATAGAATCATCATACTCTACACGAAAATTGGTCCACCCAGTAGCCATATGTGAGCCAAATGCTATGTATGTAGCTGTCACTTAATTATCCGAAAAGCAATGCAATGTGAGATAATCTTACACAAATTTTACCCAAGTTTCTAACTCAATCTGACGCATGAATAGATGAGATATCATATGACCAGCAATTTAGGCCGCTAAATCCGGCGTCTTATGGTACAATCTTTTCTCGATATGATGTACCGTTTAGAAGCAGTTAATCTGTAAATGAAGGTCTGCAATATTGTAAACAAGCACATACTTTCGTATGTCGAACTATATATATTCACTGATGTCGATTTTGTAGCGATCGAGAAAGGGTGTGTCTGCTATTGTAATCAGTACTCCGCACACCGACTATGACTGGCAGTAGGAATGGAGTCCTTCTCCAATTCCTTGTGTAACTGGCATTAATGAGGCAGGCCTACCATTGTAATGAATAATTCACTTCTCGATTTGACTTTCAGAAGGCAAGGGAGCATGCAGCATACAGTCTTTGGCTGTAGGCAAGCGTTCCCGCAGTTATAAACAGATGTACCCATCTAAAATGTGACTGGCATTAGGCATACTGGCCTGCTATTTTGATGGAAACTCATCAACTTGGTGTGACTGGCAGGAAGCTGGCTGGCAGTTGGAAAAGGGGCCTATCATTATAATGATAACTGCACAACTCAATTTTGACTGGTTGTAGGGAAGTTTCCTGCCATTATAATAAAAACTCTTCAATTTGTAATATGTCTGGAGGTAGGAAAGGGGGCCTGCAATTGTAACGGAAACTCCCCAAATAGATTGTGACCGCGCAGTAGGCAATGGGGCCTGCAATTATAATGTAAACTTCCCAACTCGATTGTGAATCGCAGTAGGGAAGTGAGCCTGTCGTTATCATCACAAATCCGTAACAAGCACTTTACACTGGAAACAACGTATGGGGACCTCTGCATATTGTTTCTCGGATAACGCTAAGAGACATGCTATTTTAAAACAATCTTATTTACTGCATGTACAGTATTTACTTCAATATTCGTATACAATGCAGAATACCGTAGCGAAGCACGGGTACATTTGCTAGTCTATCTATCTATATAAATAAAATTGTTTCTGTTTGTCTGTCTGTTTGTCTGTTCCACCATCACGTCGAAACGGCTGGATAGATCTCAACCAAACTTCATATTTAGAGTATACTGACCCCGGGGAAGGTTTCGATATGCATATCATTTTAAAATCTTTGAAAAGACGGGGGTTTTATAGGAAAAACGGTTTTCCTCCATTTTCTCTTATACTATTATAGGCAAAATATCGAATTTGTCGTATAAGGACGAGACAAAGCTCAATTTAATCCTCTTGACGCAAAGAACAAAACTCGGTAAGCCCTACGGGCCCGAAAACCATGTTTTAAGGCCCTAAAACCAACCGTTACGGAGATATTGGCACCACACTACCCCTGCTCTAGGAATCGGATAAAGAAATGAACTGCCGTAACCATGGCAACGTCAGCTCCAGGATTCTAGAGCAGTGAGATTATGCATGTACGTTTGGGCATAGCTGTCAACCAAAATAGGTACAAATAAGACTTAATATCTGGGAAAAAATATACTGTTGTGTAAGGGACTCATAGGACTCCTTTGGGCGGGGATGGAAGGGGGGTGAAGAACGAGTGTAAAAATCTATATAAATAAAATTGTTTCTGTTTGTCTGTCTGTTTGTCTGTTCCACCATCACGTCGAAACGGCTGGATAGATCTCAACCAAACTTCATATTTAGGGTATACTCATCCCGGAGAAGGTTTTGATATGCATATCATTTTAAAATCCTTGAATAGACAGGGGGTTTATAGGAAAACCAGAATGGTTTTTCCACCATCACGTCGAAACGGCTGGATAGATCTCAACCAAACTTCATATTTAGAGGATACTCATCGCGGGGAAGTTTTCCATATGCATATCATTTTAAAATATTTGAATATATGGGGGGTTTATAGGAAAATCAGAATGGTTTTTCCACCATCACGTCGAAACGGCTGGATGGATCTCAACCAAACATTGTATTTAGAGTATACTAATCCCGGGGAAGGTTTAGATATGCATATCATTTTAAAATCCTTGAATAGACGGGGGGTTTATAGGAAAACCAGAGTGGTTTTCCCACCATCACGTCGAAACGGCTGGATAGATCTCAGCCAAACTTCATATTTAGAGTATACTCATCCCAGGAAAGGTTCCGATATGCATATAATTTTAAAATCTTTGAATAGACGGGGTGTTTATAGGAAAACCACAGTGGTTTTCCTCTATTTTCTCTTATACTATTGATTTTCTGTAAACTTCGTTTACCGTACGTGAAACGTCTCTTCATTATAAACAACTTTCGTTATGTTCATAATTTACCTTACTCTTCACATGACGGAGAAATTTACAATTTTCTGCTGGTATCATGCTCTGCATTTAGTGACCGACAGACCGACAACGAACCTACAGGTTACCATGGCAACGTCTCTGACTGCATGCCAGTAGGGAAGTAACGTATTGCCATTTTCCTCATCATGCTTTTAAATTCGTTGTTGTTCCTTGGGTAGATGGCAAGAGAGGCATCAATCGGCTCATCTGCGGGATATTGGCGGAATATCGTTGGAGGTTATAACCGCCCTCGAATAGATTAAGTAATAACACCATTAGTCATCTTCATATTTGTTTACCTAAGAATCACTGAACCTAAATTTCTCCTCTGTTAGCGCTTTATTATATCCATAACTCACGGCATTTATTTATTTGTCGTTATCCGGCTGTCCTCAGTTATAATCCATTTTCTATTAGTTTCAACATTCTTAACTGTATTATTTTCTTCCTTAATTACGCCGTATGTACGTGAATGCTAGAAACTACTGGATGCATTTCCACCAAGATTCGTATTTAGAATACACCTGTCCTTGATAGGTGTCAGGGCAAATATTGTTTCTAAATCCCTGAACTAACTGGGGGTTTATACGAAACCGAAACAGTGATTTTGCACTTCCAAAAAATATACATAACAAAAGTTTATGGAAGTCTACCTACCTTGGTAGAAATTAATGTCTAAACCTTTTTTTCTCATGTGCATCATTTCGATACGAGGATCAATAAGGGAGATATCATTAAAGGACCGTTTTTCTGTACAAGTCCCATCGGACTTAACTCACGAGCGGGTGCGTGTAAAGCGTATTCCTTACAACTTGAAAACTACTGAAGACATTCGAAACAAAATTTATATTTAGCATCCACCTGTCCAAAGGTAGGTTTTAAACGTAAATAACATTTCATGTTCCGGAATGGACTGGCGGGTTATAAGGAACCGAAATGGTGATTTTACTCTTCCACAATATATACAGAACAAGACCAACCTGACTGGAAATCGACCATACCTGATGGAATTCCACCTCTAAACCTTTTTTCTCATGTGCATTTTTTCGTCAGGAGAATTAATAAGGGAGATATCATGAATGGTCACTTTTGCAGGTTAAGTCCAGCGGACATAGCCCAAAAGGTGTTTTACATGGAGCAGATTCCTTATCTATATAAATCAAATCGTAACGACTGTGTACCTCTACACTGACTATTTTGGCGAAATTTTCGTACAGCTTTCCGTTTAAGGGGTAATAATAACAATCTCCATAATTTTTGATTTCCTGAAAGTCCTAATTTTTACCCGCCTCGCCCAAAATCCACATTGTGGCATAATCTGCCAGAAGAATAAGAAGATAATTGAAATTTGACAAAATTATACGTTTTAGCCCGTAACGAATGAAAAATCCTATATCATTAAATTTTTCATTTTTTTTATCCCCGAAGAATATCGAAATATGCAGGCAATTTTAATGATGGTGCAGACCTTCGGAAATTCCTATCACGTAACGGATTGCACAATCTCCGTTCAATTTGGAATGATCTACAACCTTGGTCTTATGACTTTATGCCGTATCTGTATCCCTTTTACGTTTGATTTTTCTCTATTAATCGATGTTAAGTCAATTTGGAATTTTCACATGCATTATTCATACTTTCAATTACTTATATGAAATACAGAATCATCAAACTCTTCACGAAAATTGGCCCACTCAGTAGCCATATGTGAGCCAAATGCTACGTATGTAGCTGTCACATTATTATCCGAAAAGTAATGTAATGTGAGATGATCTTACAAAACCTTTACCCTGTTCCACGTTTCTAAATCTGACCCAAGAATAGATGACATATCATTGGACCAGCCATTTAGGCCACTAAATTCGGCGTGTCTTATGGTATAATCCTTTGTCGATATGACGTACGTTTAGTAGCAGTTAATCTGTAAATGAAGGTCTTCAATATTGTAAACACGCATATACTTTCGTATGTCGATCTATATATATTCACTGATGTCGATTTAGCGATCGAGAAAGGGTCGGTCTGCTATTGTAATCAGTACTCCCCACACCGACTTTGACTGGCAGTAGGAAAGGGTTCCTTCTCCAACTCCTGTGTAACTGTCATTAGTAAGGAAGGCCTACAATTGTAATGAATAGTTCCCTTCTCGATTTGACTTGCAGAAGGTAAGTGAGCATGCAGTTTTGTTTAAAACTCCCCTACCCGATTGTGTTTGTCAGTAGGCAAGGGTGCCCGCCATTATAAAGAAATGTACTCATCTAAAATGTGACTGGCATTAGGCATAGTGGCCTGCTATTTTGATGGAAACTCACCAACTTGGTGTGACTGGCAGTACGCTGGCTGGCAGTAGGAAAAGGGGCCTGTCATTATAATGATAACTGCACAACTCAATTTCGAGTGATAGTAGGGTAATTGCCTGCCATTATAATAAAAACTGTAATCTGTCTGGAGGTAGGAAAGGGGGGCTGCCATTTTAACGAAAACTCCCCAAATCGATTCTGTCCGCATAGTAGGCAATGGGGCCTGCAATTATAATGTAAACTTCCCAACCTGATTGTGAATGCCAGTAGGCAAGTGAGCCTGCCGTTATATCACAAATCCGTAACAAACACTTTACATTGGAAACGTACGGGGACCTCCCCATGCTCTTTCTCGGATAACGCTAAGAGACATGCAATTTTAAAACTATCTTATTTACTGCATGTACACTATTTACTTCGATATTCGAATACAATGTAGAATACCGTAGCGAAGCACGGGTACATTCGCTAGTCCTAAATATGAAGTTTGGTTGAGATCTATCCAGCCCTTTCGAAGTGATGGTGGAAAAACCATTCCGGTTTTCCTATAAACCCTCCGTCTATTCAAATATTTTAAAATGATATGCATGTCGAAACCTTCCCCGGGATAAGTATACTCTAAATATTAAGTTTGGTTGAGATCTCTCCAGCCGTTTCGACGTGATGGTGGAAGAACCATTCTGGTTTTCCTATAAACACCCCGTGTATTCAAATATTTTAAAATGATATGCATATCGAAACCTTCCCCGGGATGAGTATACTCTAAATATGAAGTTTGGTTGAGATCTATCTAGCCGTTTCGACGTGATGGTGGAACAGACAAACAGACAGACAAACAAACAAACAGCGGACCCCCTACAATTTTATTTATATAGACTAGCGAATGTACCCGTGCTTCGCTACGGTATTCTACATTGTATTCGAATATCGACATAAATAGCGTACATGCAGTAAATAAGATTGTTTTAAAATTGCATGTCTCTTAGCGTTATCCGAGAAAGAACATGGGGAGGTCCCCGTACGTTGATTCCAATGTAAAAATTTTGTTATGTATTTGTGATATAACGGCAGGCTCACTTGTCTACTGCCATTCACAATCGAGTTGGGAAGTTGACATTATAATTGCAGGCCCCATTGCCTACTACGCGGACAGAATCGATTTGGGGAGTATCGTTAAAATGGCAGCCCCCTTTCCTACTTCCAGACAGATTACAGTTGAGGACTTTTTATTATAATGCCAGGCAATTACCCTACTATCACTCGAAGTTGAGTTGTGCAGTTATCATTATAATGCCAGGTCCATTTTCCTACTTCCAGCTACCTTACTGCCAGTCACACCAAGTTGGTGAGTTTCCATCAAAATAGCGGGCCACTATGCCTAATGCCAGTCACATTTTAGATGAGGACATTTCTCTATAATGGCGGGCACCCTTGCCTACTGCCAAACACAATCGGGTAGGGGAGTTATAAACAAAACTGCATGCTCACTTGCCTTCTGCAAGTCAAATCGAGAAGGGAACTATTCATTACTATTGTAGGCCTTCCTTACTAATGACAGTTACACAGGAGTTGGAGAAGGAACCCTTTCATACTGCCAGTCAAATTGCGTGTGGGGAGTATTGATTACAATAGCAGACCCACCCTTTCTCGATCGCTACAAATCGACATCAGTGAATATATATAGATCGACATACGAAAGTATATGCGTGTTTACAATATTGAAGACCTTCATGTACAGATTAACTGCTACTAAACGTACGTCATATCGACAAAGGATTATACCATAAGACACGCCGGATTTAGTGACCTAAATGGCTGGTCCTATGATATGTCATCTATTCTTGGGTCAGATTGAGTTAGAAACGTGGAACAGGGTAACGTTTTTGTAAGATTATGCCTCTCTTGTGTCCCCATGGTCTCCAGTGTACAATCCTAGAGGTCCACATTACTTTTCGGATAATTATGTGATAGCTACATAGCATTTGGCTCACATATGGCTACTAGGTGGGCCAATTTTCGTGAAGAGTTTGATGATTCTGTATTTCATATGAGTAATCGAAAGTATGAATTATGCTGTGAAAATTCCAAATTGACTTAACATCGATTAATAGAGAAAAATCAAACGTAAAAGGGATACAGATACGGCAAAATGTCATAAGACCAAGGTTGTAGATCATTCCAAATTGAACGGAGATTGTGCAATCTGTTATGCGATAGGAATTTCCGGAGGTCTGCACCATCATAAAAATTGCCTGCATATTTCGATATTCTTCGGGGATAAAAAGTGAAAAATTTAATGATGTTGGATGTTTTCCGTTCGTTACAGGCTAAAACGTATAATTTTGTCAAATTTCAATTATCTTCTTTTTCTTCTGGCAAATTATGCCGCAATCTGGATTTTGGGTGAGGCGGGTAAAAATTAGGACTTTCAGGAAACTAAACCAAAAATTATGGAGATGGTCATTATTACCCCTTAAACGGAAAGCTGTACGAAAATTTCGCCAAAATAGTCAGTATAGAGGTACACAGTCGTTACG
Source organism: Anabrus simplex (assembly GCF_040414725.1). Taxonomy (NCBI): domain Eukaryota; kingdom Metazoa; phylum Arthropoda; class Insecta; order Orthoptera; family Tettigoniidae; genus Anabrus; species Anabrus simplex. The sequence continues at coordinate 1,512,408,109 of NC_090265.1, read as the reverse complement.
ATTTGATTTATATTGATAAGGAATCTGCTTCATGTAAAACACCTTTTGGGCTCTGTCCGCTGGACATAACCTGCAAAACTGACCATTCATGATATCTCCCTTATTAATCCTCCTGACGAAAAAATGCACATGAAAAAAGGTTTAGAGGTGGAATTCCATCACGTTTGGTCGATTTCCAGTCAGGTTGGTCTTGTTCTGTATATATTGTGGAAGAGTAAAATCACCATTTCGGTTCCCTATAGACCGCCAGTCCATCCCGGAACATGAAATCTTATTTACGTTAAAACCTACCTTTGGACAGGTGGATGCTAAATATAAATTTTGGTTTGAATGTCTTCAGTAGTTTTCAAGTTGTAAGGAATACGCTTTACACGCACCCGCTCGTGAGTTAAGTCCGATGGGACTTGTACAGAAAAACGGTCCGTTAATGATATCTCCGTTAGTAATCCTCGTATCGAAATGATGCACATGAGAAAAAAAGGTTTAGAAATTAATTTCTACCAAGGCAGGTAGATTTAAATTAACTTTGGTTGTGTATATTTTGTGGAAGTGCAAAATCACTGTTTCGGTTTCGTATAAACCTCCAGTCAGTTCAGGGATTTAGAAACAATATTTGCCCTAAAACCTATCAAGGACAGGTGTATATTCTAAATATGAGTCTTGGTGGAAATACATCCAGTACTTTGTAGCACTCGCGTACATACGGCGTAATTAAGGAAGAAAATAATACAGTTAAGAAAGTTGAAAGTAATAGAAAATGGATTATAACTGAGGACACCCGTATAACGACAAATATGTAAATGCCAAGTGAATGTATTGGTAAATCAAATGCCCCTCAATAAATTATGCTAGTGTGAGTTATGGATATAATAAAGCGGTAACAGAGGAGAAATTTAGGTCCACTGATTCCTAGGTAAACAAATAATACGAAGATGACTGATGGTGTTATTACTTAATCTATTCGAGGGCGGTTATAACATCCAACGATATTCCGCCAATATCCCTCGGATAGGCCGATTGACGCCTCTCTTGCCTTCTACCCAAGGAACAACCACGAATGTAAAAGCATAATGAGGAAAATGTCAATACGTTACTTCCCTGCTGGCATGCAGTCAGAGACGTTGCCATGGTAACCTGTAGGTTCGTTGTCGGTCTGTCGGTCACTCAATGCAGAGCATGATACCAGCGTAAAACTGTAAATTTCTCCGTCATGTGAAGAGTAAGGTAAATTATGAACATAACGAAAGTTGTTTATAATGAAGAGACTTTTCACGTACGGTAAACGAAGTTTACAGAAAATCAATAGTATAAGAGAAAATGGAGGAAAACCATTCTGGTTTTCCTATAAACCCCCGTCTATTCAAAGATTTTAAAATAATATGCATATTGAAACCTTCCCCAGTATGAGTATATCCTAAATATGAAGTTTGGTTGAGATCTATCCAGCCGTTTCGAAGTGATGGTGGAAAAACCATTCTGGTTTTCCTATAAACCCCCCGTGTATTCAAATATTTTAAAATGATATGCATGTCAAAACCTTCCGCGGGATAAGTATACTCCAAATATTAAGTTTGGTTGAGATCTCTCTAGCCGTTTCGACGTGATGGTGGAAAAACCATTCTGGTTTTCCTATAAATCCCCCGTGTATTCAAATATTTTAAAATAATATGCATATCGAAACCTTCTCCGGGATGAGTATACTCTAAATATGAAGTTTGGTTGAGATCTATCTAGCCGTTTCGACGTGATGGTGGAATAGACAAACAGACAGACAAACAGACAAACAAACAGCGGACCCCCTACAACTTTATTTATATAGATTGTCACTCTTCGTATTCAAATATTGGCATTGTTGGCTACAGTCGTGAACGAAGGGTGTAGTCAAATACAGTAGAGATTAATACGCGACACTTACGGATTTCGCCTTGCTAAAATGGGAGACAATTCGACGGTGGCGCTCCTAGTGACTTGACCTGAACAAATCGCGCTAAATTCAAATATCAATGGAAATGTATATACGGAAATGGATAAATAAATTACGTCTAGAAAGAAAGTGTTATTGAGATATTAGACATATAAACAAGAAGTGAAATGGACTGGTGTGAAATGGCTTCAACTTTCATTTATGGATTACTTTTTTAGCTTTAGCATTCCTGCCTGAACTCTTACGGTTGGATTTGTCTTTTTTTCTCATTTAAAAACATTGTACCATCACATTAAGACACTTGTCAATAAAAATATTGGCACATTCCTTACACATATGATGCAATGAATTAACATTTAATAGCTGGACAATTTTCCTCTTAACATGAAGCCTACTAACAGAAAGATATTCCTTACACATATGATGCAATGAATTAACATTTAATAATAATAATAATAATAATAATGTTTTTTGTTATACGTCTCACTAACTACTCTTTTACGGTTTTCGGAGACGCCGAGGTGCCGAAATTTAGTCCGCAAGGGTTCTTTTACGTGCCAATAAATCTACCGACACGAGGCTGACGTATTTGAGCACCTTCAATACCACCGGACTGAGCCAGGATCGAACCTGCCAAGTTGGGGTCAGAAGGCCAGCGCCTTAACCGTCTGAGCCACTCAGCCCGGCGAATTAACATCTAATAGCTGGACAATTTTCTTCCTAACATGAAGCCTACTGACAGAAAGATAATCTATAAAATTCCGGCTTTAATCTGAGAAGAGGGATAAAGAAAGAAAAGTATGAAAATGTTGTCGATAGTGATGCTTTAAGGAATATTTACGTACAATTAGAGCAAAAATGTAACATACCTTTGGCTGTATTGTCGAGGATTTCTAAAGTTGCTGGCCTGGAAATGATCTCAACAGATCTTATAATTCTTATATAAGCGTAACGTCCCTTCTTTCTTGTACACCTTATCCAAATCGCTTCTGTGACATTTCAAAACCCACAGATCACACCTACAACAACACATCGGTATTGAAGGTTAACTGCTGCACTATAGAATAAAATATGCGTATTACATTTTATGCCAGTTAAAATATGGGTCGAGCAAGTCAGAAGATTATGAAGTACTATGAAAATCTCTGTCACTGGAAGAATATATATGCAAACGCAATATTACTTACATGTTCTTGTCACGAGGGAACCTGAAGAACGACCGCGCATTTTTCTCTACTTCGTAATTACTGCAGCCAAACACAGCACATACCTTTCCCCTCATGTTGAGAGTAGATATCAAGGAATGACACACACTACTATTTATTTATGTCAACTCACTGAAAACGCATAAATATCACCAAAAACTTCACACAAAAACACACGTGCTCTTATGAGAGAATCTGTACTGTTCAGGTCTATCCGCTAGAGCAGGGCCTCTCAGGGTGCATGCGCGTGGTGCATGCACTGTGCACGGTGCAAAAGACGACTTCGCTTGGTTGACCAGAGTGCAGACCCCCCACTCCTCTCTCCCTACACCTGTCTCCCCGTTCGGCCTGTCTCCGCGTTCCTCACCTTCACTGCTGTTTCTCCCCCACTGCGAAATGTTTACGTGTGGTGAGCGGAGACGCACAGTTGTATGGGACAAGGTTACCAGTGTTATTAAAAAAATTTAAAAAGTGAATTAGAAATACACATACATGTTTGAGAGGAATGTAAACATAATTTAAAAAAATGCAGAACCCGTAACCAAAATGAAAATGCTACAGTACTGGAACAAAACTCATTTGTGGATATAGAATGCTCTTCTTCAAGCTGTTTCAACTTCCTTAATTCTTTCTCTCTGACGTGTCCTATGATTTCACAATAATTTTCCGAATGTAGTCTGTTGTAGTGTCTTTCAACAGACGATTTTCTTACGCACGTAATCATCGTCCCACAGATTAAGCATTTGGCGTTATCGTCACGACAAACAAACAAAAAAAAATACGAACGTTCCCAGTTCGATTGAAATGGACCTTCGGAAGTCTTTGCTTTCTTCGAAACAGGTTGCTCCATTATTATGTTGTAGTCGTGCGCTTATCTATTTCACTGATAAACACGTCGTCTACCATCAAACGCTTCGTCGCTCTCAGCACACTACACCATCCGAGTCAAGCCGAGTTGAGGCGAAGCGTACCGATGCACAGTGCACAGAGCCTATGCACCTTGCTCTGCACGCGTGAGAGTTTGGGCGTTTGAGAGGCCCTGCGCTAGAGTGAGCTCCAGTAGCTGTCCCTCGATATCTGGCTCAGTGTCGCGTATTTTCTCTACTGTATTTGGTGTAGTGTATCAAGAAAATATAAATAAAAATTAGCTGATTCTTGTATTCCGATCATGTGTAGTTCTGAGTAGGCAGTTAAAGTATCCGTAATTTATATTTCACACTCTTGATCTTTCCATATTTATGAGCGGCTAGATAATAATCAAGTCCTACATCCCAATAATTGCAGTTCAAGTCCCTGGCGTAGTTTAGACGAATACTTTTGAGAAATTACTGTAAACAACCCCATCTTTTTCAGCACTTACGGACAATTTTATTCTCCGTCCCGCGGAGTAGGGAAAATAATAGTAATCCTCCATCTGTAATAATCACATAACCACATTTCAGTGGAGAATTATAGTGTAGATATATTATGTTAGATAGTATCTTGCCTGTTATATTCGTGTGTATTTTTGTGCAAACAGCAAGTTTCATTTCTATTACAGCATAGTAGGATAAAGTTGTACTAATATTAATCTGCCTATGTATTTAACTTTGTTGGTAATCCTTGAGTACCGGTAGTTCTTGCGAATATCTAAATTTAGGCCTAATTGGAATTTTTATTTCTATTTGTGCTTAGTAATAATCTATTGTAATTAGGATATTTCTGAACGTAGTATAAAATTATTGTAGTGTATTAATGTAACTTATTAGAAATTAGAGTGCTTATTATACTATTTAGAGTAGTCTTGCGAATTTCGAAATTTAATCATAATTTCCTTTCCTGTTTGTACTTAGTAATAACCTGATGTAATTAGAATACGTCTGAGCGTAGTTTAAAATTATTGTAGTGCATTATAGTATCTTATTAGAAAATAGTGTGTTTATTCTATTACTGTGAAATATGTGTGTAGTATAGTACCGTATGTGTGGTATCTATAGTAACTCTCTTACTATAATTCTCTTGTAGTAATTAGGGTAGACTTAACTACAGTTTATTATTATGTAATTCTTAAGTATTATTCTCTGTTTCCAGCAATTAACAGCAATTTTGATCCTGTTAGTGTGTTGTAAGAATAAAAAATCATACAACTCAGTAGTATTGTAGTGTAGTAGTAGTAGTAGCCTGTATTAATTACCATATTGTCGTGTGACCTTTGTGAACTATTCTAGACAATATTACTTTTCTTTCATTTTTTTTCCACAGAATAAGTTATCTTTTCTTTTCTTTTCATTATTCAGTAAAGAATAGCTAAGGAGTGCAAGTGTAGGAACTGTGGGTGTGGCCAGGCATTAAGGGGAGACCCTACTGAGTTTTTCAGTCAAAAATGGTCCAGAAACCGAAAATGAGATTTTTCCATCAGATGATATTTCATTCCTTGCCGCGCATTGTGATATAATTTTTTTGCTTGTACGGCCATTTTTAAATGCTCTGCGGGGGCGTTAAAATGACACGTGCACTTCAGTTTGAATGGACACGCCCACTTCCCTGCAGATAAAGTGGCATAGCTCAAAGATTCTTTTGTGTTTCAACTTGATTCTTGAGCATGATGTTTAGGAATGGCCTGGTGCTGCCATCTGTTATCTTATTTTTGATGATTTGTTGAAGAGGTGTATTAGGGAAAAAACTCAAAGTCCAAATGAGAGTTTACAATCTGTTATTTGGCATAAATGCCCTAAACAGACCGTTGTTTCCAAAGCAAGGGTGGACATGGCTGTTGTAAATGCTGTGGGGGAGTTCAATATGGGTTCCGTAGCCTGTCAAAAGGTGAAAATGGCAGTTGATGGCAGACAATTGAGTGAAACCACTTACAAAGTGGGTCATGAACGTGACAGAGACAGGAAGCAGAAAAGTGCCATGAATAGTAAAGAAGACAAAAAAACTGTTAGCAAGAAGCAGAAGCAGTCAAAATCAGTTGCTAGAGACAGAAAAAGGGCTAAGGAAGGAGAAACATAGGTGCTGGGAAGTTCTGATGAAGGTATTATTACTTGACAGATGTTTATTTATAAAACTATCTTTTTCTCAGAACTAACAATTTCAGATGTTTAAAACATTCCTTGCACAACAGGTTTTGCACGATTACCTTCAAACTGTGTCCACACACTCTACATTATAAGGTTCATGAAAATTAGTATCCGTTTTAAAATGTAATTATAATTTTCAGAGATATTGGGTGTAAAATCCAAAATTTTCATAGGTTTTAACATGGTTATGAGGTGTAGCGAGAAAAATGGAAATAATTGGATAACCAATGGATTGTTTTTGAAATGAATACCAATTATTATTAAAATACGTGTTGTGACTATTGTAAGAAAGTTTCAAGAAAATATTTTCAAAAATATTGTGCATGGGACATTTTGAAAATGATGTACGTTTTTCAAAAAAAATTGTTATAAATTGAAAAATATCCATTCAAATTCATTCAAATGTTATAATTATCTTAAACTTACTTATCTCAATGTACTACCAAAATTTGGTGAAAATCAGATAAGAATTGTAGAAAAATTAAAACTCAGTAGGGTCTCCCCTTAAGGGGTATGGGGGAGGAGTTGAAGAGTTTAAGGGAGATAATTAGGATCCTCTCAGAGGACAGGGAGGAAAGTAGGCCTCCCTCAAACAATGTACAGGATACAGTAGGTGTAAAAGAGGGATGGGAAGGAAAGGTGGGAATTGTAGAAGACAGATGGTCTAACGTTTTAAGAGGAAGGAGATTGCAGGCTAAGGGCTCCATTGAGGATCAGAATTCAGGACAGGTGTCTGTGAGAAATCGGTACGAGTCACTGCAGGTAGAACAACCGAGGGAAGATCAGGAACAGAGAACTGTTGCTGAGAAGTGTGGAAGAAGGAGAATGGGAAAAGGTAGGAAAGGGTAATCTAGAGTTGACGATAGGAAAAGGCAGGTGGAAACAGGGTCATGGGAGTGAGAAAAGGGAGTAGAAGTAGCTTCTGCAGCTGTCAGGAAAGTTAGGACTGACCAGGAGGGGAGGGGATCAAATGAGATGGGTAGGGTTCAGGCTCTGGTCATGGGGGATTCCATTGTTAGACCTGTGGGGAAAGTGCGTCGAGGAAACGGTACCAAGGTAGAGTGTTATCCAGGAATTAAGTTAAGGCAGACGTTGAGGAAAGTAGAAGAAAAGGAGGACGGGAAGGAGAAGGTGGTGGTGTTTCACGTTGGTACTAACAACGTAAGGCAAGCACATATTCGTACCAACATAGTTGAGGATGTGTGGGACCTGGTAAATACAGCATGGGTGAAGTTTAAGGAAGCGGAAATTGTTATCAGTGGAATATTGTGTAGGAAGGATACTGACTGGAAGGTGATTGGGGATTTAAATACTATAGAGTGGGTATGTGGGAAACTGGGAGTGAGATTTCTAGGTCCTAATAGGTGGGTAGGAGATAGGGATCTGCGCTCAGAATGGCCTTCACTTAAACCGCAGTGGTACATATAAGTTATGAAATTTGTTTAGAAGCGTTATAGGGACATGAAAGGGCTGGGAGTGGGAAGGAACCAGCCGTGGCCTTAATTAAGGTACAGTCCCAGCATTTAACGGGTGTGAAAATGGGAAACCACGGAAAACCATCTTCAGGACTGCAGACAGCGGGGTTCGAACCCACTATCTCCCGAACAGTATATACATAATTTAATAGAATCAACTCAAGAGGCATTTAATGTTTGTCAACATGCTGAAGTGACCTTTTAGTACGCAATGCTGGTAACTACTTTCCTAATAAAGGAAATATCGAAGGTAATTTACTACAATTGTCTTTAAGTACTGTACTTTAAGTTCAGTATTTTATGTATTCATAATTTAACAGGGGTGCCGTACAAATTTCCATGTTTCTGTCAATAAGGTTACGTACCTCAGGGCCATGTGCACAGCCGGGAGTGAAAATCTCGTTCCTAAAATTTTACGACGTCCTTCCGGGAGAACCGAGCACGCCTTTACCGCCTCGGCCAGGGTTCCCCTACATAAGATGTGACCACATAAGAAATGTAGATGTTCGACAAAGGCTTAGCGTCATTCCAATTGTACAGAAAGTGAGGGAAGCGCGTTTCCGCTGGTAAAATAATAATAATAATCGTATGGCCGCAGCTACCGTGTGCAGAAATTTCAATTTTTCGCCATTAGGCTGTCTGTTCATCAATTTCGACGTTCCGTTTTACTCGAGGCCCACTAGATGGCAGACCGAGTAAACCGAAACTCTCTTGGGGGTCTATGGCTGAGATTTAATTAATTTTGTCGGGTAAACACCAAATGTGTCACCAGAGATCTTTTACATGCCAATATCGTACGACATGGAGTGTCGAATGGACTTTTTTCCGCCCTTCAAAAATCCGACTACCTCTGCCGGATTTGAACCCACTATCTTGGGACCGGGAGGCCGACACTGTACCAATGATCCACAGGGGCAACTAGTACACGGCCACGTTATGAGAAGGCTGGGTGGCTCAGTTGCCAAAACAGCTCTCCAAGTTGATCCGGGAGGAATACGACCACGTGGAAGGCCTTTGAAGCACTGGACTGACAATATGAAGGCCGGCATGCACGACGTTGGTTTAAAACCTGAAGTTGACAGCAATAGGAGAAAATGGAGGAGATGTAGCAAAACAGCGGACCCCATACTTTGGGATAAACGCTAGCAAGGAGAGAGTAAGACCAATTTGTATAGAAGTGAAAGAGTATACATGAGCACTTCTGCTGATTATTTCTTTCTCAAAAAAAGACATTTTGTTTTTATTTATCATCTTCCTATTCAAATAGCTGTGAATGTATTAATGTAATTTATGAGTTATAAAGTTGTATAAACATGGACAATAGATGTCCAGTTAAATTCTACATCAAAAATAGTTGTTCGTTTGTTTTTATTTCAGTGTTTGGTGCCTAAATCCTCTTTAAGTCGAATACACTTGCCTTTGCTTACGCTCACTTCTTCTTCTTAATCTGTTTACCCTCCAGGGTCGGTTTTTCCCTCGGACTAAGCGAGGGATCCCACCTCTACCGCCGCAAGTGCAGTGTCCTGGAGTTTCAGACTCTTGGTCGGGGGATACAACTGGGGAGAATGACCAGTACTTCGCCCAGGCGGCCTCACCTGCTATGCTAAACAGGGGCCTTGTGGAGGGATGGGAAGATTGGATGGGACAGGCAAGGGAGAGGGAAGGAAGCGGCCGTGGCCTTAAGTTAGGTACCATCCCGGCATTTGCCTGGAGGAGAAGTGGGAAACCACGGAAAACCACTTCCAGGATGGCTGAGGTGGGAATCGAACCCACCTCTACCCAGTTGACCTCCCGAGGCTCAGTGGACCCCGTTCCAGCCCTCGTACCACTTTTCAAATTTCGTGGCAGAGCCGGGAATCGAATCCGGACCTCCGGGGGTGGCAGCTAATCACGCTAACCACTACACCACAGAGGCGGACTTACGCTCACTTAAAGACTCAATATGGTGGTTCCATAAGTAACGTTCGTGTCTTGACCTCCCTAGACTGACCTTGACAAGATCCACTGCACCAGCGCGCTCCCGACATGACGTGCCACAGCTTGAAACAAAAGCTCCCTCGCCGAAGTTTTCCGAAGTCCTCCGATTATTTTCTTACAGCGCTGTGCGGCAAAACTTGAAACTATTTCTTCCTCAAGAGCTAGACTCTTGTGTCTGTTTCCATTTCGAACCATGATGTAAGTATATACTTACTAGTGGTGGGGACGGAGCGGTTCGGTTCGGAGCAAGTACTGTGACGTCATTACTCGGTTAAACCGAGTACAGAACCGAGTACAACTTTATAGCGGTAAATTTAAACTTTATATTGACCTTCTAAGCTACAGTTTACATTCATAAAGATTATCAATTATTAACACTGGGACAAAGCTCCGTACTATCTATTATTGGTTATTTGCACAACTTTTATTTTTATAATGTAAAATAAATTTAACAGATAACGTAACATACAGTTTAATTACAACTCTGTGCTTAATATGAGGCATATCAAGTAGACGTAAATAAAGAAATAAACATACAAATGAATAAATAAATACAATAGATATTAATGCATAAGGATAAAGGTACCGTATTCCATAATGTGATAATTAACGAAAAGAAAACTAGTGCTTTGAACTGTGCCTAAACTCATGAAATGAAAATGTCTGTTAAGATAACATCAGTAATGGAAATAGCCTAAGTATATAAATGAACTCAATTCTTCATCTAGTGACAAGAATTAAAATCAAGGCACAGACAGTATGGGAAGTACCGTTAGTGCTCTGTATTGCATGGAACAGGTATTATATAGGAGGAATTTCCAGTATCAGAGTTTCAGCTCGTTTTGCACAAAGCGACGACCTTCGGTCTGAAAGAATTTGTCCAGCACATGAAAACACCTCCTATGCGAGCACAGATGTAGCAGGTACGCTAAGGTAAGCAAGAGCAAGTTCACTTAAGGGTCAATGAATATTGAAATTTAACGACCGCATTGTAATCGAAATCGACTTTCAACCTATTAGGTCGCGTTACGTACATTTAGTACGTGCCGAAGAGATGTTAAGTACAGAAAAAAAAATGGCCAACCGAACACCTGTGGGATCCGAATCCACAACCTCCCGAGGTCGTGTTGGTAGCTCTACCAATTGAGCTATGGTGGCCTAGTTCTTTCTTTGTTCAGTTGCAAAGGATCTAAGCTACAGATCTGGCTCTATCCTCTTTCAACCCTCAGTGACTGCATGTCTTCGCATACAAAAGTAGCCAAACTCCTATGCAACTTATTTTTTTCCTGCACTGTCTCATCCAAACGTAGGAATGGAATTACATTCACGATGTGCAACTGTATTTGTACCATGTCCTTACGATGCGTCCGTTGTATGTGATTCCATAAATTTGACGTTCCTCCACCTGCACAATAGATTTGATTGCAACTTTTTCTACCTGGCCTGCTAGTAAAATACTGCCATGCTTGGGAGGACAGTCATGGCATTATTGCTCCTTTCTTATTACGTCGGTAGAAAATATAGCGCAACAACTTTAAACAAAGATATAATAAGCGTGACGCCTCTATGGTGTAGTGGTTAGCGTGATTAGCTGCCACCCCCGGAGGTCCGGGTTCGATTCCCGGCTCTGCCACGAAATTTGAAAAGTAGTAGGATGGCTGGAACGTGGTCCACTCAGCCTCGGGGGGTCAACTGAGTAGAGATGGGTTCGATTCCCACCTCAGCCATTCTCGAAGTGGTTTTCTGTGGTTTCCCACTTCACTCCAGGCGAATGCCGGGATGGTACCTAACTTAAGGCCACGGCCGCTTCCTTCCCTCATCCTTACCTATCCCTTCCAATCTTCCCATCCCCCTACAAGGCCCCTGTTCAACATAGCAGGTGAGGCCGCCTGGGCAAGGTACTGGTCATACTCCCCAGTTGTATCCCCCGACCAAGAGTCTGAAGCTCCAGGACACTGCCCTTGTGGCGGTAGAGGTGGAATCCCTCGCTGAGTCCGAGGGAAAAGCCGAACGTGGAGGGTAAACAGATGATGATGATGATATAGTAGGCTATAAGGAAACACATTGCCTGCTGCCATTTCTTGATGGATACAGTACTTTTGTATCCATCTCTTGGCACAGGCCAGAGTAAAATGTAGCTTCCACCGAAGTCCCAGTCTCATCCATGGCTGTGACAATATGGAAGCTGCTGGAGTATGGGTGGTGCTGAGTAATGACATTCAGAGCACGACTAGTGCATCTGAGTGCTATGAAAGGTGTTGCTCAGAGGGTCAGTCGTGCTGCAATAGCACTTGCTGACCCAGTGAGGAAAGCAATGGCAAACTACCTCACTCCTCGTCATTTTGGTGCTGCCATTGGTTTTTGCGGTTTCCTTATAACCGCATAACCTTTGGTGGTGCTATTTGAGGATCCAACCAGCCTCTGGGCTGATGACCTAACAGACAGACAAGGAAACACAAATAGAACGGATGTCTCAATCTGGAGTCTGAACAACAGCACAGTGGTGTTGCGCGTGTAGCCTGGCTGGAAGGTTTACTGAAGCACCCGCAGCGCTATACGGTGTATTCGAGTTGAATCGGTGCTCCGCTGTGACGTCACGTAAATCTGAAGAACCGAGTTACTCTACAGTTCTACTCGCTCCGTCCCCACCACTAATACATCACGGTTCCAACAGGGTCAGGAATGGAATGAATGAAGCCCCCATCTGGCGGCGAGGATAGGAATTGTGTCGGCTGCCGAAGCCTGTCGCATTCCTCTGGGGCAATGATTCATGACTGGCAGATGAAACCAAATGATATAGGAGAGTGTTTTTGGAATGAAAGATGACAGGGGAAAAATGGAGTACCCACTTTGTTTAGCACAAATCTCACATGGAGTGACCAGGATTTGAAGCACGGATTCCAGCGATGAGAGGCCGTCGCGCTGCCGCCTGAGCCACGAAAGCACCATTGAATAATATCATTTCTTATAATGTGTTACTACAACCCTAATGGAGTTTGACCTACCACGAGACCGCTGCTCATTCCGAAGGCAGTAGATTACGAGGTGGCAAGTGGTCAGTGCGATGAAACCTCTTCGGGTGTTATTCTTGGACTTCTAGACAGGGGCTACTATCTAATCGTCAAATAACACCTCAATTGGTCTCACGTATTCTAAGCAAACCTCGACTCAGCCCTCAAACCTAGGTAAAATTCCTTGTCCGTATCGAGAATTGAAGCCGTGGCGTCCGGATGGGAGGCAGACTCCCTACCCCTAAACTGCAGGGCCAGCTAATTTCAAGCTAAACTGAAATTGATAGCCTAAACAACCTGTGATTGAAGAAGAAGAAGAAGAAGAAGAAACAAATCACCATTACAGTGTCCTTATAAATGCATTGACGTACACTCAGTAAGTTTTGTAAAGGGTTCCGAAATATTTTTTCATTCAAGTCGACACCCAGTTATTCCAAGAATATATTATCTGTGGAATTTTAGAATCTTACTTGAGTTATGCAAGATAATCTTATTTGAACAGTAAGTAGGTAAACACTCACTCGAACAAGATAAAGCTTCAATTGGGTGGAACATCGCTAGTTCCAAAGAATTGAACACCCGTCTTTCCATGAGCACATGGAGTCCACTCTTCGCATTGTGGCAGTTGCTTTCTTTGGAGTGTCGCCAGATCGCGGTCGTGCCAGCATTACTGAATTTGTCACAGTGGTGCACCAGCTGATGCGATCGTCTGGGATTATAAGATAGACAACCTCTCATACTAGCTACTATACTTATTCTAACCACGCTGCATTGAAAACAGTTTGGAAATGGTCACTTGTGCTGTGCTCCGTACGAAAATTAATAATTTGAATTATAGATTTACAGGAATATACATACACAAATTGTGAAATGCAATCACTCTATCGTTTGAATTATTATTTAGATGTTATGCTAACATATACATGGTTTAATTTCCAATACAATCTTACTCAAGCATGCTGTGAAACTTTCAAGGAATTGGCAAGGAGGACAAAGAGTTGTGATGTTCTAGTCATGACTCCAAAAATCTCTTGACGGATATTCTGAAAGTAATTTCAAGTGTTCACCTTAATCACGTTATTTCAATTACCGGTTCGGTTCAAAAGACATATTTTAAGTTAAACTCTGGTTGAGACATATGAATACAAGACAAAAGATTCTATGTAAGAAAATGGCTAGAAAACAATGGAATAAAAGTATCATACCCCGTATTTAAATGAAGATTGTTAGCAACCATGCTCCTCGTGTTTAGATCATTGTTTGTGAGCCGATCTGTTTCCGCAATAACAGCTCGTGTTACTTGCAATAAATTTTAAATTAACTAAAAGTCGTCGTATTTCATTGCCACGGTGTTGATGGGAATACAAAACGAGCACAGAGTTGATGATAGTAGACTTAGGCAGATGTTTCTGGTGTTCAATCACTGTCACGTCAGCGGTAAAAAATTTGAAAAGATGATTTGTAGAAAAAAATCGTATTTTGGATCATCACTCCTTAGACTGATTTGATGTAGCTCTCCAAGCCACCATTCACACATTGTTATACGAAACTTTCAATCAATCAATCAATCAATCAATCAATCAATCAATCAATCAATCAATCAATCAATCAATCAATCAATCAATCAATCAATCAATCAATCAATCAATCAATCAATCAATCAATCAATCAATCAATCAATCAATCAATCAATCAAAAATTCATTCAATCAATCAATCAATCAATCAATACTGATCTGCATTTAGGGCAGTCACCCAGGTGGCAGATTCCCTATCTCTTGTTTTCCTAGCCTTTTCTTAAATGATTGCAAAGAAATTGGAAATTTATTGAACATTTCCCTTGGTAAGTTATTCCAATCCCTAACTCCCTTTCCTATAAACGAATATATGTCCCAATTTGTCTTATTGAATTCCAACTTTATCTTCATATTGTGATCTTTCCTACTTTTCGTCTATTAATGTCATACCACGCCATCTCTCCGCTGACAGCTCTGAACATACCACTTAGTCGAGCAGCTCGTCTCCTTTCTCCCAAGTCTTCCCAGCCCAAACTTTGCAACATTTTTGTAACGCTACTCTTTTGTCGGAAATCATCCAGAACAAATCGAGCTGCTTTTCTTTTGATTTTGTCCAGTTCTTGAATCAAGTAATCCTGGTGAAGGTCTCATACACTGGAACTATACCCTCTTCTTTACGTCCGTACTACAACCCCTAAATACCCTCATAACCATGTGTAGAGATCTGTACCCTTTATTTACAATCAGATTTTGTATGTGATTATTCCAATAAAGATCTGTCCTTATATTAACACCTAGATACTTACAATGATCCCCAAAAGGAACTTTCACCCCATTAACGCAGTAATTAAATCTGAGAGGATTTTTCCTATTTGTGAAACTCACAATCTGGCTTTTTACCCCGTTTATCATCATACCATTGCCTACTGCCCATCTCACAACATTATCGAAGTCATTTTGCGGTTGAGCAGAATCTTGTAACTTATTTATTACTCTGTAGAGAATAATATTGTGTTTTCACAACTATTTTAGTACTTGATTCCCCGTCATTATCCTCGTGATCGGTAACGGAAAGTTTTTCAGCTTGTGAAAAACAATTGCAATCATCACCGCCGGCTAGTTCTATGCTATGACGACTGAATTATGCTTCCTTATGAGCGATCCTTGCCGTTGATGGACTTGACAATAAAAATTGAAATTCATGAATATCTCCATTCTCGAACGGGAAAAGCTGTCAATCACGGAAGATTGAAAATTGATTTCCTATGGCTGTTATAAACACTGTTTACATAGAATTAATATTTGCGAAGAGAGTTGTAAATTTGTTGAAACAGTAATCATCTCCAATACTTCCATTAATATTACCATGCGTACGCTAGAAGTGCATAAACATTGAAAGATAGGAAATTGCATTTTTAAACAACTTTAATATCGTATTTTCGATAAGGCTAATATTTACAGAAAAATTGGATATTTTCTGCTTCGGTCCCTTTCATATTGGTACTGTATGCGAATATAAGATATAATAGCAAGGGCTCCCTTCAGATATCTGAAATATAAACCAATTTTCCAAAAATTATGTCAAGCAGTTTCCCGTGATATTGAGATAAATATCCAGATAGACTGGCAAAAACTTATGACTGCGCTAATACGCCTTCTCATTCGCCCAGTCACACATAAACGAGCGAACACGGCGTAGTTACCAGTTCAGGTGCTTGGAGCGCTGAGGAGCTGGCACTAGTCTGCTTGACGAGACATGCTCGGTGATCATTACTAAGAGTGCTGGTGTAATTTGGTTTGTTTCTTAACGTGTATGTACATAATATTGTTTACCGCTGTGTGCCTTAATGTGAGATGAAAAACAGATTGGGAAGTGGGATTTCGTCTCATAAATTTCCTCTCAATGAGCAACAACGTCATAAATGGCTAAATGTTATTTCAAGAACAGATTTCTCGCTGAATTTCAATTCGAGGTCATCGAAACGATATGTTTGCCACACCGAATAAATCCACACTTTCACGCTACGAAGGAGATATAGACTGCGAGACTGGAATAACACACTTAGCAGAAAGTCAGTGCCTAAATGAAGCAGAGAGATTGTGATTGTTGGTAGTCCATCGAACAGCAGATGTTATATGTCAAGAAACTCGACAGAGACGCTTCATTCCATGGTGAGCGAATAAAAACTACTCAAGATGACTGTCATGCAAGAGAAAGTACCCTAGTCAATAACATTTTCTGTTTTATAGTTTCTACTGTGACTACAAAATAAAGGTTGCAGCAGAAATTTTCTTCTTTAAGAGGCTTTTAGTTACAGAGCTACACACTTTAACACTCAAAACAAATAAAGGAAGTTGAAGCTTGCGGTTTTTTCGTGTTGTGCATTGTGAGTGATAATCATAAGACCAATGTTAGCAGGATAAGAAGAATGTCTTCTTCAAAACCTATTAAACCGAAGATCTGTCAACCTGCTGATAGTGAACTGCCTCTTCTTGCTTTCGACAAATGGCATATTCTGAAAAGTAAGGAATTCTTTACTCAAAAACTTATGTTTGATGGTTCCCAGGATATAAATGGTGATTTTATCAAGAAACTGTATCAGATACAATCAAATGGAACTGTAAAACCGGTTCATTTTTTTTACATGCAAAAACATCGAGCCGTCTAAGTTTAAGAAAATTAATGTGCGGCGCGCGAAAGATATTTTCGCTACTGAAGTAATAACAGCCCTAGAATATTTAAAAGACATTCGTACACAGGTATACACGATTTTTTAATGCAGGTACCACTGTCAAATATATGTTATCGATAAAAATTTGATTCGACATACGTGTCAGTAGCACAAATGGAGCAACATTGCAGCCGGACAAGATGCTTGATTCTTTTGACAAGACTACAGTAAGGTGTTCAACAGTGCTAACTGCACTTGATCTATGTTTATATCTCACATTTGTTTGGTGTCTTGTGAAACTGCTAGTTTTTATGAATTTTTATAGGTTTTCGTACTGGAACGTGTTGCAATGAGCGGGCGAGACAGCTCAGTAAAGAGAACTCTAGCGGCCCTTGTCGAATGTATCTCGAGGCCGAGTCTAGTGCGCTGTATTTCCCGGCCTTATGTATCTCGTAGGCAACGGTTTCAATGCCAGCGAAGTAGCGCTCGGTGGTAAAAATGGGAACTAGGCGCATACCGTTCATATTGCTGTATTGGGAAGGCGGAGAGGGTTGTAAATTTGTCGAAACAGTAATCATCTCCAATACTTCCATTAATATTACCATTCATACGCTAGAAGTGTATAAACATTGAAAGATAGGAAAATGAATTTTTAAACAACTTTAATACCGTAAAGTTTTTCGTTAAGGCTAATATTTACAGAAAAATTGTACATTTTCTGCTTCGATCTCTTTAATATTGGTACTGTATGTGAATTGAATAACATATAAAAGCAAGGGCTCTCTTCATATATTTCTGAAATATAAACCGATTTTCCAAAAAATTTCTCAAGCTGTTTCCCGTGATGTTGAGATAAACATCCAGATAGACTGGCAAAAAATAAACAGGAAAATTCTTCCACATTTGTATAACTAATCCGAGTCAAATGAGAAGTATGAGGTAAAATTATAGATTAGGAATGCGAATGTCGAAAATAGGTTCATTTCAGCTTTTTCCCGTCTGTGTCTTTGTGTCAATAACAAGGAAAAATGGCTAACCAGAACTGATCAAAATTTGATATTGAAATTCAGAGAGAGTTGGTCAATATCACTGCCTCTGGGATGTACATGCAGTCCAGTAGAAAGCGAATGTTAGCAGTTGCATATGTAACACGGTACTTGGTGATTGGAGTCATTATTTAGATAATTTGGGTTGATGAGAGACAAACATTTAAGCATATATAATGATTGTTATCTACAGCACAAATTGAGATAATGAGAATTCATACTTTAATTTAGGTATGTTAACTTAACCTTTTGAATAATATACATTCGAGTTGCATAGTGATTTTTATTTATTTCATTCAATCAGTTTTTATTATTGTTATTAATACTATTATTATTATTAGGCTATTATTATCACTCGTTTTTGGAAATACAATGTGTTGTGAGTTTAAGTCCAGTATGTGGAAATTCGCAATAGTCATAATGCCAAGAAGCTGCGAATACTACGATTAAAATCTAACTATACAAGTGAATGTACACCAACATTTTCATTTCCTCCCAACGAAGGCAGGAGACATTTATTGAAGAGGAAAATCCCAACCAAAAAGTGTAACTGCTATGAAGAATACAGGTGTATATTTTCTGAAGATCACACTGGGAGGAAAATTACAGCAACCCGTTTTGATGGGGATTTCTGCTTCCGACTTACTTTTTATTTCATAGATTTTTTAGTAGTGCGTTTCATTTCCTATAAATAACAAGCCTCAAAGTAACATAAATTGGCAGTAACCTAGTTAACTGCATTAGTGACATTTCTTATTAAATAATATTTATAAAGCGCTGTCTCCTCTTCACAAAATAATATCGAAGTAAAAGTACAGTCCAGTCAAAAAGGCCGAGCTAAATGTAGTTCATAAAACCTAACGATTTATTAAATGATTTTCGCTTATTTTGCGTCCCATGTAGATTCTATATGTCGAACTCTTCGTATTTACTTGATATAGTCAGGAAGAGATGGTTTAACTAGCACTAATGCATAGAAACCCCGGCTGATAAGGCCTGACTCAATGCTGTAAGGTAATGAGAATAGAAGGTAAATGAAAGTCTGGGTGTTTCAAGTTACCCCTGATGATGAGAAAAAAATCGCAAACTGAGAGCTGTACATGCTGTAGCTATTAAAGCCTGCTGATAAACTTTCATAGTATCGATGGTTGTATTTCCTTCTCTGTTTTATCGATTTGAACTGCGCGTGCGATTGATGTTACGGTATTTGGTAGCAGTGTTTAGATATAATTACGTTCATGCTGATTGCAGAATGAAATGCTGTCTACTTAATATAAGAGTGGATTGTATGCAATTATTTATCCTTGCATAATTCACAATGGAAATTTACTGATGACGTAAATATGTTTAATTTTAGAGCGTTGCAGGTTATCGAGACAAGCGCTGTAGCATGTATTTTCAACTAATACTCGAATGCGAATCGAGTTTCATCTTTATAGGAAAAGACCACATCAAACAGAGAGCTGATATCAACACCGATCTTCTATGCGTATCAGCAACATGGGATGCTAACTATACCTACAATCAGCTAGTAATCACATAAATGCAGCGTATTGTGGATATATTTAACTAATGATATTAATCAATGTTTCAGACTTTTTTTTTTCAAATTCGTTCATCAGACATATTTTCCACTTCAAGACCAAGGGAGCAAAGGATAAAATACAACACTATAACAATGTATTCGTATACAACTACATTTGTATTAAAAATAAGATTATTTCACACAAAATCTTACGAAGATAATAAAAAAATATCAAGATGGTGAGGAAAAAAGGAAAGGAGAGAGAAAGAATGTCAGACAAAAATTACGTTATTGATGGATTTTAAGATTTTATTCGTTTCTTCAGAACTTAGTACAACTTTCCCCCTAGAACATTCAAAAATAAAACGTTTTCGTGAAAATATATTCGTAGTCTTCTTGGTCATATCTTCGTTATTACTGGTTCTGCCGGTAAATGCAATATTCGAATTGGTTAATAGAATATTCCGACTTGAATACTGAACATATCGAATATCAGAATGTTACTCAGTAGTACCCACATTGTAATTCACACTTTCTACACTACTAACACTTTTAGTTGAGTAGTTAACCCTGACAGTAACACGTCTATAAATATCGCTTTAGTTACACCACACGTCTCGAAGACGTGCCGCTCAAAGCCTATTATTTAAAGTTACATTAAGGTTACCAGACGGAATGAACAAGGAATAGAAGTGGTGGAGGGGATAACTCTCCCCTCCTTATGATGAATAGATGGCATTCATTCGCACAACACGTCAGAAAATCGTATGGTGTAATTGTCAGGGTTAACTAACTTAGGAGCCTGTTGTTTTACAGATTACCATATTCGTATTTTAACTCCAGCCGCGAATCATTGCTTTTCTCCATTTAGCTGATCCTACTACGCGGCCGATCTGTTGAAGACAGGTACGAGAGCTGGTATTGTATTAATCTAGAATACGCGTAGCATAATTATCTCTGTTGGCAACAATTTTGACACGGATATATAAATGCCATGGTATGTTTTTATCGCATAGAGTTGACGGGCATAATTCTGAAGGAAATTCTCCCAATTCTCTTGTTTAAAAAACTGACAAGAAAATAACAACGCTCGATCGAATCCTAAATACTTAATTTTCAGACACTGTTAAATTGTTTTTATCACTGTAGCAATGTAAAAATCGATACTGAAAATCATTAAAGCGTTAAATCTTACCTCTAATTATCTCTGAAAGGTGGCAGGCTCCTCCGGCAGAGCCCAGGATGAATAAAGATCGCGCAAGGAAGGCAGTGCATACACTCTCTAAGTTTATTTTGTTCCGTGTACCCTGAGGTGAGCAAACTTTAACGCTCTCCCTAGCGGTAGTGAGTTAAGACGTACAGCTGATGAGAGACACTTCCAGGGGTGTCAAAACTACTTACATTCCCGTTCCTGTCTTCGTACTCTTATCTTTACACTTTACAAATTTTTCTCCGCCAAACTTCACACTGACTTTCAGTTTCCCACCTATTAAGCATTGTTTCCAATAGGTGATATTTTAACATTATAAATAGATTTTTCTAGCTAAATAACTAGGCTTGCCTAGATGAAATCATTCAAAACTGAACGGTCAAAGTGGTGAATAGTAGTGAAGGAATTCCTTAAATATGACATTAATGTTATACCTACTCTTTTGGCACTATTGCAAATTTAATGGTCTCAAAAGGTCACACTCGCGACATTGAAACATGTATTTGGCCATGGCTAAAAACTGACTGAGATAAATAGAGAACTACACTACCCAGCGTTTAGCCTTGATCTGAATTCATAGTGATACGAAATATGAAGTGAATTCTAAATTGATCCCTCTTAAAATAAGATGGAAGTGTTTTATCGGACGGTGTTAAACCAACTTGAAAGATTAATCAGTCCTTCTTTATCTCCAATTCTTCTTCATCTTCTTCGTTTATGCCTACAACAGACCACTATGGATGTCTTTCCTTTCTTGAGTCCATTTCACTCCTACTCCTGGAAGCAGTGATTTAGCTGTTAGTGACTGGAGAGAGTCAGATGTCTTGATTAACTTTCTGAACTTATCTCGGTTGTAAATCTCTCAATGTGTATGTATTGTAGGTCTTTCCGAACTAAATTCGTCCATTTGGCCATTTTTTGCTTTCTCTCTAGATATAGTGATGAAGATCCTTGAAGTGAGACCCTGGCTGTCCATCCTGACTACGTGACCATTCAACATTAGTCTTCTCTTCCTCATAGCTGTTGTAATGTTCTCTATTTTACTGTACAGTTCTTTGTTGTGTATGATTCTGTACCCATCTCTTTCTTTAATGCGACCCATAATCTTTCAGAGGATCTATCGCTCTTTCAGTTCCAGTTTCCTGAGCTGTCCTTTCCGGGTCATGTTTAGGCATTCTGAGGCGTACAGTACAGATGGTCTTACTACGGTGTTGTAGTGTCTAAGTTTAAGATTCAAGGTGAGGGCTTTAGACTTGTATATCTTCTTACACAGATGATAGGCTCTTTCTAATTCAGTGCATCTATTCTTCATTTCAATGTCCTCATTTATATTTGGGGTTATGCGTTCTCCAAGATATTTGAATTAGTTGGCCTTTCGTATTATTTTGTCCCCAAAGAAATGAAGTTGGGTGCATCTCTGATGTTGGTTAGAAATCCTGTTTTGTTGACAGCGATTTTCAGCCCTACTTTATCTGCTATGCGTCCGAGGGAGGATAGCTGGTACGTAGCTTCTTCCATACTTGAAGCTAAGAGTGAGGTCATCTGCGAAGGCTAAACAAGTGACTGTTAACTTGTTGTTTTTCGTAGGTGATTTTTAATCCAAAGTTTTCAGCTAGTGTATTCGTCCATTCCCGAATGACCTTCTCCAGCAGACAGTTAAACAGGCTGGGGACAAACCATCTCCTTGTCTAACACCTGTTTTGATCTCGAAGTGTTTTGATAATACCTCTCTGAATTTAACTTTGGACCTGGTGTTCATTAGAGTAGCCTTCAAAAGATTCAAAGTCTTCTTATCCAGTCCCATTTCAGTTAACGTCTCAAAGAGGGACTGTGTGTCTACCGAGCCGCAGGCCTTCTGGAAGTCAACAAAAATTGTTACATAGGGTGAGGCGCTGATATTTTTGTAGGTAAAGATAGTTTTGAGGTTCAGAATCTGCTCTGTGCATGACCCTGACTTCCAAAATCAGCTTGGTACTCTCCTGTGCAGGAGTCTAATTGTGCCTCCACTTTTTTAAGCAATGCTTTAGAGAATATTTTGTAAGTCACTGTGAGGAGAGAGATCTCTCCATAGTTGTTAGGGTCGAACTTGTCTCCTTTCTTGTGCAGCGGGTGGATGATACCTGAAGTCCAATCTCTTGGTCGTCCTGGTGTCAGTTATGATCCTGTGGATACTATCAATTGACTCTTCATCTGCATGTTTCTATAATTCTGCAATGATGCCATCTCCACCTGCTGCTCCGCTGGATTTTAGTTCAGAGATGATCTTTGTGCCACACCTAGAGGTCTTAATATTTTATTCCTCAAATGGTTTTGTTATTCTATCGATATCTTATGTCTGTTATTTGAATATGGTAACTGTTCTCTGACTCCTCCCGGTGATGACAAATGGCGCCTTATGCCTATATGAACTTTTGAAGCGACAGTGCAGCTCCTTAGGTTGCAATGAATAACGTACAATGCATGGTACCAATATCTCAATATCGCAAAATTTTGCACTTAGCCAGTTTTGGAACGGATCATTTTATTTCCGTTATTTTTCACCGCATCGTCAGTTGCACAAAGTAAATACCGTTTCCAAGCCTAGTTGAAAACGAATTTTGCTTACCGATTAGAGAACTTAATTGTTGCGTTGTATATTCCATTGTCCGACTCGTTGGCTGAATGGTCAGCGTACTGGTCTTCGGTCCAGAGGATCTCGGGGTCGATTCCCAGCCGCGTCGGGGATTTTAACCTTAATTGGTTAATTCCAATGGCTCGGGGGCTGAGTGTGTGTGGCGTATTCAACAGTAGCACTCATTTATAGGTAGGGCCCTCATCTTCACAGACATGCAGGTCGCCTAATAGGCCGTCTACTAGAAGAAGACCTGCACCAGGCCACTCCGGAGGCCATACGCCATTATTGTTATTATTATGATATTTCATTAATTCCTGACAAAATGTGTCTGTAAGGCATTGTATTACTAAAGCAATGAGACCTATTATCTAATAAAGGCACGAAGAAAATTATGGGTACATAAGGAAAGTTGTCCTCTTAGAACAATATTTCCTAAACATTGATCCGCATCATGGTACGGGTCCTAAAGTAAATTATAGTGAGCATCGGAATGAAATTTACCTTGAATAAGCGTTCTAAATATTCAAAGTATGAAGGCTTTCACAGCCGGAATCATTCGAGTAAAAATCTTCCGGGCTATTCTGCCGTGGTCCACTCTTTCTCACTCCTTCCAGACGTTTCGACTACTACTGCGGCAGTCATCGTCTCTGGCGTCGTCATTGTGCTCTTTCCTGTATCCCGCTGGTGACTGTAGAGCAGGGCCTCTCAGAGTGCATGCGCCTGGTGCATGCACGGTGCACGGTGCAAAAGACGACTTCGCTTGGTTGACCAGAGTGCAGACCCCTCACTCCTCGATTTGGAGCAATAGCGCTTACTCTCTCTTTCCTCACGCCTATTTCGCTCGCTCCCCCTGTCTCCCTCTTCCACACTTGCTACGTAGCGCTCCAAATCCGAGCTGAGTTGCGCCGAATAGAGCCGAGCTTAGGCGAGCTTAGGCGAGCTTAGCCGAGTAGCCTAGAGACGAAGCGTTGGTCCGAGTCGAGCCGAGCGGGGACGATACACAGTGCACGGAGCTCTTGCGCCTTGATTTGCACGCGTGAGATTTTGGGCGTTTGAGAGGCCCTGCTGTAGAGAGTACACGGACGAAACCACAGAAGATGACTACCGCAGCAATAGTCGAAACGTCGTGAAGGAGTGAGAGGAGTGGACCACGGCAGAATAGCCCGGAAGTTTTTTATTATGTTCTAAACATTAGTTTTAAATAGAATTTAATTATTTTCCAAAATATCAGTCCGTACATCATAATGAAAGGTAACAAACTTAATGTAAGTCCAAATATGAAGACTATTACTTTTTCACTGAATGAATAAAGAGAAAAATGTGAAAATCACTCATAAAATAATGTTGTCTTGAAGGAAGATTCAGACCGTATTTATAGTACAGAATCGTAACTGATTTGCGGCAATTTTTTATAAGAAACGATCTTCAAACTTAAATTTTAATTCTGAAATCTCAAACATAGCGGTAATAACTGTGATAAAACTTAGTTTTCAGGACTCTTAACGCTTGGCGTCTAAAACAAGATTGTTTTTAATACCTAAAAACAATGTAGTGGAATTAGAACACATTTCTACTAGAACTGAATCTCAAAACTGTTTACGTAAAGTTTAGAAACACTACTGGAGAAGTACATGATGTAAAAATCAAATATCGAGGCCGGTTATTTCCACCCTTTCTCCTTAAGTACGGCGTTCCATTTGTTACGTATATTTCTGCGATTATATCACTGAAATAAGAAGTATTCTGGTTCTTAAGGAGTTAATTTCGTAATATGCATTTTTACTACGGGAACTACAGTCACGTTCTTCCAAATTTTCAAGTCAAGTACAGTACTTTAATTATTTTATATACGTTAACTATAATGCATTCCAAAGGTCATCCTCAAGTTGATAATTTATAATGTATATCATTATATCGATTTGTTTTACGTAGTTCAGTAGTGGGAATCATAAATAATGAAACATAGGTCGTTTTTATGGAATGTAATCCAACTGCAATGCAATATGGTGACAAATCTGAGGTGTCATCTTTGTCTGTGTATAAGAGCCATTACACGAAGTCGACTGTGTTATTCTAAACTGAAACAAATGACCTTCTATTTAACAGAAACATGATTTAATGAAGCCGAACGAAATCTCAGAGCACATTACTTCCTATGCCAGAGGGAACCATGCGATTTTTGTTCTCCAGCAGAACGAAGTGAATTACTGTCAGGGGATGATACCGCATTAATGCAGATTAACGTAAGGTTCAGTGACGGACAAAATGCTCTTTAGTGCTCAGCAACATTACAAAAGTTAATTCTCTTCAGCGTAACAGCATCCAAGCAATGTATTCAGCGTCATTCTAAGGAAATATATTATTTGTGGAAATGTTAGCTCCCAGCCATTTCGTAAATTTTCTGCTACAATCAGTAAATAAATTAGTAACATAAAAGACCGAGCTCGATAGCTTCAGTCGCTTAAATGCGGTCAGTATCCAGTAATCGGGAGATAGTGGGTTCGAGCCCCACTGTCGGCAGCCCTGAAGATGGTTTTCCGTGGTTTCCCATTTTCACACTAGGCAAATGCCGGGGCTGTGCCTTAATTAAGGCCACGGCCGCTTCCTTCCAATTCCTAGGCCTGTCCTACCCATCGTCGCCATAAGACATATCTGTGTCGGTACGACGTAAAGCAAAATAGCAAAAAAAAAAAAAAAAAAAGAAGTAACATAAATGGCAATATTTTTCTAACTGAGCGCAAAGCACACCTTAAATATCTAAACATGTATCTGTTGTGTTCTAGTAACAACCAATTTCGAATGAAATGAATGGCAGTCTATTATGTTTACGAGCTCTACCATGAGAACTTGAAAAGAATACTTTAGTGCGTGAATGATTTTCGTATGTGTTTTCTATTGAAATGAGGAGAAAGGAGGCTGTAACTTTAATTTAATTCTGAAAGACTTGGTTTACAATACCGGCGGAGCGTTCCTTACTCGAAACTTATCACAGCGGGAGCAGTTCAGCATTGTGCTGTGCCTATTTCACACATGCGGAAGTCTGGCTGAATGGAAAGCTGCTTGACAATGCTTGAAGCTCGCAACCTGAGAAGTTATTGATTTATATTCTTTCGTCAGGAAGAGAGGAGATGCGAATCACGGCATTGCCTTAGCTCCCTCTCTCTCTCTGATCATCCACTTCCTTCTTCGCTCTAATTGTGGCCTCCTGTTTAAGGCTGACTTCTTTCCGAGTGATGCTATATTCCAACTACAGTCTAACCAGCATTGAAGTCAGACATGTCTTACAAATTCCCGATGAGCATCTTTAATGAAATAGAACACACTGCTAAGGTGTAAAACATTTCTTTTAAAATATGATCATTTTTAACGTTAACCTTCGTGATTGACGCGAATATATAAGCAATTTTATTAGTAACTAGCAAGATACCCGTGCTTCGCTACGGTATTACACTGAAATTTATAATTGAATGCTTATTGTTTTAGATATATAATCCGCCGAAATTCGCGATCTGACTCGTTCTCTGCGAGAATCCACCAAAATTCCCGATCTATAATTTTACGGCACGTTTCCTCCCATTTTTAAATCTTCCTTTCCAGCAATCGATTTCGTACTTCCCGGGTTAGGCTCAGGTATTCCTCCAGGTCAGTTGAGTCCGTAAATCTTTGCCATCTTTTCCTATAATATTTTTAATACGGATATAATCCTTCAGGAGATCCGGCGTGCTGTCATACTGGGTGCCTTGGCGGCACTGAACCCGCGACCGGACTGCATTCTTAGTCATTACCCGTCCAGGAGCCGTTTCCATCGCGGTCCGCAATTTGACGACGGTCCGGAATATTATTATTATTATTATTATTATTACTATTATGTGTTGCTGGAATGGCTGATGACAGGGAAAACCGGAGTATCCGGAGAAAAACCTGTCCCGCCTCCGTTTTGTCCAGCACGAATGCCACATGGAGTGACCGGGATTTGAACCACGGAACCCAGCTGTGAGAGGCCGGCGCGCTGCCGCCTGAGCAACGAAGGATCCTTATAAGTACATTAATAACAGTAAAATCAATTGGTCTCACCTCCTTCTACACCCCACCGCCGTTAAGTTTATTTACAGCCAACCCCAACCCCCCGAAAAAGAATTAAAAGGATGCTTGTTTCTGTATGTTTAAGGGAGATTCCAAACACCAATGTTCACGTCTATTACCTTCAGTTTTGAGATATAAGTATCCACATAAAAATAATTTACTTTTTTTCACTTCATTTCACAATAATCTCTCCTCCCCCTAAATGAATTTTCCCGCAAAAAAATACTTGTTTCTTTAATAGTAAAGGATCTTCTAAATACCAATTATCACGACTCTAACTTCTTCAGTTTTTGATTTATGTGTCCTCATGAAAGGAATTCAACTCCTTTACACTCCCGCCCTCCAAGATGGTTTCCCCACCAAAACGCCTTTTTCTTTGTTTTTAAAGGAGATCCAAATACGAATTTTCACGTCTGTAACAACTTTAGTATTAGATGCATGTATTCTCATACAATTAAGTCAACTAATGTTTCAATTCTTTCACCCCCCTCCCCCTTCATTGGATTTTCCGAGAATACGTGTTTCTTTACTTATAAAGCAGATTGCAAATATCAAATTTCACGTCTGTAACATCTTCATTTTTGAGATATCAGTAGCCTAATTAAAAGAATTCATCACCATTTTCAGTCACTTTTACCCCCCCCCCCGCCCTCCACCCAAGTGGTATTTCCGAAAACTAAAAATACACTTTTCTTTATGTTTAATAGAGATTAAAAAATACCATTTTTCACTTCTGTAACATGTTAAGTTTTTTAGATATCCGTAAAAATTCTCATTTTAAAATTTCACCCCTTTTGGGTTCCCCTTAAGTAGAGTTTCCAAAAACAAATAACCTATATTTCATTACATTTACAGGAGATTTACACCCACTGTTTACGTCTGTAACATTTTACGATTCCAAGATATTCTGTAGATATAGTCTTTCAAAAAATTCACCCCAATTTGTCACTCCTGTTTAACCGCCATTAATTGGCTTTTCCAAAAACTAAAAAATACGTGTTTCTTTATTTTTAAAGGAGATCCCATATGCGAATTATCAGTTCTGTAATATCTTTCGTTTCTGAGATATGTGTATCCTTATTAAAGGCATTCAACCCGTTTTTCACCCTTTTACACCCCTCCTATTAGGACTTACTGGAAACAAAAAAATACGTGTTCCTTTATTTTTAGAGGAGATTCTAACCACCAATTTTTACATCTGTAAATTTTAAAGTTTTAAGATGTAGACACACTCATTTTAAAAAATTCACCCCCGTTTTCACCCCCCAATATTTGGATTTTCCAAAAACAAAAAAATACCTGTTTCTTTACTTTTAAAGTAGATCCAAAATACCAATTTTCAGGTTCTGAAATATAAGTATCCTCATGAAAGACATTCAACCCATTATTCACCCTTTTACACCCTTCCTATTGGGATTTTCCGAAAACAAAAGAATACGTGTTTCTTTATTTTTAAAGGAGATTCTAAATACCTATTTTTACACCTATAACCTTTAAAAGTTTTGAGATATAGATACACTCATTTTAAAATATTACCCCTTTTTTACCCCCCTTAATTGGGTTTTCCAGAAACAAAAAAATACGTGTTTCTTTATTTTTAAAGGAGATCCCAAACACCAATTTTCAGGTCTATAATATCTTCAGTTTCTGAGATATAAGTAGCCTCATTAAAGGCATTCAACCCCTTTTTCACCCCTTTTCACACCTCCTATTGCGATTTTCCGAAAACAAAAATATACGTGTTTCTTTATTTTTAATGAAGATTCTAAATACCAATTTTTACATCTGCAAACTTTAAAAGTTTGGAGATATAGATTCACTAATTTTAAAAATTCACCCCCTTTTCACCCTCCCATTAATTAGATTTTCCAAAAACAAAAAAATACGTGTTTCTTTATTTTTAAAAGAGATCAAAAGTGCCAATTTTCAGGTCTGTAATATCTTCAGTTTCTGAGATATAAGTACCGGTATCCTGATTAAAGGCATTCAACACATTTTCCCCCATTTTCACCCTTTTCACCCCTCCTATTGGGATTTTCTGAAAACAAAAAAATACGTGTTTCCTTATTTTCAAAGAAGATTCTAAATACCAATTTTTACATTTGTAAACTTTTAAAGTTTTGAGATATAGGTGCACTCATTTTAAAACTTCACCCCCCTTTTCACCCCCTTAGCAACGGAATATCCAAAAATCCTCTCTTAGCGAGCACCTACATCTTAATATGAATGTATCCCCAAAAGTTTATTTCATTATGTCCAGTAGTTTTGGCTCGGCGATGATGAATCAGTCAGTCAGTCAGGACAAGCTATTTTATATATATATAGATGAGGAGGGAAGAAATAAAGTTATAATTCTCATAAGCATTTCGAAGTAGGCTATATTTATTTTCTTCTGATGAGAGAAATGTTTAATTCTCTTACACCGAACATTTATTCCGGTCGACAAAGCTGAAAA
Source organism: Anabrus simplex (assembly GCF_040414725.1). Taxonomy (NCBI): domain Eukaryota; kingdom Metazoa; phylum Arthropoda; class Insecta; order Orthoptera; family Tettigoniidae; genus Anabrus; species Anabrus simplex. The sequence goes on along the minus strand of NC_090265.1, from coordinate 1,512,378,337 downwards.
TTTCTATAATGTTGCTATCTATCTATCTTAATCTGTTTACCCTCCAGGGTTGGCTTTTCCCTCGGACTCGGCGAGGGATCCCACCTCTACCGCCTCAAGGGCAGTGTCCTGGAGTTTCAGACTTTGGGTCGGGGATACAACTGGGGAGATTGACCAGTACCTCGCCCAGGCGGCCTCACCTGCTATGCTGAACAGGGGCCTTGTGGAGGGTTGGGAAGATTGGAAGGGATAGACAAGGAAGAGGGAAGGAAGCGGCCGTGGCCTTAAGTGAGGTACCATCCCGGCATTTGCCTGGAGGAGAAGTGGGAAACCACGGAAAACCACTTCCGGGATGGCTGAGGTGGGAATCGAACCCACCTCTACTCAGTTGACCTCCCGAGGCTGAGTAGACCCCGTTCCAGCCCTCGTACCACTTTTCAAATTTCGTGGCAGAGCCGGGAATCGAACTCGGACCTCCGGGGGTGGCAGCTAATCACGCTAACCACTACACCACAGAGTATAATTTTGCTAATGAATCAAAATTAATTTGTCTGTTGAACTGCGAGTACTGAAATAACGAACATTTATGAATGAGCTGATAGGAATAGTTTTTCAGTAATTGTCACACATCTCGTGTTAATATCTCCATTTCGAGTAGCACAAAATAGCGTCAAGCGAAGTATATTACATTGAGATATGTAACTGGGATACTGTAATTGCTTTATCACAAATGGACAGGCAGCATTACACGGAAAGAAACACTGTAGACGTTTTCTCATGATCTTCTAAACGTTTGATAACCACCAAATTGATAATGCTAGATAAATAGTGTCAAATTGTAAACAGCATCTCTCAAGTATATAAACAATTGCAAACTAATCCTATAATGTCAAAATATAACCTCTACCAAACGGAGCGTTTCAATGATGTGCCACTCAGAACAGAAAAATGTGCACGTTCCACTTAACGTTAATTCCACAATATTACACTACGAAGTCATTTACTTTGGCAAAGACTGAATAGATTGTCTCTTCACTGATATTTCACAGAATACCTGCCGTCGAGGTAAGGTCGGAAATGAAGTCTAGAAATGTCTTGCATATTCCTGAAGAGCATCATGTTTTTAATACAGTATTAATAATTGTTAGTGAATTGCAAGTCGGTCATTGCATTAATGCTTGAAGGGCGATGACAATATCCTCTCTTCCAGTAGAGATCTCGGAATTTTCTGGATCTTCCGAGCTCGTGTGACAATTCCGTGATGCTACTGCTCACAGTACAGTGTCCGGCTCCAAGGCTAAATGGTTAGCGTGCTGGCCTTTGGTCACAAGGGTCCGGGATTCGATTCCTGGCAGGGTCGGAAGTTTTAACCTTAATTGGTTAATTTCGCTGGCACTGGGGCTGGATGTCTGTGTCGTCTTCATCATCATTTCATCCTCATCACGACGCGCAGGTCGCCTACGGGAGTCAAATCAAAAGACCTGCACCTGGCGAGCCGACCTTGTCCTCGGACACTCCCGGCACTAAAAGCCATAGGCCATTTCATTTCACAGTACAGTCAAAGCGGCTCAAATTAACACTTTGACACAGATTCGCGGAACATTTCCATTCTCACATCAAATGGACCTACGGCAGATTCACAGAACTGTTCTGCGGTGTAACTTTACCATGTTGACGATTAAGATGCCAGATACCATACCACCTGGACTGCATTTACGAAATAAAAAACTACGCCTCAACCCAGGATCGACCCCCGACCTCTTGTATTCTATCCCAAAACTGTATCCTCTGCACCATCTGCACCGTGCAGCTAGTAGGTGCTGACAGAGGTAGTTACTCTACATGTGGTTACTGCGTTGCAAGATTGCCACTCTGCAACGTCCTTTTTCTGCCAGATATACTGTCAGGACGAACTTTTGTGAGAGACACTTTTTTATTGCTGGCATGTGAGGAGTCGGGCTGCGACACCCGAGTGCGCGAATTTCGCTTCACCCTGTATATTGTGACCGTACCGGCACAATTAGTATTTATTTCAAGTGATATGCTTGGTAAGGAGGCTGGCAGCAAGCTTTCTTTGTGTGGATGCTGGGGGTATCGTCAGGTTGTGCAATACGAAGCCCGCCAGAGAGGCGCCTTCACCCGCCCACTGGGTGGCTTAAGGAATCCCCGAGCTAGGCACACGTCATAGAAGAAGCAGGAGAAGAACACTATTTAGCGACTCCATATTGGAAAACATCTGCAAGCGTACAGCGATGCCAGAGCGATCGGGCTAAATTTAATGCATTTTTGGCGTAAATAAGGCTTGATTAACAAAACTGCACCTGTTAGAGGAGTGTGCTGAATTTTGGTGGAATTATAAAGTCAAGAGTTCTGATAGAAAATACTCTCCAAGCGAAAGGCGTTGGTAAACAAGTTATATAAGACCCGTAGCGTACGGACGCCATGGCTGAAACCAGATGCTTTTGGGGATTCCCTATTTCCCCTCCAAGCTGATTAATTAATTACTGCAGATCCGCCGAACATATTCAACTCCGCATATCATACCGTCCTTGTGCATATCCAAGTCACACAGTCTAGCGTATTGCTAATTTCGACAGGCTGGTTTATCCAGGAAAGGCCAGAATCAGAGTGGGGGTAGGACACGCTAGCCGCCCCTATTCCCGGTTTGGCTATAAATTGTTGCAGTTTCTCGGGGGTGTAAGTAGTCAGAAACGAGCTTCAGAAGGTGGAACTACGTGCGGTCCGCGAGCGAGGTCCACCTCTTTTTTTGTTTGAATTACTGACACAAAGAAACGGGAGTGAAGTTTTAAAAGTGTTTTCCAGTGTGCAGCGATAGTAGAAAATGTAACTATATGACAGAGGTATTTGTGCGACGTCCGATCGCGAAGTAAACTCTGAATATTTGTCATTATGTCTTAGGTAGTGACTGTAAAAGGCTAATGTCTGTAGCAGTAAGGGAGCTCAGCTTCGAGAAGTCTAACTTTGGGATTTGGTAAACTTTGTTTCAAAGAAAATCAGATCGTGTGAAGAAATATTATCAGTTAAATTCATGTAACATTGAGAGCAGGATTTCCGGAACAGATTATAACACCAAGTAAAGGAGAATGATAAGTTCAGGATCTGATTTAATCGAGACAAGAAAGTAAGAAAAGGACGGTTGATATAAGTCACGGACGTAGGAGGCGATAGACTTGGGAAGGAGGAAACCACGAATCACAGCTTGCCTGATTTAACTAAATAGACTAGCTGAGATATCCATAATAATTAGCATCACGTAACTAGTATCGCTCTAGAACGATAGAGGGGAAGTTGGATGGTGTCGAGTGATCAACAAGTGTGCAAGATTGTGTGAATATAATTGCAGTGATTTGTTCACCAGGAAGATGGATTACTCCAGCAAGGTCATCACACGCTTAGAACCAAGGACTGCACGAGCCAGCGAAATGGAGTGAGCACCGATGGCAGGCCCCTGAAAACTTCGGACGGGGGCCAGAAAAACATCATAAACTGTTGAGTATTGAGCTAATTTCTTCCAATGTTAGTATTTCCCCTTGTAAATAAAGTTACTGTAAAGATAGGGTTAATGATGAGGTAATTGATAGGTTAATTACCTGGAGTGGTCGGATGACCCTTGTTTAATTTGTTTCTTGTAAGTAGATATGGGAAGGAAGTGAACCAGGAAGGATGTATAGAGTTTGGGACCCCTTTTAGAAGCCGCATGCTATCCTATATTTTTTTTTGTTGTTGTTATGAGTGCTGAGAAGGATTTAAGGGGGAAAAATGAATAGAAATTTGGCCAGGTTAATGCCATATTTTCATCTGCGTGACTGCATAATACGAGCATGGATTAGTCGGTGTCAGTATCATTAACATGTACCTATACAGAAGTTAATGTGGGATAGTGACAGCACTCAAGTCATAAAAGTAGAGACAGTAGTTAGTTTTTGCATGCTAGTGTATAAGTTTGGCTGTAACTGAAGACGTTCGAGAAAAGACGTGCGGAGGTTCAAACCTGGCCCACCCTACACATTAGCTAGGCTAATAAAGTAGAGATTTTCTAGTTGAGTTTGATCATGTCTGAATATTACTATTATTATTATTATTATTATTATTATTATTATTACTATTATCATTATTATTATTTTCTTAATGTAACTTGATCAGTGTTTTATACTGATACATTTCAAGCAACAGGTTAGTGGATTATTATTATTATTATTATTATTATTATTATTATTATTATTATTATATGTATTTTCTTAAAGTAATGTGATCGGTGATTTTTATATACCGATATATCTCGAGTAGTAGGGTAGTATATGACAGGTACACAATCTCGCCTCAAGGTGGAGAGATTAGGGGACATTGTTCTTTGGGTTAAAGGCTGACGTAACTGTGGTAAAAACGTACGACGGAAGAAACGTATGGTTGAACCCCAGACTCCTGGAGAGTTGACGGGATTTTTGGTATAAGATAGCGACTTAATTTGAGAAATGATTCAAGGACATAATGATAGTATGAGCTGGTTCGAGCAGGTGTACCCTGCATTAGCTCGATTATATGATTTTGATGACTCGGTGATTGCCGATATTGAGTGCGGTAAATGCTCTCTCGCCGCTGTGCAAAGGGAATGTTCACAATGAGTGATTTATGGCCCCAGAAAGGGAAGGTCCTTGTGAGAGGGCAGATGAGGGTAGTCGCTTGGCCGAGAAGTGTTTTTCTTTAAGACGGTGCAGTCTTCTGTGAGAATAAAGACAGAATATTTACGTAATTACCACACACGATCCACCAGCCATAATCTAAAGGCAATGTAGGAATTTATGACTGTCCTCTACATGATTAGACTAATTAGGGCTTGATTACAGGACCCTTGATGGAGACGACCAGAGTCTCAGGTTCGAACCTCAATGGAGCACAGAAGGGACCGACAGCTCGCTCAAGTAGCGGGCGCTACGAGATGATATACAGCCATTTATACTTTGTGTTGGTGTATAATATGTGTTTCTTTTTCAGAGTGTGATCTTGTTTTATGTTGTGTACTGTTCTGGGCGAATTTAGACTTCGTGAATTTTTCACTGGTAGTTGTTGGAAGTGACGGGTTCGTTGTCGATGTTCGTGTGATTTTTATTTCATTTGTCTTCCAATTGGTGGAGACGCGCAATATTATTTCCTTTTCCATGGTTTACGTAAACATATGATTATTTCTGCAGTATATTTCTTTTTATTCACGTACAGATATTTGGTGGCGGTAAATATAAGATAGAATGACCACTCCGGGGTAGTTGAATTAGTGTAAGTAAATGTTTAACCTCATGACATGGGATTCGGTCCCAGGGAATACTGATATTTGGAGGAAAATGGTTCGAATTGTAACTGTAAATAGGTAATCTGTGTTATATTTTATTTGTGTATCACTCAACAGTTTTTTGATATCCAACGGGAGATAGACAGACAAAACAAAATGATATGGACGTCGTATGTCAACGAGATTGGACATCCCTCGGGGATGTATATTTTTCTGGGTATGTCAAATCAGGTATCCATCAGCTTGTTTCGTTAGTTCGGATGGAAGTCTTCTTTCATTTGAAATATCCTTAGGAACTGTGGTCATCCACATAAATATTCTTATGGAATGTGGATGAAGTTTAACTGATGGATGGTAGCACGGATTTTACCGTTGCTAAATATTTGTATTCAACTTGTCAATTTATATTAATTTTCCAAGGATGTCATAGTGTATGTGTATATTTCAACGAGCGCCTTAGTAAATTTGGAAAACTTATTTGTGCTTATTCTTTGCCGAAAAACAAGCATCCAAAATCCTCTTCCGTTCATTGTAGGCCTTTAAGGTAGTTTATGTTTTATAGCCTTTATTTGCCGCGAACGTTTTTCGGCCCTGAGGAGTCTGTGTTCAGACCTCAGGAACGGGAGAGTAGCTCTGATCTAGCTAGGTCGAATGGTCGATAACCCTTCATGTGAGTGGATTAAGTATACAATCCCAATGAGGAGAAATCGGCACAGACCGAAAAGATCCCTTGACTATCGACTTCCGTGGAGCATGGTCCCATGTGTTCGTGACCCGAAAGGGTTGGTTTGTTGTCACATGGTCCCATGAGTCATGGGGGACGGTGGGAAAGGTTCCATATGGCGCCCTCCGTGTTGGCATTTTCGGCATTTTCGGCATTTTCGGCATTTGCGTGTAGGCATTTTCGGCATTTTTCGGTTGGTATTTTCGGATTTTAATATTTTTCTTTTATTGGGCGCATGGCACATATGCCTAAGTTAAAATGGATAGGAATGGCCAATTATGACAAGGAACTGATTTAGTTCATACTTGGATGCACGTAATTGGACCAGTAGTTAAATCTGAATGACTAAGTAAATAATAAATGTTAATTTGAGGAATTTTTTCGGTATGTCGTGGTTATTATTATTATTATTATCATGGCAATAACCATGACGGTCATTCAAAGCAATGGACGTACCCGGAAGGTAAATAAGGATTCAATCGAGTCCAGGAAACAATGAAATGATTTTCCAGAATCTGGGGAAAAATGAATATCGATACCCTTCAGGTAATCGTATTCGCGGGTATGAGTCGGAAGGTACTGTTTGATGTAGGCCTCATTGCTAGTAGGGAAGGTTATTTACGTATTAAGGTAGATTGCTCGTGATTTAGCAAGGGTAACCTCAGGCCCTTGAGCTGATTATGAAATGGCAATAAATTAGGTTTCAGACGGAAAGTCTTGGGACGGTATGACCTATTGTATCGGGTGTATCTGCCTCAATGCTTGACAGATGACCTGTTTTATTGGCATATACCACCTGTGTTGGTAATTTAATGCGCGCGTGATTAATTTATTCAAAATTGATTATTGATAAAAAAGGCTATGTTTTTAAATCGTGATTTTGCTCTCGGTGAAATAAGGGGGTACAGGTTAGGCAACTTCGAGTTCGCCGTATTTGAGGCGATGTTTTGGAAGTAATGTTTTGATTAAAAAAAAAAAAAATTTTCGAAGTTGAACGGGGGGAACGCATTCTTGAACGAACATTGTTTTGTGTGTCTATCAACCCGAGGTCCAAGGTCCGAAGGTGAAGGGGGTCTCATTTTAATGAAAACAGTTGTATTACGATGGATATGGAAGTAGTCAGGGAACTCTTACGGGAGTTGCGCGAGGACATGCAGGGTATGAAGGAACTGATGCGGGAAAATAATGAGGAGATGCAGGAAAAACTGAATCAAAATAATGAGGAGATGCAGGCAAAACTGAATAAGAATAGTGAGGATATTCGGGATAATCTAACGGAAAAACTGAATCAAACGAGTGAAAATATTCAGGACAATTTAACGGAAAAACTGAATCAATCTAGTGAGGATATTCAGGAAAAGATGACGGGAAAACTGAGTCAGGCTATTGGAAACATTCAGGAAAACCTCAAAGAAATGATAGACCAGGTACAGACAGAGTGTAAGGTAGGAAGGGAAGAAATTAATAAACGGTTAGAGCGAATCGATGAGCGGCAGGACGAATTGGTCGAACAATTGAGAGTCGATCGGGAACGCTGCATTAAGATAACCGAACGCTTAGAAGAACGAGTAGGGAGCGTAGAGGCAAAGCAGGAGGAGATCAGTAAGACCATGGATACGGCAATTGAACGCATTGACTGTGTTGAGGCTCGAAGCACAAGTGTCGCGGAGCAGCTAGACGAACACATGAAGGCGACAGTCGAATACCAAGAGAATCAGCGTAGGGAAACTGAGGCAATAACTCGGGAAATATCCCAAACCCAGATGAAGCTGAATGACGTACGCCATAAAGCCGAAGCGTTACGACAGGAGTTTACCGACGCGATCGAACTGCGTGTAGCAGAAGAAAGAGAGATAACGTCCTTAAACATTACCGCGATCCGGGAAGAAATCGACAAGAGGGACGATAAACTTTCAGACAGGATCGAGGATTGGTCACATAGAACTCAGAAGGTCAAGCTCAAAGTAGACACCCACGAAGCCATGATTCAGGAATTAAAGGAAGAGTTTGGGAAAATTAAAGTTGGGAAGGAATTTAGCCCAATGAAACCAATAGAGGAAGCTGGGCGTGTGCAAGAGAGGCAAGAGCGGACGGCTGGTATAGTCCTTTTGAAGAGGAAAATTAACGAGGAGGCGAACATGACTGATTTAGCTAACGGGAAAGTTCAAGCTCAATGGTCCAGACAGCAAATTAGTGCTGACTCTAAGGAGCATTTAAATAAGTCTGCTGGTAAGAATATTGGCCGAACGAAGAAACGCAGGAAAGGTACGTCACGGATGACGAGAGGAGGTTTTTCCAGCCTACACCGAGGTTCGTACGGCAAACCGAGATGGCGAAGAAGAAGAATGAAGCGACTTTCCGGAATTCAAACGAGGCAGCCATCAATACGGCATGCGAGACTAAACGACAGACCGCGGAAGAGGGAAGACCGATACCATTGTGGCAAATCCAGCAGGAGGAGGAAGAAGAAAAATGAAGGTTTGAACTTTGTGTTCATAGAAGTCGAGCCAGGGATGGTTTGTTAGATCCCAGGGTACTGAATATCGTTATCGAAGAAAAGGAGAGGACAAGCAAGACCAGTAGTGAGCAATGGTCTAACACCGACTGTACAATACATTCCATGGTAAATAGTATATAATTAAATTTAATAGACTTTGAGGTCATGGACCAACGAAAACCATTGAACATGAGAATAAATTGACTTCGAAATGGTTTTAGAAGAGAAATGGACTAAATAATTTGAAATTGTACCATCCTCCAGGAAGCAGCAGAATAGACGCCAATCAGGTAGACGAGAACGCCGAAGAAGAGGAAGAGGATTTAGAGAGAGACGAAGATGAGGATCCAGGGGACGAAGAAGGAGATGGTGAAGAAGATCCAGCAGTCCATGTAATGACGGTGGAGGAACGAGATGATTTGAGTGACCAGAGTTGTGAGGAGTGCGTAGAGCTGTACCAGAGACGCGACATTATGGCACGAGTATGTTTCTTGCTCCAGAGAGAAAATGCCCAGTTGAGGTTGGAATCACAGAAACTTAGAGCAGCTACAGAAGATTGATATTAGGACGGATTGAGTGGTAATTATTCAAGAAATTCGCAGCTCCGTTTCAAATTTCTTGAAACCAACGGAGGGGCAGATGTGACCGTACCGGCACAATTAGTATTTATTTCAAGTGATATGCTTGGTAAGGAGGCTGGCAGCAAGCTTTCTTTGTGTGGATGCTGGGGGTATCGTCAGGTTGTGCAATACGAAGCCCGCCAGAGAGGCGCCTTCACCCGCCCACTGGGTGGCTTAAGGAATCCCCGAGCTAGGCACACGTCATAGAAGAAGCAGGAGAAGAACACTATTTAGCGACTCCATATTGGAAAACATCTGCAAGCGTACAGCGATGCCAGAGCGATCGGGCTAAATTTAATGCATTTTTGGCGTAAATAAGGCTTGATTAACAAAACTGCACCTGTTAGAGGAGTGTGCTGAATTTTGGTGGAATTATAAAGTCAAGAGTTCTGATAGAAAATACTCTCCAAGCGAAAGGCGTTGGTAAACAAGTTATATAAGACCCGTAGCGTACGGACGCCATGGCTGAAACCAGATGCTTTTGGGGATTCCCTATTTCCCCTCCAAGCTGATTAATTAATTACTGCAGATCCGCCGAACATATTCAACTCCGCATATCATACCGTCCTTGTGCATATCCAAGTCACACAGTCTAGCGTATTGCTAATTTCGACAGGCTGGTTTATCCAGGAAAGGCCAGAATCAGAGTGGGGGTAGGACACGCTAGCCGCCCCTATTCCCGGTTTGGCTATAAATTGTTGCAGTTTCTCGGGGGTGTAAGTAGTCAGAAACGAGCTTCAGAAGGTGGAACTACGTGCGGTCCGCGAGCGAGGTCCACCTCTTTTTTTGTTTGAATTACTGACACAAAGAAACGGGAGTGAAGTTTTAAAAGTGTTTTCCAGTGTGCAGCGATAGTAGAAAATGTAACTATATGACAGAGGTATTTGTGCGACGTCCGATCGCGAAGTAAACTCTGAATATTTGTCATTATGTCTTAGGTAGTGACTGTAAAAGGCTAATGTCTGTAGCAGTAAGGGAGCTCAGCTTCGAGAAGTCTAACTTTGGGATTTGGTAAACTTTATTTCAAAGAAAATCAGATCGTGTGAAGAAATATTATCAGTTAAATTCATGTAACATTGAGAGCAGGATTTCCGGAACAGATTATAACACCAAGTAAAGGAGAATGATAAGTTCAGGATCTGATTTAATCGAGACAAGAAAGTAAGAAAAGGACGGTTGATATAAGTCACGGACGTAGGAGGCGATAGACTTGGGAAGGAGGAAACCACGAATCACAGCTTGCCTGATTTAACTAAATAGACTAGCTGAGATATCCATAATAATTAGCATCACGTAACTAGTATCGCTCTAGAACGATAGAGGGGAAGTTGGATGGTGTCGAGTGATCAACAAGTGTGCAAGATTGTGTGAATATAATTGCAGTGATTTGTTCACCAGGAAGATGGATTACTCCAGCAAGGTCATCACACGCTTAGAACCAAGGACTGCACGAGCCAGCGAAATGGAGTGAGCACCGATGGCAGGCCCCTGAAAACTTCGGACGGGGGCCAGAAAAACATCATAAACTGTTGAGTATTGAGCTAATTTCTTCCAATGTTAGTATTTCCCCTTGTAAATAAAGTTACTGTAAAGATAGGGTTAATGATGAGGTAATTGATAGGTTAATTACCTGGAGTGGTCGGATGACCCTTGTTTAATTTGTTTCTTGTAAGTAGATATGGGAAGGAAGTGAACCAGGAAGGATGTATAGAGTTTGGGACCCCTTTTAGAAGCCGCATGCTATCCTATATTTTTTTTTGTTGTTGTTATGAGTGCTGAGAAGGATTTAAGGGGGAAAAATGAATAGAAATTTGGCCAGGTTAATGCCATATTTTCATCTGCGTGACTGCATAATACGAGCATGGATTAGTCGGTGTCAGTATCATTAACATGTACCTATACAGAAGTTAATGTGGGATAGTGACAGCACTCAAGTCATAAAAGTAGAGACAGTAGTTAGTTTTTGCATGCTAGTGTATAAGTTTGGCTGTAACTGAAGACGTTCGAGAAAAGACGTGCGGAGGTTCAAACCTGGCCCACCCTACACATTAGCTAGGCTAATAAAGTAGAGATTTTCTAGTTGAGTTTGATCATGTCTGAATATTACTATTATTATTATTATTATTATTATTATTATTATTACTATTATCATTATTATTATTTTCTTAATGTAACTTGATCAGTGTTTTATACTGATACATTTCAAGCAACAGGTTAGTGGATTATTATTATTATTATTATTATTATTATTATTATTATTATTATTATTATTATTATATGTATTTTCTTAAAGTAATGTGATCGGTGATTTTTATATACCGATATATCTCGAGTAGTAGGGTAGTATATGACAGGTACACAATCTCGCCTCAAGGTGGAGAGATTAGGGGACATTGTTCTTTGGGTTAAAGGCTGACGTAACTGTGGTAAAAACGTACGACGGAAGAAACGTATGGTTGAACCCCAGACTCCTGGAGAGTTGACGGGATTTTTGGTATAAGATAGCGACTTAATTTGAGAAATGATTCAAGGACATAATGATAGTATGAGCTGGTTCGAGCAGGTGTACCCTGCATTAGCTCGATTATATGATTTTGATGACTCGGTGATTGCCGATATTGAGTGCGGTAAATGCTCTCTCGCCGCTGTGCAAAGGGAATGTTCACAATGAGTGATTTATGGCCCCAGAAAGGGAAGGTCCTTGTGAGAGGGCAGATGAGGGTAGTCGCTTGGCCGAGAAGTGTTTTTCTTTAAGACGGTGCAGTCTTCTGTGAGAATAAAGACAGAATATTTACGTAATTACCACACACGATCCACCAGCCATAATCTAAAGGCAATGTAGGAATTTATGACTGTCCTCTACATGATTAGACTAATTAGGGCTTGATTACAGGACCCTTGATGGAGACGACCAGAGTCTCAGGTTCGAACCTCAATGGAGCACAGAAGGGACCGACAGCTCGCTCAAGTAGCGGGCGCTACGAGATGATATACAGCCATTTATACTTTGTGTTGGTGTATAATATGTGTTTCTTTTTCAGAGTGTGATCTTGTTTTATGTTGTGTACTGTTCTGGGCGAATTTAGACTTCGTGAATTTTTCACTGGTAGTTGTTGGAAGTGACGGGTTCGTTGTCGATGTTCGTGTGATTTTTATTTCATTTGTCTTCCAATTGGTGGAGACGCGCAATATTATTTCCTTTTCCATGGTTTACGTAAACATATGATTATTTCTGCAGTATATTTCTTTTTATTCACGTACAGATATTTGGTGGCGGTAAATATAAGATAGAATGACCACTCCGGGGTAGTTGAATTAGTGTAAGTAAATGTTTAACCTCATGACATGGGATTCGGTCCCAGGGAATACTGATATTTGGAGGAAAATGGTTCGAATTGTAACTGTAAATAGGTAATCTGTGTTATATTTTATTTGTGTATCACTCAACAGTTTTTTGATATCCAACGGGAGATAGACAGACAAAACAAAATGATATGGACGTCGTATGTCAACGAGATTGGACATCCCTCGGGGATGTATATTTTTCTGGGTATGTCAAATCAGGTATCCATCAGCTTGTTTCGTTAGTTCGGATGGAAGTCTTCTTTCATTTGAAATATCCTTAGGAACTGTGGTCATCCACATAAATATTCTTATGGAATGTGGATGAAGTTTAACTGATGGATGGTAGCACGGATTTTACCGTTGCTAAATATTTGTATTCAACTTGTCAATTTATATTAATTTTCCAAGGATGTCATAGTGTATGTGTATATTTCAACGAGCGCCTTAGTAAATTTGGAAAACTTATTTGTGCTTATTCTTTGCCGAAAAACAAGCATCCAAAATCCTCTTCCGTTCATTGTAGGCCTTTAAGGTAGTTTATGTTTTATAGCCTTTATTTGCCGCGAACGTTTTTCGGCCCTGAGGAGTCTGTGTTCAGACCTCAGGAACGGGAGAGTAGCTCTGATCTAGCTAGGTCGAATGGTCGATAACCCTTCATGTGAGTGGATTAAGTATACAATCCCAATGAGGAGAAATCGGCACAGACCGAAAAGATCCCTTGACTATCGACTTCCGTGGAGCATGGTCCCATGTGTTCGTGACCCGAAAGGGTTGGTTTGTTGTCACATGGTCCCATGAGTCATGGGGGACGGTGGGAAAGGTTCCAATATGTATATTTGAAATGATGAGCTGCTTTCGTCTGGCGAGGAATGCTATCATCTCATATGAATACAAAAAGTTGTATCCGTCGCTCCTCAAGACTGTAAGATAATGCGTAATTAAAAATGTCAAATTTATCCGCTAATATCTGTTGTATTGAAAAAAAAAACAGGTTGAATAAAATATAATTTTCGAATTTTTTTCCTAGCGTAATTATTTAACAAGCAATAAAAACGGAGATAACTGCGATTATTACATTTTTCACCCAAAAATCTCCGAAAATCAATCAATCAATCAATCAATACTGATGTGCATTTAGGGCAGTCGCCCAGGTGACAGATTCCCTATCTGTTGTTTTGCTAGCCTTTTCCTAAATGATTTCAAAGAAATTGGAAATTTACTGAATGTCTCCCTTGGTAAGTTATTCCAATCCCTAACTCTCCTTCCTATAAATGAATATTTGCCCCAGTTTGTCCTCTTGAATTCCAACTTTATCTTTCCTACATTTAGAAACGCCACTCAAAACTTATTCGCCTACTAATGTCATTCCACGCCATCTCTCCGCTGACAGCTCGGAACATACCACTTAGTCGAGCAGCTCTTCTTCTTTCTCTCAATTCTTCCCAACCCAAACTTTGCAACATTTTTGTAACGCTACTCTTTTGTCGGAAAACACCCTGAACAAATCGAGCTGCTTTTCTTTGGATTTTTTCCAATTCTTGAATCAGGTAATCCTGGTGAGGGTCCCATACACTGGAACCATACTCTAGTTGGGGTCTTACCAGAGATTTATATGCCCTCTCCTTTACATCCTTACTACAACCCCTGAACACCCTCATAACCATGTGCAGAGATGTGTACCCTTTACTTACAATCCCATTTATGTGATTACCCCAATGAAGGTCTTTCCTTATATTAACACCTAGATACTTACAATGATCCCCAAAAGGAACTTTCACCCCATCAACACAGTAATTAAAATGGAGAGGACTTTTTCTATTTGTGAAACTCACCACCTGACTTTTAACCCCGTTTATCAACATACCACTGCCTGTTGTCCATCTCACAACATTATCGAGGTCACGTTCTATCTAGTTCTATCTAAAATTTGTATATAACAAGTTACAAAAATTCCTTTTTCCAAAATTTAAATATCATACTTTTACTGTAGGAGCATTAGTAATTAAATTTAAATTTTTATCACCAAGTCCACCGACGGCGAGCATCGCTGACGTGGAAATATTGATTAGTCCTCTGAGAACGAATTAACTGGTAATGATGGTGAAATTTTTCGTGGTTGCTTTTATACACTGTAATAATAATAATAATAATAATAATAATAATAATAATAATAATAATAATAATAATAATAATAATAATAATAATAATAATAATAATTTCGTGTGGCTATTTATAGCCGAGTGCAGTCCTTGTAAGGCAGACCCTCCGGTTAGGGTGGGCAGCATCTGCCACGTGTAGGTAAATGTGTGTCATTGTGGTGGAGGATAGTGTTATGTATGAGTTGCATGGATGTTGGGTACAGCACAAATACCCAGACCCCGAGCCATTGGAATTAAACAATGAAGGTTAAAATCCCCGAACCAGCCGGGAATCGAACCTGAGACCCCCTGAACCGAAAGCCAGTACGCTGACCATTCAGCCAGCGCGTCGGATTTTGTATACTGTGAAGCTGCACGAGAGGAGGGCTGAAGTTATGAGGCCATGTCAAAGACATCCGGTTCCATTTCCCTGTTTTCATTACTTATAGACAAAGATTGGCCATTGAAGGGCAGTTTCCAAGCGTATCACACAAAGCATAACTATACAAAGGGCAATAAATCATCTCAAATAAAATATTAATAACTCCTGGCTCCTATCGTACGGGTCTTCAGTTCTGAGGGCCCCGGATTCAATTCCCAGCCTCGCCGGGTATTTTAACCGCGCTTGGTTAATTCCACTGGATTGAAGACTGGATGTTTTTGTTTATCTTAATACACTTCTTTTCATCTCTGCACAACACATGACACTACCAACCACTAAAGACTCTATTCGGAGTATTCCTTGGTGTTAGAAATGACATCCGGCCTTAAAACTACGACAGACCGACATTAAAGGCCATTCCCAATAAATTCCTAAAAAGGCCAGGATGAAGGCATTCATTTTCACAGAAGCATTAAATTATTTGCTAACAGTAAAATAATAATGTAAATTACCATACGCTGCAAATCTGATAAAAGAGCATTACAGTCAAATGTCTTTCATGTTCACCAGAAATCCGGCAGAGTTAATAGTTGTTTTGAGCTCTATTATGCAGACAACAACGAGATCTATATGAATTATGAATATTGCTAAAAATTGCAAAAAGTTCTTACTGCATACGGTGTACTTATGTCGACTATATTCATTGGCGTTGACTGAAACATTGTAGGTACATACAGAATGTCTGATGTGACTTACGAGACGATGTGTGGATGAGGGACATAGCACGAATGTCGAAAGGCTCGGTCACAAGTGATATCTGATATCTGCTATTTCCTCTCCAGTGGAAAAGAGCTACTGAATTGTATCCAGTTGAACAAGAATAAATTCTTCCGTTGATGGATAAGCTCAATAAACTTTTACTGAAATTCACTTCCGAAGTTGCAAGTATTGAAGAGTTAATGGTTAAGTGCTATTTACATCAAAATTTTAAACATTTTATCCAGCGGTAGCCAATGTTATTTTGGATCAAACGAAGGGATTATTCTATTTATATATATGAGTGTATGAAAAATAACAAATTCAGGTGATTATTAAGTCCTGGGACTTGTTATTTTGGTGGTACTGAAAATGAGGTTCATACTTCTACCTTTAGTACTTCACAACTACTTTCACAATATGTGTACAAGGTTATCTTGCTAATTAATCACGACTGAAGTGGTAATTAAGAAACCATGAGCAACTTGAATAAACTTATTGAACCTCTGCTCTATGGAAGTTGCGAAAGGCGACTATGACTGCAAGTTTGACGGCAACAACAAAAAGAAAGTAATTGTAGAGCTGCGAAAAACTGTCAAATCACAGGCCGTTGTGGCTAATGCGCCTCATGAAGTGGCCAGGAAAATGAGGCTTCTGAAAGTCACCGAGAATGCTAAGAAAATTAAAAAACCACACGGGGTTGAAGGGAGCTGGGTAATGACACTTCTAAATAAACTGTAGGAGATTTCCTTGGAAGAATATTGAAATATGCCACCACTGATCGTTTTTGACGAAGCTCGATCCGGTTGTCATATCACTGCCAATAGTGCCATTGTAAAAGTAAATGAACTGATCCAAGAAAATAGGATGGATATGTTCGTGGTGTTGCGACAAAGTTGAGCATTTCAATAGGAACAACTCCCGAAGTTATCCTTAAAACTGGAGACAGTACACATTGCGATTGTGTTGGCTTACCGTCGTCAGATGAGAATAGACTGCAGCCGTGATGGCTTAATTCATTACTTGAAAGGTATGCTTTCATAGGGCACCCTGTCATAAGAGATTCGATAAGCGTTCATCACTTCACTTCCAAATTTAAGAAGGCATTGATGAAATGGAAACTTCCAGATTCGGCCGCAAAAGAGAAATACTCAAGACGATGCCATCGGTATGCTGTGTGCTGCTTTCTGTATTCGTATTCTGGTCACTGACTTCCTTAAAAGAGGAAACTTTGTCGAAAGACTAAAATCGGTAATTGGACGCAAGCGTCCTTGCCTACTCACATGCGGTATTATTCTACTGGACGATAATGGTCGCCCACTCCCGTCTACAGAACCGCAGGCCATAGTTGTATAAGCGGACTGGGAACAGTTCGGTTTTAACGCTGTACGATCTAGAACTGTTTCTTGCACTGAAAATGGAGTGGCAAGTTTTGCGTTTCCAGGCTGATGCTAACGTTCAGATTTCCCTAAGGCAGTATTCAGGAGCCTAAGCACAGAAATTTTCTAAGAGGGTTTCGATAAATTGTTGCAGCTTTGTGACAAATGCCTCAAAGCTTGTATACATAGAATAATGAAGAATATAGCTATCTAGATATTGAACATAGAGGGAAATATAACAGTTAAAACAAAGGTAGTTTCATATACAGAATAGTTCTCAAAATATGATCATTTGTTATTATGATGTCACAAAACTGAATTCTTTACCATGCAATACTAACACCGTAATGAAATATGGATGGTAGTATCAGACTGGATGAGAAACATCTCAGTTACTCGACCGGACTGACAGACATGAGATGAACTCGTCAGACTATCACGTGACATAAGCATCAGCGTGAAGTCAGTGCTACACTGAGAGACGTTTATATTTGTCACAACACATAAATACAGCCATAGCACAGTGAACGTATAAGTAATTTGTACGATAAATTTGTCCTTATCAGCGGAATGGCTTTGTCTTAAATGACATCAAATTTACACAGTAGGGCCCGGAATTTTATTATGTAATATAAAACTGTGAAATATATACATAAAAGTGCAGTAAATATCAATGAAATGTGTAATTGAATTTGCAATTAAGTATGTGTCCACCTCTGTGGTGTGACGTGATTAGCTGTCACTCCCTGAGGCATGAAATTTGAAAAGTAGTACGACGGCTGGAACGCGGTCCACTCAGCCTTTGGAGGTCAACTGGGTAAAGGTGGGTTCAATTCCCACCTCAATCATCCTCGAAGTGATTTTCTGTGGTTTCCCACTTCTCCTCCATGCAAATGCAGGGATGGTACTTAACATAAGGCCGCGGCTACTTCTTTCCCTCTTCCTTGACCATCCCTTCCAATCTTCCCATCCCCCACAAGGGCGCTGTTCAGCATAATAGGTGAGGCTACTGGTCCTCCTCCCCGGTGGTATCCCTCCGACTCAAAGTCTCACGCTCCAGAACACTGACTTTCAGGCGGTAGAGGTGGGATCCCTCGCTGAGTCGGAGGGAAAAATCAACCCTGGAGGGTAAACTGATTAAGAAAGTATTAAATTGGTAATACTAGCAATTACCCGTCGCTTTGCTCGCGTGGATTTCGTAATTTGATCAAAGTAATCATTCCTAGGCATTGTACTAAGACATTATCTGAAAATTCCTAAACTATAAAAACTCACCCCAAAAGTGAGTTTCATTTACCCCAGAAATTCTTTGTAAACCATGTTTGTGGTATTGCCTTTTGGGGCTAAGACGACCATGTGACATAGAACTGTACATGTGAGAATCATTCTCTCAAGCCGAAAAAATAAATACAGGTTCCTTTATTTTTAAAGGAGATTCTAAATACCTATTCCCACATCTGTAACATCTTCAGCTTTTGAGATATACATAAGTATCCCAATAAAAATAAAAATAATTCAAAAATAATTTAGTCCTTCCCCCACTCACACCCCCATCTATGTGTATTTTCCGAAAACAAAAATACATGTTTCTTTATGTTTAAAGGAGATTCCAAATACTAATTTTCACGTCTGTAACATCTTCAGTTTTTAAGATATAAGTATCCTCATAAAAAATAATTCAACAATTTTTAACTTTTTTCGCTCCCTGTTAAGTGCCTTCTTCGGAAACAAATGGTATAGGTTCCCGTATTTTTAAAGGACTTTCCATATACCAAGTTTCTTGTCTCTAACATGTTAAGTATTTGACATATAATGTATATATACCGGTACTCATTATAAAAATTCACCCGCTTTTCCAATTCTTTTCAGTCTCTTAACTGGATTTTCGGAAAACAAAAGAATACGTGTTTCATTATTTTTGAAGGAGATTCCAAATACCAATTTTCATGCCTGTAAGTGTATGACACCTTCAGTTTTTGAGATAAATGTATACTCATAAGAATAATTCAACTTCTTATTCACTTCTTTCCACCCCTATCCCTACTTAATTGGACTTTCCGAAAATAAAAAATACGTGTTTCTTTATTTTGAAAGGGAATTCAAAATACCAACTTTCACGTCTGTAACAGCTTCAGTTTTTATGATAAATTATCCTCATAAACATATTCCAACTCCTTATTTAATTATTTTGAACCCCACAACCCTTACGTCGATTTTCAGAAAAAAAAAAACAGATGAGTGTTTCTTTGTTTCTAAAGGAGATTCCTCATGCTAATTTTCACGTCTTCAGTTTTTGAGGTATAAGTATACTCACAAAAGTATTCAACTCCGTTCTCATCCCCTTCCTACCCGTTAAGTTGATACCCCCTCCCCAAAAGTGCGGGTTTCTTTTTTTAAAGGAGATTCCAAATACCAAATACCACATAAAGATTTCAACTAATTTTTCAATTCATTCATCTCTCCCCTCCCATTAAGTGGATTTTCTGAAGAAATTTGAAAGAAGATTCCAAATGCAAATATTCATGCCTATAACATCATCAGTTTTTGAGATATAAGTATCCTCATGTAAATAATTCAATTCCTTTTACACTTCAATCCCGCCCGTTAAGTTGTTTTCCCCCCACCCAAAAAATGCGTGTTTCTTTATTTTTAATCTACAGTTTTGAGATACAAGTTTCTCCAGAAAAAGAATTCATTTTTTTACTTCTTTTCACACTCCCCACTCAAGTGAATTTTCCAAAAACAAACAGTACCCGTTTCCTTAAAAGAGCTTCAAAACACCAATTATCACGACTGTCACCACTTCGGTTTTTGAGATATACGTATCCTCGTAAAAGGAATTCATCTCAGTTTTCATCCCTCCCCCCTCCCCTACCAAGTTGATTCCCTGACCAAATGCATGTCTTTATTTTTAAAGGAGATTCCAAATACCAGTTTTCACTTTTGTAACATCTTTAGTTATTTTGGTATATATATATATACACTCTCATACAAATAATTCAACTAATTTTTAATTCCTTTCACCCCCACCCCCACCCAGTTAAGGGTTTTCCCTAAAACCAGAGAATACGCGTTTCCTTATTTTTATAGGAGATTCCAAATATCAGTTTTCACGTCTAGGACGTGTTAGTCAGTCAGTCAGTCAGGACAAGTTATCTTTAATAATAAAAGGAAGTGTTTGTCTGTCTGCGTGTCTGTCTGTGTACGGTGCCCAGCAAAATCTACAGCACGCAGAGATATGAAATGGTGAACACAGATAGATGAAAGGGGGTCCTAATGCACCTCGAAGCCGGAATTTTCATATTCACCTTTGCTGGTGTGTTATGAACGAAAAAACATCGGAAAACGTGCATTGGGATATGACAATCCAACGTGCTGTCACCAAGATTATATGCATAGAGCCACTGTCGCTAGGCAACGTACATAAGGTAGGTAGAGAACACAATTGAAGGAGCCATTTACGTCCATGGCGTAGGAAGCCGTATTGTTCTTATATGGTGTGAAAGCATATGATGCTGCTGACGGTGATTCGTCCGTCGGATGAAGACGTAAAGTCTTGACCCGATGTTTTACAAAGTTACAAGTGTATCGACTACACGGCAGAGCTTTTGAAAGAGTTGGAGTTACCTGGAGTACCCTCGAACATCTTAGAGCGGACGGTTGTGGCACGAATTATCCTTCTTAAGAATAAGAATCCTGCCCTCTGCAATGAACACGACTCTGAAACTGATGAGTAATATTATTGAAGCCATTCTCATGATTGGCCATGCCGCGAGCAAAGTAATATTCATTCCTCGGATTCGAATAATTTATTCGGATATACAGTTTAAGTTTAGATCTCTGCAGTGTTCAAAATAAAATTTCCCTGCGGAACGCAGATTTAAGTTGTGTTTTAACAACGACATGGAAAATAGCTAAACAAAGGCTTATTCTCTGAATCTACCGTAGACAGGGTCTGGAGAAGTTTCTGTGTTCTCCAAATGGTCTTTGAGAAGGAGTAAAATGTAAAAATGATGCATAAATAACGGTATGTTAAATATATAAAGGTCCCACAAACGTAACAACGTTGGGGTCGGATCAGAGTAAGAAATAGGTATCTACACCCTGTGTTCGGGGACCTATGGAAATTAAAAGTTTGGCTAGCTCTTGATGAATTCCATTCACTTCATTGCCTCCACTTACGACTTCAAGCACGGCCGTGTAAGAGCCCTTATTCACATATGTGCAAACACATTTGATCGACGTGACTCGAGTAGGAGCTTATTCTACGTAGTGTTGATGTTAGATCTATGTAGACGTAAATACGGAGGCCTGACTTAAATGAGAACCAGTTAGGAAAATGATTAAAACAGTAAGAGTGGTAGGATAAGAAGACAGATAAGCTAATAGACATTTATATCAATTGATACGGTAAGTGGATGGATAGGTAGACAGACAGACAGACAGACAGACAGACAGACAGACAGACAGACAGACAGACAGACAGACAGACAGACAGACAGACAGACAGACAGACAGACAGACAGATAGATAGATAGATAGATAGATAGATAGATAGATAGATAGATAGATAGATAGATAGATAGATAGGTAGATAGATAGATAGATAGATGGAGTTTCTTAAAATAAATAAAGAGAGAGCTTCTCGGCTGTGACTTACGGTAAGGGATGGGAGTGGACTCACATTGTCAAGTTCCACGTCGTCAGATGCATTGCTTGGCTCCCTTCTCTGCATCTTGTAACCTTCGTTTGTCTCACGGGGCTAGTGAACCCCGTTCCAGGTCTCAGTCGAGAATTTAAATTATTTGACAAGCCGAGAATCATACCCCAGACTCCTGGGTAAGAGGCAAGTAGGATACAGGGCTAGAATGTTCACCTAGCGCTAATGTTTAATGATTGTTTTAACGGACAAGTGAACGAGAAAACAATCCTCACCCAACTTAAGGAGGAGAAAATGGAAGAGGTCCCAACTTCCGCAGAATTAAGATATCAGCAGATGAAATGGATGGGCAACACTCCACCTCTCAAATTTAATACCATCGAGATTAGAAGACAAGTAGAATTGACCGAGGGAGGTCGGATAAAAATGTTGGAGGTGAGTGATCTAGCACAGGTAAGTGTGAGCAGTTCTATACTCAGTCATAGATCCGATGGTTACCGCTCGACGCTCCCAAATTGATAGTCTCCAGGGGTGCCAGATAAGGACGCGAATGTCTATGATGTTACAGGTACAAGAAGACCACATTAGATGCACCTCTCAGCATTGATCATTAATAAGTTGATGATGGTATCTCTGTTATTAAGAACTCTGTACTTCTCAGCCATGCAACGCTTTGAACGTATCGCAAGCACTTGAGAACCCTGCTAAAAACTCCTTTGTAGTTTTCTATTAGAAGAGATCGAGTGTACTGCTCTGAATCGCGTGGGTTTCGTTCACTTTTGAAAGTGTCTGTACCACTTACGTGGCAACGAACTAGTTAACTGTTTGTGCTATTTTCAAGTTGTGCTGTTCATACAGTTACTGTGACGAATTTAATGGTCTGAGATCGTTATCAGTTTAATTGTTCGTCTAGAGCACCATCTTGAGCTCCACTGAGTATCTCACTCCACCGTTAATGGAAATAGTAATGGCTAAGCTAGCTTGGATAATATCATGGATCAACAATTTTCTTTGAATGAGTGGGTTAAAAGTCTGACTACATTTTAAATAACTGCAATAATTCCTTAGGTCGGCAGTGCTCGTAAAATATGTAATTTACTTCGTTAGCCAGCGTTTGTTATTTCGAGAATTTTATTGTTTACAATTTGCCTTACGTCGCACCGATAGAGATCGGTTTTATGGTGACGATGAGAAAGGAAAGGGCCAGGTGTGGGAAGGAAGTGGCCGTGTCTTTAATATCTTACGGTAAATGGATGGATAGGTAGACCAATGGCCAATTGATCGTCATCTAACTTAGTGTGTGTGTCAAGCAGGAGATCTGGTGTGAAACTGGGAAACAACGGAGAACCATCTTCAGGCCTGCCGACAATGGGGTTCGAATTCACTATGTTGCGAATGCAAGCTCACAGCTGCGTGAACTTAACCGCACGACCAACTCGCTCGGTGGAGAAATGGTAAAGTTGAATATAAGTTGCAATTTACTTTCTCTCAGTACAACTAACAACTCACCTGGTGGCCATGATCGTTTAAACATTAACTCTCTACGGCAGGACCTCTCAGGGTGCATGCGCCTGGTGCATGCACTGTGCACGGTGCAAAAGACGACTTCGCTTGGTTGACCAGAGTGCAGACCCCCACTCCTCGATTTGGAGCAATAGCGCTGTCTCTTTCTTTCCCCACGCCTGTCTCGCTCTCTCTCCCTGTCTCCCTCTTCCTCACTTGCTCCGTAGCACCCCAAATCCGAGCCGAGTTGAGCCGAGCCTAGCCGAGTAGCCCAGAGACGAAGCGTTAGTCCGAGCAGAGCCTAGTGGGACCGATGCACTGTGCACGGGAACTCTGCGCCGCTGTTTGCACGAGTGAGATTTTGGGCGTTTGAGAGGCCCTGCTCTACGGCCACACCACGAGGTTAGCTGGTACAAGTTCCGCTGATGGAGAGAATCACCGTCAGAATGTTGGCCAGAAGTGTAAGAGTGATGGTGGTATAAAATTTCTAATCTCTAGATTGAGTACCAAGAGACTAGATTCAATTCCAAACCTTCATTTTATTTTATTTTATTTTATTTTATTTTATTTTATTTTATTTTATTTTATTTTATTTTATTTTCCTTCCTTGCAATATTATTACATCATTTCAATTGGTATTTTTTCGGTATTTGCATTTACGTCGTACCGACACAAACAGGTCTTATGGCGACGATGGGATAGGGCAGAGGTTGGACTACGAAGAAAGCCTTAATTATGGTACAGTCCTAACATTGGCCTGGTGTGAAATTTGTAATCAATGGAGAATCATTTTCAGGGCTGCTGTCAATGGGGTCCGAACCCGCTATCTCCCAAATGCAAGCTGACAGCTACGTGACTTTAAACTGCGTAGAAAGTTAGCTAGGTAAGAAAGAAACCATTGGTTGATGTTTTATTTACGTCGCATGACCCGAAATGCCACAGCTTTCATAGCGGAGAGAACGGTTCCATAAAACTCTTGGCCAAGGCTGTGACGCACCCCCAGTTTTTATTGGACAATCAAATAAATATCAAAAACCGTGATTGGTTGCTTCAATAAAATGTACAAATTTTCTCATTGGCGAACATCTTAACTTGGTGGGATGAGATGGAAGTGTTGAAATCTTTTTAATATCAAAACCAAACTATAACCAATTCAGTTTAGGAAACCTTCACATACAAAATTACTTAAAAAATTCATAGTTTACCTTTACCCCAGAGGGCACGACATAAGTTGATAGTGGAGACATCTGTCGAAAATTGTCCAATCTTCTTGTACTTGGAGTTTCAAGGTTTTGTACATTACAGATGGCCTTATACAAGGTGCTTAATTTAAATGCGCGGGGCGTTTGTACCTCCGGCATAATAATAATAATAATAATAATAATAATAATAATAATAATAATAATAATAATAATAATAATAATAATAATAATTTATTAATACCATCGAGATTAGAAGACAAGTAGAGTTGACCGAGGGAGCTCGGATAAAAATGTTGGAGGTGAGTGACATAGCACAGGTGTGAGCAATTCTATACTCAGTCATAGATCCGATGGTCACCTCTCGACGCTCCCAAATTGATAGTCTCCAGGGGTGCCAAATAAGGACGCGAATGTCTAAGATGTTACAGGTAAAAGAAGACCAGTTGATTATTATTATTATTATTATTATTATTATTATTTGCGAGGGAGTGTGTAAAATCTTTCATAAGATGCTTGTGATGGTCCGCACTCAACAAGTGTGTGGAGATTCTTAACCACTAAAAACCACACTCCCTTTTCCCACGACGTTTATCTCCGCCCCGGAAACCGCTCTCGCATTACTTCAGGACGGATGTCGTGCTTAATGCATCTTGTGCTTCATCTTCCTTCTTCTGCTTTACTGTCTGTCGTAATCGTCCAGGTCCTTCTTCTTCTGACGCAGAACATTTTCTACGTAGACTGCCACCTGGTCCCAAGATTCTTGACTTCGTATCATTACTGACACGATCCCTTCTGGCGTCAATTCTCCCTGCATAACTTCTAAGCATCTTCTTTGTGGCAGCCAATGAACACACACAAAGAAAGTATGTAATACGTCATCGATATCACCGCAGTATATGCACACCGGACTAGTTGATAATAATAATAATAATAATAATAATAATAATAATAATAATAATAATAATAATAATAATAATAATAATAATAATAATAATAACAATTGTACCGGGAGGTACACCCCAACGCCGCACATTTAAATCTAGCGCCAAAAAACTCCTCTACAGGAGAAACAGTGAACTTGAAACTAGACTTATTTAAACCTTTACTCAGAAGATGCTACTACTGTAATTCAACGTAATTTTGTTATTGTGAAGTTTCCAGTACTGTGTGAATTTCAACTTGTTTTTGTTTTCCATTCATCAAGTAGTTTGGACATTCTCTCATAGATACCACTGCTAGAAAACTATGATCATGCATCCTGGTGCGAGTTGAAAGAACTTTTTGAAGAAGTTTTGTATTCATAAGTTTTTTACTAATTGATGTTCATTTATTTTTGGGTTGGCAATATGTATCTTTTCTTTCAGCCAGTTTTTAATCCAGCCAATCCCTAATTTTTGTAATTTATTTCCAACCAATCCCGTATTTCTTCTTCGATTCTGAGTGTCACTTTTAAATTTGACCAATAAAACCCTGTGGGTGTGTCTTGATTATTCATGAAAGCTCTCGAACTTTCCCCGAGGTTTTATCAACTGCGGATTTTCAAATCTCTTGGCCAATTGATCGTCATCTAACTTAGTGTGTGTGCCAAGCAGGAGGCGGGAGGCGCCTCTTTCATCAGGCAGCAGTTCTTTAGCAAGGTAATGGCCATCTAACATCTTACTTTTTCCTAGCTCCGAAGTTTAATCTGAGGGAAAGGTCCGAAACCTTAACTATGTAACCAACTTCTCTAAAATGTAAGTTCTGCCGGCTAATGTAAGAATTTCATAAAATCTCTAACTGTAATTCGGGGATAGAGAGTGATGTACCCTCTCGAGCTCCCCTTCAGATTGGTTTGAGATGACTACGTTTTGTAGCTGGTTTTCTTCCTTTCCGTAATGTCTTAAATTATTCGTATACGAGTCACCTCCATAGTTTGGGAATAACCCCTGTTTCATCGGCCTAGTGCCACTTAGGTTTTCAGACTTCATATCTTGGAGTGCAGATACACGCCTCCATTCTATTTGTGTTTCGGGCCATTTACTTAACCTGTTCTGTTCTACTACGGCCCAATAGGTTGGGTACTAGATACCCCTGTTTCAAATTTTGTAAGTTGTGCCTTGATGGCAAGTTTTCTGATATTGCCTTGAGTAGGCTTGAGAACTGAGAGCACGTTAGCTCTTTTTCTAGTGTTGTAAAAGTGCCTCTGGGAGGCCTGATATTGTAATTGCTGGAGCAAGGGCTCTGTGTATTAGGGGATTTCTGCCCTTAAGTAAAGTTGTGATCTTTGTAAAGTTGAGCTTGTAGCTCAGGAATTGTAAAGTGAGGGCTTGAAGCCCAAGATCTGTTTATACCACCAATCTTATCTTTCCTAGACTTGTTCATTGTTACTGGTACCTGTTACATTGTTATTTGTTGATTTTTTGAAAATCAAAAAAAAATATATATATATAACTTATATAATCTGTGTTACAGTTTTAAATAAACTTTTATTTTGTAGTTAGACCCATTCACCCCGGCACCTTCTTTCACCTCTGCTCGTCCACGTAATAAGAATAAGAATAAGAATAAGAATAAGAATAAGAATAAGAATAAGAATAAGAATAAGAATAAGAATAAGAATAAGAATAAGAATAAGAATAAGAATAAGAATAAGAATAAGAATAAGAATAAGAATAAGAATAAGAATAAGAATAAGAATAAGAATAAGAATAAGAATAAGAATAAGAATAAGAATAAGAATAAGAATAAGAATAAGAATAAGAATAAGAATAAGAATTTTATGGCCTCAGCAACCGTGTGCACGAATTTTAATTTGATGCCAACTAGGCTGTCTGAGTGTCAATTTCGTTCTTTCCGTGTATTTTACTAGATGGCAGTGTAAACTGAATCTCTGTTGGGCGATCTATGGCACTCGTCCACTGAACCCCACAGATAGCATATTTTTCATAGCATTCGTATTAATTGCACACGGATATAACCGCCGGTCATTACCAAAGATTCTCTAGATTGGTAATTGTCTTTCATCACTCTGATGAACAGCCTAGTCATATTCCCAATGTTAGAGAAATCTTGAACCAACACCTTACAGGCAAGCAATTACTTTGCTCTCGGCTCGATCGTTCAGCTCAACAAAGAAAGTCATCCAGCTGACGGACATCTACGGTGAAATTAATGAAAAGGAAACCTAGAATGTTCCTTCCAATTATTGGCCAATTAATGAATAGAATGAAGCCATTAATTCATTCTAACTGGTTTGTCTCCTACGATGAATTACTAGACTTTTATTGTAAGAGGAATCGCATCGCTGAAGAAAATCCACACTCTGGGTTTATTTCTAAGAAGTGGAAACTTGACTATTCATGTGTTTTGTGAATGCGATCGTTCCAAACGGATATATCATACTAGAGCACATCTTGATTTGTACAGGTTGGCCATTCGTTTATCAGAAATATTTCATTGGCCGTAGTTTGAATGTAATAGGGCGGCAATATCCCCTTCATTCTTGCCTCCCACAGCCAACACCACGCAGTCGTTCGCAACCACACTTGATCATCCAAGACCTGACCACGTTACCTAATATAAAATACTGTGTGTCAACAGTAATATTACGTTAGCATCTACAGATAATAATATTACTATATACGACTAAAATTGTCTTATCTGTGCTTTCTTACCATCAGGCCGATAATTTATTTTTACACCGGATAGGATATTATTTATTTATCTATTTATTATCCATGAAAAAGCTCTACTTTGTCTAGCATATTAGGGCTGTAGGTTATAACTAGTTACCTTAAATAGTACAAACATATAATATACAATTTTTGAAGTGAGTGATTACACACAGAAATTTACTAAACTGGGAGAAAGGAAAAACTATTCTTAATTTTTTTCTAAAATAAACTGCATAAATTTAAAAAAATCATTCAAACAACATATCTTGCGAAATATCCTAAAAATAGGTTTGACTAATATTACTGTACAACAATTTAAGTGCTGTTGCAAAATATACCTAGTTTTCAGAAGAATGGACAGTCAAAAATAAGGTGAGTTGCAGTTTCTTCATCTTCACAAACACAACTGATATTACTACCAATTTTGAATTTATATAAATAAAATTTAAATTTTCCGGAAGCTGAGTGCTTGTGAAGTTTGGTTTCAATAAACTGCAGTCCAAACGGTCTTGTAACGTGGGAAAAAAGATTGTTCTTGTAACTTCACCCTTATTACTTGAGTTCCACAGCTTTGACCATTTACTGATTGAGAATTTACATCATTCACGTTTCACTTTTGATATAGGGGCTCTTTTGTATACAGTTTCATTGTCACTGAATGCTGCAAGTTTAGCAAACTGTTCTTTTATTAGCTAATAGACCTTCATGCCCTTTAACCCACTTGAAACAAATATGTCTTCCATACTGTGAGAGATCTGTTCTAATGCTACATGTTAAAGAGTTTAAATTACATTTGTTACATAGATTTCAGAGCTGCTTCTGAGTCACTGTGTATACATGCACTAAACTTTCTTTCTTTTAGCCATTGAACTGCATATTTTATAGCAAGAAGTTCTGCTTGAAAACTGGACCATTGGAAGAAAAGTTTCATAGTCTTAAAACATATTTCTGCTTTATATTTACACATAACAAAGTTACTTCCTACTAGATTAGTACAATCCTGTTTGGTTGTTCTTGAGCCATCTGTGTAAACTTGTACCTCATGCGAGAGAAAACATTCAGTGATAACATAATCATAATGATATGCTGGATGACCACATTCAAGGATATTTACTTTTTGCTCAATATCATATCCTTGTATTATTTTATTGCATTGTCATCCTTTCTGAATGTTCGTCAATTCAGCTTTGGCTATGGCTTTCAGATGCAAAGGTTATATACCAGGTATAATAAGAGCAATATCTGTGGATATTGTTCTATAACCTCGTATTTCTGAGTATTACATTTAGCCCATTTCTCCAGGACATTTTGATATGCTGAAGCACAATATAATATCATTGTCTCAAACGATCCATGATATATTATGCGTAAGATATCTGAATTCAGACTCCAAGATGGTTTACAAGCAATAGATAATTCTTGCAAGAATTTACCAGCCTTTTCAGTTAAGCACTGAAAATGAGCTCTAAATGTTAATTTACTATCTATTGTGACTCCCGAGTAAGATATTTTGTCTGCTAATGTTAATTGTTTTGAGTTCAATCTGATCTTTGGTTTCTTCACTTTAATTTTTCTTGTTATTAACATTGCAGTAGTTTTTTTAGGATTAAATTGTAATGTGTTATCACATCCCCTCTTATATATGATTTCTAAAGCAGAATTTGTTGGAATTTTCAATTCCTTCATAGTATTAGCCTTAACCAAGAGAAGAGCATCATCAGCATAAGCTATAATATTACAATTTTGTGGAAGAGTTTGTTGCAGTAAATGATGATGGTGGTGGTGATTATTGTTTTAAGAGGAATTACAACTGGGCAACCATACTCTGTTGCAATAAATCATCATATAGTATAGTCCAGAAACCTGGACTGCATACTGAACCTTGAGGATATCCCTTAATAAGAGTCCTAGTTATTGTTCTGGTACTAATTGTTAATAGTACACGATTACTAAAATAAATATGTGTTAATTTATATAAATACTTTGAACAGGCTTTAACTTTTAGTTGATGAAGAATTGTGGACAACCATGCACGCATTATCAAATGCACCAGAAATGTCCAGAGATACCAGTACGCCAACTTGCTGATGTAGGAAGATTTCCTTGGCCCAATCAACAACATATGTTACTGAGTCTTCTGTAGATCTTTGTGGAGGAAATACAAATTGTCTATCACTCAAATAATTGTTTGCACGAAGAAAATACATAATACGATCAATTAACAGCTTTCATAAAAAAATTCCCAGCAAAGCGAAGAGTCATAATGGTCGGAACGCATTGACGGCAAATACATTTTTAGCGTTTTGCTTTGACTACTTTGACTACAGATTTCTTCCAGCAGGTGGGAAAGAAACATAACTTGAGGCAATTATTAAAAAGAATTATAAAAAGAGACGGAAGACAGTAATGAATATGTTTAACAATATTGGCTGAAATTCGATCTAGTCCAGGAGCTTTTTGGTCGTTCAAGTTCGAGATAATTCGGTTCACCTCCTTATTCGTGAACACAAGGTCATCTTCAGTATCTGGTGAATTAGCAGCAAAATGGATACAATCTTTTGAAATTTGTCATTGTCTTCTACCGAAAAAAATAGTCCGTCAAAACATTTGCTGTTTTCAGTGTAGAGTTGGTGGAACCGTTTTCTTTTTTTTATCGAGGTCAGTATCCTATTGAAGTCTCTGGGCTTCCGACACATTTTATACACAATGTTCCATGGATTACTAGCATTTTGTAAGGAACATAACTTTTTCCAGTCATTTGTTTTTTCCTGAATTACCAAATTCTTATAAGTTACTCACTTTTAAGTTCATGATATCTTTGTTCATATATTTCTCGTAAAGTTGCACTTCTAAATCCTTTCAATTTTCTGTAGGAGGCTAATATTCGTTTTCGTATTATGCTGAGACTTGAATTCCACCAAAAGTATTTTGGTTGTGCTTCATAAATCTGTGGGAGATGATTTTCACATATGGCTGTTATTTCATCTGTTAAATTATCGACTACTTGGTAAAGTTCTGCTGATGCGCATTACTTTATTTTTCAGGGACGTTTGATAGTCTTGTTTCAACTGATGGTTGAAAATGAGACCATTTGAAATTTTTGGTTTTGTACTTTAGAGTTACAAAATTTGAGATAGTTGGCATAACCCTATACTGATTCGATTCCAATTTTATTTCTATAAGTCTGTGATCAGAAAATGTTGTTGTACTTGTTGCAGTCCACTCCAGATTAAACTGAAAAAATGCAGAGTTACAAATACTCACATTAATATAACTTTCATAATCACCACGGACATATATAGGCTCATCTCCATTATTAAGAATGAAAAAGTTATTACTACAACAGAAATAGTAAAATAGCTTGCAACGTTTGTCTGTGACGGGACTGCTCCATGCTGCATGCTTAGCATTTATATCACCAATTATTTTATTTTATTCCGGGCATATAATTTGGAGCTCGTTCAATGATATCGTAATGTGGATTGCAGAATCAAGATAAACGTTACCTACATACACCTACTTGCTGTCGAAATTGATGCAGAAAATAACTCGGTCAGGGTTACAATACTGCATTAATTGAAGACTGTTTTGATATCTTGTGATGATGGCAGCTAGAACTCTCTCTTCTTGATTGCTATCTACAATGTGATATACAGGGTGTTAGGTGTATACGTGCAGATATTTCTTGTAGCAATAGAGAACGATGTGACGAACCACTATATATCAAACTTTTAGTAATCCGCGGAAGTTATTTTCGAGAGCAAAGGGATACGATGTTTTTAGAATAGGTAGTGTGCCTTGTTCAGAGAATGAATAGCTTTCCGTTGATAACAGGCAAGTCACGCGCCATCCGTGCCAAACCGGTTTCTGTTTATGTTTCAGAGCAAATATACTACTGTAACAGCTGAGCGCTAATGCAATGCCACGAGATGTTACGTAATATACTTGCCAAACTGGTTTTATGTTTACGAGCAACTGAACTACGATAACAGCTGAAGGCTGCTACCGGTGTACGTACCTACATTTCGTGCTTCCTGCCGGGCTGTATGGCTCAGACGGTTGAGGTGCTGGCCTTTTGACTCCAACCTCGCAGGTTCGGATCTGGCCCAGTCCGGTGGTATTTAAATGTGCTCAAATACGTCACACTCATGCCGGTAGATTTAGTGACACGTAAATAGAACCCCTGCGGGGCTAAATTCCGGCACCTCATCGTCTCCGAAAACCGTAAACGTAACGCAAATACCATTATTATCATTATTATTATTATTATTATTATTATTATTATTATTATTATTGACTACTCGCCAATAATGTCTGCCCAGAAAATACTTATAATCGTTTATAACTATGGATCTCATCAGTTGTATAATGTCCTAAATATGATGATTTTCAAAATTGCCTTTACGTCGCACCGTCACAGATAGGTCTTATGGTGACGATGGGACAGAAAAGGTGTATACGTGAGAAGGAAGCGTTCGTGGCCTTAATAAGGGTTCAGCTCCAGCATTTTCCTGATGTGAAAATGGGAAACCACGGAGAACTATCTTCAGGGCTCTCGACAGTGGAGTTCGAACCCAGTATCTCCCCAATGATAGTTCACAATTTCGCGCCCCTAAACGCACGACCAACGTATTCCAAGCTCTAATGCCGTGCTGAGTACCTCGGACGATAGGGCGCTGGCATTCTGATCCCATCTCGGCAGGTTCGATGGCGGCTCAGTTCGGTGGTATTTGAAGGTGCTCAAATAAGCCAGTCTCGTGTCTGTAGATTTACTTGCATTAAAAAACACTGCGGTAAAAAATTCTGGTATTTCAGCGTCTCCGAAAACCGTGAAAATTAGTTAGTGGAACGTAAAGACATTATTATTATTATTATTATTATTATTATTAGTAATATTATTATGATTACGGAAGTTCTAATTAAGCGGGTCCATTACAGTCATCACTTTACCTATCGGCACTTACTGTCCAGTAATAAGCCTTCTGTCCGCCTCTGTGGTATAGTGGTTAGTGTGATTAGCTGCCACCCCCCGAAGGCCCGGGTTCGATTTCGAGCTCTGACACGAAATTTGAAAAGGGGTACGAAAGTTGGAACGGGGCCCATTATGCCTCGGGAGGTCAAATGAGTAGAGGTGGTTCGATTCGCACCTCAGCCATCCTGAAAGTGGTTTCCCGTAGTTTTCCACTCCTCCAGGCAAATGCTGCGATGGTACCTAGCTTAAGGCCACGGCCGCTTCCTTCCCTCTTCCTTTTCTATCCCTTCCCATCCCCCAGCAAGGCCCCTGTTCATCCTAGCAGGTGGGGCCGCTTGGGCGATGTACTGGTCATTCTCCCCAGTTGTATCCCCGACCCAAAGTCTCACGCTCGAGGACACTGCCCTTGAGGCGGTAGAGGTGGGATCCCTTGCTGAGTCCCAGCGAAAACCAACCCTGGAGGGTAAAAATATTAGGAAAAGGAAGAATAAGCCTTATATTACAAATGCCCGGCGGCAATTCCACAGTACCGGTAGCTCTTTTTCCTTCGACCAATGTTCACGATGGATAAAACTACGGTTTTTGAAATTTGTCTCATTAATAACAATTTCACTGAATACTTATAGCCTTTTCTTTCAGTGCCCACCGTCCTTTCATTGACCTGAAAAGTTTATGAATAAGCATGGACAACTCGCATTGTCTATTGTCAGAAGTTCATCGTAGACTGTCGCAATAACAGCACAGAAATGTTGCGCCCATTTTTCATTACTTATTAACTATTTCCTTTAATTTTGTCAGCTTGGATCACTGAGTAATGCCAATGACGTCTTATAAATCACACACAACTACACAACACTTGATTCGCATGCATGTGCTGGTACGGATCTTCGACGTCACTGCAAGAATTCCGTGTACTTTTCAAACAGACTACCCTAGACCGGTTTTCGAGTACGGCAAGTGGCCAGGCACGTGAGTCAACCTCTCCTACTTGCCAAGCCTTTAGGGGTAGTGCACAACAACATGTGTTGGCCTGCGATAAGAAACAGGTTCAACAAGCCCTATACTCTGCTACTGTACTTCCACTACGCGTGGACAGAATGACGTAACCGGCGCATCCTGCTACGGCCGTTCAAAACACATTAGGTCCTGAAATATTTGGCTCTGTTATGGGCAAACTAATAGGGCAAGGTAAAAAGTACATAGCATATATTGTGAGATGTATTTTTCTTTGCCGACTAGCTTAATATCTGCACGTATACCCCTAACACGCTGTATATATAACTGCCATGTCCGAAACCCATAATCTTGTTCCTGGTATTGGGTTCCTGAATGCAATGCATATTTATATCCTACTGTGTAACACTATTATAGTTTGAATTAAATATAAGTTCCTGCGCTTTTACGATTGATTTATGCAAATTTTGGTGATAAATATTCAGTTTAGCCATAATTAATTTTGTATTTAATAATATCTAATACTTTCATATATATTGGACAAGTGAATGATGTTGCAGGGTGATTAGTGCTTCTTATATCGTGTTGTTGTCTTGTAAACTGTTTCTGATTTTGTAACTTGCAGTTGATGCATTCTGGTTTTTTTTTTTTTTTTTTTTTTGCTAGTTGCTTTACGTCGCGGCGACACAGATAGGTCTTATGGCGACGATGGGACAGGGAAGGAAGCGGCCGTGGCCTTAATTAAGGTACAGCCCCAGCATTTGCCTGGTGTGAAAATGGGAAACCACGGAAAACCATCTTCAGGGCTGCCGACAGTGGGGTTCGAACCTACTATCTCCCGAATACTGGATACTGGCCGCACTTAAGCGACTTCAGCTATCGAGCTCGGTGTTTTATTTTTAGGGTAATCCTTTAAGTCGTGTGATTCAGTACAATTAGAACATCTTAGCTGTTCTTTACATTCAGAAGAAAAATGACCATAACCATAACATCTATAACAGCGAATCACAGATATTCATGAACACTGCACCGGGTATAACCTATGTAGGATATTGAAGATTTCCGTGGAATAACGATGTAACCAACAAAGTTTTGAAAAGTGAGATTTCAGTGAAAATAGGTTGTGCCATCACGCCTCTATACTGTGGTGTCACCTTATGTCTTACATTTGAAATTAAAGCTAGTTTACAGCCAACAGAACTTCGTCCTCCGTGCTTAAGAAGGAACATCAGTCAAGATGGTGGACTGGGATTTAGTTGGTTCATCACCAGCTGTAATAGATCATTTAAATAAAGGCCATAGACGAAATCACATCTATATTTTGAAATATTGTCTTCACATATTTATAGTTATTTCTGTTATTTTTATTATTACATTAATATTATTTGCTATCATTTATTTCGAAGTGCATGCAGAGGATTTCACTTCCGTTATATCGTCAGTTTAATACAATACCTGCTATGTGGAAAAATATCTGTTTTCAATTAAATACGCAGTCTTGTAGATGGAACCACCGTGGCTCGTCTTGTAATATCTGTTTCGTGAAGTCAGGTTCCATTTCCGTGGATTTTCTAGTCAAACCGCAAGAAATTTTACATGACTGGTTTCTAAAGTCACGTCAGTAGGAAATAGTAAACGATATCACATGGCGCTCTGTGTAGTTCATTGTTGAGACGTGGGAAAGTGCGGGAAGTTATTGCAGCCCTGTTGATAGAAAGGCAGGTTTTCTCTATAGTAGTTAGGACGATAAATACAATTTTAAGTAACATGTTGATAACATTAATATTTCATGGCTGTATTTACAGGTTAACATTGTAAAGTGAATTCAGTCTTTAGCCTCAAACCATGGAAAGAATATTATAACTCTCCCAAATATTGCAGCAGCGTTTGAATACTCAGGATACTGTTCCTGACAACAAAAGTGATACGAGTTATTTCCACCGGTACCTATTTGAAACACCAGTGGAAGAAGATGCCTCCGTAAATTATCAGTAATATTTGCGCTATTCAATTATAAATCATGGTAACTGACAAAATGTGTTTGTTATTTTGGCTTTCTGTTTTAAAGAAAATATACTTGATGTACAGATTTATGCAACCCTGTTTCTTAACACATTCCAAACAAGACACCAAAATCGGACGATCTAATTTATAGTCAGCGTGTAACATGAGAATAATAAGAAGGAGAATTTTCAAGACTGTTAATTTCAAAGAGGAGATGAACAGAAGACATGGGTCTAAGAATAATGTTTCTAAACACACCGGGCATTAAACTAGATTGTTTCCTTCGATGGATCACTGACTAGAGAGAAAACAATGACTGTAAACACATGACGAGAAGCATGATGATCCAGACACCCAGTCTAATGTATTTAAAGCTTCTGGCGATACAACCTCGCGAAGTGGGCAATTTAAAGGTGCTGAAAATAAAAGTATATATTATTCCGTGGAATAATTGGCACTAACGACAAAAGTTCCCAGCAACTATTGCAGATCATCCATGAGTAAGACATACATTGAAAGTGGATTCTAACATTTAAAAATATACACATCATGTACCGTCATTGGTGTGAAGAAAGGATTCTTCGTGGTAGGTGCCTCATGTGTCCAGACCTTGGTTTGTGGGACAGCTTTGAAAGAAAAATCAGGATACACATGCCTCGAAAATATCAATATGATACATGTCATGTGTATAATCAGGAAACGTTGAATTTAATAAGTATACTGTACACTCGAAACTGAAGGATGAAGCGTTAAGTGCAAAGGCAGTTGCAAAGGAGAACGCCTCTGATACTATCTAATAACAATGGTCGTTCAGAATGTTCTTACTGCTCTGAAAGTGGAAGGGAGTGCGCTATAGTAGGAAAAATCACAATGTGAATATAAAGTTGGAATTCAAGAGGACGAATTGGGGCAAATATTCGTTTAAAGGAAGTGGAGTTATGGAATGGCAAAACTTACCAAGAGAGATGTACAATAAATTTCCAATTTCTTTGAAATCATTTAAGAAAAGGCTAGGAAAACAACAGATAGGAAATCCGCAACCTGGGCAACTGCCCTAAATGCAGATCAGTAGTGATTGATTCCTACTACAATTTTAGCACGTAATGTCTGAACAACGGCAGTGTCAACCTTTACATTTTGCAGGAAGCTAGCGGAGGCGTTTCAGCAATTGTGTTCAATAAATCACTCCTGATCTGCAATTAGGGCACTAGCCAATGTGGCAGATTCCCTATCTGTTGTTTTCCGAAACTTATCTTAAATAATTGTAAAGAAATAGGAAATGTATTGAACATCACCATTGGTAAGTTATTCCAATTCCTAACTCCCCTTGATATAAACGAATGTTTGCCCCAATTTGTCCTCTTGAATTCCAACTTTATCTTCATACTGTGATCTTTCCTATTTTTAAAGACACCACTGAAACCACGCCCACAGCTTTCCTCTAGTTGGCTCCGTTACTTCCTGAATCAGCTGTCCTTCCCATATTAACTTATTTCCCATTTGTTGGTCATGTTTCCTGTTGTTCGCATCACCTTCCCAATTGACATTTGGTACTTTGAGATTCCCCGCTACAATCACATTCCTTTTCATATCGCTTCCCACATAGCTGATTATCTTATCAAATAATTCCGGATCAGCGTCAGCGCTACCTTTTCTTGGTCTGTACAATACAAAGACATCAAGTTGCCTATTATATTTTGACATGAGAGATACACATAGAATTTCATGTTTGTCATTTTTAAGTTTTTTGTAGCTTAAAATATTTATCTTTCACCAGAATGAATACTCCCTCTCCTACCATTCCTATCCTATCTTCTCGATACACACTCCAGTTCCGTGAGAAAAATTCTGCATCCATTATATCATTTCTCAGCATTGATCCAACTCTTGTTAAAATATCTGGTAAGTATACATACGGTAACTATTAAATTATTTAATTCTATTCCTTTCTTTACAATACTTCTACAGTTCAACATTAACATTTTTATGTCATCCCTACTTGACTTCCAGATTCCTATACCCTTATCACCGCTCCCAAACCACCCCGATTCCCTGAATGTACCTCCCTATAACACTTCTAAACTAATTTCCTGACTCATGCATAAAACCTGCGGTTTATGTCAAGACCATCTGAGCGCAGATAACACCTACCCACCCCTTAGGATCTAGAAATCACACTCCCAGTTGCCCAAATACCCACTCCATAGACTCATTTAAATCCTCAATTACCTTCCAGTGAGTATTCCTCCTACACAGTATTCCACTGATAACAATCTCCGCTTTCTTAAACTTCACCCGTGCTACATTTACCAGATCTCACACATCCCCAACTACGCTGGTACTTGCACTTGCTTGCCTTACGTTGTTGGTACCAACGTGAAACACACCGACCTCTCCTTCCCTCCTGCTTCTCTTCTACTTTCCTCAGCATCTGCCTCAACCTAATTCCTGGATAACACTCTACCCTGGTTCCCTTGCCTCCACATACTCTCTCCACACGTCTAGCGATGGAATCCCCCCATTATCAGTGCCTCAAACCTACCCACCTCATTTGATCCCCTCCTGGTCAGCCGTATCTTTTCTGACAGTGCAGAAGCCACTTCCTCCTCCCTTTTCTCCATCCCATGACTCTGTTCCACCTGTCTTTTCCTATCCCCTATTTTGCATTTCCCTTTCTTACCTTTCCCTTCCTCCTGCTTCCACACTTCTCAACAACGGTTTGTTCCTGATCTTGCCTCTTTTGTTCTACCTGCAGTGACTCGAACCGATTTTTCACAGACACTTGTCCTGAATTCTGATCCTAAATAGAGTCCTTAGCCTGCAATCTCCTTCCCCTTAAAACATTAGACCATCTGTCTTCTACAGATCCCGCCTGTCCTTCCCATCCCTCTTTTATACTTACAGTATCCTGTACATTGCTTGAGGGAGGCTTACTTCCCTTCCTGTCTTCTGTGAGATTCCTAATTATCTCCCTCAAACTCTCCAACTCCTCCCTCATACTCCTTAATGCTTGCCCATACCCACAGTTCCTACACTTGCACTTTTAGTTATTCTGTACGGAGAAATGAAAAGGAGAGGAAAAATAAATTAATTCTGTGCAAGAAATTGAAAGGAATATTGTCTAGGATAGTACACAAGGATCGCACGGCAATAAGGTACCGTAATTAATACACTTCTGCTCTACAATACTACTTAGTTGTACGATTTTTTCCTACATCACCCTACCAGGATGAAAATTGCTGTTAATTACTGAAAACAGAAAATAATACACATGAATTACACAATTGTAAACTACAGTTAAGCCTATCTTAATTACTACAACAGAATTTTAGTAAGAGAGTTTCTACAGATACTTCTACGATACTACACAAATATTTTGCAGTGATAGAATAAGTAGGCTGATTTATAATATTATATTACAATGCAATACAATAATTTTCTACTACGTTCTGACTTATCCTAGTTACAATATGTTATTACTAATCACAAACAGAAATGAAAATGGCAAGTTTGAAATTTGCAAGAACTATTCAAAGATTACCAACAAAGTTAAATGAGTAGACAGATTTATTAATTTATCCTACTCTACCCTAATATATATACACAAAATATATACACACACACAAAGATACACAAGAATATAGCAAGCAAGATACTATCTAATATACCATACATACACTAGTATTTTCAACTGAAATGTGGTTATATGATTTTTTCAGCTGGTGGGTTACTATTATATTCCCTACTACGCGGGACGGAGAATAAAAGAGTCCTTAAATGTTGGAAAATAAGTTGTTGTCTACAATAATTTCTCATAAAACTTCAATCAAAACTACGCCGTGGACTTGAATTGCAATATTATTGGGGTATAGAAATGTGATAATTAGCATTTACTCGATGAATAAACGAAGGTGCAAAGTGCAAAGTATGCCGGAGACTTAAAACTACAAATTATCGGAACTCAGTAATCAGCTGTTTCTTGTAATTGTTTACTCAACTACCATCTCGTCGGAATATAGCAAACAATCGCCAACAATCTACAGAGTGTTGAGTAATTCTCCAGTGAATAGGGATGTACTGAAACACTACCGGTAGATGTCTCACGTGTAGTACCCGGTATGCGCTTGTCGATCGTCATTTGTTTGTATGCGTTTTTAATGGAAGTTACTTAGTAAAATGCTGAAGTTAAAGATTTAATATATCGTTACGACAAGAAAATTGTGATTCCTGACTATTGCTGTGTCCCAATGACCCATAATCAAGGTCGACCGTATACATATCATCAATTTCCTAAGCAAGATGCTTTCCGTAAAAAGTGGTTGCATGCGATTCATAGGCAAGACCTACGAAATAAAAATATGATTCCTAATATCGAAGTCTGCTCGAAACATTTTACAGTTGAAGATTATGATATTATTGAAACTGGTAAATAAGCTAATTAGTACTAATTAATAAATAATCTTCTATATAAATAAAATCGTAACGACCGTGTGTCTGTACATTGATTATTTTGGTGAAATTTCCGTACAGTTATCCGTTTCAGGTGTAATAATGACTATCTGCATAATTTTTAGCTTTGGTGTCTGTTTGTCTGTTTGTTTGTCTGTCCTTCTATAACTTGAAAACTACTGGATATATGTCCACCAAACTTCATATTTAGAATCCACCTGTCCTTGGGTAGGTTTTAGCGCAAATATCGTTTCTAAATCCCTGAACTGAGTGGGGATTTTTACGAAACCGAACCCGTGATTTTGCACTCCCTCAAAGTATACACAACCGAACTTAATGGAAATCTACCTGAATTAATGAAAATTAATTTCTAAACCTTTTTTTTCTCATGTGCATCATTTCGATAACAGGATTTAATAAGGGAGATATAATTAACGGACCGTTTTTCGGTACAAATTCCAGCGGACTTAACGCAAGAGCGGGTGCATGTAAAGCGTATTTCTTACAACTTGAAAACTACTGAAGATATTTTAACCAAACTTTATATATAGCATCCATCTGTCCAAGGGTAGGTTTCCTTGGTGTCTGTTTGTTTGTTTGGTTCTTTGTTTGTTTGTCTGTTGGTCTGTTTGTCTTTCTATAACTTGAAAACCACTGCATATATTCCACCAAACTTCATATTTAGAATCCATTTGTCCTTGGGCGGGTTTAGGGCAAATATTGTTTCTAAATCCCTGAACTAATTGGGGGTTTATACGAAACCGAAACCGTGATTTTGCACTCCCTCAAATTATACACAACCAAGCTTAATGGAAATCTACCTGCCTTAATGGAAATTAATTTCTAAACCTTTTTTCTCATGTGCATCATTTCGATACCAGGATTAATAACGGAGATATCATTAACGGACCGTTTTTCGGTACAAGTCCCACCGGACTTAACGCAAGAGCGGGTGCGCGTAAAGCGTATTTCTTACAACTTGAAAACTACTGAGATATTGGAACCAAACTTTATATTTAGCATCCACCCCTCCAAGGGTATGCTTTAAGGTTTATACCATTTCAAATTCCCGGAATGGACTGGGGTTTTATAGGGGACCGAAATGGTGATTTTTACTCTCCCACAAGACCAACCTGACTGAAAATCGATCAAACTGTTTGGAAATCCAATTCTAATTTATTTTTCTCATGTGTATTTTCCAACGTGAGGATTAATAAGTGAGATAACATGAAAGGTCGGTTTTCATAGCCCAAAAGGTGTTATACGTGGAGCAGATTCCTTATCTATCTAGATAAATCATACCGTAACGACCGTGTGTCTGTGCATTGACTATTTTGGCGAAATTTCCATTCAGGTTTCCGTTTAAGGGGTAATAATGACCACCTGCATATGTTTTACCTATAGTTTCCTGGAAGTCCTAAATTTTAACCCCCCCCCCACCTCGCCCAAAATCAAGATTGCCCCACAATCTGCCACACGAGCTGAATAATTGAAATTAAGCAAATGTATACGTTTTAGCCGGTAACCTACGGAAAACTTCCATGATCTTTAAATATTTCACTTTTATGCCGAATAATATCGAAATATAGGCAATTTAATGACGGTGCAGACCTTCGTTTCGAGGTATTTCGCGGCTAAACGGTAAGTCCTATCACAAAACGGATGGCACGATCTCCGTTCAATTTCGAGTGATCTACAACTTTGGTCCTGTGGTATTTTGTCGTATCAACCTCTCTCCCTTATAGGGTAGATTTGGCTGTATATTTCGATGGTTCATAAATTTTGTGCTTTTTACACGTGTATTACTTAGTTTGACACACTTATAGGAAAGGTAGAGTAATCGAATTTTGCGCGCACATTGACACGACCAATGGCTATATGCGAACCCAAGTTCATGATTCTAGCTTCCACATAAGTATGTGAAAATAATATAAAATGATGAAAATGTACCCACATTTCAACCCATTCAAATATCGTAAATCAATCGAACCCATAAATATGTGAGATACGAGAAAATGTTTTAACACCAAACATGTAGAACGATAAAAGGGACGTCTGAGGGTGCAAACCGTTTGTTGGTATGATGTACCGTTTAGGAGCAGTAAATCTCGAAATGAAGGTTTGCACTTTCAAACGTGCCCATGCTTATCTTTCATCTATATACATATAATCGCAACGACCGTCTGTCTATACATTGGCTATTTTGGCGGAATTTCCGTACAGTTATCCGTTTCAGTTGTAATAATGACCATCTGCATATTTCTTAACTTTGGTGTCTGTTTGTCGATTTGATTTTATGAGTTTTTATAACTTGAAAACTATTGAATATACTATATTTCTACCAAACTTGATATTTAGAATCCACCTGTCCTTGTGTAGGTTTTAGGGCCAATATTATTTCTGATTTCCTAAATGTACTGGGGGCTTATCCGAAACCGAAACCATGATTTTGCACTTCCTTGAGATATGCACATCCGAAATTAATCGAAATCTACAATCCTTAATGGAAATCAATTTCTAAAACTTTTGTTCTCATGTGAATTTTTCGACAGGAGGATTAATAAGTGAGATATCATGAACGGTTGGTTTTGCAGGTTAAGTCCAGCGGACGGAGCCAAAATGTGTTGTACGTGGAGCAGATTACTTATCTATCTATATAAATAAAATCGTTACGACTGTGTCTGCCTGTACATTGACTATTTTGGTGACATTTTCGTACAGATACCCGTTTGAGGGGTAATAATGATCGTCTGCATATTTTTTTTGTTTAATTTCCTTAAAGTCATAATTTTTAACCCTTCACCCAAAATCCAGATTGCAGCATAATCTGCCAGGCAGGCAAGAAAATTGAAATTTGGCAAAATTATACGTTTCAGCCTGTAACGAACGAAAAACTTCACAGATCTTTAATTTTTCATCCTAGAAGAATATCGAAAATGGAAGCAATTTTAATGATGGTGCAGACCTTCGTTTTGAGGTATTTCGTGGGATAAACGGGAAGTCCTATCACATAACGGATGGCAGAATCTTCGTTGAATTAGGAGTGATCTTCAACCTTGGTCTTATGACTTTTTGTCGTATCTGTATCGCTTGTACGTTAGATTCGTCTCTATTTCTCGATTTTAAGTAAATTTGGATTCTTTACCTGTATAATTCATACTTTCAGTCACTTACAGGAAATATAGTATGATCAAACTCTACACGAACATTGGCCCACCCAGTACCCATACGTGAGCCAAATGCTATGTCACATAATTATCCGAAAAGTAATGCAATGTAAGATAATCTTACACAAATTTCAACCTATTCAACGTTTCTGACTCAATC
Organism: Anabrus simplex; assembly: GCF_040414725.1. NCBI lineage: Eukaryota > Metazoa > Arthropoda > Insecta > Orthoptera > Tettigoniidae > Anabrus > Anabrus simplex. The sequence continues at coordinate 1,512,334,488 of NC_090265.1, read as the reverse complement.
TGACCCATGAATAGATGAGATGCGAGAAAATATCATAGGACCAGCCATTTAGATCGCTAAATACTGCGCTTTACGGTACAATCCTTTGTCAATATGACGTACCGTTTAGCAGCAGTTAATCTGTAAATGAAGGTCTGCAATATTGTAAACATGCATATACTTTCGTATACCCATCTATATATATTCATTGATGTCGATTTGTAGCGATCGAGAAAGGGTGTGTCTGCTATTGTAATCAGTACTCCCTACACCGACTTTGACTGCTGGCAGTAGGAATGGGGTCCTTCTCCAACTCCTGTCTAACTGGCATTAGTAAGGAGGGCCTACCATTTTAATGAATAATTCACTTCTCGATTTGTCTTACAGAAGGCAACAGATCATGCAGTTTTGTTCGAAAGTCCCCTGCACTATTGTGCTTGGTTCTAGGCCAGGGTGCCATTATAAACAAATCTAAAATTTGACTGGCAGCAATAAAAAGGCCTGTCATTATAATGATAACTGTACAACTCAATTTTGACTGGTGGTAGGGAAGTTTCCTGCTATTATAATAAAAACTCCTCAACTGTAATCTGTCTGAAAGTAGGAAATGGGTCTGCAATTGTAACTAAAACTCCCCAAATCGATTGTGACCACGCAGTAGGCAATGGGGCCTGCAATTATAATGTAAACTTGCCAACTCGATTGTGAATGGCAGTAGGCAAGTGAGCCTGCCGTTATCATCACAACTCCGCAACCCACACTTTACATTGGAAGCAACGTATGGGAACCTCCCGTTGCTATTTCTCGGATAACGCTAAGAGACATGCAATTTTAAAACAATCTCATTTACTGCACGCACAGTCTTTACGTCGAAATCCGTATACAATGTAGAATACCGTAGGGAAGCACGGGTACATTTGCTAGTTTTATAATAAGGTTAAAAGTTAATATGACCTATTTCAATCAATTTAGGCGAAAGACGGAGACTTAAGGAGAACGCTTTACCTTCGATATTTTCATGGTGTGGCACCGGTACCTTGGAAATAACTCAGAGAGCAAGAAGATATAGAAGTGGGAAAACAGCCATAACACCGTGTGCGGTACGGTACCCTGAATCTACAGTGACCTATAATTTGACACTGGAGCACCATCAATTTCAGACTTCCTGAACAGGAAATAACTCATTACTTCCAAATTTGAAATTTTTATACCGGTATTTGTCTTATGGTCTAAAACAAGATCCTGAAACTCGTGCGCTACACGGAAATGAAGTTCAGTTGTACTGGATGTAGCCCCAGGCACTGCTGTCACACCAATGTCGTACCTTATGTACGCCTGTACCCGGTAAAGAAAAGAAAAAATACCGTATTAGGAATGTTTAAAAAATGCTATTTGTACTTTAAGAATTCAATCTTAGCAAAAACTCTAAAAGAAGTTGCTGCATTTATTCCTTACTGGTACCTTTCAATCAACTCTTGCATTTTTGCAGATAATTTTCGCCCCTTTTCTTTAATTCTGTTTCCAAATCCGCAATTGTCATTGGACCTATACCATTTTCCGTCTTGTTGAAAACATTAGCAGATTATGGCAACTCCATTTTAATGCATTTAAAGCAAAAGATTAGTTTCGATGATCGCAAATTTAGGAATACTCCATGTCTCATGTAAAACAATCGAGCAGCGGAAAGCGCATACCGGATATTACCATTACGCTGCCTAGCGGACAAGTTTTGCGTGATACATCCCTATTATCATGTATTCTCTTTAACTTCGTTTTCGAAATCGATGTTTAACGGCGTATCGAGTTTTTTAATTGAATATTATTACCTTTGTGATAGTTTGAACGGATATCCATGGGAAATACTGGGTCTATTATCTACCCGAATATAAAGGTGCGGAAGTTACAATTCCTTATAATCTGCCTTTATAAGTATTATACCATCGAACCTACAGATATTTAAAATGTTTAAAACCTTAATATTATTTCCTAAACCTAAATTCGAAACAAAGTACACCTAGCTAGCCTACTTTACCTAGAAAACGTAATCTACTGAACACCACTTATATAAAATTCAAATATTTATCACTACTCCCAATTTCCACTAACAAGTACTAAACACCAATATATAAATGGTACTAAATGGACCACACACACAAAATAAAACAATTTCGGTAGGTTTTAACCACTTTATCACTACGATAATGCAAGAGCACTCGCAAAGCGGAGCATCAATCGCGTCTATTGTTGCTGCATGCAATGTTGATTACATTGAAGGTTTGCTCCCTTCAGTATCTCACGTAACTGTACAACCAGATGCTTGTGGCACACAAATTATAAACAATGTGCTAGTTTCTGTTGTCAGCACCATGGTAAAAAGAAGAAACTTAACAATCAAGCAGCTGTACCTAGAGAATAACCATACAGTTCTGCAATTGGACAGTGTGCATTCTACTTTTGAAAAATTACTTGAAAGTTCTGTTGTATGCTCAAAGTGATTTAATTGCAAGGGTTCACCTAGCCAGAAAAAAAAACAGCCGTATGTGATACAACATCTCGATCACACCATTTTAAAGAGCTACGAAGCCGTTTCAACACTCATCCCTTCGCCCAGGAAAGGTTGCTGGCGATCCAAGCGACACAGGTACACGTGCTGTGAAATACTTTTCTGGTGGCTCTATTCATTTCCGACTTCCAGCTTCTTTCAGTAAGGAAACCGTGATCTGCGTCAGAATCCGTGGGAGTACCACCATACTCTATCCAACACCGACAATAATCTCCGCAGGAAAGTACAAATGTTTGTTTGCATTAACAAATGTAATTCCCAAAGATCACTACTCATTCTACAACAATCTTTCTCACGAGAAGTAACAAGCAGTTTAATGTACTGTATTATTGAAGTATTCACGACTAACACTTCCTTATTTGTTTATTTTAGAGTCAATTATTTCATTTGCAGGCTAAATCGACAAATATTTGGCATTTATAGAATCTGAATTCCAATCAGACTATTGTGCGTAAAACCTGCTATGTAAATTCTAATTTCATGAAATATCTGTCATGTTGTCCCCACATAGCCACCAAAATCTGGTGATGCTCCAACTAGCCAGTCACTCAGGCGTGTCCGGACCTAACTCTCTAAGCAAAGTCTGAAAGTTACCGCTAATACAAATTTTGTGGAACATACACTTCGACAGACGAACATTGTATAACGGGTTAAGCTATCTACTAAAATAATGGGCAACAGTTGGTGAAAACAAATTCAAAACAAATTCCTAATTTATTCAAAATACCTACAAACAATAGTAAGGCAAATACATGAATTTAAAATGCAGATTAATCATCCCAAATCCAATAACTCTCAATCTCACTGCGTTTATAAACGTCCAGAGTCCTTTACGACAATCAAAATGAAAGTTACCTCTACATTCTTGGTTTTTCTTTTTGCTACTTGCTTTACGTCGCACCCACACATTCTTGGCTTTAACATACGTGGTGTTGAGTTTTAATGGAAGTGACGTGAATTTTATTTCTCATCGAACACATGAGTGGCTAATTTCATATCCACAAAAATATGTGGTGAAATCCTAACCGACCTCTATGTGAATATTTATGGTATTGCTAACAACTAAACTCTAATAATTGGTTAAATGAATCGCATTAAGTTAATTATTATACGCAACACATTATCTTACAATCAAATATATAGAATCCCTAACGTGGCTTTCAAGTCACCACGGACACAAGTTCTTTACAACGCAAATTAAATCATCAAATCATATATATGCACTCACAGTACCTGAAAACATAATGTCAGTTTCGCACACAGACCAAAATACACAACATTTACACTCGTCCATCAAATACTCCTCGCCTGCCATGCATGCCGACGATGATTGACACTAATATGAACCTGGGATATCCCTTTCCGTGTCTCGGACACCGAAACATTCCCTCGTGCTACCTATCTTTCGAAGGGATCACGCTCGCTACACTCCCCAACTTATTAAATGACGATGCGGACAATTACTACTCATAGGCCTACATTTATAACAATGCTTGGGATTTTAATTATTTCCTCGCCAGACAATACGCTAGTCCTGACGGCATTACTCACTAGGAGATCACACATACTCCCTCCTCTCAATACGTTCGACGCATATCAATGACCATGGCCATCCAATCCGTGTATATACCTTGAAGAGCTCAATTCTCAATATCACTATCATTTCCCAAGGCCTGTCAATACATTAATTTATTTACATCGAAGATTTCTATGCAATCCGCTACATTTAGTATTACAACCCTTTTCCTCACGATTATTATGGCATTGAATGAAGACTCTGTCCACATCTATCTGTAACATTCTACTTAGTTCGATGACCTCCTACTGTGTTCATTACTCCTTCGACGATGTCACCTATCTACTGAATTTCTATCTCACGGCTAGATTCATTTCTTGATGACATAAATTTAATAATTATCAACACCTTTCCTGAGTTAATCTAACACTTTGATATTCACTAAGCGATTCTCCTACCGATTAATATCGAAAACTGACAACATGGACATAACGACCAATTTCATTTTCTAACACACGGAGAAATTTCATACATTTGCATGCAAATTATCATTCACTTCAAAAGCATGCATATTACTCGATCACACTAGATCTGACATTACATGGGAGGCTTGTCTGCGCGTTTAATGATCCAGCTTCCTCTGAATGAGACACAATTGTGAACATTAATCTTCACTTATTTACGTTTATTACAAAATGACATGCATCTTTACTTTTTTCTATACCGACAAAACAAGATGATATGACATGAAATGGATCCGATCCATTAACCAATTTTAGATTTTCACCCTTATTTTACTGGCGGTTGTCTCTTAGAAATGAATTTTTTTTAAAAAGACTACTATTTACAAACCGCTCTAAATACCTGCGTAGAGTACTCCATAATTAAAATGGTATTTGCTACTCAGCTTTCATGGTACGCCTCGCCTTAGGTAGGAAGACCCCATCCTTCTTATGCGATCATGGTCACTGACATAGGATGTCCAGGAATCAGGTCCATTTTCATTCTGGACCAGTTGGCGCTGATCATCGCTGTGTTCTCGTACCGGATCTGCTGATTCTGCGGCTGGGTCTACTGGTCCACCTGTACAACGGTATCTCGGTGGTAGCCTGGTAACACTTTATGACTGTTGTTACCTATTGTCTATGGTTTAGCTACTATAGCATCCTAAAAGATTAACTGGCATTAATCTAGGTGCTATCATAGTCTGTTTCCATCTGTTCACAGTTCATAAGTTTATCAGTTGATTCACGCCGAGGTCGCCCGACGGAACATTTCCAGCACTGCTTATAAAAACAGTTCTGTACTCTCGGAATACGATATCGGCACCTCGACGTTGGGCAAAACCACGCGTACTGTCATGCCGCTAGGCGAATTGCTAATTTCCACTAACGAACATGTTCCGCACGACTCAGTCGCGAAATGAGACCTTTTGTTGTGACTGACTGTCTGTCCGAATAGTACTCTATTTCAAGTCTAACTCGTCATGACGCTCATAATGAATACGTAGAACTGTCAATTGTAAAAGTGTCCACCCCAAGCACAAATGTTCAAGATAGACCTGCTTCATGAGTACACGTTCAAACAAGTGCGTTCATGCCCAAGTAAAGTCCAGGGTGCCTACGCAGCTCCATAACACGAAGTAAAAAGTAAATACCTAAGTTCAAGTAAAATGTAAGAATGTCAGAGTCCCAAACTAATCTCAGAATGTCTCGGAATTATGTCGGAATGTCCTAGACTACTGTCAGAATGTCTCACCGTGCTCCGTGCCACTAAATTTATCATTTCGGTTACTTTCCTGAATATTCTTCACTTCGGTTTCTCTCGGTCTCCTCCAATCACCAAGTGATAATAAATATCACGTTTCCTCTCATTGGTAGACCGGTTGTACGTCCTCTCCTGGGGCTCTTGGATTCTATTCCTCCCCTGATCACGTAGGCCAGGGTTAGAGACTTTCTACCCTTTTGTTCGAGCTTCGCATTTTCCTTGACCCAAAATCTATCCGTCCCGTCCACGCTCGTCCAAGTTTGTTGTGATTTTATAACTGGGCTCAACTGCGTTTCTTTACAAATTTTGTATAACGTTTTCGTCGCACCTTTTGCCATCGTTAGCCTGGATATCGAGTGTATTGTTTCCCCTAGTTCTTTTGTCTTGCCGTGAGCCCACATTTTTTTTTCTCTGTTCACACCCGTTTTTTAAGAAAATTTATGACTGGGATATCATTTTTACCACCCGTTTGTTCTCGCTCAAGCCGCTGGTAGACCAACCCTCGGTTTTCTCTTACTTTTCTATTCAAATATTGTTTTATTGTCCAACTTTACGAAATAAATATAATTGATACCAAGATACTCTTTCAATGAGCTTGCATTGATACGGGATCAATCTGGCTAATTAATATCACATTTCGTAATGTCATGACGTGATAATATATTATTTTTCAATTATTTATAATTCAACTTCATTATCTCGTGCAATTAAAGATTTTTATGAAGTATTTGATGCCCGATATCCCATTCAGATAGATATTTGTGTCTCCCAAAGTTTTGCATTTTGCACATAGCAGAAAGTACATTTACACCGATATACAAGTATAAGACAAGTTTGCAGATTAGATTCAATTGCACCACTACTAATTTATACATTTTTAAAAACATTAAGTCATAACAATAAAACATTGGTTTTTAATAGATGAAGTCATTTTTACAATTGTATCAAGTAGTGTATACCATGAAATAGACCCTAAAAATAATTTTCCTCTCTCCTGAAAAATTTCTGATTTGCTGCTGTAACCCTTTATGGGGGTATATGTATATATATATATATATTTATAAAGACTGCCGAGGGAAATCCAAAGTATCGGTGACACCGAGTACTTTCAAACGGTAGGTAGTAATATTACGCAGCGAGTAAAACGCCAAATTGAGAATGGAGGCCGTGGTAAAAAAAGAGATCTCCAATAAGCATTCCAGAATAACCACAGATAGCGCAGTGGAGAGCATGCTAGATAATATTAGAAAATTAAAAGAGAATGGGAGGAGAAATAAGGGACATGACGGGTGAAAATAGATGAGAAACCAAGATAAAATTTGGAAATAGATATATTAGAAGAATTAAATCAAGCTCTTGCAATATTACATGAATAGAAGTCTGTACAAATACGGAATTTTCCCAACCACATATAATACGAATTTGTTACACCAAGAATAAAATATCCAAGAGAATGAAAGCAAATAAGAGAATAGGCCAGGAGAGGAAAGGGATAGACAAGAAGAGGATGAATACGGTACAAAGAGAAATGTTGAACAACTAGAAAATAGCTCCAAATGCAACATAGAAGTATTTACAATAAGGACATTATCAGTTTGTCATACCTCATCTTGAACCAAGTAGTTCTGCCCGAAAATGGAGAGTCCAGGGCACATGTCGCTAAGGACGGAGAAGACGTTAAAGGTTCCTCCCTCCACACAGGCCAAAGTTCATCTCAACACATTCAGAGGAACGCCGGGTATTTATAGTGTGGAATAATGAGAAATATGTCTGGAAGATTCCAGAGGTTAGTGGAGCATGCGTGACAAAGCAGGCGATGTCACATGACATCAGGCGGCAAAAAGGAAGTTAGTTTATCGTAGATCGTAAAGGTGGATAGAGCAGAGTTCGTGCAAGGTATGATGTGTGCAAATTCACATACGTATGTAAGTTCCAGTTGAAGAGAAAATGCGGTTTATATCATGATGAGGGTAAGTCCATATTAATAGTAGAAAAGGGTTATGTGCGTGGCGAGGTTCATACCAGTAGTTGCCGGTGAAGTGAGAAGTCCGTTACACTGCTTACATACTTATTCCGGGGAAGTCTTCAATTACCTAAGAGGGATTCGGTTCATATTTTGTCTGTTTATCGGTTACAGTAACAGGGGATAACCGATAAGTAGATTTTTTTTATGTAACTTGGTATTTGAGTATAAAGGCGAGAAGGATCTTAGTTGTATTAAAAAACCTCAGCATGTGTGTGAGGAGACGGGGTGCTTCAGAGGAAGCCTGAAACATGAAACGTACCCCTCTTAAGGGTTTTACGAGAAAATTACTCGTGACAAAATTTATTTGATGTTTGAAACATTATTTAAAAAATTTATTTCGTCAGGGAGAAAAGGGAAATATCAGGCGAAGAGGAATACCTGAACACAAAGAAAAATATATAAGCTTAACATAACTCCGCTATTTGAAGAAAATCTCCGATAATCGATACTTCTTCCGCAGCTTATCCTCCATTATGCATTGTCTCTGTTTCTAATACGTCTATTCCATCGTACTCTGTCCTGGGCTATTTCATTATTTATGTTCTTTTCCATCAGGTCTTTTCGCACCACGTCCATTCACATCTTATTTGGACGCCCACGCTTTCTTTTCACTTGAATTTGCATGCGTGCAATCTTCTCTCCGAAGTAGTTATTATCCCTCGGCATCAGATGGTCAAAATACTTTCATCTTGCCTCCTGAATCTTTTCCCCGATGTTGGTAGTTTATATTTCGGAGGTGATCCTTTCTGGTGACACCACACATCCATCGAAGCAACCTCATCTCTGCTACCTCTAGCTTGTTGATATCGATCGTTCTTCCATAGGGACACTGCTTGAATGGCGTGCTACGTAGCTCCTCTTACGATTGTCCTGTAAACTTGCGCCTTCACGTTTTATTGGCACATTACTGTCGCAGAGCAATCCTGAAATCTCTCTCCAGTTCCTCCATCCTGCTTGTATTCTAGACGACACTTCCATTGAAATATCTCCATCCTGTTGTATAATCAATCCCATGAGACGAAACTCAGCAACCGGCTTGATTGCATCATCTTGCAACTCCAGAGCTTGCACTAAAGTTACCCTTCGTCTGCTTTACAGCATAGATACTCGATTTGCTTCACTTCATGTTTCTTTCTTCCACAACCCTTATACACCGTTCCAGCTTGTTTGTATGCAACCCTTTATTTAGCACACAGAGCTATGAAATCTGGGTATAACAAGATTCAGGATGCTTCCTCCCTCACCTCTTCGGTCAGCACTTCCATGAGGACACAAAACATGAAGGGACTCAGGGCTGACACTTGTTCGAGTTCAACCTTTACCTCAAGGCTATTTGACTCTCTCAGACAGCTTCTGACTCTAGTTTTAATATTTATTGTGTCAGCCCAATGTACATTTCTGGCACCATTTATTTCCTCAGACACCTACTAACTGCTAGTCCGGAAGCCATATCATACGCTATCACTAAGTTTTTTTTTTTTTTTTTTTTACAATGTGCTTTACGTCGCTCCGACACAGATAGGTCTTATGGCGACCACGGGACAGGACAGGGCTAGGAGTGGAAAGGAAGCGGCCGTGGCCTTAATTAAGGTACAGCCCCAGCATTTGCCTGGTGTGAAAATGGGAAACCACGGAAAACCATTTTCAGGGCTGCCGACAGTGGGGTTCAAACCTACTATCCCCCGAATACTGGATACTGGCCGCACTTAAGCGACTGCAGCTATCGAGCTCGGTCTATCACTAAGTCTACGAACGTCAATTTTAACTCCTTTTGTTTCTCTCTGAACTGTTCCATCAGTTGTCTTAACACGAGGATAGCATACGTTGTTGATCGATCAGGCATAATGCCGAACTTATACTTTGCGATAAACATATCCTCTCCCAGTCGGCCATCGACGATTCTTTCCCCTATATTCATAGTATGAAACATAAGTTTCATTCCCCTTCAACACTTGCAGTTCTGCGTGTCCCCTTTGTCCTTGTATATAGGGGCACTTGTACTGTCCTTTCCTGCGTCAGGCAAATTTTCATTAAGAGATCCCACGGTGATCAGTTCCTTCTTTCACGAATGGTTCTCCATACCTCCATATTTGGAACCACTGGTTTTCCATTCTTCATCCTATTTACAACCTGCTCCACTTTCTGTCTGCTGGTAATCTGTGTTAAACAATCATTTGGCCTTTCATCTTCTCTATATGATCTATCACCTTCCACATTCAGCTTTCAAGGTAGAGGGAGTTTTTCTCATCAGTTGGCCGGTAGGTGCACCCAGTTTACCTGCCTCGCGTTGACTAATCACTTCCCGTTACACAGTGCAACGACAGCACGGGAATACCCGCACTTCGCAGTTCAGGTCCGTGCTTAGTAAATGTTGATTTGTCTCTCCAACTGTTCTCTAGTTGTGAAGTGTTACTTCGGGGTATAATTCTCACAATGCCTCCACATGTATACGCGGTAGAGGAAATGGTATTTCTGTACGAAAATTATGTGAAAACAGAATCTTGGAGGGAAGTCTTTGGGCTATTTGTAACGCAATTTTCAGGTGTACGCCCGCCACACAGAGACACCGTGCGGAAACTCGTAAACAAATTGAGAGGAACTGATTTTTTTACTCGATAAGAAGCGAAGTGTTTAAAAATGTGTAGTTAACGAGACAAAAGTGAATGAAATTGTAGAAAGATTAGAACAGACGCCTCCCAAACCCATAAGACGATTTGGACAAGATTTCGAACAGCTCAGCATGGTGGACTACGAAAATGTTAAAATTGAAGAAGTGAATGAACATATCCGGAGAGAAATTACGGAAGACGAACTTATGCGTGTGAATCACAATTTCTTAAGACGATGCCAGAAATGTGTGAATGCAGAAGGAGAACATTTCCAACAACTCCTGTCATAAGGTGCGAGCTTATTTTCTTAATTATTAATGATTAATTTTCTTAATTGTTCTTTTCTTAATTTTAATTTTTATCCCTTGTCGTACACGGATAAAGTGAGTGAAGTGTTGTCCTTGTCGCTATGCTGCGGAGCGGGGAGTGATGAGTCAACGGGAGGCAGATAAGCTGGGCGTGCCTGCGGGGCAACCGATGAGAGTAACTTACTGTACTCTTTATTACAGTGACGATACCTCATTTCCACTGACTTCTGTAGTCTCTCTTCGGTTCTCTTCCCAGTCTGATCACCCTTAGTCGAGTATTAACCTCTTCTGACCTTAACAGTTTTAGGAGAGCGAGGTAGATTTTTATTTCTCTTCGCTTCGTAGTCTTTAAACAATGACCTCTTTTGTGGAACGGGTTGGAATTAGTCCTCATGCAACAAATATCCCAGGGGAGCCAGAAAGGACTAATAGATTAATGTCACACTAATACATCGAAGGTCTTCGTGGCCAGAGAGAGCCAGGAAACAAGTACATCACGACAAGCCGCTGGCAGGGTGGTTCTGCACCCCCTACGTCCCTTAGAATATCAGCAACAACATGAAAAGACGGCAGAAACGTAATCATGCACATGCTAAGTTATGGTTCCGCAAATGATGGGTACAACAAATGATTCAAGAACAAGATTATTAAGCCTTGCATACTGAAGGATCAAGGAGTTGAAAATGAAAACCTACAACCTGTTTTCCAGTCATTGACCGAGTCAGGGATGAAATTAATGAAGCTCCCATCTTGCAGCGAGGATAGGAATTGTGCCGGCTGCCGAGGCCTGTCGCAGTCCTCTGGGTCAATGATTAATGACTGACAGATGAAATGAAATGATATTGGAGAGTGTTGCTGGAATGAAAGATGACAGGGAAAACGGAAGTACCCGGAGAAAAACCTGTCTCGCGTCGGTTTTGTCCAGCACAAGTCTCACATGGAGTGCCCGGGATTTGAACCACGAAGCTCAGAGTTGCCCCTGAGCCAGGGAGGCTGCTAAGGATCAAGCAATTACGCAGAGATATTTCTTGACAATATTCTTAGTTCTTAATGTGAGTGCACTTGCTTTAATTAAAAAAATATTACAAACTGTTTGCCAATCAACATTCGGTGCAATTTCTTGCTCTCCTAGCTCGAGTGACACTAGGTTTTATGATCTTAATGGAATTCCTTATTCCTTATAACAATGTGGATTAACAACAATAATATCAATAAAAAGGAAAAACGGACGGAAAATATTATATGACATGATTCTGAGTTCGTTCAAGTGGAGTTACGTGTATGTAAAATAAATTCCATGGAGGTGGATATGATAAGTTGAAATTAGAATGAAGAGAAATTGGGTAAATGAGAAGGTACTTCCGTATTCATTCATTCACATAGTAATAAATGATCTCCGGTAAGACAGTCCTAAATAGTTATATTCTTTTAAAGTTAACTTGTAATTGGAATGAGGTTTTCCCAGCCTGTGAATGCATTCGGTTCATCCGAGTTACGAATTTAAATTTAAAATCGTATGGCAGTTTGGAATATTGTGCGCTCAGCCTCGATTATCGCACTTGAGAAGGAGTGGGAGTTAATATTCCACTCTTTTCTATTTTAGATGCTTGAGATACAGTATGTTCTAAATAGACGACGACCACTTCCTTGTAAATCCTACTTTTGTTCTCGGCATCTTTTATGCGAGAAACTAGTTTTCAAAGTAGTTTTTTGGTGTTGGGACAATTTAATAATACTCATGCTAAGAGCGCTCCAATTCCGCTATTTCTCTCTCATTCTCCTCAACCTGATGGTTGGTGGGTAGCATGACTGTACTCGTCCAACGACCTTCTATCCTGAGCCAGCTGCTTGATTAGTTGATATGGACGTCGCCCTTTAATGCCATCGAGGAACCCTGCTCTAGGTCGTCCTCTTCTAGTCTTTCCTTCCAGTTTCCCTTCAAGCAGTGTGGTGCACCATTATGAATGCCGGATTAAATGACCTGTCCAACTACATCTTCTTTTCGCGATCATTTTCTCTAGACTGATGGTTTCTTCAGCTCTCTTGAGAACTTCTTCATTTGTTAGCCTGTAAGTCCAGGGAATTCGTAACATTCGACGCCAGCACCACATTTCAAATGCATTTATTCTTATCAGCCTGTAATAGAGTCCAGGTTTCAGAGCCATAGGTCGCAATGCTCCAAATGAAGCTCTAAATGAAATGCTTTCTTACTGGTAGTGATATTTCCTTGGAGGTCAATAGGCTTCTTTTTTTATTGAAAGCTTCTTTAGCCTGGGCTATTCGAGAACGGACGTCCTTTTCACACCTCCCATCAGATGTAATGATGCTTCCCAAATAACTGAACTGATTTACTTGAGTCAATTCTTCTCCTTCCAACCAAACATTAACATCCTGTTTACCATCCGGAGTACATTTCATTATCTTGGTTTTTGTTTTGTTAACCTTCATATTACACTTTAATTTTAGTAGATCATTCTGTTTCTTTAGTGAGGTCTCTATCTATATTGGATGCATTTATGTATTTTTCATGTATGGGTTTGGCGTCAGGAATGGCATCTGGCTTCTGAACAGGGCCAAGTCTACACTGGGACAGTTCACACCTACGGCTCCGCTGGGGCGTGGTAAAAGCGGCGGAAGTGTAGGTGGTAATTATGTACGTACTACACTCACTGACAAAAATGTTAAACACCTGGAAGGAAAGGAGGAAGCTGCAAGTGTTCAGAGGTTATCAAGTGAAACGGACAACGAAGCTGGCAGTACGAACACACTGCTGGTCCTTTGTAGTCAGATGGTGCACCCCCTTGGGCAAGGAAATGGTCATCGTCTATTTAGGACACATCTCATTGCACTATTAGACCACCGGGCTACATACAGCCAATATGATGCAACTTTCAATATCTGTCAAGTGCTGATAACGTTATATCACACGATCACCCTTCACAGTGCTCACTAAACATATCACACTGCGCACGCCTCGCGCAGGCCTAACAACACGCTCACAACACTAACGATCGCCATTCTTGCCGTTAGAGGTCATTACATTCCCGCCGATAGTATGCACGTATAACCGGGAGAGTTGGCCGTGCGCGTAGAGGCGCGCGGCTGTGAGCTTGCATCCGGGAGATAGTAGGTTCGAATCCCACTATCGGCAGCCCTGAAGATGGTTTTCCGTGGTTTCCCATTTTCACACCAAGCAAATGCTGGGGCTGTACCTTAATTAAGGCCACGGCCGCTTCCGTCCAACTCCTAGACCTTTCCTATCCATCGTCGCCATAAGACCTATCTGTGTCGGTGTGACGTAAAGCCCGTAGCAAAAAAAAAAAAAAAAAAAATGCACGTGTATGAAATTATGTCGACAACGGACCATTCTTTCCAGTTGCTACCTTTTTTTGTTTGTTTGTGAGTGTATAATCACGTTCACATTTCATAATTCGTGATTATTATTTAAGCGACAAACCGATGAGCCCTTTGTATTCCAATATTCTGATCAGAAGTCTCTACGCATCGCATACTTCAACGAAGTCATGATACCCAAGAATCGTCAGATTCTCACTTTTTTTTTTTTTTTGCTAGGGGCTTTACGTCGCACCGACACAGATAGGTCTTATGGCGACGATGGGATAGGAAAGGCCTAGGAGTTGGAAGGAAGCGGCCGTGGCCTTAATTAAGGTACAGCCCCAGCATTTGCCTGGTGTGAAAATGGGAAACCACGGAAAACCATCTTCAGGGCTGCCGATAGTGGGATTCGAACCTACTATCTCCCGGATGCAAGCTCACAGCCGCGCGCCTCTACGCGCACGGCCAACTCGCCCGGTAGATTCTCACTAAAGATGCCACTGTACAAATTCTCGTTAATTCATGTGGGCCTACAATGCCAGTAAGATCTTCCAATTAGAAAGTCGTGAGAGAAAACTTGTAGTTTTATTTGACTGCTGAAATCCCAATCAAAGGAAAGTGTCGTTATATTTCAATAATTCCACATGGACCGGCAGGCATTTAAATCACGACCACTTCGATAGGAAATCAGTGACAATTCCACTCGCATATCATGCCCCCCTAGAAAGTACTGTTTTGTGATTTTGACTGGATGCAAATATATAGGTCCTATTTACAACAGGAATTTCGTTTTAAACCATGAAAATGAAATGTCGTATGGCTTTTAGTGCCGGGATATCCCAGGACGGGTTCGGCTCGCCAGGTGCAGGTCCTTCTATTTGACTCCCGTAGGCGACCTGCGCGTCGGGTGAGAATGGAATTATGATGAAGACAACACATAAACCCAGCCCCCTGACATTGAAATTGACCAATTAAGGTTAAAATCCCCGACCCAGCCGGGAATTGAACCCGGGACCCTCTGAACCGGAGGTCAGTACGCTGACCGTTCAGCCAACGAGTCGGATGTTTTAAACCATGTAAATGGCTACACATACTTGCTTACATCCTCTGTTTGTGTTTCCTTTTATGAAGGCTTAGCTAGAAATGTTCCGGAATTTAGGCTGAAACCAGTCAGGAAGGAGTCTGCTGAAGTTTTCTAGGTCTGTCCCATCATAGTTTACTAATGAGATTCCTAACTAATCTCTCGCAAGCATCACGTTGTACTCTCTCGAAACGATTCATTTGCAGAGATTCATTGTCATCTTCGCTAAATTTAATCCTTCCTCACACAGTAAGAACCAATATTCATCCTGGAAATGTTCATATCCAAACTTGAAATTTATTTCTCATGCCATCCTCTCTCTAAATATGAAATAATTTTCGGGATAACTCGTTATGAGAATTGATTTCTCAGTGACAAACTTCAAAATTGCCAATGTAACACAGCAGGTAACAAAGTGTAGTCTTATTATTCAGTTGAGACGTAATACAAATTGTACATTAATGCTGGAATGTAAGATCTGATGTCGTTATTTGCAGTAGATTGTCTTCTGTTTCAAATTTAGATGGTAAAGGATACACTCCGGCTAGCCCGCTGAGTGAAGGGAAGATTACTGGACAGATTAGATCGGTACTATAACCACGATCAAAGGAGCACTCCGGCTGTGATGTGAGACTAAACATATCGGGGCAATCACGCTAAATGAAGGACTTTGAGAGAATGTTATGCAAAGAGCCCTCTCTGTTCTCTTTAGGGGTGCACACTGCTCACACAAAAGTTACAATTTCGGAGACACTACTGCCTTTTAGATGAAATGAAATACGTTTCACTCACAGATATAGGAGGGCGTAATTTAAATCAAACTCTATAGAACGTCTATATTCTTACACAGTGATGGAAAAGCCACTCCATGAAACTTAAAACTACTTCATAAGATTTTGAAATAATAATGTAAAATTCTCCTCGGTTAAAGCAGTTTTTCATGGCCGGCATCTCAGTGTTGGTAGAAGATGATGTTCTTTGCGCCTGTACATAATGGTCTCAATTGGTTTACAACATCAAGCTTTAAATGAGGTTCTGTACCAAGCATTTTACGCTACCTCCGAAGTTCAGTGGTGGGTGCAGCATTCGGTGAAATAAGAAGTTTTGTAAATACAACTGGTCCACGGCTATTGAATACCGGAACATATGGCAACAGTGAAAGGAATGCGAATAAAGAATTTTGGAAAAATGTCATTTTTGATCTTATCTTAACGTAAATAGCGAGAATTACAACTGAGTAGGTCGAATGGAAGTCTGTTGGAAGGTAGGGGAGCGCAAAGCTTCCACTAAAGGCCATTGTCTCGCCTAGAAATCAATATTTGGCGATTTTCTTAAACTGAAGGTTTAATTTAAGGTTAACCCACTATTTTGAGGGGAAAGAGTTATCAGATGGTAAAGAAGCGACCATGGAGGAGAAAATATGCACTTCCTCAAACAAAAAGCGACAAGCTGAAACTTTCTAAGTCCCTGAATTCAAGCGCTCCTGAAGGGGTGGAATCATAGTCTTAGAAAAGTCCTGGCTAGTTAATATACGGAGGTGTCTACATTATCTACAGAAGAGTACACATTTACGGGAGATTATTGACTAGGTAAGCACTGAAAAATATATACCAAAGACAAAAAATATTTCACTAGGAAAGAACATGGAACGGATAAAATTATTTACTTTCTGTGATACACAATCTCATTTATACACTAAAGAATTAATTTAAGGTGCTCAAATAGGAACTTCGTGCCGGCCAGCCGATAGGTCACAAACGCCCAATCCACCGCTGCATATAAATGGCGTCCAGGTGGCGACGCACTGCATTGGTAATGTGCTGGAATGCTCCATCATGCTGGGACCACATGCGCTGTGGGATATGGAATGCAACATCCTCTAGTAGCAGTGTTCGAGTGCCTTCCAGAAACTATAGATAAGATACGTCAGTTAATGTTATAATGCCTCCCAAAGTCACTGCCCAAACATTAACGAAAAACCGAACCTGGTGGTGGGAACGTCTCATATCATGGGGATTGTTCTTCAATCACACATGCGTGTTGTGAACATTTAAGAAGCCATTCCTAGTAAACTTTGAACGATATAGTATGTATGATTCAAGAAGTTTTCAGTTTGGCGATGGACCCATCCACAGAAGGCCATGTACCGTGCATAATCTCTCTCTAACAGGTGATGAACACGCTGCAGATGGTACGCAGTTTGCCGGTCTTTCCGCATTGTTCTTAGGACGGTCCAATGGGACACTCCCACCATTGGCGCGACTTGGTGAGTACTCCTGCCGGGGTCCTCTGCAGTCATTTCTGACATGCGATCCCCTGCATAAAGACCACGTCTTGGTCCACCACTTTCATGCCAGGGCATGACATTTATAGTGTCAGCTATTATTTGTTCAGCTCCTACAAGACAACCTCTTACTGGAAGAGACGAGAACGAAGTGAAATTATTAACATAGAGAAGTCAGAATTTGGACTAGGATAGACAATCTCTTCAGAAGAGACGACAACGAAGTGAAATTATTGACATAGAGAAGTCAGAATTTGGATTAGGATAGACAATCTCTCCAGAAGAGACGAGAACGAAGTGAAATTATTGACATAGAGAAGTCAGAATTTGGACTACGATAGACAATCTCTGACCAGAAGAGACGGGAACGAAGTGAAGCTATTGACCTACAGAGGTCAAACCATGAGCTAGAAGAGACAACCTCGCAAAGGAAGAGACTAGAATTAAGTGTTGCTGTAGACCTAGAGAGCTCAACTATGGGCTAGGATAGACAATTTCTCAATAGAAGGAACGAAATGAAGTGCTGATAAAACGTGGGCAGGCACGGTTCTCCATAACAGCAGTCTGTCAAAGGTGAGAACATGCAGCCTTAGTGATCGTCGGATAATGTGGGCGTCATTCACACCCCGGCGTCTGTTATTTCTGTCCTACGTACACTTCCTGTACCCTTCTGGAGGAATTTTAAGATTGGCAGGAGAGCTGATCTGTATGTTGCAAACATTGGGCTTGGAAGTCTTGGGAGTGAGGGGATCGACTAAGCGGTAAGTACTGGGCTAATAGTAGAAACATAGCGTGGAATGGTATCAGTAGACGAATGTGCTTGAAAGACATCTTTTGAAGGAAAAACATTAATAATTTGAAGATAAATTTGGAATTCAAGAGGGTAGACTGGGGAAAATATTCGTTTATAAGAAGAGAGGGATTGGAATAATTTATCCAGGGAGATATTCCATAAATCTCCAACTTCTTTCAAGCAATTTAAAGAAAGAGTTGGTAAAGAAGCGATAGACAGTGCAGATCTGTGGACAATGAATGAATGATTGGTATTAATATAGAAAAAAATCGTAAAATGAAGATAAAGTTGGAATTCATGGGAACAAATTGGGGCGAACATACGTTTACAGGAAGAAGAATTAGGGACTGGAATAATTTATCAAGGGAGATATTTAATAAATCCAATTTCTTTGAAATCATTTAAAAAAGACTAGGTAAACAACCGATAGGTAATCTGCACCCGTGTGACAGCCTAAACGCAGATCAATGGTGATTGATTGAATCGATTTATCGTACCCTGATATGAAGCCCTTCTTTGTGGAAATCCTTCAGCGTACATCTCTGTAGCTGCACGAGCATTTCGCCCTATTTCACCGTAAATTGAAATCAAGTCCAAATATTCCCTCGATGTGAACGGTGCCATAGCTAAGCGGTATGTGTTCACTAGCTACACACTAGTCCTCTCCAGATTAATAATTATGTCACAGGTCACTCTCCCCTCCTCCTCCCAATGAGGCTGCTTATCTTGTGCACCGTTCGCTTCATCGTAGATGCATTGAAACTTTGATGTATTTTGCTACCACTCAAGTCATAATTTTTTTAATTTTTTGCCACTAAACGCATCGAGACACACGACAAGCAACCAATTAGCATTGGTTCTGACACTTATTCCTAGGTATGTGTACATTTCATCGTCTTGGATTTGAGCCTTTAACGCTTTGCTTCACTAACACCATTGTGATGTTGTAGCGTAACGGGGCAAGCTACAGACCGGAAACTAGCAACATTGTAATCCTCTCCCCAAGATCTATTACTTGGGTTAATTTGGTGCGTCAGTTACGTTCCATCCTGTATATAACCAAAAGAAACTAGTGCACTGGAACAAATTATACATCTCCTTTATGATCTATTCATTAAACAGACGAAAGTGAAACTGTTTCTGTAAACATTTCGCACGAGGTGTCGGCCGATCAAAGTAATCACTAATTTCATTTTTGCGCTCATAGGAGGAATAAGATAAAAGTGGCAGCCAATATTTGCGGCACGCCTGCCAGCGCAGATGTGCCGGTTCCCCAACGACATGCTGGAAAATATATATCAAAGTAGACAATGATATTAATAATCCTACGTACCGATCGAGTAAGCCGTGCGGTCAGGGTCGTAGAGCTGCGAGCTTGCATTCGGGAAATGGTAGGTTCGAATCCCACCGTCAACAGCCCTGTAAATGGTTTTCCGCGGTTCCTCATTTTCTCACCAGGCAAATATTTATGCTCTACGTTAATCAAGGCCATGGCTCCTACCTCCCCAATACTAGCCGCTTCCAATCCTTTCGTTGCCGAGAATCTTCGATGTGTTAGGGAGACGTTAAACCATTAGCAAAATAATAATCCTGTGTAATGTTTTGACCAATCTCCGTAGCCTTGGGCGAATATCTGGAATTCGCAGACCGTCGAAACGATCCTCTTCACATGCAAATCACGAATAGGGCCTATGCCTTTTCTATTCTGTTTTCCTCATTCACTGAAACTCATTGAGGGGAGTTTATTCAAACTGACAGGGTGCTTTTCACTCTGGAGTAGCAACTTTAAGGAAGTTGTAAAAGTGGCAGTCCGGATGATTGACTGAAATGGCCTTGTAACATTACTTAACATTGCTTAGCTACGTGCAGTATAAGTTGACGCTGAAAGGAACGGGCAGCCTTCTTTGTATGATTCAATGATGTTCTGATGATGGCTGCCTCCCGGTGAAAGAATATTCAGGAGGTAAAATATTCCCCCATTCTGATCTCTTGGAGGGAACAGCATGAGGGAGGGCAATTATCAAGAAGATGAATGCTGACATTCTGCGAGTCGGTGCGTGGAATGATAGAAGTTTGAAATGCTATGGTAGGTTAGGGAATCTCCAGGTGGAGATGGATATGTATGTATGTTGGGTATTCAGTCCAAAGGCTGGTTTGATCCTCCACAGTTCCACCAAACAGCTGTCACTGACGTCACTGAAGAGGCATACTAGGGAAATGAGGAGTGAGGTAGTTTCCCCACTGCTTTCCTCACCGAGCAAGAAGTTGCTATTACATATCAGTCTGCCAAGCCTACTGAAGTGGATGCACCAACCGACCCTATGAGTGACATTTTCACACCATTTATAACAGCGACTGGCTGCATAAGGAATGGTATTACTAGCATCACATATAACTCGGTCACTTTCATATTGTCAAAGCCAAGGATGAGACTGAGACAGGTCAATGAAAGTAACAAATTGCTGTAGCCCATACCAGAAGACATAGTGCAGTGTAAACACCGCATCTTTCCGGCAAAGGCATGAGATGGATATACTAAAGTTTAATGTAGTTGACATAAGTGAAGTACGTTGGTGGACAGACCAACGTTTCTGGCCAAGCGACAACTGAATTATCAATACAAATTCAAGTGGGGTATATGCAGGAGTTGGTTTAATGGTGAATAAGTAAATAGGCAAGGGCTCAGTAAGTATGACCTGCTAAGTGAATGGATTATTGTTGTCAGGATACATACTAAGCTGGTGCCCACCACAATAGCATAGGTATATGCTAGTAAATGCCTACAAGTTCAGCCAATGATGATGCATGGAAAATATATTCGAGGAGATAAAAGATGTAGTACAATATGTAAAAGTAAATGAGCATATAATTCTGATGGGAGACTAGAGTACTATGGTAGAATAATGAAAAGAAGGTAGTAATTGGAGAATATAGAGTGAGGCAAAGTAATGCAAGATAAATTCATTTGGTAGAATCTTGTATAAATCATACTTCAGCTGTTGCTATTACTTGGAGAGCCACAAACGATGGCTGTATACGTAGACAAGACCTAATGATTCAGGAAGATATCTAATTGATTTCATTATGATCAGACAGAGATTCAGAAACTTGGTGCTGGATTTTGAAGAAATTGAAGAAAGGAAGGAAAGCATGGAGACAGATTGTAGACAAATTGAATAAAATTGTTTCATGGCACTTGTTGTACAAGGTCTAAATGAAAAAAGCAATAGATTAAGAATGAAGAATACTGAAGAATGAGATCAGTAGAAATTCTGAAAAATTTTAGGAATAAGGGTAAGATCAAGTAATAATTCATTGAAAACTCAGGACACAGGAGACATTAAATCTGATTGATGAACGTCAGAATATCAAGAATACACAAAGGAAGGAGCAGCAAAAATACGGATGACTAAGGAATGAAGAAGGTAGAAAGAGAAGGATAACTATGAAAGAATATCTTAAAGAAAGGATGTTGAAAGTCACATCTTTTTTTTTTGCTAGTTGTTTTACGTCGCACCGACACAGATAGGTCTTACGACGACGATGGGACAGGGAAAGGCTAGGAGTGGGAAGGAAGCGGCCGTGTCCTTAATTAAGGTACAGCCCCCAGCATTTGCCTGGTGTGAAAATGGGAAACCACGGAAAGTCGCATCTTTTAAGGAAAGTTGGATGTTGCACGTGGGGAAGTCAAGGAAATGTCTGCAGAAAGAAAAACTGGATCAAATTGAAAACCACTGCTAAGAAAGGAGGACTTTGCAGAAATATGGCAGGAAATTATTCATCTATTTTATTGAGGGAAAGAGGTAGATCATAAGGTTCTGGAAAAGAAGAGACTGTTGATTTTGTTGAAATGGAAGATCCAATTTTTAGGTTAAAATTTGACAGAGCTTTGGCAGACCTAAATAGGAACAAGATGCTTGGAAATAATGATATATACACAGAGCTACTGACTCCTTTAGAGGAAACCAGCATCGCGAGGTTATTCCATTTTGTGTGTAAGATGTATGATAAGGAGAAGTGCCATCCGATTAAAAAAAGAGAGGGAATGTTGTTATCCTAATCCCAGGAAATGAGGAGCTGACAAGTGTAAGAACTACCACACCACTACTTCAGTATCTCACATTTGTAAAATTTTAACTCGTGTTATTTACAGAAGAATGGAGAGACAAGTTGAAGTTGAGTTGGGAAATGATCAGATGTATTGAAAAAATCTAGGAAAACGCGCAGCGATCTTGATTTTAGTCTAATATTGAAACATCGAATTACGAAGGACAAGTCCATGTGTATGGCATCCGTAGATATGCAAAAGACATTCAATAACGTTCTGAAGGTGGCAGGGATCGAAACTAATAAATTTAAATACTACCTGTAAAATATCTGTGTTCATTAAGAGCTGAGGTCCTTGAAACGGAAGCAACAATATAGAAGAATTGAGGCAGGGCTGCTATTTGCCCCCTCTTATGTTCATATAAAACGGGCGATAAGGGAAATGAAAATGGGATTTGTAAAAAGAGCCACAATCCAATGAGAGGAAGTAAAAGATTGTAGATAATATTATTATTTCTTCCGAAACTGCAGATCAGAGAAAATTGCTGAATAGTATGGACACAATCTTAGAGGGGATGGAAGAATGATGATAAAAAAAATACAAAACAAAAGTAATGCAATGCAATCGAACGAAGTCGGGTAATGCAGGGAATATTAGATTAGGAAATTAAGTCTCAAAGGAAGTGGATTAATGTTGCCATTAATGCTTTCACGGCTCGTACTTATAGACATGATATAGGGTTTTGGGCTTATGCCGTGTCAAGAAATAAGGTGAATTTCTTTACGTTTCACAGAGAACTGTGCTCTGCGTCATCATAAGGAAATCTCGACTGTACACAAGAAAGGCTTCTTAAACAATGAACTTTGAATTTAGACTTTATAATAGAAGTGAAAATAGTACATTCATTCGTCACTAGATGGCTCCCCGGACGCGGTACAACGCTAGCGTTCAAAGCGGAAGCTGACGGAAACATCAGAATCAGACTAAAAGGGTCACATGACATGTGTACGTGACAGGTGTATAACATTGAAACAAGCCTGGAATGAAACATCTGGCGATGAGGAACGTACTAATTTGGAAAACACGGAGACGAAATAACAATAGTGAAGGGACAGGAAAATTTGCTTACCCGTATCAAAGAACATGTACGTAATATTCGCCTCAACCAGCCAGACAAGCACGCTCAATCGTCAGGTCATGGTGTCATGTTTTAAGATGATCGAGCTCTTACCCACACTAGACACTACAGGTCCAGGATTAGACGGGAAGCTGTGGAAATACGTAGAAATCCTAACAATTTCAACAGGGACACTGGCTATCAATTAAGTAATACCTGGTTGCCAGCCATTAAGGATTTACTTAGGTAGTCCCTTCCGTGGCCCTTCACTATTGTTATTTCGTCTCGGAGCTTTCTAAATTAGTACGTTCCTATCACTTGATGTTTCATTCCAGGCTTGTGTCAATGTCATACATCTGTCAATGTCTTTCACCTGTCAATGTCATATGTTACGTACACATGTTACGTGGCCCTCTATAGACTGATTCTGATGGTTCCGTCAGCTTCCGCTTTCAACGCTAGCGCTATACCACGTCCGGGGAGCCACCTGGCGACGAATGAATGAACCATTTCCAATTCTATTATAACGTCTAAATTCAAAGCTCATTATTTAAGAAGCCTTTCTCGTGGGCAGTCGAGATTTTCTTCTGATGACGCAGAGCACAGTTCTCTGCGAAACGTAAAGAATTTCACCTTATTTTCTTGACACGGCATAAGCCCAAAAGCCAATATCATGCCTAAAAGTGGATTAATTTGTTATTCGGTTAGTAGAATAACTGACGTTGGCAGAAGTGAGGTGGATATACAGTATAATCCAGACTAATATAGGCAAGGTAGGCCGATATCAGTATAGGAATTTGCTCACTTTAAACATTGATATACAAATTAGAAATATCCCTTTCCGGGGCGTGTCATTGTGTGGAAGTGAAACATGGACATTCATTTTGCTTAGAAAGAAAGATAGTAGAAGCTTTTGAAAGTGTTACGGAGGAATGCCGAAGTTGAGATGGGTAGATCGTACCACGACTCAAGACATAGGCCTACTGAATTGAAATCATGATAATTATTTTGAGAAATTTGATCAGAAGATGTGATAGAATGATAGAACACATCTTGAGATATCCATGACGTTCAGAGAGTTTTTAAGGTATGTATATGTGGTAAGAACGGTAGGTGTAGACCAAGGCAGGAATGTCACAAAGTGATTACCAGATATATTATGTAGGAGTTACGTAGAAATAGAATGGTTAGGACAGAATAGGACGGCATGCAGAGTTGTTCGTGATGAACTTTTAGGGCTATGAATTCGTTGTGAAAAGCCTACAGTACATAATCTGTATTGAAACATTGTGTTACTTGCTGTAGTGTCCGTCACCTTGGCTGAATGTTCAGAAGGCCCTTCGTTCGATTCCTGACCGGATCAAGGGTTTTTCCTTTGTACGTGTGATTTCTCTATCTCGGTGACTAGGTATTTGTGTTCTTCTTAAAACTCATCTTCATTTTCATACAACGTATTGGAGTACAAACCACTTCACAAAAACAATGGAGAATACGCGCATCGCTCCACATAGCGTTGGTGTGAGAAATGGTATCCGACCGTAAAAATGAGCTCAATCCTTGCAAATTGCTGACCCCGGGATATTGGGGATCATTTGTTGTCCTTCGAACTATGTGTAACTATGACCACGTGTCCATGGGATGACTTCTACTGAGGACCAAACGACCACTAGGCATTTCAACCGATTCCCGCAGTTACGTCACATGGGATGTGGTTGGTCAACACTTCGCATCACCATTAGTTGTAGATATCGTAGATATTTTAAGAGCTCACCTTATATGCTGTAGGGTTGGAATCCAGGTACTCCGGTGTTAATTACGACCGTTAATAGTAAAATTATATTAAGCACATTGTATTATTATTATTATTATTATTATTATTATTATTATTATTATTATTATTATTATTATTATTATTATTATTATTGTTATTATCCGATTCCTTAGCTGAATAGTCAGCGTTGAGGTTTTCGATTTAGAGAGTAACGGGTTCGATTCCCGGACGGGTCGAGGATTTTAATCACGGTTGATTAATTATTCTGGCTTGGGGACAGGGTATTCGTGTTTGTCCCAATACCTTCCTCAATATTCAGATAACATTTTACACTACCAACCACACCAAAAACACGCAAAAGTGTGAGCACATCTCTCCATTCAGTGTTGGCATCAAGAAGGGCGTACGGCAGAATAACAGAGACAAATCCACATGTGCGACACAGTTCTCACCGCGACCCCACATGTGTGCAAAAAGCGGTAGAAGAAGCAAAAGAAGAATACGGTTATATATATATATATATATATATAATTCGCTGGAGCCATCAAGGACCACGTTCAGTCTTGTTGCATTTGACACTGAACTTGGCCTTCTTTAGAGCCCAAATTTCCCTCATTCTTTGTGAGTGGGCCTGCTTGCGCTCCTCTGTCCAAGGGGCACCGTGTCTTGTCTTCGGTTGCTCGTCTCGGTTTAGCCTGTTCGTCAATATTTTCTTGCGGAAGAGATCTCTGTTAAGGGCGTCTTCAGCTGAGATATGTATCATTTGCAGGTCTTCTTTGGTATTTCTAAACCAGGGAATTGTGGTTTTGGGGTTTGAATCAATAAAGTGAAAGATTTCTTTAGTTAACTTTCTTCCGTCCATTCTTTTCAGATGACCGTAAAATCGTGTCCGTCTTTTTCTGATTGTGTCGGTAATTTTCTCTATTTTGCTGTAGACTTCCTTGTTGGATCTCTTTGGATGGATTCCATTTCTGTACTTTGATCCCAAGATTCCTCTCACAATTTTGCGTTCTCTTTTCTCCAGTTCTTCAAGGAGTCCTTTGTTGGCATTTAGAGACAGGGTTTCAGCTGCATATAGAACTACTGGCTTCAGAACTGTTTTATAGTGACGTATCTTGGTGTTTTGGGAAAGGCATTTTTTTTGTAGATTTTGCGGGATGTTTGGTAGGCTATTTCCAGTTTGCGTACTCGCTCCTGAAGTGCTTCTTTGTCCAGTCCATTTTTCATGATTACCTCAACCAGGTATTTGAATTTGTCTACTCGGGTGATGTCCCCGTATTTCGTATGGAGTTTTGGTGGAGCCTCTTTGATGTTAGTCATTACTTCCGTTTTCTCAAACGATATCTGCAAACCAGTTTGTTCGGCAATTTCCTTTAAAATTTCAACTTGAGCTCTAGCGGTTTCTATGTCGTTTGAGAGAACAGCAATATCATCGGCAAATGCTAACCAGTCTGTTGCGATCCCCTTGGATTTGGTTCCTATTCTCAATGCACTGTAGTTGGTTTCCTGTAATCTCACCCGCCAGGTTCTAATGATATTTTCAAGAACACAGTTGAAGAGTATCGGGGGTAGCCCATCACCTTGTCGAACTCCTGTTTTGATGTTAAAGGAATGCGAGAGATATCCGTGGAACTTCACCTTGGATTTTGTATCGGTCAGGGTGGCTCTAATTAAAGCCAGCAATTTCAAATCAACTCCAAATTCATTTAAGATGTTTAGCAGGACTTCCCGGTCAATGGAGTTGTACGCTTTCTTAAAGTCCACAAAGACATACACATACTGCTTGGACCTTAGTGTACAATATCTGATGATCGTTTTGAGATTTTGGATCTGTTCGGCTGTTGAGCGACCTTTTCTGAACCCTCCTTGGTATTCACCTATTTGATGTTCGACTTGTGCTTCCAAACGCTCCAGGATGACAAGTGATAGAATTTTGTAAGTCACGGGTAGCAAAGATATTCCTATGTAGTTGTTGATGTTATTCATGCTGCCTTTTTTGTGTAATGGATGGATCAAAGCTATTTTCCAATCTTCGGGTAGGGTCTCCTCGTTCCAAATTTCTTCTATTTGCTTTTGCAAGATATCAAGTGATTCCTCTGGGGCATATTTCCATAGTTCTGCTACTACTAAGTCTTCCCCCGGCGCTTTGTTATTTTTTAGACGGGCAATGTGGCGCTTGATTTTATCTCTGTCGGGTGGTCTGGAATCTGGGTTCCTGAGTAAGGGTTCCTTGGTCTCAATGGGGCTTTGCGGTTTAGAGCAACTAAGTAAATTCTTGAAGTAGTCTGCCAGAATGCTGCAATTTTCTTCATTTGACGTCGCCAGTGTGCCGTCCTTTCGCTCAAAGCATAGAGATGGTGATTTATAGCCAGTGAGTTTGCGTTTGAAGGCCCTGCAGTACTCTCTGCTTTCATTCTTCCTGAAGTTTTGTTCTAACTTTTCAATGAGAGATTTTTCGTATTTACGTTTCTCAGTTCTGAACACCCTAGCTGCTTTGGCACGCTGGGTTTTGTAGGTTTCCCAATCATTTTCTGATTTCGTAGAGTAGTACTGTTTCCAAGCATGGAGTCTTTCTTGGAGGACTGATTCGCAGGTACCACTCCACCAGGCATGCTTTTTTGCTTCTCTTGATTTCTACAACGTCTTTGGCGGCCTCAACAAGGAGACTTTTGGCGTTGTTAAAGTCACAGTCATTAGGTCTAGCCTTCTTCTGGAACTCCTCGACCCTTTGCCAAAGTTTATGATTGTCGAAGCGTGTGATCTGTTTGGTTGTCTTCCTTGTGTTTGCGGGAATTGGTTTGAATTTGATAAGAGACATATAGTGATCTGAGGCCACATTGATGCCTTTCTTTACCTTGACATTCATAATCTCAGGGCTGTTTCTCCTGGAGATTGCAACATGATCAATTTGGAACTCCCCGAGAGTTTAGACAGGAGAACGCCAAGTCATTTGCTTTCTGGGTAGATGGCGAAAGTGGGTCGACATGACCTACAGGTTGTGATTTTCTCAAATGCACATCAGTCTTTTGCCATTGGGATTGGTTCTTTTGTGAGCAGGGTAATTTCCTATAACTTTCTTGTACTTCTGCCCACGACCTAGTTGGGCATTGAAGTCATCCAAAATAAGCTTGACATGGTGTTTGGGGATTTCGTTTAATTTTTCATCCAGTAGGTCCCAGAAATTATCAACTTCATCTGGATCACACTTGTTCTTATCGTTTGTAGGAGCATGTGCGTTAACTAGGGCGTAGGTTTTATTCGGGCATTTAATTGTGAGTATAGACAATCTGTCATTCACAGGTTCGAAATTTGCAACCGATTTAAGGATCTTGGTTCTAACAGCAAACGCGGTTCCAAGCATCACATATCCATTGAGGATTCCTCTTTGCGCTTTGCTCTTGAAAAATCGGTAGCCTTCGGATTCAAAAATCTCTTCATCTGGGTACCTTGTTTCCTGTAGGGCCATTATGGATATCTGATTTTCGTGAAGAGCTTTGGTGAGGGTTTTCAGCTTGCCAGTTTGTGTAAGTGAATTTATGTTGAAAGTTGCTAGAAAGGTTTTAGATTTTGGCCTGAGTTTTTGACTCTTCGGGGTACACCGAGACGCTCCGACTCGTCTCTTGCATGATGTCGAGTCTCCCCCAGAATCCGAATGAGACTCGTGCGCCGTGGCGTTCACGACGAGGGATTTATCCGAAGTTTAACCCCCTGTGGTATGTTTCTTGAAATGTTGTGCCATCATGCTTTTTGACTTGACTTTGCTTTGGTGGGTACCCATCTTTTTACAACTAGGGTTGTTAGCCCTAGAGGTTGCCTCAAGATGTTTTCTGGCTTCTGGTCATTTACCAGTCTTCGCCGCAACCCTGGCAAGGGACCAGTTCTTTTTTCACGGTGGTATTTTATTTCCCTACTACCCTCTGACCCTGCTGGCGGCAGAGCCAGCGAGCTTCCCCAATTCCAATGGGACGCGCCCGATGGAGGTAACCGGTAAATCCCCACACGGGTATTATTATTATTATTATTATTATTATTATTATTATTATTATTATTATTATTGTTATTATTACTATTATTAATGATTTCTAATAGAAAGGTAGGAGATTAAATTTGAGTATCTCCCAGGAATTTATACTGTGTAATTACTCAAATTCTTGTTGCTCTGGCAGGTGAGAGTGTGGTAGATATTGGCTACCCAAAACCTCATTTATACATTTGACGCCTTATTTTCTTACACCGCCATCAGCTACACCTTGACTTTTTGATCACTAGTTCGGTGAAGTCTGTGCTATTTAAGGATATTTGAATAGAACAGTTCCGTGCTGTAAGCTTGTTAGAGTGAATTTCACTAATGGAACACAACTGCGACATTATGGAGCCGCCAGCAATTACACCGGACAATAAAACTCGTTCTTATTATACTCACTTACACTGAAATGAAAAGTGACAAACACATGCTTCATACAGCTCATTTAGGTTTCTAGCCTACCCGGGTAACAGCTGCCTCGCTGCCCTGGGATAATTAAGTGCGACGTGGTCAGCGTGACGATATTACCAGCCACATTGCCTGGATTTCTCGACCAGGTACGCTAGCTTTCATATCAAATAGCTCTTTAACAGTTCACCGGAGGATGATTGAACCCAGCTTCTACTCGCAATCCAAAATTAAAATCACTGGACGAGCCGGGAATCTAACTCACAATCTTCAAGTAAGAGACAGACACGTTGTCCCTCCATCATGACATGCCAATAGCTCTCTTCGAACTATATTATAAAAGTATAAATTTATCTTATTTAATTTCCAAAATATCCTTGATGATCCTCTTAAAGAGGATTGAACCTGGCCACTGAAGCAATTTCTGCCTAGCCTCCATCAGTTTACGTCCTCTAGTAGTTACTTTTTGTGGTAAGCATTGTCCTTACTTAACTGAAGGGAGTGAATTTGTATAGTTCTCTACAACTCGAGGCAATTATTTTTCAGCTCATCGTTCCATATACACATGGTGCCAACAATTAATTGTGTGGCAGCTGTGTTTCTCTGGTGTGTGGCCAGATGGCGGTCGTGCCGCAAGGATAACATAATATCCAGACTCTGCTTCTGTTCTCTTGTACGTAACGTAAGGTTCATCCGAAGGAACGTTCACTTCGTTACATCATGAGATTAACAAAGTTAGATCCTATGTTGGTTGCAGACATAATAATAATAATAATAATAATAATAATAATAATAATAATAATAATAATAATAATAATAATAATAATAATAATAATAATAATAATAATAATCACCTGCCACAGTTTATCCCGCTTACTCAGGTTCCCTGAACCGGGCGAGTTGGCCGTGCGGTTAAAGTCGCGCATCTGTGAGCTTGCATCCGGGAGATAGTGGGTTCGAACCTCACTGTCGGCAGCCCTGAAAATGGTTTTCCGTGGTTTCCCATTGTTGCAAGACCTTGACCATGTTTCCCAGGAAGGACCCAAGAAGGTGTCAGAAGAATGCACCTCACATCTGAGTCCCTACAAAGAACTGTAAAAAGACCGAGAGGATTCCCACCACTAAGAAGAGGAGGAGGTTGGCCTTTTACGCACATGTGACTCGACGTTAGCCGACGCGCAAAATACTCTCTCTTCAGGAGAAATTGAAAACTCTTCCCCGCTGTCTGAACAAACCAAACCAAATCCCATGGTGCAAGAGCCCCGAAGGACCTTGGCCTACCAAGCGACCGTTGTTCAGCCACAAAGACTGCAGATTACGAGATGTGTGATCAGCACGACGAATTCTTGGCTCTCTAGAGAGGGGCTGCCATCTCACCGTCAGATAGTTTCTCAGTTGTAAACACGTACGCTGAGTAGACCCCGAACCAGCCCTTAGATCCAGGTGAAAATGCCTGACCTGCCCGGGAATCTAAACGGGGGCCTTCGGATAAGAGGCAGGCACGCTACCCCTACACCGCGGGACCGCTGGCTGAACGACGTGCACAAAGATGTAAGTAAGGTGGGGTATAGATCAAATGAAATTCAAGACTGAACAATAATAATTAGAAAAGAAATTGCGTAAAGAAGGAATAATCCTGAAAAATAACCTACTATATCGCAAAATATCTCGGCAGCAAAACGCTAGAGGTGCAGCCCGAGATTGAAAATGGCGAGAATATAAAGAAATGAGGGTTAGCCTGAGAACGGCCTGTCGCTTGTGTACTCGTACCTCACAGTTGACTGTGTTGAAAAGTAAATAAACAAACAAATAAATAAATACATTACTTTTACTATGTAATCTGAAGGAACACTTAAGCTTGGCATCATTTTTTACATTCTCTTATTTATTCTTTCTTCTTTCTTAATCTGTTTACCCTCCAGGGTTGGTTTTTCCCTAGGAATCAGTGAGGGATCTCTCCTTTACCGCCTCAAGGGCAGTGTCCTGGAGTGCGACACTTCGGGTCGGGGGATACAACTGGGCACGATGACCAGTATCTCGCCCAGGCGGCCTCACCTGCCATTCTGAACAGGGGCATTGTGGAGGGATGGGAAGTTTGGAAGGGATACACAAGAAAGAGGAAATAAGTCGGCCGTGGCCTTACGTTAGGTACCATCCTAGCATTTGCCTGGGCGGGACGTGGGAAACCACGGAAAACCAATTCGAGGATGGCTGAGGTGGAATTCGAACCCACCTCTATTCAGTTGACCTCAAGAGGCTGAATTGACCCTGTTACAGCCCTCGTACTACTTTTCAAATTTCGTGGCAGAGCCCGGAATCGAACCCGGGCCTCCGGGGGTGGCAGCTAATCACGCCTGGAAGTAGTAGATTTCTCCTTTGTTTGCAAGCATCCTGGTGACGTTAGTGGCTAATAGATCCCAGAGAAAAATTACATGTCTTTCTAGAGTCTTTAAGACAGTGTCCAAGCCGGTCTGCAACGCGATATAAATGCTTATAAAATGCCTAAGTCCATTGTTAGACTCGTATATTTTCATTCGATGAATGTTGGACATTTTCTGAATTTAACTTGCTTTGCGAAAGCTTCAGAGAATTGCTTGTTATATAGTGCAGTTTACTCGTACAACTTCAACAACAGAGTAGTACAACCTGCCTGATCTCAGGTAGGACATCGGGTTGTGTAAATTGATCACCTCATAGTAGTTAGAACAGCTGGAAATGTTATTTTGGAGGTATCTCTAGTGACGGGGAGGCGATAAGATTGGCTCAAATAGCGGTTGAAGGTAGTCCGAGGCTAGGAACTTGTAATTACTTCCTTGCAGATCTCAAGTGAACGTTCTTTTAAGAGTATATTCATCACCAGTGAAGTACATGAAAAACCACAGAGTTCTGATGGAAAATGGTAGTTGTTTCCACAAAAGTGTCTATGTTTAAACTGTGTAAGTCTAGTAAAGCAACATTTCAGTGTATTATTTCCTTTACAGTTTTTCCAAGTTTTATATTCAATTTTTTAAAAAATGGAAGATTAAAGATTAAGAATATCTAGTGCCATGGCAGACTAAATCCATGGAGGGAGCTGAATGATAAACATGTAAATCGCATCGGAGTTGTTTGTTGCAAGGTCTGTCGAAATATTCATTTCCTGTAAAGCGGATAGTGTTGTCAGTAATTGTTGAATATGGATTGATAAATTACAATGTAGTGTCAGTAGTATTCTCTTTATCCAGTTAACAGAGTTGTATGGCTGTAGTCATGCCTTAAGTTTGGTAGACATAAAATAATAATTACTAATAATAAGAATAACTGTATTGGTCCGACTCATTGGCTGAGTGGTCAGCGTAGAGCCCTTCGGTTCAGAGGGTCCAGGGTTCGATTCTTGGCCGGGTCGGGGATTTTAATCGCGTCTGATTAATTCTTCCGGCCCGGGGACTTGGTGTTTGTGTTTGTCCAACCACTTTTCTCTTCATATTCATACAACACACTATTCTACCAACCACCACAGAAACACGCAATAGTAATTACATCCCTCCATATAGAGTTGGCATCAGGAAGGGCGTCCGGCCGTAAAACATCGCCAAATCCACATGTGCGACACAGTTCGCACCCACGACCCCACAGATGAAGATCTATTCCTTCCTTGAAAGAAGATATTCATGTTCTGCATAATTTCTATGGTACACATAATTACGCATGTTCTATTTCGTTTAACCAAACATGTTGTGAGTGACGTGTCCAACCAAATTTTGAGCTATTGATGGTAAAGCTTGTTGTGTCTAACTTAGGAATTTCTGGAGTAATGCAAAATAATTCCCGAGGTCGTGTTTATAAGTTGCAATGAGGCAGTATTTTCTGTCGTTGAGATGTGGTTCGGGCTATTGGAAGTTAGATACTGTAGGCATTCAATAAGTCCTATGGTTATTGTGTTATTACTAGCATGGTATAAGTCAGTGGTATTCAAAGTGTGGTGGTGATGGTGGTGGTGATTATTGTTTTAAGAGGAAGTACAACTAAGCAACCATCCTCTCAAAGTGTGGTACTCGTACCACTAGGAGTACGTAGAGTCGTCTCAGGGGGTGCGGAAATTTACCCCAGGTTCTACCGGTTTTCAAACAGCAGTTCAGAAATGAGTTGACCCTGCTCATTTTCAGTAAACTCTTATTTTGATTTAGTGTTTTCTTTTTCTACCGCTACACCGAGTCTCCTTTCCGGACTATTCATTCTAAAATATGTGTCAGTTACTACCTCTCTTCAGTAGCAGTGTACTCTATTTGATACAATATTAATTGTTGCATTAATAATTATACTCGTACACATCGTAGCCAGGCAATGAAAACTTCGTAATTCTAATCACGAGAAACTACGTTTCTCCATCTGTTTTGTAAAGGGTTGCCACGTTGCCTGAGAAGGGAACAAAAGACTCCAATGGTCCAATAATTGGGCTATCTATAAGCAATGAAGCAATTCTCCGGCCATTGCTGGCCGCTCAGTTTTTGGCGTCTTCTGTAGACTTCACTCCGAACGAGTTGCGAGGTTTGCTTTGCCCAGCAAAGATACAGTATATATATATTCTATTCGTACGGACTGTTTGCTTTAGTACTTCAACGCACTGCCAGAAAATAATAAACTGAAAGGGATTTTATTCACTGAATATATATTTAACAAAGCCTTCAGAAAACATATACCTATTATATCTGTTTACAATCATATTTACAAAACATACAGCTTCCAATAAAGAAAAGCGTTGCCTACGGATATTCCTCTTCAACGTAGGCCAAAAATGTTCGATAGTATTTCCAGATCAACCATGTCTTATTAATGTCAACAGTGTGTTTTGTGTGATTATCATGTTGGAACATATAAACAGGTGGCATACGCATTTTCTCGGCACTCTACTTCACGTTTGCCCTCAGGATTGCATTATAGCCTTCCTTGTTCATTATTCCGTCAATGAAATGTATGTTACCCACACCTCTGGCTTACATACAGTCCCAAGCATTACAGACCCACCATCGTATTTTACAGTTTCACATTGTCCATACCAATTGTTCTCCACATTTTGTGGATGTCATCTGACCAGAAAACGTTTATTTTTGTCTCATCAGACTACATAACATCATCCCCGAATTTGTTCTCCTTATTTATATGCTCCTTAGCGAATGTCAGTCTAAGCCGTCTGTTTTTTCTACTTGCGTATTGCCTTTTCCGAGGGATTCTTCCGTAATACTCACGCCGATACAGGATCCGACGGATGTTGGAGTTGCTGATCTTCTTTCCAATTCGTTCCTCCGTGATTTGCCTCGATACTGGTGCACTTAATTTGGAATCTGATTTTATCAGCCAAACAACAAACCGTTCTTCCCTTTCAGTTACTTTTTTCTGGGTTTCCTTGGCGTGTTCTTAATAGTGCTTTTGTATTTAAATTTATCAACCACATATTGCACCGTAGAATGTGTTCTAATCACCAGCTATCCGAACATTCGTAATGAAAATCCTTTTAGTGCCTGTTTAAATATAATGTTCTTATGCTCCGTACATAACTCTGCACTTCTACCGATGTTCACCACAGGTACACTAGGAAGGAGACTAATGCACTTGACCAGTCGTATGCCGTCACTGAGACCTTTCCGCAAATAAACTGTGCACGTCATCCTGTCCATGTGTACGAATACAACTGGCACACCCGTTTGTCGATGCCGGCACATTCATATCAAATATTCCTGCTTGAATGTAAGAAAGTATGGTTTTGACTAACGAATTATAATTGAAAAACCAGGTTTATACCCGTAATGTACCGGTACGTTTTATTTCAGTTTTCAATCGTTAATGTGAATATACGAGACTTGATAAGAAATTGAAGCCTGTACGAATAACAGAGCCACATATTGTATAAACAATAAAATATTGTTATTATTGGGGAACAGGGTGATGTGGCGGTTTAGCTGCTTGTCTATTATCCTAGCAACCGTGGTTTGAATCCCAGGATTGCTGAAGCGGAATTTTCAGTTGAAATTCCTGAGGTGTTAGGAAGGGCACGCGACCTTAAATTCCCAGCTACAACTCTTTCATGCCTTAGTTTCTGCAGGGAACTAGCTATTTATTTTTATTTGCTTTACGTCGCACTGACACAGATAAGTCTTATGGCGACGATGGGACAGGAAATGTCAAGGAGTGGGAAGGAAGCGGCCGTGGCCTTAATTAACGTACAGCCCCAGCATTTTCCTGGTGTGAAAATGGGAAACCACGGAAAACCATTTTCAGGGCTGCCGACAGTGGGGTTCGAACCCACTATCTCCCGGATGCAAGCTCACAGATGCGCGACTTTAACCGCACGGCCAACTCGCCCGGTTCAGGGAACCTGAGCAAGCGGGATAAACTGTGGCAGGTGATGATGATGATGATGATGATGATTATTATTATTATTATTATTATTATTATTATTATTATTATTGCGTTCCGGCCTTCTAAGGACCACGTTACAATTACAATTGTTCCTCCTTAGTTGTTCTTTCATTTTCTTCCAGTATTCTTTCATTGTTTCACTGTGTTTCTTTTTCCTGTCCTCAGTCCACTTTGTGCCTGTTTTCCTTTCCTTCCTCCCTTGGAATCCTTCCATTTGTAAGACTTTCTTCCTAAAAATCTTTCTTTTCAATAATTCTTCTTCTCGTATGTTGTTCCTTTCCAGGTCTTTCTTGACTTCTTGAATCCAGGTGGTAGTTGATTTCTTTTCCCAAAGGTACTTGAAGATTCGTTTAGTTAGTCTATTGTCATCCATTCTGTAAATGTGTCCAAGAAATAGTAATCTCCTTTTTCTTATTGTTTCTGATATGTTTTCTACGTTCTGGTTAATTTCATTGTTACTTCTTAATTTCCAAAACTCTGCAATTCTTAGAGGACCTAATATTTTCCTTATAATTCTTCTTTTTAATATTTCTAATTTATCAAGCTTGTAGTTCAGTGCTAGACATTCGCTGCCATAAAGGCATTCTGGTTTCACTACTGTGTTGTAGTGCTTTATTTTAAGTTTTCTTGATAAGCACTTTTTGTTGTAAGTATTCTTAGTTATACCGTAATCTCTTTCCATCTTTTGTATCCTCTCCTCTATAGCAGATTTTTCTAAACCATTTTCTTGAATTGTCTCACCCAAATATTTGAATTTCTTTACCTTTTCTATTTGACATTATTATTATTATTATTATTATTATTATTATTATTATTATTATTATTATTATTTTTATTATTATTATTGTACCGGGAGGTACATCCCAACGCCGCGCATTCAAATTCAGCACCTAACTCATCTATTGGTAAAGCAGTGAAACTGAAACTACACCAACTTAGAACTTTACTCAGAAGATGTCACCACAGAAATGTGATGTGATTTTGTTATTGTGCAGTTGCCTAAACTGAGTGAATTTCTCCTCGTTTTGTTTGACATTCATGAAGAAGTTTGGACATTCTTCCATAGATGACACTACCAAAAAACTATGATCATGCACCCTGGTGCGAGGAGTAAGAAGTTATGATTTAAATAAGTTTTGGGGTATAGTGCGCATTGGTATCACCCAAATATCACTATAAAATTTGTCAGAATGGAACATAATAATTGCTTTTACACATATCAAGTGAAAAATCTGCGGCAAATTAAGAAATATTTGATTTTTGGAGAATATTATGTATACGTACTTAACCACTTTACAGGTACATTTGGTGTTGCGCTCACAGTGACACACATATGCCTTTTGTCTTACACTTTCAACAATTTCGTATGTGATATCTGTGTTCACTGAAGTTCTTTGCTTTCGTTTCATTGCTTCACTTGTCAATGACATCATTTCATGAATTGCATCGCGATATGCAATATTTAATAGGCGACAAAATGGTATGGCCAATGTACATAAGAAGAATTCAGTGGACTAGTGATTGGTCCAGGGATCATGCTATTTTTCTGTTGACCCCCATTTTGCTGTTTGAACTGGCCGCTCTAGTCATATGGACAAAGATAATGAGAATCCACAGACATATCCCTCCCATTCCACGGTGCTAGCTCTGGACCTGAAGAAAGTAATAACAGACGGCACCAGCAGCGAATGGACAAAGATAATGAGAATCTACAGACATAGCACTCCCATTCCACGGTGCTAGCCCTGGACCTCAAGAAAGTAACAAAAGACGGCACCAGCAGCGGTGTACGACATAAACCAGTCCTGTCTACAAGCCTTAAGTATGTTTTCATATTTCTCAAATAACGACGGTATTTCTTAATTTGCCGCAGATTTTTCACTTGATATGTGTAAAAACAATTATTATGTTCCATTTGTGACAAATTATTTTAGTGATATTTTGGTGATACCAATGCGCATCGTACCCAACTGTGGCTTTTCACGTTTCTTAGCCAATCGATCGACATCTATCTGAGTGTGTGTGTTAAGCATGAGGCGGGCGGCCTCTTCGTCGGCAGCTAGAACATCTACAAGGTAATGGCCATATAACTTTTTTTCTTGATACCTACGCAGTTGAACCCAAGGGATAGGTCCGAATCTTTAGTATCTAACCAACTTTTCTAAAATGTAGATCTTCTTTCGGCTTCATAAAATCTTTTACTGTAAATCGGGGAAAGAGAGTGATGTACCTTCTCGAGCTCCCCTTCATCTTGGTTTGAGGTGACTGCGTTTTGTAACTGTAACTGTGTTTCCTTCTGTAATGCGTTAAAGTAATTTCTATACGAGTCACCTCAGTAGTTTGGAAATAGCCCCTGTTCCATCGGCGTAGTACCCTTTAGGTTTTAAGTGTTCATATTGCACCCGTCCCTACACATAATGGCTCCGGCATGATATCTACAGGGCGTTAACGGGTTGGAATAAAACAAATAGGCGCTTAACTAGACTTAGCTTAAAGGCATACAAGGTAGGAGATGGATCATACCTAATTACAATGAGAACACATTCGGGTTAAAGTTTAGATTAATACCAGTGGTTTATTAGGCCTTAATGATGATGATGGTAATGACGCATTTATATACACATGAATTACATGGATTATTATCAATTGTTTTGGTTTGTTATCGACTTTTAGTCTTATGTGATGGATCCGAGTATTGTCTATCGCAGAGCGATCCATTATGACGAGATTCGAACGGAAAAACACTTATCATAGACACTGAGGCTATGTGATATCATTGACCAATAGTATTAACATGCATGCAACGAGTCTGAGCAATCCCTATACTAAACACACAACTATTCCCCAACGAAGTACCGAGAAGGAACTCATAAAAATGTGGAACAAACGCCCGGGTTTGAACCGACCCTCACTTGTATACAATTCACCACCCCGATGGTCAGCACCATCGGCAACTCAATTATAATCACAACAAGATACATAAACACTTAGAGAACACAAATTATATACAGTAAACACGTGAGACATCCAGCCTTCGGTTGAGCATTGGGGTACCAATGCCGCTGTCGGGAA
Source organism: Anabrus simplex (assembly GCF_040414725.1). Lineage (NCBI taxonomy): Eukaryota > Metazoa > Arthropoda > Insecta > Orthoptera > Tettigoniidae > Anabrus > Anabrus simplex. The sequence continues at coordinate 1,512,295,390 of NC_090265.1, read as the reverse complement.
CTGAACTGACACCCCTTTGGATGGAAGTGGGACTCTGAAAACCCTAAGCTACATTATCCTCAACTGAGTAATGACAGTAAACTAACAAGTACTGGTAACAATCGCCGTGTCATTTATTAGCGACTACATCATTCTGGCGTGTTGAATATCTCCATTATTAGGCGACTCTTCCGGGCCGCGTTCTCTTTAACTCAAGGCTCCCCCTTATACGAGCGGACGAGCATACAAAAAGAAAACAACACTTCTCCTCACTAGGTCAACTGCCCCACCCCCTGCACGGCGGGTGGTCAATGGCCTCGGCCTTCACAGGCATAACGCCCTTTCTTAACAAAACACCCCATCTCGGGGATCGTTCACTAATAAACTGAGCTTCATTGTTCATTAAGCAAAATTACATCGGCTCTCAATACTTCACTTCAATTCAACACACACATTCGTTTACAATATCATGATCCCGCGACGCGACACCGGTTTCTATGATACCAATACTTGCATGATTACCATAACTACAATTTATTATTATTATTGTTATTATTATTATTATTATTATTATTATTATTATTATTATTATTATTATTATTATTATCGGGTTCATCATTACACTATCTCCCTACACGACTTACCTGGAAATTAGACCATACTGCGTGATCATAATTAACTTCCTCGTAATAACGATGTAATTAATCCATATCTAAATTGTGATTTCTGATAAAATCGTCACACGGTAATACAATTATGAATTAAATATTCCTCAATTTGCACTTAAATTGTGATAAGCCTGCCTATTAAAATTGCACAATTCCTATCTAAATATATGTCAGTGGAGGCCTGTGGTGTCAGTTCCGAAGTCATATCTCGTAGTTCTGGGTGCTCACGAAATAAAATTACACTATTTACCAGCCATGCATTATCAACGCTGGACTAACTACAGCCTAACTTGAATTACTCTGAATTACTAAAATTTGGTTTCCTGACGCATCAATAATTACAAGTTTCCCCAAATAAAATGATTAAGTTAATCTACTACTGCATGCAAACTTATCGTATTACACCTTTATTTACAATTGATTGCTCAGACGTGTTACTAATTAAATAAAGTAAATAGAAGCTACGTGTATCATGGTAGCACATCTACATTACTGAAGTTACAATCTCTAACATTATAGCGTCAGGTAATGATAACTGTTCCCCGCCCAATCTGATCACGTCATATTAAATATGATTAATACTCATCTCCATCACTTGATGACCCGTTGTCAGCTCAGGAAGTCCATTGCTGGTTTAGTGCTGACCCATAGGCACCAAAGCAGTTACTGGAGGCACCATTCTTCTTTCCAACCGGGAGTCCATTGTTCTAGGTTGACGAAACCGCTGGCAGTATTCCTGAGGCACACAATACGTCACTATTTATTCCAAGATTTGTTTAGTTACATTCAGTGTGAACGTTCAGCCGCGATATCGGCCCTCACTCCGCAATCCGCGGTCCAGCACCGGATTCCGCGTACCTTTGTTACTACTCGACACAGTAGCGCCGTAGTAATAATAATAATATTATTACAAATTATATTAAATGTTCGCGACACGTCCCTGATCTTTAATGTTTAGACACTAGCATCGCGTCTATCCAATCTCTGCAATATTTACGCACAGTACGCGATTTCACTTGTAAATTAAATTTAAATTCACTCAAACAAAAGATCGCTGGAAGCTCGACTGCACATAGCTTCGCCGTCTGTAAGCCACAAATCCCGACTGACTCTTGTCCCTTCCTGCAGTAGTTTTTACTAGGGAGCGATACCCCTTCCACTAATTTGCGTAGCGCCTATTCCCGGCGTACTCGAGGTAAAATAGTACGGGTGACCGGTGACCAATATCTAGTTGGTGCGATTGAGACATAACCACTCAATTATCCTTCGGTGAATCTCTTTAAATTAATTAAAATATGTTCTGCTTCCCCTACCACACGGGGTGAAGTCCCTCCGTCGAGGACGTGTCATGAGACTAACCAGATGGCCTCAGTACTTTTCCACGCAGAAACAACACAGTATTCTTTCTTCGGCTGAAAGTTATCACGGAAGAGGACATTAAACACTCTAAATAAATGTCCCAGTAACATTTATCCCTTTTAAATCGGGAGATGACCCCCTAATATGAGTTTTATTAATTTTCTATCTCGTAGGTAATTACGTTGGCCAGTCCGATTCCAAGATGGCTCCTATATTCCGTTTCGAAAAAGTTAGTTTCCCCTCATTCTGTGAGTCTTGAGGAGGGATGTCTTCTCTCGAGTGGTCACAGGGAATCCCCATTTGTAACCCCTCCCGGGTCTAAGTTGGCTTGGCTTCATCTTCAGGGCCCCCGCCACACAAAGGATAATACTGCGCAATAAGTCGCAGACAAATAAATCTCGTAGAATAATTTTAAAATACACAATTTATCTATCTCAATGGTATGAATATTAATTAGTTTCGGTATGACCTCTATTAATGATATGAATATTAATCATTTTCAGCGTTCTTTCCCTTTAATAGCATTGCGTGCGTAATTACGGAGATCGATATCAACCTAAGGTCCTTGGATCATGCCCCTGTCGGGTTCAATATATAGGAGTGCAAGTATACGCCTTCATTCATTTTATTCATTTTATGTACGGGCCATTAATTTAACCTGTTATTCTTATCCCACAAAGGCCCATTAGGTTGGGTATTTAATACCCCTGTAATAATAAGTTCCATTTGTAAATGGTAGTTTGAGAGACCAGAGATTGATGTTCTGTCACCTTGAACAGCTCTTTTCCACAATGTTGTAACGAATGCCTCTTGAAGGCTAGATGTTGTAATTTTGGGAGCAAGCACTCTTTGAATTAGGGGATTTCTGCCCTTGAATAATTTGTGCTCCTTTGAAAATTTGAGCTAGGAGCTCAGGAATTGTAAAACGAGGGGCTTGAAGCCCAGAATCTGTTAAGTTCACTAATCTTGTATTTTCCTAGACTTGTTCCTAGATTCTTATTGTATCTGTTGCTTGATTGTTATGAAAATATTGTTAAGTTTGAAGTTCTAAAAGAAATATAACCTCTGTTAAAGTTTTAAATCTATTCTTGACATCGTAGTTAGACCCGTTCACCTTCTTTAACCTCTTTCTGCTCCACGGGTACGTAACCCCGTAACAATTATTATTATTACTATTATTATTATTATTATTATTATTATTATTATTATTATTATTATTATTATTATTATTATTATTACATGTTCCCTGCAGTTAATATTATTTGGCATCCGGCAACAATCATTTATTATTTTTGGTATAATCGCAATATACTCGTACTTCGGGGGTACAAAGGCAAAACAAAGGTATTTTGGGCGTACGCCAGACAAAACGTACAAATACCACTGGTATAATTCATATGTTGATTGTGTTATTAATAGGCGTGGTATAAGTCCCATGTTTCGTTGAACATTACTCCCTATGTTAGATATTGTTTATGGTTGATTATTCCCATGTACTTTAAATTGGATTCGTCATGAAGTCGTTACGAATGTTTTACATCATTGGTGAATTGGAGCAAGGAACATGGTGAAATGTCATTAAAATTAGTACCATCTGTCAAAGTTAATTTTACCAGTTTGAAAAGTCACTTGAGCTTTATTTGAATTGTCAACATAATCTGGAATGCATTTCAAGGAAAGGGTCCCTGAATTAAGAGATAACCATAGCTCTTGTTCATGTTAAATAAGCTGCTGACTAGTTATGAGTAATTTATGTAAGAAGTGTTCGTGCGGGTGACATAGCTGTCAGCCAGCACAGCTTGCATTGTGAAAATAGTAGAACGAACCTTATTGTTGGCAGCCCTGAAGATGACATTCCGGAGTTTCCCATTTTCACACCAGGCTGTAGCTTAATTGAGGCCAAGGTCACTTCCTTCTCGTTCCTATCTCTTTCCTATCCCATCATCGTAAAGCAAATTTTAAAAATCATGATGACGTTTACGTAATTATAGGTTATCCGATGTGTTGCAATATTTCGAGGTTTGGAAGAAAATATTTTGTATGTGTATAAGCAGTTCTGTAATTTGCATTTTGTTTAACCATACGTGTCGTGGATTAGACTCCTTGTTATACTGTTTGTTGTGGAAGCTATTAACGATCTTTCGTGTCTAACCATTGGTGTCGTCGTTCAGATTCTTAGTTATATTGAGTGTAGTAGGAATTCCTTTGTGATATTTTATTTTTGTTTAACTACAGGAGTCGTTTTTCAGATTCCTAGTTATCCTGTTTATTGTGAAAGTATTTGAAAATCTTATTTTGTTTAACCATAGCAGTTGTGGATCAGATTCTTAGTTATATTCTTTTCAAAGAAAGGAAACGATGATTTTAGGTTTTTGATCAGGATTTAATGATTGTACAGCGCACCAATAAATCTAGCCAGAAGATATAAGGTCATTGGAATATCAGTTACTCTTATGTAAGTTGATTCGTCTGGTATTTATTAGTTGTATTTATTTTCAAATCAACATAGGTTATTGTTTCTAAGTTTGTGATGTGTTGTTTCTCACTGAGAGTGTGGACATTTTATGATTTGTATGTGGTTGGTTTCGTGCTCCCATTTGTGTCTACGTCAATGATGTGAACTCACATAATGTAATTTGTAATCGTTTTAGAAATATTTAAAAGTTAGGAAGATATGACAGACAGCTAGTCAGTTAAGCATTATTTTGACAGGTAAATGACTAATATGATAGTCTAGTAGACAAACTGTTTTACAAACTTTATGGTAAGCTTTGATACTTAACGAAATTGATTTTATTGTTGTTGTAATGTTGCATTGTCAGAAATAAGTATAAATTCAGTAACATAAATGCATCGCTAGGAGGGTTTCAATACTCAATGATCTCTACGAAGCGAAGCCATAATCCGTATACTTCACTAATGTTAGTTTATGTAGGATGGTGGAGCAGAAAGCAACATATTGAAAGTGAACCATATCACCTGAAAAATATTAATACCACTGTAAAAATAATGTCAGTTCGTTTTGTTTCATCACTTATATGATTATTTGTTTCTATTTTCATATTTATTTCTCCCAATAACATTTAAATTTGAGAAATTAATTTTAAAGTAGAAATCACGCCAGTTTCTTCGAAAGTAAATGCAACCTGAATATTTCCTTCTCTCGTGCCCAGCAAGAATACAAGCGTAACCACACCTCTGGGATATACAGGAGTCTAAGTATTCATCGCCTCGACTGAGCAGCACGGCAAGAGCACATCGCATGGGTACAATATATTTATTTGGATTTGCATAGAACATGTTAAGTTTGCGTCTGACGCTTTATCATGGAACACACAGATGTCTTCTAGAAATAAGCCAAGAATTGTCAGAGGCGTATAAGCGTACATGCAACAATGATTTACATCCAAGGAGGACACACAGCGTCTTGATATTATGTCATATCGGTATCACATCCTAAACTTCACAGGTATTTTACTGTAGGTCACTGCATTACCTACTGATGTAATATGGTATATACTCAAATATAAAGACTTCCAATATTTTATACTTAATATTGGCTATGTTATTCCCCTATAACAATGTGTGTATAAATAATGAATTATATTATTATTATTATCATTATTATTATTATTATTATTATTATTATTATTATTATTATTATTATTATTATTATTATTATTATTATTATTGCGCCGTTCCCGCGTCCAGGCAAGGACACAAGAGATCCAGACTAGCTCTAACTTCAATAAATCGGGTGACTGAGTTCTACGGGTGTGAGTTCCGCAACGGAAAAACAACCAGGTCAAACAACGGTATTCCCTAACTAACGCAGAAAGACGTCTCTTACTCGTATTTAGCTAGGTACCATTCTCATTAATTCTTAAGAAAATCGTCGTCGATCGTTACTACTACAATCTTACAACTAAACCTTATGCTAAGAACACAGAGAAAGAGTTTTTAGGTTTCACCATTCAAAATTTATTTAAATATTAAATCAAATATTCAAGCAATTAGTTCAAAATTTTACCAATGAAGTAACCTTAGTATTGACTGACTCATCGTCGACCTAGTAATCCATATCCGTCGATAACGTTGGAAAAATTACGTCTTTTCACTTCACCCTAAGTGATTGAATGTCTTCTCGGCTTACATAGCTTCCTTTCTTAGTACAGTACTCATTCATCTCCGAAATCATCAATTAATATTGTAAACGACATGACACATGTGGGAAGATTCTTAAAAAATAAACTGCCCTATCCTTCTCTTTCAATTCACCTAGCGAGTTGGGTGATGAATAAATAAATTGAATGGGATACAGCTAATAGTATTTACAAGTGCCTTCTTGGCAAGAAAATAAAACATGAAAATTATTTACATTAAAAATATAGGATGCATCCACAGAAAAGAAAAGAAAAACTCCTATCAACTACTATTTATAGTTCTTCTAGTTGTATTATTTTGAGAAATAAAGAAACACATGTGGGATTTCTGAGCCATTATTCAGTCAAGAAATGGAGTTCTATTTGTTTAAGTCAACCGTCCTTGGACATCGCATCAGACTATGTTAACTAACACTTGATATTTATTCTAAAAACTATCACAGTACTTAAAATTCAACTGACTGATTGACTGTCCGTAGCTTTAAGACTATCAATGAGGATATTCTAAACTCTTCTTGCGTTGTTCTGACAAGTACACACATATACGTTTTACGTCTTAAACATTGCTCTCTGCCTATTTAGTTGCTTTTTAGACACTCATATTTCCTTGTGTTACACATCATGAGCTAAGCTACGTCCATTGTAAGTCGTAATCATCCAATAAGTAACATCTTCGCAAGATTCAATTCATAAATGTAAGGTAATATGACCTTATCTTATTGACATAGACTACGTGCGTACGAAATGGCAAGAAACGTCATCACTCTGGTTCTACAAGGTTATAACAACACAAGCTACCAACGGAAAATCTACTTAATCGGATGACAATATCTCCAGCTAAAAGAAAATGTTTCTCCTTCGAAACCCTAGGTCACCAGCGATCGGCCTATAGATTGAAATTCATACAGAAGTGTAATTATTCGGTGAGTTCTCGAGATCTTCCTAAGCGGATCAGTGAAGGCTCCAAACTATCCAGAGTAAACATTTGCTTCTCCAAGTAACTTAATATGGATAAAGAAACATTGCACTCGACGTCCTGAGATCATGTCCTGAGCTAGATAAAATGCGTAGGCTTAAAATCATTGCGTGGAATTGGCGAGAAATCAGTGATCTTCTCCATTATAACATTTGAAATCACGAGACCTTATTTCATGCAACTATGACTCTCTCTCGAAGAAACAATAACTACAACCATTATACATCATCAACAACTCTATATCATATTCATGACGCGATAATTATTACTCTTATTTCATATACCCACACTATCACTTTATCACGTAACTCATTACCTTGGCTTGCACATGAACGTGCCGCGACATTACTAAAATGCCTACTTTATTTACTACAGTCATAGTACCAAATTTAACGTAACTTGGAATAGTCTACTGCCATTCCTTCATACCACAAATCCTATACCTGATCTCGTACAATTTGACGTTGCTCAAGTTTATAACACGCAGACATAAATGCCTACTTCATTCTTACACATCACTGATAATAATAATAATAATAATCTTAGCGATCTCTTCACGCATATCTCTGGAAAACATTACGAACGAACATCACTTGGTGACCACGCCTACAAATGGAATTGACGTTTCGTACGGATGAATACCTACTTCCAATGAATTTAGCTAGATGTTTGTTTACGCACTGTATTCGCACCAATAAATATTACAAAGCAAAATAAAGAAACAATATCTTCTTACTTACGAAAACGACTTGGACATTGGACTTAACTTTGCTCAAGATGGTCTCGGCGTTTCCTCCTCTCCGATCATCTGAGACTATGAGCTGGTCATCTGGTTCCTCCACCAGTGGTTGGGTACATCGTGGCTTCTCATCATCGCTCACTGGTCATCCGGGATAGCCAACATCGTCTCGCCTCGTCAGGATCCAAGCAGCATCGCCTTGCTTCCTTACAGACCCATGATGAAGACTCGTGCGTATGGAACAGAACAATGATAGAATGTTTGACTCATTGCTGGCATTTTTCAAGTACTATAGCTCTTGCGTTGCTCAGATTGTACAGGTTTTTACTGGAAAACAGTTAGATCACTAAATAGTCCAGAATTGTCTAAGACTTATATTCAGTATATTCTGATTCGAAAATAAATTTCTTTCCGCCGTCTTTTATCAGCTTAAATGCATTTAATTTACTGGTCCGTAAGTGTCTTTCAATGTTAACCGGTGTCGGGCAAATTTCACCAAGGGCTTGCGTCACTGCGTGACGTAGTTCCACAGTAGTATATCTTATCTCTTATTGTTTCTCGTATTAAATCTCCCGCGGCGTTTAAATCTTGATCTCTGCCAAATAGAGTGTAGTCGGGAACTAATCTTCGTTTCCAAATCTCCAATATATCGCTCCGCTGAATAATTCCTTTAAAATGAGTTTTTCGTCCTGTTAATACACCGAAGTCAGATTAGATAGTAAAAGATGAGCATCTTTTTTCTTGAATAATGGTTTCAAATAATGTCCATCTGTCATTTTTTTCTGCGCCTTCTAAACGCGGCTATTACTGTAACCGACTGACGAAAAGACTTATAATTTGGCCCGTACTGACGTTAAATGTATTTTATCTGAGATTTTGACGGCAGAGACTCCATCTTTGTTGCTCTAGCTCTTATAAAGAATTGTGAAACGGCACATTAACTTCCCCTACGTTGAAAGAAATATATGGCTTGCTATATATTTATTATATTCGTCTTCCTTTTTATAATGGGACCTTTCACTATTCTTTATGAGTTCTTTTCTTGCATTATTACTCCTTTCTTTGGAACAATTTGTTTACTCATGCTGTAAGTGGCTTCAATCTGTACTTCTTTGACTCGTCATCACTTGAGATGGTTTGCCCCTTTCCTATTCTTTGAAATATAACTTGATGTTTGCACTGTTATGTACTCCTTTACTGTTTCCATTTAAGTCGTGAATTTCGTATGCATTATTTCTGAATGAACGGTTAATCTTAAATGGTCCTTCAAATAAATGTAGGAATTTCGCAAAGACTTTGTTCGTTACACTGGAAATTGCGGGTTTCTTTATTAATACCAGGTCGCCTTTCTTCAACTCAGGTTTGAATTTCTTATGCTGTACCCTCCTTAACCTTCTCTGTGCTTGTCTGTACAGCCTCTCGCGAACCAGTTTGTTAATTTCGTCAGGTTCAGCAGGTAGGTGAACAATTGCGTCCCAAGGTCTTTCAGGTTTAATACTATGATGAATGATTTTAGGTATCTGTCCGCTGGACTCATGTATTGTGTTATTCATGCTGTCTTCTATTATTCCTATTACCTCTAACCACTTCCAGTGTTGGTTTGGACAATAGATTCGACAGAATTTCGCTATTTCTTTCATGCATCTTTCAACAGGATTGGACGCTGGATGTCTCACCGAGCAAAGAATGTGTTTAATTCCTAACTCTTCCATGGTTTCTCTGAATTGAAGCGACGTAAATTGTGTCCTTCTGTCTGACAGTAATTTCTCAGGCTTTCCCATGTTAGGTAAGGTGTTTTTGATTAGACGTTGTAATACCTGCTTTGTGTTGGCGCGTTGAATTGGTTGCAACGACACATATTTAGAGAACACATCCATCACTACAACTATGTACTTGTGTCCCCTTCTGGCAGTTGGGAGTCTACCAAAGATATCTATAGCATATAGTTCTCGAGCTTTATGAGGCAATATAGCTCTGGGTTCGTGTCTTACTGTACCACTGCCATGTTTAACCCTTTGGCATATGTCGCATGTTCTCACGGTATTCCTCACCGTTCTTCGAATACCTTTCCAAGTAAATTTTTCGAGTATTACTTGTGTTACCTTTTCCACGCCACCGTGACCTGTAATTCTGTGTATGTGCCAGATTACTTCCTTGTATAACATCGAAGGTAGTACTATTCGTATCCTCTTATGACCTTTACCTGATCTAGCCATTAGTATGCCTTGCTCTAAGCTGTAGATTTTCGTAATTCTCAATTTTGTTTCACTTTCACAGTTTTCATCTTCCAATTTATCTATGATTTGTTTCAACCTTTCGTCTAGACGCTGCAAGTGTACTAGGTTCTGTAGTTTCTCTAATGTTTCTTCATCGTCCGGGACCAATTCAATTCTATGAATTACTTCCTCTTTCTCCACAGGGTTACGACTTAGGGCGTCAGCAAGGATGTTTTCTTTTCCCTTACAATACTCTATTTTTATCTGGAACTGCTGCGTGAACAACATCCACCTTGTTATCCGCTCATTAGTCATTGCAGCTTTCAGTCCAAATGTTAATGCCTTATGGTCTGATCTGACCGTTATTGGGTATCCATAAATAGTTTTTCTCCATTGCTGTAAGGCGTAAATGATTGCTAATAGCTCCTGTTCTGTCGTAGTATAGTTAACCTCGTGGCTCCTTAATTTTCGGCTAGTGAATGCTAGATATATCCTTTTGGGAGGTGTTCCTTCTTCTTCTTGGTATAAACAAGCTCCGATGCCAACATTAGATGCGTCTGACTGTATTATAAATTCTTTTTCATAGTTAGGATAGCCTAATTTAATGCTTTTTGTTAACAAGGTCTTTAGTTCTTGGAATGCTCTTTCTGCCTTTTCATCCCATTTCCACCTGTTGTTGATCTTTAACAAATCCTGCAAAGGCGCGGCGGTCTGGGTATATCCTTGACAATGGTTAGAGAAAAACTGCGCCATCCCAAGAAATTGTCTGACGTGCTTTATACGCTTTGGTCGGGGAAAATCGCATATGGCTTGGATCTTAACTGGGTTAGGCCGTACTCCTGTACCGTCTATCATGTGACCGACGAATAGGACCTCTTCTTGACAGAATTTCGATTTTGAAAGGTTGATCTTAAATCCCGTGGCTCTTAAGTTTCGAAACAACTTCTCGAGCTTGTCACAATGCTCCGTAAATGTTTTAGTTGCCAGAATTAGATCGTCCACATAGTAAGTTAAAAACTCCTTTACTTCCGGCGTTAAATTTCTGTCTAATGCTCTCACCAAAACAGCACAACTATTTCTTAATCCGAATGGGAGACGACAGTAGATATATGTCTGATTATCAAACATAAATCCTGTTAATAATCGGGATTTTTCCTCCAGAACGATGTGATGATATGAGGATGTAAAATCCATGGTTGAAAAATACCTCATGTCACGGAATTTCTGAATAATATCCTTTATTTTTGGAGTTTGATTATACTCTGGAATCAATCGACCGTTCAAAAAACGAGCGTCAAGGCACAAACGGAGTTTCCCGTTGCTTTTTACGACAATTACCAAGGGATTCAAATACGGACTTGATGTCTTCATTATAATGCCATCGTCTTCCATTTCCTTTATGATCTTCTTCACTTCTGGGAAGTTTTTCTCCGGAATTCCATAGAGTTTGCCTTTATAGGGCGTCCAATCGTTCACTATTAATTTATATTTAAAATTTGGAATCTGTCCTGGTTTATTCTTAAATAAATCCGAGTATTCCTGTAAGATTCCATGAAGTTTTGATTTTTCGACTGTGGAAATTTTAGCATTCGCCACTGCTTCCGCTATGTTCGGCATGTCTTCTTCCTCCTCCATAGCCATTACCCTTTCTATGCTCGCAACAATGTTTTCGTCCGCTAGAGATATCTCTCCTTCCTCTAAGTGAAAGTTCGGATGCTCTTCGGATGGTACGTTCTCTTCTTCCGATACCTCCTTGTTATCTATGATCCTAATGTTGTCATTGATCTTAATCCGTTCTTGGTTTTCCCTGGTGTGTTCGTCAGATATAGGGAACCTTATTTCTTGTTTCTCCATATCGATCGTCATTCCAGTTACCGTCATGAAGTCTATTCCTAGTATAATATTATATTTAATCTTGTTCATGACTATGAATGGATGCTCAAAGTGCCGGTTTCCAATATTTATTTCCAAATATGTTTGTATATTGCATTCCACTGTTTTATCTGGAATTATCCCTATTTTAATTTTCGAAACTGGGATGGTTAATAATTTCATCCTTCTACTCATATCTTGGAATAATTCCTTCGAAAGCACACTGATGCTAGCCCCAGAATCAACTAAACAACGTACTTTCATCTGTCCAACTCTTGCTACGATAATAGGCAATTCATACTTTCTCTTTATGTGATGTACTGTCAAATCCTTCATCAGTTCTTCCGAATCGATTTCCCACGAATCCACCTGTGTTATGAAATAACTATAAAATTTGGAATCCAATGCGTTCTTTATATTCTCAACCTCACCTTCTAATTCAAAATCGGCGTTTTTTTTTTTTTTTTGCTTGTTATCTTTTCACTTTCTCTTCTACATTCGAATTCTCTCACGTTCGGATCGAGGATCTGTTCTTCCTGTTTCTTCCTTTTGTACCTTTGCAACTCCAGACTCTCCGCTCCCTCTACATCAGCGTTGACGTCCTGTTCTCTAATTGCTTTTTCCCACTTGATCTTTTCGTTTCGGTCCTCATTTACATCGCGTGTAGGTCTCCGATTATAAGTTTCCCTTCCTTGGTCAGCTCTCGTATTTCTTCTTCCGTAACCATATCTTCCTCTAAAATTATTTCTTCCTCTGTTTTCTCTGTACGGGTTCCTGTACCGCATGTTGGGTCTATATGCTCTATTTTCCCTATATGCTTCTTGGTTGTAGGACCCTTTCCTGCAATAGCATCTTTCTTCATCTCTCCTTCCATTCTCCTGGTTTCCCCATTGTCTCTTCCTGCTCATTTTTACTCTTTCTTCAGGGGTATTTCCATCGACGTTTTCCTGTGTGAGCACATTAACCGTTTCTTCACTGTAAGCGTTCCTAATCATTCTTTGAGGGTGTGGTGCTGTAGTCATATCGATCTGTCTGAGTGTCGTTTCCATTTGCACTGCCGTAGTTGGGTTAGCAGTAGCCAGTAACCTTTGTATATCGGACGGAAATTGTCGTTGTATCGTTTTGATCGCTTCGAGCTCACTGGGTGGCGAATCAAGGTCTTGAAACCGATGAAACTGGAAAGAGAAATAATCACTAAACCCTGTTTGACCGTTCGTAGCATACTTGCGAGAGTACAACTCTAAGCGTAAATTCTGCTGCAACTCCGGACTCCAAAATTTCTGTAAGAACGCCGTTTTAAAGTCACTATACTCATGGAAAGTATATTTAAATGCTTGGAACCATAAGCTTGGATTAGCATCTAAATGCTTTTCCACTATTTTCAATTTCTTCTCCTCAGCGATGCCATGTTCCTTGAAGTAATCCTCCATTTCCCTAAGGAAACGTTTGGGCGAAATACTGGTGGAATTATTAAAGTGCTTCGGTCTATCATCGAAGGTTTTTATAACATTAATAATCGTAGGATAACCACTGTTTCCGTTATCCACATTTGTCTCTCCCATACTGTGGTTAGAACGTGTGGCTGGTATGGGTGTCACTTCTCTTTCATTTATTTGAAACTCCACTCCTCTGTTCCGCTCGCTACTAGACATCATAACAGTCTTTCCTGTTCCTTCCTCTCGAATTTCTTGTAACTGAGCTTGCATTTGTCTAAGCCCTTCTTCAGATTTCGTTATTCTTTGGTTCAATTCATCCTTATGTTGTTCTATTTCCTCTCTTATCTCCGTTATTCTGCTTCCAATTTGGTTTGCAGCCTGTTCGTACTTCTTTTCCAGACTTGTACTCGTGGTTAGCACGTCCTCACCTAGTTTTCCTATACTTTCCTCACATAATCTCCATTTTTCTTGGGAATCTAGGCTTAACTTTTCCATATTATCCGATAAATCCTTTATTACATTCTCCTTCAAAGATTGGAGATAGTTATTGTTTCCTGTCATCTCTCTCCTAATTTCGTTTATTTCTTCTCGCATCTCTCGGTTTTTCTCTTCCATATTTCCTCTGATTTCGGCTTTCCATTCATCTATATTGTTCTTCATCTCCTCCATCATTTCTCTATGTTTTGCTTCTTGTATCTCCCCCATTTTTCTCTCCAAATCTTCCATGAATTTCTGGTATCGTTCCTCTTGTTCTTGCTTCTCTCTCTTCCTCTCTTCTTCCTGCTTCTGATTCATTTCTTCCATCATCTTCTTCAACGTTTCTTCCTGCTTTCTCATCTCTTCCTGCCTCTCTTTCTTAGCTTCCTCGTCGCGTCTTCTAGCTTCTTCCTCGCGTTTTTCATCACGCATTCTAGCTTCTTCATCGCGCTTCCTGTTCTCTTCCAACCTCTCCTTTCTAGCTTCTTCATCGCGCTTTCTAGCTTCTTCATCGCGCTTTCTAGCTTCTTCATCACGCTTTCTATTCTCTTCTAATCTCTCTTTTTTAGCTTCTTCATCGCGCTTTCTGTTTTCTTCCATCATTTCCTTTATAGCCTGCAACAATCCCTGGCGCTCTTCTTTCTGTCTTCTTTCTTTTTCTTCCTGTTCCTTTTGATATTTCTCTTGTTTATCTTCTTGGTCTTTCCGATACTGTTCTTGTTCTTCTCGTTGTTCCCTTTGATACTCCTCAAATTGAGCTTTCAAATGGCTTAACGTCGTCATATTGATATTCAATTAGTATTCTAAATTCTATAAATCCTAATAAACTCTATGGTTTTACCTAAATTCTCCACAACTCAAGTTCTCCAACAATGTCTCTCCCACTACTCCAATCAACAATATATATATTCAGCAAATACACAGGCAGGCTAGACTACTTGGATCTGATTCAGCTCACGATGTTGACCCAATCACACTAGGAAATATGAGGTACTTGTTCATGTACTTATGACTCCAATTCTTAACTGAAAATAACTCAAATAACCTCTTACAATCTATCTCTTACATCTAAGTTACATCTAAATAAATTGACATATTAGCAATAATCTATCCTTCTTTCCTATTTCTGACTGCTATCAGCCATTTGCTGCTATCCTCTTCAGAGCAACCATCCATTTCTTCTTTCTCCTGTTCCATTATCTATACTGGGCATCTACTTGTTCTCACAGTCTAACATCTTGCTGTGTCAACTTCGATCCCATAAGATAATAACGCCTAACAGTCCAGTAAAGAAATCGCCGTACAACATCTTCATTTCCATGTAATCAATCTGCTGTTATCATCAATAATTCCTCATCCATTAGTTTCTAAAATATCTCCTTCGTCTTACCCACTTCTTGAGTAAATTCTCCCGTTTTACTCTAATATTGCACCGAAGACCCGTCATTCGACTATCATCTCTGTCATCTCCTTACTAGGTTTCCCGATGTTTTCCTCATTCTTATTGTTACCTATGGGAATCGACCTCTTCACAGTTCTGTGTCGTATTCTTTCTCTTGACTTCCCACGACGACTTTCTCTTGAATTTCCACATACATGAGTATCTCAAAAAGAAATTCTGTTTGGTTTGCAACCAACAGTTCCCATGGCGTTTTCCTCCATTCGCATCACGTTGAGGCGCCATTTTCTACTTGCGCCGTTCCCGCGTCCAGGGAAGGACACAAGAGATCCAGACTAGCTCTAACTTCAATAAATCGGGTGACTGAGTTCTACGGGTGTGAGTTCCGCAACGGAAAAACAACCAGGTCAAACAACGGTATTCCCTAACTAACGCAGAAAGACGTCTCTTACTCGTATTTAGCTAGGTACCATTCTCATTAATTCTTAAGAAAATCGTCGTCGATCGTTACTACTACAATCTTACAACTAAACCTTATGCTAAGAACACAGAGAAAGAGTTTTTAGGTTTCACCATTCAAAATTTATTTAAATATTAAATCAAATATTCAAGCAATTAGTTCAAAATTTTACCAATGAAGTAACCTTAGTATTGACTGACTCATCGTCGACCTAGTAATCCATATCCGTCGATAACGTTGGAAAAATTACGTCTTTTCACTTCACCCTAAGTGATTGAATGTCTTCTCGGCTTACATAGCTTCCTTTCTTAGTACAGTACTCATTCATCTCCGAAATCATCAATTAATATTGTAAACGACATGACACATGTGGGAAGATTCTTAAAAAATAAACTGCCCTATCCTTCTCTTTCAATTCACCTAGCGAGTTGGGTGATGAATAAATAAATTGAATGGGATACAGCTAATAGTATTTACAAGTGCCTTCTTGGCAAGAAAATAAAACATGAAAATTATTTACATTAAAAATATAGGATGCATCCACAGAAAAGAAAAGAAAAACTCCTATCAACTACTATTTATAGTTCTTCTAGTTGTATTATTTTGAGAAATAAAGAAACACATGTGGGATTTCTGAGCCATTATTCAGTCAAGAAATGGAGTTCTATTTGTTTAAGTCAACCGTCCTTGGACATCGCATCAGACTATGTTAACTAACACTTGATATTTATTCTAAAAACTATCACAGTACTTAAAATTCAACTGACTGATTGACTGTCCGTAGCTTTAAGACTATCAATGAGGATATTCTAAACTCTTCTTGCGTTGTTCTGACAAGTACACACATATACGTTTTACGTCTTAAATATTGCTCTCTGCCTATTTAGTTGCTTTTTAGACACTCATATTTCCTTGTGTTACACATCATGAGCTAAGCTACGTCCATTGTAAGTCGTAATCATCCAATAAGTAACATCTTCGCAAGATTCAATTCATAAATGTAAGGTAATATGACCTTATCTTATTGACATAGACTACGTGCGTACGAAATGGCAAGAAACGTCATCACTCTGGTTCTACAAGGTTATAACAACACAAGCTACCAACGGAAAATCTACTTAATCGGATGACAATATCTCCAGCTAAAAGAAAATGTTTCTCCTTCGAAACCCTAGGTCACCAGCGATCGGCCTATAGATTGAAATTCATACAGAAGTGTAATTATTCGGTGAGTTCTCGAGATCTTCCTAAGCGGATCAGTGAAGGCTCCAAACTATCCAGAGTAAACATTTGCTTCTCCAAGTAACTTAATATGGATAAAGAAACATTGCACTCGACGTCCTGAGATCATGTCCTGAGCTAGATAAAATGCGTAGGCTTAAAATCATTGCGTGGAATTGGCGAGAAATCAGTGATCTTCTCCATTATAACATTTGAAATCACGAGACCTTATTTCATGCAACTATGACTCTCTCTCGAAGAAACAATAACTACAACCATTATACATCATCAACAACTCTATATCATATTCATGACGCGATAATTATTACTCTTATTTCATATACCCACACTATCACTTTATCACGTAACTCATTACCTTGGCTTGCACATGAACGTGCCGCGACATTACTAAAATGCCTACTTTATTTACTACAGTCATAGTACCAAATTTAACGTAACTTGGAATAGTCTACTGCCATTCCTTCATACCACAAATCCTATACCTGATCTCGTACAATTTGACGTTGCTCAAGTTTATAACACGCAGACATAAATGCCTACTTCATTCTTACACATCACTGATAATAATAATAATAATAATCTTAGCGATCTCTTCACGCATATCTCTGGAAAACATTACGAACGAACATCACTTGGTGACCACGCCTACAAATGGAATTGACGTTTCGTACGGATGAATACCTACTTCCAATGAATTTAGCTAGATGTTTGTTTACGCACTGTATTCGCACCAATAAATATTACAAAGCAAAATAAAGAAACAATATCTTCTTACTTACGAAAACGACTTGGACATTGGACTTAACTTTGCTCAAGATGGTCTCGGCGTTTCTTCCTCTCCGATCATCTGAGACTATGAGCTGGTCATCTGGTTCCTCCACCAGTGGTTGGGTACATCGTGGCTTCTCATCATCGCTCACTGGTCATCCGGGATAGCCAACATCGTCTCGCCTCGTCAGGATCCAAGCAGCATCGCCTTGCTTCCTTACAGACCCATGATGAAGACTCGTGCGTATGGAACAGAACAATGATAGAATGTTTGACTCATTGCTGGCATTTTTCAAGTACTATAGCTCTTGCGTTGCTCAGATTGTACAGGTTTTTACTGGAAAACAGTTAGATCACTAAATAGTCCAGAATTGTCTAAGACTTATATTCAGTATATTCTGATTCGAAAATAAATTTCTTTCCGCCGTCTTTTATCAGCTTAAATGCATTTAATTTACTGGTCCGTAAGTGTCTTTCAATGTTAACCGGTGTCGGGCAAATTTCATCAAGGGCTTGCGTCACTGCGTGACGTAGTTCCACAGTAGTATATCTTATCTCTTATTGTTTCTCGTATTAAATCTCCCGCGGCGTTTAAATCTTGATCTCTGCCAAATAGAGTGTAGTCGGGAACTAATCTTCGTTTCCAAATCTCCAATATATCGCTCCGCTGAATAATTCCTTTAAAATGAGTTTTTCGTCCTGTTAATACACCGAAGTCAGATTAGATAGTAAAAGATGAGCATCTTTTTTCTTGAATAATGGTTTCAAATAATGTCCATCTGTCATTTTTTTCTGCGCCTTCTAAACGCGGCTATTACTGTAACCGACTGACGAAAAGACTTATAATTTGGCCCGTACTGACGTTAAATGTATTTTATCTGAGATTTTGACGGCAGAGACTCCATCTTTGTTGCTCTAGCTCTTATAAAGAATTGTGAAACGGCACATTATTAAAACGTGTTATTCTACCACACATGTGGACTTGAAGTGGATAAATGACAAAGAAATAACTTGATGAAAGAGCAAAAATAAGAACTAATGAACTTCCCTTTCTCATTTGTTCTTCTGAGCCTAACTACACTCAGTTCCAGATCATCAAATCAATTATAATTTCCTGACATAGTCGGGAAATGAGCCCTCGTCAACAAAGTAGACTGTCATTAAATAATGGGCACTTATGATGAACAATCCATGCCTTCAAATGATGGATTAGTCGTAGCCATGTGGGTAGTAAATAATAATAATAATAATAATAATAATAATAATAATAATAATAATAATAATAATAATAATAATAATAATAATAGTCTAATAATAATAATAATAGTAATATAAAATCTTATCCTCGTCGCGAGATGATGCAGCACCTTTCTGACACACCCTCAATGGTGAGCTGCGTGAATATTTTTAACCATATAGCATCTTTCCTGCCAAACTTAAATTTCTGTTAGTAGTGGAAATTCGACCCCGCACCTCCATGGATGGCAGTTTATAAGTAGTGAGAGAACATAATAATAATAATAATAATAATAATAATAATAATAATAATAATAATAATAATAATAATAATAATAATAAACCTTATATTTCCATTTTCATATCAGGAAAGTGCTGCCTGGGGTTGCATCTTAATTAAGTCTAAGCCTTGTCTTAGCTCTGATCTATTCCATCGTCGCCTAAATCTAATCTGGGTTAGTGCGGGGCTAAGCATTACAAAACGTAAATCGTTTCACTGAAGTAGAAATGACAAATTTTTGAAAAACTAGCAGTTTGGATTGCAATTTTTTCATCTCTCCAAAATTTCCTACTTACGACATAAAAGAACACTTCTTTAAAGAGGGGGGAAGGTGGGAAACGTGAAACCCTTTCTCATTATTCTATTTCAATGGTGACATATTTCACAGAGTATCCGAGATGTCGTGATACGTGTATCACCTGGAGCATGCATGGCAAGACGGAGTGACTTGCTGGAGAATAGGAGTAAACTACAAAGAGTCATACTTACTTACATACATACATACATACATACATACGTCCTCATTACACTCTTTTATGCCTTTCAACGTTCAGTCTGTAATTCTCTGAGGATTAACTAAGCATCTCCACAATCCCCTTTTTGCTACTAGTTCCATGGCCTCGTTTATTTCCACACTTCTAATCCTGAAATCATTAAAAACTGAGTCTAATCATCATAACCTTGATCTCCCTATACATCACTTATCTTTTATTCGCGAGTCCATTATTCTACTACCTTTTCTGAAAGTAGTTGCTGTCGTTAATAATTAAAAAACGTACTCATGATATCACTTCAGTTTTGATTTGGGCCGGCATACTAAGTTACCGAGATGTTTAGAATAAATTCATAAGGGGCACCACGAGAGCACATGTGGACTAGCAGACCATAATTTCTGCACAACAATAATCAGTTTACAGAGTGACCACCTCAAGCTGAAACTTCAAAGAATGAGTCGGAGAGGTCATGGTTTATTTCATACTAGCTGATGTACCCGTGCTTCGCTACGGGATTCTCAGAAAGACTGACTTTTTGGTTTTCCTAACTGAAGTCAACATAGGTAATTTCAAAAACGTCAGTAGGAATGTAGCGATTAAAAGCAATGCTATCGTATAAAATACTCGATCTAATGAAAAACCGCACATGATATCTTTCAACGAACAGCACTACGCTGCCAATCTAATAGTCCAAAGTTCTAGAGCTGGAATGATCAGGCCGCAGATTGCCGTGAACACTCCTCTGCCATTATTCCGTTAAATATGCACACTGCTCATTCCAACCAGTGAATCAAGAGTAGGGATTGAATAGCTCGAATGCTATGATGAACGAGTGTGTTACGTTCCAGCAGTATCAGAAAATTTATGAACCAGAGGAATGGTATGCTAAAGCACAGTTGCAATTCAGCTAGCGAGGTGAACGGACGTAGTGCTGAACGTGCGGGAAGTACAGGAGTGCGCGAGCATGGGAGTGTCAATTGAACAATACAGATGTGCTATAGGCAGATGGCAGGCCCGAGGTAGGAAGAAATCGTTACAAACGGTGAAAAACGATATCAACATCACTCATACAGTAGTGTCATTAGTTGTAGTGATGGTACTATTAGTGATTGGCGGAGTGGAGATGAACCCTGGCCCAGGACTGACATGGGACGATATCGAGAAGATTAAAGAGATCATGCAAGAATGCCATACAGAAAAGACCAAAGAAATGCTACTAGAACAGAAAAATGATTTCAAGGACTTGAAATCATTTATACAAACAGAACTGAAGGGTATTAAAGAGAGTGTATTACAAAACAAAAATGAAATACATGGTTTGAAGAAGAAAGCACTGGAGGTAGAAGAAAAATTAAGGAAACTCGAGGAAAAAGAAAAAACACGGTCGAAAGAAGAGAGGAAGAAAAACATAATAATCTACGGATTGGCAGAACCAGAGAGAGAGAACTTCAATGACTTGATAGACAGAGTACTCTCTCTAATCAGAGAGAATTTGAAAATAGAGTGCAATGATAGTGATATTGATAACGCCTTCAGATTAGGAAGAAATATGGGAAAAAGACCAGTAAAAGTCTGCATGGTATCTGGTTTGAAGGCCCGTAAAATTTTGGAGAATACCAAAAACTTGAAAGGCACGAAGATATGGATAAAGAAAGATCTCGACAAGGAAGAAATGGAGAATGTACGAATACTACGTTTTCACCAAGGAAAAGCTAGGCATTCGGGACTAAAAGCCTTTATACGTGGAAACAGACTTATTATATCAGACGATTCGTGGAGCAAGGCATGGTCAGCTAGTCAACTACGTGAGCTAGGGCATTGTCCTGATACGTCAGAGAAGCGGAAGTACAGCAGTACAGTGAGCGACGCCAGCACTCCTGAGTCAACAGGTACGTGTGCAATCCTACCAAGCAAGGACAACGAACTGGATGTTGTGACGACAGAAACCGGACAACACCAACCCAGGAGATCTACCCAAGAAGGAGATGTGATCCAGAGAAAGCAAGACACCGCAGGGAGACAAGAAGAAAAGAAACGTAAGCCAGCGTTAAATTTAAAGGACATATGGGCAAAGAAAGGATTGACAAGGTCTGAGGAAGCTAGAGGGTCAGAGGAGGAAATAATTAGTTCCCCAAGTGGTTCTATTATACAAATAGAAAAACCACGAACAACGAGAAGCAAGGCCCTGGTAGCATCAAATATACCTATGAAAAAATAACTAGACTGGGTAGTGGGATTAATTAACATAGAGGGTATATTAAGTAAACTGGGAAATGATGAGTTTATAGATTTAATGAGAGAGAGTGAGATTATTGGTATAGTAGAGACATGGTTGCCGCCTAGTAAAAATGTGATAATACCGGGATTTAAGGTCTGGAGTAAAACAAAACATAAAAGGAGTACGAAAGGGCGTCACCCAGGAGGGATAACAGTTATCGCAAAAGATGAAATTAGCAAACAAGTGGAAATATGGGAATCAGGATGTGAGGAAATGATCTGGGTCAAAACAAAAAAAGGAAAGCAAAAGGGGAGAGATATGTTTATTGGCTTTGGCTACAACCATCCATCGGGGTCCCCGTTTGAAAAGGAAAATTTCTTTGAAGAACTCGTCGACGCAGTAAATCAGATAAAATTACTAAATGAAGAAGCAGGAATAATTATAATGGGGGATTTTAACTCAAGGGTGGGCCTAAATAATCCATTATACGACAAAGAAATCGGGGAAATATTAATAGAAAAAAGGAGCAGCAAAGACAAAGAGTGTAATAAAAATGGAGAGAAATTATTAGAAATATGCGCGATAGAGGAATTGTACATTTTAAATGGGGGATGGCCGGGAGATGAATCAGGCAACCTAACATATATAGTTGAGTCAGGAGGGAGTGTTATAGACCTAGTACTGGCATCTAGAGAGGCTTTAACTCTTATTAAAGAAATCCAGGTAAAAAATTGGACAGCGTCTCATCATTTCCCAGTTGCTATTCGGCTACAGAGAGAGGAAGATAATAAAGTAGACAAACAATTCTTTAACTATGAACAGAGAAAATTAGTAAGATATAGGTGGAATGAGGAAAAGAGAGAACAATTTAGAGATTACTATAGGGGTAAAACCTTTGAAATTCTGAGAATAGGCATGGAGTATATGATAGAGGATAATAACCTAGATGAGGCAATAAGAATGCTTGAAAGATCAATAGAAGTAGCTGGTAAAAAAATGGTTGTGAGTAAGAGTAGACAATATAAAAGAAATGTATGGTATACGGAGGAGTGTAAGGAGAAGAAAAATCAAGTGATTAAGGCTTTAAAAAGGTATAGAAATGAGGGATCTCAGGCCTTACGAGTAGATTTTTGTAACCAGAGGAAAGAATACAAAGATTTAATAAGCGATAAGAAAAGTAAATGGCAGGACAAAGAATCAAAAATATTACTAAAGTACTGTAAGGAAAATGAAACAAAGAAAGTATGGAACAAAATTAGCACAATATGTAAGGGTTATAAAAGCTATGATCAAGTAAAAATATCTAATGAGGAATGGTTAACGTATTTTAAGGGATTATTAGGGGGTAAGGACACATGGGTAGAGAACAGAAACGAAATTGGTATACTGAGACAAATGGAGTGTACGCTGCCTATACTAGACGATATAATAACCACAGACGAGGTACTAGATGTAATGAAAAAAGGGAAGGGCGGAAAATCAGGTGCTGCTAATGGAATTACGCATGAATTCTGGAAAGAGATAGGTAAAAACGGTCAGATGATTGAAATAATAACTAAAATATTCAATAAAATATTTGAGGGGAAAAAAATTCCAAGATCTTGGCAGGAAGGAGTAATTTGCCCGATCTACAAAAGAAAGGGAGAAAGGACGAATACGAACAACTACAGGGGGATTACATTGTTGGACTCACTAAGTAAGATCTACACTGGGATTTTAGCGAAAAGAATTATGAAATGGGCGGACGATTACTCTATTCTCTCGGTATATCAATCAGGATTTAGGAAAAGAATGAGAACTACTGACAATGTATTTATAATCAAAACGTTAATGGATAAGTACACAAGAAAGAAAGGTGGTAGACTATACATTGCAGCAATAGACCTACAAAAAGCTTTTGATTCAGTCAGCAGACGGGCTGTCGTTGTGAAGCTGGCCGGAATAGGAATGTCAATGAAAATGATTAAAGCCATAGAAGAACTATATGCCGAAGTAATATGTTCATTAAAGTCAAAGAAGATGTAATGATAGGAAAGATACACTCGAACATTGGACTTAAGCAAGGATGTAAACTATCACCAATACTGTTTTTGCTCTTTATTAATGACGTAATAGAATGCTTAGCAAAAGAGAATAATACTAGCCCTTGCTTACACAATAAAGAGATCCCCGGTCTAGTCTTCGCAGACGACATCCTGCTGCTCTCACTAACAACAGCAGGTATGCGAAGTAACCTCAAAAAATTGGTGGAATACTGTAATACATGGAATTTGAAAATAAATACCAAAAAA
Source organism: Anabrus simplex (assembly GCF_040414725.1). Taxonomy (NCBI): domain Eukaryota; kingdom Metazoa; phylum Arthropoda; class Insecta; order Orthoptera; family Tettigoniidae; genus Anabrus; species Anabrus simplex. The sequence continues at coordinate 1,512,271,117 of NC_090265.1, read as the reverse complement.
ACAAAAGTAATGGTTTGCAAAAGAGGTAATAAATTAAAAAGAAATGAAAGGCGATGGCTGTTGGATGGTGTTGAATTGGAAGTTGTAAATAAATTAGAATATTTAGGAATAATATTAACAAAGAATGGGTTGTGGAAGGAACAGATACGCCATGCAAAAATAAAAGGTGTGGCCGCCCTATCAAGTATAAAGGCCTTAGAAAAGAAGATGCCTAATTTGCAATACAAAGTACATAAAAATGTTTTTAATGCACTTGTGGTATCAAAAGCACTGTATGGGGTTGAAATATGGGGTATAGAAGTTGATAAAAAAGAACTAGATATCATAAGTAACAAATTTTGTAAAATAATAATGGGCCTACCAGAATGTGCAGCAAATAGTGGAGTGAGAACTATATGTGGAGATATCAACATCCAAGCAGACATAAGTAAGAAAATAGTAAAATATTGGTTAAGATTAAAAAGAGGAGAGGGGAGGGAAATATTAAATCTAGCCTACCAGCACCAGATGAGACACTTGGATGAGAATTATTGGTTATCGAAAGTAAAAGGTATGCTAGACAAAATAGGAATGGGGCTATATTGGGATAAGGAGATGAACGGTAAAGAAAACAGCTTCATTAAAATACTAACGATTAGGGTAAAGGACATAGACAAACAGACGATCAGAGCAGAATGTGAAACCAAAAAAACACTAGTAGAATTCTGTGGCATTATCCAATATATGTCAATAAGAAAAAATAGAATCACAAATAGGGAACTAAGAGGTGTGTTGTGGTGGCTTTTGGGTTTATACAAAAATAAGGGAATAAGTGAGAACCATAACGTAAATCAGTGTGTATTTTGTGACGACATTATGGGAGAAGCTCATTTACTGAGAACATGTAAGGGAACGGAGGCACTGAGAACTAAATACCTTGGAGATGAATATAAATTAAAAATAGAAAGAGAGAAAGAATTTTATACAATAACCAAACTGTTAAATAGAGAATGGATCACCCCAGGAAAACTAGCTAAATTTTTCTGTATTCTAAGAAGCATGTGGAAGAAAGAAAGCAAAATGAGATTTGTAATAACAGAAAGTAATAACAGTACAGGTAAATGATAGTAAATGTAATATACATGAGCACGATGATGACTGTACAACAAGAGACCTCGGAATGCTATAGTTATAAGTTTAGGACTATGTTTCTCTTGCAGTTGTTCAGTGTTCATTTATATTAGATATTGTATATTGCTAAGTAACAGATTTAATTCAGCAACATGCTAACAGTAATGAGTTCCTTTCAATGAGCTCATTTAAGAAATTAAAATGAGATTAGCAATAACTCAAAGTAACACCAGTGTTAGTAAATGATAGTAAATGTAATGTAGATGAGCACGAGGATAGATAAGTAATTTGTAACTATAAGTATTATAAGAGGATTTAGAGGTAGTATGGAAATAGAAAAATGTAAGAAGCAAAACATAATGGCAATGTGTTTGTTAGCCTGTTTTTAGTTTGCTTTGGGATTGTTAGTTTGTTTTGACTGCTGCAGTGTATTAAACCAGAGAAAACAAGTTGTCAACCAGTCAGCGAAATATGAGCCGAGTATGGATTCCGTCTCGGCAGTGGAATACAGGTGAGGCAGCCTACATGTTGAGCTAGGTCATCCGCACACATGTGGGCTGTCACATGAAGGAGTGGAGAGGAAACAATATTGACAACTTAAGGGGTCTACGAGGTTTCGATTTCGGAGCCTCATGAGACGGGTCTGGTCGTGACATCCCTGGGAAGGGTGGTAGAAGTTCCTCACCAGGGGGGATGTCGTAACCAGACAGATTTAGGTTAGATGTAGTATATATTCAATGTAAATTTGTCATTTTGATTCTAACTTTTTTTTTAATGTTATAACGTAATATTTCTAATTAGTAGATTTAGTTCATTAATATGTTAGCAGTAATGTGTTCCTTACAATGAGGTTGTTTGTTAGCCTGTTTTTAGTTTGCTCTGGGATTGTTAGTTGGTTTTGGCTGCTGTAGTATAGTAGAGTTGGGAGAGGAGGAGATAGGCCCACCTATCTCAAGCATAGTGTTGACTCAGTACTTCTGCACGTGTAGATTAGAGTAAGGTGTGAACAGTATTAAACCAGAGAAAACAAGTTGACAATCAGTCAGCGAAATATGAGCCGAGTATGGATTCCGTCTCGGCAGTGGAATGCAGGCGAGGCAGCCTACATGTTGAGCTAGGTCATCCGCACACATGTGGGCTGTCACACGAAGGAGTGGTGAGGAAACAATATCGACAACTTAAGGGGTCTACGAGGTTTCGATTTCGGAGCCTCATGAGACGGGTCTGGTCGTGACATCCCTGGGAAGGGTGGTAGGAGTTCCTCACCAGGGGGGATGTCGTGACCAGACAGATTTAGGTTAGATGTAGTATATATTCAATGTCAATTTGTCATTTTGATTCTAACTTTTCTTTTAATGTTATAACGTAATAAATAATAATTCGTTCAGTTAGTAAGATAAGGTAGGGAAGATACATGTTGTCCTAGACTATATAATATTGTTAATGTCTAGGACAAAATAATTCATATTCAGTATAGTAACAGCCAACAATTGTAAGAGGGTATTGTAAGTCATGTATCATAATTCAAGGAATTGCAATAAACGAATGCTCTCTCCCCAGCTCTAGGCGATCCGGAATTGGAGGATGGGAGTATTCTATTCTATTCTATTCTATTCTGGTATGCTAAAGAAGAAAGTTACCTAACTCCCCAGCTACTTCCCATCAATATTCAGGCAGGTTGTTACACTCTGTACCACTGGGCGAGTTGGCTGTGTGGTTAGGGGCACGCAGCTGAGAGCTTGCATCCGGGAGATAGTGGATTCGAACCCCACTGTCGGCAACGCTGAAGATGGTATTCCGTTCTTCCCACTTTCACACCAGTCAAATGCTGGGGCTGTACCTTAATTAAGGCCAAGGCCGCTTCCTTCACACTCCTAACACTTTCCTATCCCATCGTCCCCATAAGACGTATCTGTGTTGGTGCGACGTAAAGCAAATAAAAAACACTCGGTACGCAGCAGTAATCCTACCTACCGGAGATAAGTGGCAACAGAAGAGACAAAGCACATCACCAAAAACAATGGTCATTGTAATGTTATTGTTGATCAATGTTACGAGCTTTCTATATTGCAGGCCTTCACATTTAGTTTTCTTTAGACTCTGTGATTTGTAAATTTTTTATAGCGTAGACTGTAGTTCCTTATTCTCCGACTTTACATACCGATTTTCATTAAATTCTGTTTACCCATTTTCTCGTGACTCGGCGCTGATATGGACTTAATAACAAAAATCCAAGTTCATGAATATCTTTGGGATCACAGCCGGTACGTTAACAATGTATAAGACTTGAATGATAGGAAAATAATACTATATAACCTTATATATATATTATTTATCGATTACACCTCTAATAACAAATATTTGAGAATTAAATTTTAGGCCTTCGCCTAAACTACCATTATTCACAGTGTGAATACAATTGTTTATAGCCTATATTGTAGAAACTTATTCTCTGACTTTGTATACCGATTTTCAGTGCAATACGACACTAATAACATACATATTTGAGAATTCAATTTTAGGCCTTCCCCTAAACTACCATTCCACTCAGCGCGAATACAGTTATTTATGGTCTAAATTGCAGCGGCTTATTCTCCTACTTTGCATACCAATTTTCGTTAAATTCCCTTCAGCCATTTTCTCGTGATGCGTGTACAGACAGACAGACAGACAGACAGACAGACAGACAGACAGACAGACAGACAGACAGACATTACGGAAAATTAAAAAGTGCATTTCTTTGTTGCTGTGGACATGACTGATACAGAAATATCATCCTTTTTAAATTCTGAGCAATGTACAGACAAAACACTTCTATACTAATATTATAAAGAGGAAAATGTGTTTGGTTATAACGAGTAGACTCAAAAACTACTGAACCTATTTTTAAAATTACTTCACCTATACAAAGCTACATTGCCAGTGAGTAACAAGGGCTGTATTTTATTTTCAAAACAATTCGAGTTTGGGGCACGGGGGGGGGGGCGGTGGAGGTATTAAAATAATAGGCTATTATAGGCAAAATATCGAATTTGTCGTATAAATACGAGACAAAGCTCAATTTAATCATCTTGACACAAAGAACAAAACTCGGTAAGCCCTACGGGCCCCAAAACCATGTTTTAAGGCCTTAAAACCAACCGTTACGGAGATATTGGCACCACACTACCCCTGCTCTAGGAATCGGATAAAGTAATGAACTGCCGTAACCATGGCAACGTCAGCTCCAGGATTCTACAGCAGCGAAATTATCTATGTAAATAAAGTTGTAGGGGGTCCGTTGTATGTAATTCCGTTTGTTTTGCCAATTTTTCATATATTTATCCGTTTTAGGTCAACTAAAGACAGAATCGGTGGTTTTTACTTTGCGTGTCTGTTTGTTTGTCTGTCTGTCTGTCTGTCTGTCTGTCTGTTTGTCTGTTCCACCATCACGTCGAAACGGCTGGATATATCTCAACCAAACTTCATATTTAGAGTATACGCATCCCGGGGAAGGTTTCGATATGCCTATCATTTTAAAATCTTTGAATAGACGGGGGTTTATAGGAAAACCAGAACGGTTTTCCTCCATTTTCTCTTATACTATTGATTTTCTGTAAACTCCGTGGACCGTACGTGAAACGTCTCTTCATTATAAACAAATTTCGTTATGTTCATAATTTACCTTACTCTTCACATGACGGAGAAATTTACTATTCTATACGGGTATCATGTTCTGCATTGAGTGACCGACAGACCGACAACGAACCTACAGGTTACCATGGAAACGTCTCTGACTGCTTGCCAGCAAGGAAGTAACGTATTGCCATTTTCCTCATCATGCTTTGAAATTCGTGGTTGTTCCTTGGGTAGAAGGCAACAGAGGCGTCAATCGGCCTATCTGCGGGATATGGGCGGAATATCGTTGGAGGTTATCTACCGCCCTCGAATAGATTAAATAATAACACCATTAGTCATCTTCTTACCTGTTTAATTAAGAATCATTGCGCCTGTTACCGCTTTATTATATCCATAACTCACACCAGCATAATTTATTGAGGGGCATTTGATTTTCCAGTACATTCACTTGACCTTTACATATTTGTCGTTATACAGCTGTCCTCAGTTATAATCCATTTTCTATTAATTTAAACTTTCTTAACTGTATTATTTTTTCCTTAATTAATCCGTATGTACGCGAGTGATAGAATCTACTGGATATATATCCATCAAACATCATATTTAGAATCCACCTGTCCTTCGGTAGGTCTTAGGGCACATATTGATTCTAAATCCCTGAACTAACTGGGGTTTTATACGAAACCGAAACAGTGATTTTTCACTCCCACAAAATATACACAACCAAACTTAATGGAAATATACCTGCCTTATTGGAAATTAATTTCTAAACCTTTTTTTCTCATGTGCATCATTTCGATACGAGGATTAATAAGGGAGATATCATTAACGGACCGGTTTTCAGTACAAGTCACATCGGACTTAACTCAAGAGCGGGTGCGTGTAAAGCGTATTCCTTACAACTTGAAAACTACTGAAGATATTCGAACCAAATTTTATATTTAGCATCCACCTGTCCAAAGGTAGGTTTTACAGGTCTATAGCATTTCATGTTCCCGGAATGGACTGGTGGTTTATAGGGAACCGAAATGATGATTCTTCCACAATATATACAGTACAAGACCAGTCTGACTGGAAATCGACCAAACGTGATGGAATTCCATCTCTAAAACTTTTCTTTTCATGTGCATTTTTTCGTCAGGAGGATTAATAAGGGAGATATAATGAATGGTCAGTTTTGCAGGTTAAGTCCAGTGGACATACCCCAAAAGGTGTTGTACGTGGAGCAGATTCCTTATCTATATATATAAATAAAATCGTAACGTCTGTGTGCCTGTACATTGATTATTTTGGCGAAATTTTCGCACAGCTACCCTTTTAAGGGGTAATAATGGCCAACTGCATATTTTTTGGTTTAGTTTCCTGAAAGTTCTAATTTTTACCCTCCTCGCCCAAAATCCAGATTGCGACATAATCTGCCAGATGAAAAAGAAAATGGAAATTCGACAAAATTATACGTTTTAGCCCGTAATGGACAGAAAACTTCCAAGATCTTTAAATTTTTCACTTTTTATTCCCGAAGAATATCGAAATATGGAGGCAATTTTAATGATGGTGCAGACCTTCCGGAAGTCCTATCACATAACGGATTGCACAATCTCCGTTCAATTTGGAATGATCTACAACCTTGGTCATATGACCTTTTTGTCGTATCTGTATCCTTTTTACGTTTGATTTTTCTCTGTTAATCGATGTTAAGTAAATCTGGACTTTTCACATGCATAATTCATACTTTCAATCACTTATAGAAAATATAGAATCATCAAACTCTTCACGAAAATTGGCCCACCCAGTAGCCATATGTGAGCCAAATGCTATGTAGCTGTCACATAATTATCCGAAAAGTAATGCAATGTGAGATAATCTTACAAGAACTTTACCCTGTTCAACGTTTCTAACTCAATCTGACCCAAGAATAGATGAGATATCATAGGACCAGCCATTTAGGCCACTAAATCCGGCGTCTTATGGTACAATCCTTTGTCGATATGACGTACGTATAGCAGCAGTTATCTGTAAATGAATGTCTGCAATATTGTAAACAAGCATATACTTTCGTATGTCGATCTATATATATACACTGACGTCGATTTGTAGCGACCGAGAAAGGGTGTGTCTGCTATTGTAATCAGTACTCCCCATACCGACTTTGACTGGCAGTAGGAATGGGGTCCTTCTCCAGCTCCTGTGTAACGGGCAGTAGTAAGGAAGGCCTACCATTGTAATGAATAATTCACTTCTCGATTTGACTTGCAGAAGGCAAGGGAGCATGCAGTTTTGTTTAAAACTCCCCTACCCGATTGTTTTTGGCAGTAGGCAATGGTGCTCGCAATTATAAAGAAATGTCCTCATCTAAAATGTGACTGGCATTAGGCATAGTGGCCTGCTATTTTGATGGAAACGCACCATCTTGGTGTGACTGGCAGTAAGCTGGCTGGCAGTAGGAAAATCGGCCTGACATTATAATGGTAACTGCACAACTCAATTTCGACTGATAGTAGCGTTATAGTGCTATTATAATAGAAACTCTTCAACTGTTATCTGTCTGGAAGTAGGAAAGAGGGACTGCCATTGTAACGAAAACTCCCCAAATCGATTGTGACCGCGCAGTAGGCAATGGGGCCTGCAATTATAATGTAAACTTCCCAACTCGATTGTGAATGGCAGTCGGCAAGTTAGCCTGCCGTTATATCACACATCCGTAACCAACACTTTACATTGGAAACAACGTATGGGGACCTTCCCATGCTCTTTCTCGCATTACGCTAAGAGACATGCAATTTTAAAACAATCTCATTTACTGCATGTGCAGTATTTACTTCGATATTCGAATACAATGTAGAATACCGTAGCGAAGCACGGGTACATTTGCTAGTCTACAATAAATCACAAAAACCCAACATATTACAGACATTAAAATTGATATTTGGAATCCTCTTTGGAAATAAAAGAACACTAACATTCGTTTTCGGAAAATACACTTAAGGGGGGGGGGGGTGAAAAGAAGTGAGGGAGGAGTTGAATTATTTATATGAGGATACATATATCTCAAAAATGAAGATGTTACAGACTTTAAAATTAGTACTTGGAATCTCCTTTAAAAATGAACACACTTTTTTTGGAAAATCCGCTTAAGGGGGTGAAAAGAATAAAAAGCGGGTGAATTTTTAAAATGAGTATCTTCTTCTATCGCTTTACCCACACCTGTGGGGTTGCGGGTGCGAACTGTGTCGCACATGTGGATTTGGCCCTGTTTTAGGCTGTATGCCCTTCTTGACGGCAACCGTATATGTAGGGATGTAATCTATACTTGTATACTAATATTATACAGAGAAAAAATTTGTATATTTGTTTGTAACGGATAGACTCAAAAACTACTGAACCGATTTTAAAAGTTATTTCATCTGTAGAAAGCTACATTGCCAGAGAGTAACATGGGCTGTATTTCATTTTCAAAACAATTCGAGGGGGGACGACGGGGGGAGATATAAAAATATTAAAATAATAGGCTAATATACGCGAAATCGAATTTGCCGTACAAGGACGAGACAAAGCTAATTTAAGCCACTTGACGCAAAGAACAAAACTCGGTAAACCCTACGGGTACAAAAACAATGTTTTAAGGCCCTAAAACCAACCGTTATGGAGATGTTGGAGCCACACTACCCCTGCTCTAGGAATCGGATAAAGAAACGAACGGCCGTAACCATGGCGACGTCAGCTCCAGGATTCTATAGCAGCTAGATTATGTATGTACGTTTGGGCATAGCTGCCAACCAAAATTGATACACATATGACTTACTATCTGGAAAAAATAAACTGGACGGGGATGGAAAGGGAGTGAAGTATAAAAATAATAGCCCTGGCGATCTCCGTAGTACAGCGACCAGCGGTTGCCGACGGGCCTCCGTTTTTACGTACTGGCTTAGGTTTCAGCATTTTTCGGAGTATGTTACCTATAGTTTAAACCACTTTCTATCAAATCATGGAGTAGTAGTATCACTGATGTTATTAGTGCCGATATTTTGGTCCACTTTTACGATCATTGTAACCATGAAAATAACCTATATTCTCAAGATTTGTACTCAAATTCATTATATGAAGTGCGACATGAGTGACAAGCCCTGAGAATTATAATTCTCGATAATTATAGTAGTTTTTATGCATCGCCTATTTCCTTGATCATTTGTAATAGTTATGAAATGTCGGAACAAACAAATACATTCAATAATATTTAAAGTTGTGGTACTATCTAGCGGAAGTATACTTACACTGAACCAGCCTTGTGAAGGTATATCTAGGTGGGAATGAAGGAAAAACATGGTACCAAAAGACCTTAAAGGTCGGCGCTAATTAAGAAATAATATTTAGAGGCCTCCATGAAGAAAATAACAAGAAGATACTTACACTACAATTCCAAACATGACAAATAATTTCTACGTACTTAAGTAAATACACCAGTGATACAAATATGTAATGAGGTCAGTCACGCCGATAGTATGAGTAACTAAAGCCAGTTTCGGATAACCTGTACGAAGAACGGGTACTTCTGCTAGTATATTATATGTATCGATGGACTAGCAAACCATTTCTGCACAACAAGTATGAGTTTTTTTTGTTTTTTTGTTTGTCTTTCTTGCAAGTTGCTTTACGTCGCACCGACATAGGTATGTCTTATGGCGACTATGGGACAGGAAAGAGCTAGGAGTGGGAAGGAAACGGCCGTGGCCTTAATTAAGGTACATTCCCAGCATTTGCCTGGTGTGAAAATGGGAAACCACAGAAAACCATCTTCAGGGCTGCCGACAGCGGGGTTCGAACCAAGGGTGAGTTCACAGAGTGACCATCTCAAGCTGAAACTTCAAAGAATGGAGTCAGTGAGGTCTTGGATTATTGCCTATGGACTAGCAGACCATGATTTCTGCACAATAAGGATCATTTCACAGAGTGACCACCTAAAGCTGGAACTTCAAAGAATGGAATCCACGAGGGCATGTGTGACTTGATTTACTATCAATGAAAATGTCCAACGTTTATTTATTATATTTAAATTATACATAATTATTATAGAAGGCATCCCTGATAAAATATGAATGAAGAAAACCTGGTTTCTAGAAAGTATTAGCTTGAATAATGCAGCAAGTTAGTTCATTCCAGTCCTGTCCGAACTCATTTGGCCAGCTCTTATTCTTTTCGCTCCCGACAGTATTACGCTGCGAATCGTAGGGATTCTTTCACTTTCACGGCCTTCATAGTCCTTGTCTTCCTCTGGCCGATATCTTCATTTTTCTAAGTGTCAGATCTCTTCAATTTTTCTCTCAATTTATTTTTAATAGAGGATGGTTGCCCATTTATACTTCCTCTTAAGTACACATACAATATTCATGACACCTTGTAGGACAAGAATAAAATATATGTTCTTATAGATAAAATGCTAAAATGTTGTTGGTAACGAAGCCTTACGGTTGCGTATTGTGTTGCAAAATAAATCAATAAAGAGGGCTTAAGGCAGATCCTATGCATTATTATTATTTTTCTTCTTTTCTTAATCCCTTTACCCTTCAAGATTGGTTTTCCCTCGGACTCAGCGAGGGATCCCACCTCTACCGTCTCAAGAGCAGTGTCCTGGAGGGTGAGACAACTGGGAAGGAGGACCAAAATCTCGCCCATGTGGCCTCACCTGCTATGTTGAACAGGGGCCTTTTGGGGAGATGAGAAGATTGGAAGGGATAGACAAGGAAGAGGGAGGCGGCCGTGACCGTAAGTTAGGTACCATCGCGACATTTGCCTGGAGGAGAAGTGGGAACAACGGGAAACCACTTCGAAGATGTCTGAGGAGGAAATCGATCCCCCTTTTACTCAGTTAACCTTCTGAGGCTGAGTGGACCCCGTTCAAGCCGTCGTACCACTTTTCAAATATCGTGGTAGAGCCGGGAATCTAACCCGGGCCTCCGAGGGTGGCAGCTAATCACACTAAATACTACACTACAGAGACTGACATTAGTTTGTTCTACTGATAATATAGCTCCTAATCCCCAAAACGGGTCAACAAATAACATTGAAATTGTTTAAAATTAAAAGAATAAATAATTCTCAATAGTTCCATTATAATTAAAATTAGTAGAGATGTCAGAAAAGACCTACTCTCTACAGAATTCAAACTGCTGACATGCTTATGTGCAAGAGAGGAGAGATTGGTTGACCGATGGGACAACATAGAGTATCCGTGCCAGGAGCTTTACTTATGTAAATGTGGCTGAAAAGAACACACAGTGTGGACGATTGGAAGAGGAATCGCTGGACTGGATTTTGGAAGAGATATATCGGAACATAAGAAAATCTTCGAATGGAATATATGGAAACAGTGAGCGAATATGTGCACGCAGGAGAATATTAAATCACCTCCTAGATCGAGAAATATAGACGAAACGTGTGCAGAAAGACATACATGAAAACAGATAAACGTGAAAAAACGTATAAGATACTGTGAGTAGAAAGAGTTGAACCAATGAGAAGATTGAACTATAAAAACGAACAAGGGAATATTTGTTGCGGTGAATATTAAGAGTACACTTTGAACAAGCACTAAAGAAATAAGATATAATAGGAATAGGACGTTCAGGGCCTACTTAGTATCTACAGCTAGACCAGGGGCTACTGAACAGGCACCATCAGACACAGTTTACTTGCAGTAGGGTGGTCGGTTACATTCCGCTCCTCACCTAGCTGAAACCATACGCGCTGCCTATCCAAGTGGTTGCTTAACTTTGGAGTTCTCGCGGGATGTGTTGTTTCATGAAACATTATTATGCATTCAACTAAGAATATATTTTTCTACAGTAAATGTTTTATCATATAAAAGTGTCTGGTTCAGAGAACTATGTCAACCTATATATGGCCAAGAAAATATTATACCATCCCTATCAATTTTTGATCAAATATAACTCAATAAAAAGATAAAAACCACCTAAATTACAGAAACTTCCGTTCGAAATAGGATATGTTGCCAGGAAAGGATGTCTGATGAAAATCGAGCAAATTGGCCGTACGGTTAACGGCGCGCAGCTATGAGCTTGCATTCGGGAGATAGTGGGCAGCCCGGAAGATGGTTTCCCGAGGTTTCCCATTTTCAGACCAGGAAAATGCCGTGACTGTACATGAATTAAGACCACGGCCGGTTCTTTGCCACTCCTAGCCCTTACCTATTTCATTGTCGCCATAAGACCTACCACGGAAAGCCATCTTCAGGGGCTGCCGACCGTGGGATTCAAACCAAGTATCTTCCGAATGCAAGCTCACAATTACGAGACTCTATGTGTAAGGCCATCTTGCTCGGTTTATCCATTTTCTCTCCAGGTGAATGCTGGGGCGCTACCATATTAACGAACACGGTCACATCCTTCCCAGACATAGCCCTATTCTACACCATCGTCGCGTTAAGACCTGCCAAAGTCGGTGTGAAAAACTGATACCAAGAAGAGAAAATCTTCTCTTTGTTTAAATCCAGCCATTGATGAAAAGCCAGGAGGGAGGACAAGATTTGTGTCGGCATTTGTACAATTGACCCAATATAAGGGGTGGATTTAGGTAGGGATTTATTTTCACTATTGTGAGCTTTTGTTGCAAGTAGTAGTATATTCTCAAAGGTGGCGTATCCTCCTTCCATAAAGATATTTCAGTTCATTGTGAAATTATCATAATTGAATAATATTATTTGGCACAATGAGGCTGGTGTGGTGTATTGTATATAGATGAAGAGAGCTGCATTAAGACAAACAAACATCAAGTCTCCGAGTCAGAGCAATAAACTTAACATAGTTAAAATACACGGTCCTACCGGGAATCAGACCAGGGGCTCTCTAAACCAAAGACCAGTACGCTGACCAATCAGCAAAGAGCTATACCAATTACCGACCACAATAAAAGGTAGAATAGGTCAGGGAAAATGAGAAGAAGAAGAAGATTTCAAGGGGTCATGATAAAAAAATTCAAACAAATCAATACTGATCTACATTTAGGGCAGTCGTCCAGGTGGTAGATTTCCTATCTGTTGTTTCCCTAGCCTTTTCTTAAATGATTTAAAAGAAATTGGAAATATATTGAACATATCCCTTGGTAAGTTATTCCAATCTCTAACTCCCCTTCCTATAAATGAATATTTGCCCGAATGTGTCCCCTTGAAATCCAACTTTATTTTCATATTGTGATCTTTCCTACTTTTCAAGACACCACTCAAACGTATTCGTCTACTAACGTCATTCCACGCCACCTCACCGCTGACAGCTCGGAGCATATCACTTAGTCTTCCCAGCACAAACTTTGCAACATTTTTGTAACGCTACTTCTCTGTCAGAAATCACCCAGAACAAATCGAGCTGCTTTTCATGAGATTTTTCCATTTCTTGAAATATTCCTGGTGAGGGTCCCATACACCGGAACCCTACTCCAGTTGGAGTCTTACGAGAGACTTATATGCCCACTCTTTACATTCTTACTACAACCCCTAAACACCCTCATAACCATGTACAGAGATCCGTACCCTTTATTTACAATCCCATTTATGTCTTTATCCCAATGAAGTTCTTTCTTTATATTAACACATAGGAAATTACAGTGATCCCCATAAGGAACCTACACCCCATCAACTCAGTAGTTAAAACTGAGAGGACTTTTCCCATTTGTGAAACTCACAACCTGACTTTTAACCTCGTTTATCATTATAACATTGCATGCTGCCCATCTCACAACATTATCGAGGTCATTTTGCAGTTGCTCACAGTCGTGTAACTTATTTATTACTCTATACAGCATAACATAATCCACAAAATTCTTAGTCTCTGATTGGAATTCTGTACTCATATCATGTACATGTACAAGGAAACATAATGGTCCAATAATACTGCCTTGAGGAATTCCCCTCTTAATTATGACTGGGTCAGATAAAGCTTCGCTTACTCTAATTCTCTGAGATCTATTTTCTAGAAATATAGCAATCCATTCAACCACTTTTCGTCCAATCAATGTGCACTCATTTTTGCCGGTAGTCTCTCATGGTCCACCCTATCAAATGCCTTAGACAGGTCAATCGCGACACAGTCCATTTGACCTCCTGAATCTAAGATATCTACTATATCACGGTAGAATCCTACAAGTTGAGTTTCAGTGAAATAACAATTCCGAAACTTGAACTGCCTTCTATCGAACCAGTTCTTAATTTCGCAAACATGTCTAATATTGTACCGGAGGTACTCCAAACTCCGTACATTCAAACTAAGCGCCTTTTAAAAGGCCGTCTGTAATACGAACTGTGCAACTTCTACTGGAAGAAGCTTAGACGTTTATCGCCAGATATCTCTACTTTCGATCTATGTGCTCCCTCTGGTGAGAGGATAACAATTAATTTTCTAAGATATTTGTAATTTTGAGGTTTTCTGCACTGAAGTGTTGTCAATTATTATTCTGTTTTCTTAGGTTATTAGCACTGCTACCCCTTCCTTATTCTTCTAAATGTTCGACCAATCAAGAATTTTGATATTGTTTTGATAATCTAATGGGAATTATGTGTGTGACCGGGGCTTTGGCCCAGATAATTCTGGAAACTTCCTCTCCGCTGTAAAAGCTGGGACCTTTTGGGCCGTGTTGTCTTTCGATCGCTTCAGTCCAGCAGTAGAGTGTGTTCATAGAGGAGGCAGAGGAGGGCTTGCCTCGTCTATCTACGGAAGGTCATCCAGCTCAAGGTAATGGCAGACATCTTGTAATCATGTAATAGTCTCTAAAAGCTAACTCAAGGGGAAGGTTTCAAAATTATTTCTTAATGTAACCATGCAATGTAAGTTTTCAATCTTGTTTAAGACCTTAACCTAAATTAGGGTATAAAAAGAGGGAACCCAATTGTATTCCCCTTGACGTTGGTCTTGAGGTGACTATGATTTTGTAAATTTTAAAATGTATTTCTTTATAATTTAAACTTTCTCTTCATCTAGTCACCTCTGTAGTATAGACTTAGCCTCTGTAACTTAGGGCCATCAGCCCAAATAGTGTTTTAGGGATTTTTCAAGTGTTTTTTCAAAGGAGGGCAAGAGTTCGCCTCCTAATATTTTGATTTCCGGCCAATAACTTTAACTTTTCTTTTTACTCCTTTTACTAAGGCCAGGTAGAATGGGCATTTATTTACCCTGTTAAATATTCCATTATTCCATTTCCTATTTAATGCAATGTAGACCGCTAAGCGAGTAAGATAGTGGAAACCATTTGTTGCTTACCTTGTGTAATAGTTGGATTGTGCCTTTGAAGGGTTGTAATCTTGTAAGTATTGGAGAGTAGTCTCCTAGAGAGAAATTTGAAACAAAGACGCTCATTTTTTAATGTAGTTTTATTGGAGCTCAGCAATGGTGCTCTTTAAAGTTCGTAGCTTGGGTGCTTCAAGCTCAATTTGTTAAGCCGTTGTTATCTGGTTGTTCTAGGCTGCTTTAGTATTGTTCTCGAGCCCACGAGCTATCCTTTGTGCTATTGTTATTTGTTATTGTTTAACAAAGTTTAAAATATGACAAAACAAAAAACCTAGGAACGACAAAAAAATTTCAAATTTTAAATTAAAATTTTATCTTTTCATTATCCACCCATTTATCCTTGCACCTTCTTACACCTCTGTAAACCACGGTATCCCCCGAACAATTATAATCACAAGGAATGCTTTCTCAAAGTTTACATGCAACACATGTAAAACTTACTGGCCTGTAATTCTAAGCTTTATGTTTATCACCATTTCCTTTATGCACAAGGGCTACTATAGCAACTCTCCTCTCAGATATTATAGCTCCTTCGTGCAAACAATAATCAAATAAGTACTTCAGTTATGGTACTGTATCCCAACCCATTGTCTTTAGTATATCCCCAGAAATCTTATCAATTCCAGCCGCTTTTCTAGTTTCCAAGTTGTGTCTTATTGCAAATGTCATTGTTATCATATGTCAATTTTAACACTTCTTTAGCTTTAGTCAACTCCTCTATTTGTACATTATCCTTGTAACTAACAATCTTTACATACTGTTCACTGATTACGTCTGCCTTTGAAGATCCGCACATACACACCCCCCTTGTTCATTTATGATTCCTGGAATGCCCTTCTCGGAACTTGTTTCTGCTTTAAATTACCTGAACATACCCTTCCATTTTTCACTAACATTTGAATGACTGCCCATTATGCTTGCCATCATGTTATCCTTACCTGACTTTATGTTTTCCTTATTATGTACGAGTAAAACGGAACACAACAATAGCAAGCTTTGGAAAGATTGTTGCTCATATACGTTCAGTACAGAGAATTTATCACACGATTTAGAAGCTTCTCCAAAGGCCACACAATTCATAGTGAAACATTCACTTTGCACGTTCTGATTCTGTTCATTGACTCTTTCCATCATTCGCGGTGCGAGAATCTGGGGCAGAGGGAAAGGTATCGATGGGAATTAGAGTTCCAGGTTCTACTGTCCGATAGCTCGTTTGCTGATAATGGCGGGTACATAATTCCCTGGAGGACGTAGAAAGGTCGTCCTCTGTCACTGCGTATGTCAAAGGTCAGCTACTGCCTCTTGGTAGTGAAGCATTGTTCTATGCTTTCTAATAGACACATCGACCCAAGGCAGCTGCAGAGATTCTTCAAACAATACATCGCTCTGGGGGTCTCCAAACACAGCACGGAGCTTCTGTGTGGAGACCATAGAGTTTATGCCACACATACCAGATCAAATTCAGTGAGTGTAAATAACTGAAGCTAGATATTTCATATAAAATTAATCATGTTCTAAGAAGTATAGTTTTAAATCACACCAAGATACTAAATTGAAATATAATAATAATAATAATAATAATAATAATAATAATAATAATAATAATAATAATAATAATAATAATAATAATAATAATAATAATAATAATAATAATCACCGAGCTCGATAGCTGCAGTCGCTTAAGTGCGGCCAGTATCCAGTATTCGGGAGATAGTAGGTTCGAACCCCACTGCCGGCAACCCTGAAGATGGTTTTCAGTGGTTTCCCATTTTCACACCAGGCAAATGCTGGGGCTGTACCTTAATTAAGGCCACGGCCGCTTCCTTCCCACTCCTAGCCCTTCCCTGTCCCATCGTCGCCATAAGACCTATCTGTGTCGGTGCAATATGTGGCTGGGAGGCGTGACCAGTCTTAAGGGAAATAATCGATAGGAAGAGCATTGTCACATTCGCGGTTTTGACATAGGAGCGACGGTATATGGCAACTAAATTCTTAGACTGCTAAACGAAAGTGGGTATATAATTATTCAAGGTCGATTTCAAGTATTTCAAGAAATTGTATGCTATAAGTCACGATAATTGCATTACATTTTACGAACTGTGTTCTTTTACTTCAATAGGGGCCGATGACCTTAGATGTTAGGGCCCTTAACAAGCATCATCATCATCATCATCATCATCATCATCATCATCATCTTTTATTAAAATTGGTGCTATATGTTATAATACAGTCGAAGGTCATATCTATAGTAATATCACAGTGTAATATATACAGTCAACGAGAGACCCCAAGTGTAAGCGTACGAATTGTAGAGCATAGAAACCTCTACAAAAAAGTCCGCGATGCTATATACCTATTTCGAACCGGTTGCCCTCTAGAAGCGATTTTATGTTACAGTCCGCGGTACAGAAATAACTCCTTAAGATTAAATAAATATTTCGATATTATTCTCGAACTCCTCATCGAAATAAATTGTTTGACCTCATCCACTATTTCACAAGTATCACAATAACCTTGTCAGGACATTATTTGCATGAATGGTTCAGAAGTTATGACCATTTTAGGCTGTAGTGGTAATTCGTTCCCTGTTGTCTGCTAGCAAGTTGCTTCTACCTCGCCGCTAGAGGTGCTAGTGTCGCCCCAGCTGTCAAGTGGATGAACCTTCCTCTTATTAGAGCTTCGCGACTGTATATATTAGACTGTGATAATACCTTACGTGGCTTAGCTGTGTTGATATTGCTACACGGCTGAAAGCAACAGGAAACTGCAGTCGTAACTAACTCCCGAGGACATGCAGCTCTCTCCGTATG
The DNA here is from genome assembly GCF_040414725.1 of Anabrus simplex. NCBI lineage: Eukaryota > Metazoa > Arthropoda > Insecta > Orthoptera > Tettigoniidae > Anabrus > Anabrus simplex. Next base: position 1,512,253,290 of record NC_090265.1, on the reverse strand, counting down.
AAATAATGAAATGGTTTTCTCGCGGGTAAAATATTTCGGACCGGGTGAGTTGGCCCTGCGCGTAAAGGCGCGCGGCTATGAGCTTGCATCCGGGAGATAGTAGGTTCGAATCCCACTATCGGCAGCCCTGAAGATGGTTTTCCGTGGTTTTCCATTTTCACACCAGGCAAATGCTGGGGCTGTACCTTAATTAAGGCCACGGCAGCTTTCTTCCCACTCCTAGGCCTTTCATATTCCATCTTCGCCATAAGACCTATCTGTGTCTGTGCGACGTAAAGCCCCTAGCAAACAAAAAAAGATTTCGGCGGTAAAACAGTCCCATATTCGGATCTTCAGAAGCTGACCGCAAGAGAGGGACCCATCAACAGGAAGATCGATTAGTTGGTCACATTTTGCGAGTCGAAGCGTCGAATGTTAGAAGTGTGAATCGTTGTGGTATGTTAGGGAATGTGAAAATGGAGATGGATAGACTAATTATTATTATTATTATTATTATTATTATTGTTATTATTATTATTATTATTATTATTATTATTATTATTATTATTATTATTATTTTACAATTGGCTTTACGTCGCACCGACGCAGACAGGTCTTACGGCGACGATGGCAGAGGTAAGTTCTAGGAGTGGGAAGGAAGAGCCCGTGGCCTTAATTATTGTACAGTCCTAGCATTTCCCTGGTGTGAAAATGGGAAATCGCGAAAAACCATCTTCAGAACTGCCGACTGTGGGGTTCGAACCCGCTATCTCCCGGATGCAAGCTCACAGCTGCGCCTCCTTAGCCGCACGGCCAACTCTCCCGGTCGAAGACTAAATTTAGATGTAGTTGGTATAAGTGAATAAAGTTGGCAGAAAGAGTAGGATTTTTGGCCAGGGGACTACAGAATTGTCAACACAAAATCAAACAGGGGAAATGTAGTTGATTTAATAATGAATAAGAATATAGGGCAGCGGGTAAGTTACTACAAGTACAGTGAAAGGATTATTGTTGTCAAGGTAGACACCAAACTACTACCCAACACAATAGTGCACGATGGCCGACCTATGGCAAACTATTACTCAATAGAGGGAAAAATCGTCCCTCTACTCCGGGGCTATATATGGGGAAAGGAGGAAAACAGTAGTTTCTAGTTCAATGCCTAGATAGCGTGGTAGGCGAGAGATCAGTTAGCAGGTGTAATAACCACAGGTTAGGAAGGAGAGGTAGCTCATATGTTTACAGAAGATGAAGCCGATCAAACAGATAAAAGAATGAGGGGGAGATTCGAAACTCATGGATCACTAATAATTACCAATGGTAGCAGTGAATGTTTAGTGTTCACCTTTTGGTATATTTTGGAGGCAAACTCAGTGACAGTCATTAATTCAGGTTGACAGTTATTTTATTTGACTTTCAAATGCAATGATTGTCTACGTATGTGTTGCACTTTCCGTATGTGACATTTGTGATGTATGATATTGATCGAACATAGATGATTGATGATGACGATTGATGATGATGATGATGATGACGACGATGATTAGGATTTTCATTGCGAGAGTTAGTGGATGGAATGTGTCACTGGAGGAAGGTTCGTGCAGTAGGTTTTCTGTCGGATTAACTGATGCAGTTAGGACACTTATCCTGACTTAGTGTTTAGTCACCTAGTTTTTCAGGAAGGTCATTACCGTATTTAACTCCATGGAGCGGTTGAGTAGTTCACCACTATTCTAAGGTATAACAGTATATGATTTGTCAGTTTTGTATCTATTATTGATAGGGATTTAATTTTGTTTATGGATTAATGCACGAATGTATTGGGGTTATGCGAATGTATATTGACTTCTCGGTGGAATTCAGATATCCTAAGGGTTTCCCAAAATTTTATTTCAAATGAGTAATTTTATTGTAGTGTTTTAATCACATATCGGTATGTTGGCATGGTAAATTAGTAGATGTACACAGGATTTCTCTTACAGACTCATCAAGAACAATGTAGATATTTTATCGTCCATGTTGCAAATTAAGATACCTGTTCAGTGTTCAATTATCTAATTAAAATCGCAATTCGAATGTGAATGTGATTCAAGTGATAGACTTGAAGTTAACCTTGAAATTATAGGTTTTATCTTTGTTGAAGATTAATTTCATTCATGTAATGTAAACTGTGCCGTTCTCTGCATTAACGTACTGTAGTTTGTGTCAAATGCAGTGTTGAGAATTTTTAATAGTAAACATAATTTGATGTTGTGAATCTCTTGGCACAAGTGATACATGTTTAACTTAATGATTTCCAATCATAAGACTCTAACTTTGAAGACGTATGTTTTGGTTATCAGTCCCAGTAACTTTGTCAATAACAGTGATCGGTCCATAACAGAACAGGAGGTTATTCCTATTCAGTTGATGGTCCAGGTGACGTAGAAAGTATTCTGTGTTGATATCGCGTTAGTGGACACCCTCAATTACGGCAAAAGCTTGGAGCTTGGTTCCGGAGAGGTATACTTCCTAGAATTAAAAGAGACAAACCCACGGTTATTTAGCGAATCCAAATGAAGAGATTTCCAGGTTGTAGCTGTTGTTGCTTCAAATATATGGCAGTAGTGATTTTCAGTTTCATTAGACCCTCAGGCACTTAATGTTAATTTATTCTGAAGTCGCTTGACCTTGTAACAATGTAAACATTGTTTGTCAGATTTAGAGCCATTACTTCCTGTCCTAGTTGTTTGTGTACTTATTATCTTGTCGTCATAACATTTTTCTTTTATGATTAATACATTTCAGTTGGACTATTCAAGTCTTTAGTTTCAAGTAGCTAAATTTTTCTTTGACACCCGATAGCCATGTCAGCAAACTGCCCTGAGATACCAGATTCTACCAGTACATGCCTCTGATTTTGCCGCGGTAATGAATTGCTACATGATCATTTAAAGCAGGGCCTCTCAAACGCCCAAAATCTTACGCGTGCAAATCGAGGCGCAAGAGCTCCGTGCACTGTGCATCGGTCGGGTTCGCCTTGTCTCGGACCAACGCTTCGTCTGTGGGCTACTCGGCTAAGCTCGGCTCTACTCGGCGCAACTCAGCTCGGATTTGGAGCGCTACGGGGCAAGTGTGGAACTGGGAGAAAGGGGGAGCGAGCAAGACAGGCGTGAGGAAAGAGAGAGTAAGCGCTATTGCTCCAAATCGAGGAGTGGGGGGTCTGCACTCTGGTCAACCAAGTGAAGTCGTCTTTTGCACCGTGCACAGTGCATGCACCAAGCGCATGCACCCTGAGAAGCCCTGATTTAAAGAGTTAAGTAACTTATGTATGTAACTATTGCACCCGTAGATTAGGCCTGAACTTAACATCAGTATACCGCTTCATATGAGAGTTGTTTCTCTGTTCCAAACAGTCGATCTCTTTGCAAGAAAACCCGAGTATTGAGCCAGCCAATGGAGAACCGAGAGAAATCCCGTATTACTGCCTATAGGGAAAATTTCCAAAATATTGGAGATATTTTGATGTGAAAGTTGAAAATAAAAGCAGACTATGTTTTATTAACTAACGATATGCTGTAAAAAATTAACCATTCCATTACAAGAATTTGGTGGACGTCGTTGCTAAGCAATAATCTCCACCCTTGAGTAAGTAACGCTGTATCTTGGCGGAAAACGGATGTTGCACACGAACTAATGCCCAAAGAAATAATTAAACAAAGAAAAGATTTGTGAAGGAATTGTAAGCATTTTATGTTTCATTTGAGATACCAGGTGGTATGATGAAGGGACGTCTCAAGTCGTGAAGATTCACAAGGTAAAATGTTTTAAGATCAGCAAAAGGAGAGAGATGTATCACTGCGCTATATTGGCGCGTTAGGGTGAATGCATAAAATGCCCTCAGAATCATAATTCAATCAAATTATCGGGCTGATGAAGACCGTGTCCAGGCCTGCGAGCAATTCGTTACTGCCGTTGGAAATTAGGAATGGGGGAGAGTGTAAGCCGGTACATGACGGTTCTGAGGGCTGTACAGATTTACTTGCCTCAAATGAATATTACTGGCCAGGACATTTTAATAAACGCCAGTATACCACTAAATCTGTAGAGCGGCCTGGATGCTCTAAGATATCATCTTATAACTAAACTAGAGTCTAAACAACGTCTCACGCAAGCCTATCCACATATTCAGTAGTTGTTGAACAAGATTTGGGTTTTATTCTCTTTGATATTTTTCATGATTTTCGTCGTATTTAGGCATATTAAAATTTTGGTAATGCATGTGGACTGACCTAGTTAGATTATGTCTGGGGTGATTTTATTCGTCTATATCAACTGTAGAATGAATGTTGCCATTGCGCTAGGTTAGGATCCGTCGAGGTAAATTCATCAATAGCAACAACCCCAAATCGACCTAATGTGAGGTTAAAAATCTATGATCTGGAATTCTTTCGTTGGTAAATGTTGTCAAGTACAATGTCCTATTTCTTTTATCTAGAGAGACTTTTATAAGTTGTTTTAAAGATAGGAATCTTCGCAAAAGGCTCATGACTAAAATCCACATCAACATCATGCGAAGCGTTTGTTCAATCAAATGAAGCAGGCCAAAAAATCTAGGAAATCGTGGGTAATAATTAGAATATTATTGTCTGATAATAATAATCATAACATTGCGATGATATTAATAGCCTTGACATCATAATAAATTATCAAATTCTTGTGAAAATGAAAGTTACAGCTTTGTGATGAGTCCAGTGCATTTGTGTTTTGAGGAAAATAGGATAGGGCTGTGCTATACTGTTAGAAATGCAAGTCATGGCTACTGTCCTCAAGGTGAAGTAAGTTTTGTGAACTTGCTTAATAGTCGAAAGTGCCCAAGATCATTAATTAGAAGGATAGTGTTTCTCCTATTGATAGATGTGAGTGGCAATTTAGGTCCTTTGTTTCCAGGGTGTAATGAGCCACGGTGCTCTTATTGGAAGATGTTTTGTAAGGATGTGTCTCGCTTTAAAACGTGACCAAATTGTAACGGCCCAGTCGTTACAGACGATATGAAAATTGTATATTATTTAATCAAGTATAATAAGTGTGTATTTCTGTAAATTTATGTATTTTATGTGTTTGTATACGGTAATTCATTTATATATTTACTTTTCATCATCATTTCATTATATTGTACATTTCGAAGGTGGAAAAATAGAGCTGAACGACATATTTCACAAGGTAGGGTCTTGCAACATGAAGTCTATATATGACTTACAACTGATTTCCTCTAGCGGTTATTCAATCAGGCTGAATGACACGGACCAAACACAAGGAAATTCTCAGACATGTACTGTATGCCATTGGAGCCTCGTACATTCAAAGACAGATTCAGATTCGTAAGTACAATTCGAACATGAATTTCGTTGCCCGATGACATAAGGGACACCCTATCTAAACCGGAGTTTCAACCAAAATGTTGGCAGCGGTACTTGACGGATGAAGTTCAGTGCAAATACATGGATTCTGTATGCCTGTTTTGTTTATTCATTCTGTGCGCCATTAAATTTTACTAAATTAATTTTTATTTATACATTAGGACAATTTTCTTTATTCTGAATTAATGCGTTATTCTGTTTCCTTTACAGCGTTTTTATAACTATGTGTACAGTTTAGTATTATACATAGTGTGTGTATGTGTAATATAATCTTTAAATGTATGTACACTATAAGACATGGTTTGTCAGAACAGCAGCGTCCATAGCCTGAGTCACGCCATGTAAATAAACGTATTATAATAATTATTACAACGCGTTAAATTGAATATGGCACCTCCCACCATCTTCCAGATTTATCCAATCGGCGGGAGATTCGATTCTATAGAAAGAGAACTTCCTGGGTCCTAAGATCAAGCAGATGAGGAGACAGGGAAACAACATAATTGGAACACGAGACAGCCTATAGTGTGGGAGTAATTTCATCTTATATATTCGGGTAACTCAGCGAGGGAGTTTCTTTTTTCTACTCTCAATTCGATATCATTCTGATATTTATACATCATTCCATTATTCTCTACTAGATCTATACTGTCTACATTATGATTCGGATACTACAGTTTGTGCGACATGCTCAAGCTCTTATCAAGACCAACTAGTTCTTGTGACAATGATAGGTAGATTTTTCTTTATTTTTTTAAAATGATATTTGTTCATGGCGTCGGCCTCTGCAGATATTTTACCACTACTTTCACCATATGATAGGAACCTGCGTGTAAGTGTAATTGCGGAAGTGTCGAGTGTTGAATGTGAGGAAAGGAACGTTAAGGACGGCACAAACTCCCAGTCCGCAGTCCGGGGATATTAATCATTTACAATTACAAACCTCTGACCCAGCCGGGAATCGAACCCGGGGCCGCCAGGTGACAGTTGGTCTCGTTGCCCCCTACACCGCGGGGCCGGACAATTAACTCCGCTACTGTAAAATTTGGAAGAATACCAAATGGGCATTTTCTTCTAAAAATCCATGTTGTTTACACTATTATTATGGAAGATATTCAAGATGTGAATATCGGCATAATAGGAAGCCTAAGACATCACTTCAATTAGTGATTGATGCACTCATGAAAGGTAGTAATGGAAAGAAGCTTGAGAGGCAATCATCAACCCAAGCCCAGATGACCGGGATGCAACCGCGGACCCCGGAAGGAGGCCGAATGAGGAAGATAAAGTATGGTGAGCCAATATTGATAAACTGTTGCAAGCTACTGCTAGAGTAAATCCTTTATTAACGTCAAATTTCAATTTCAATCTTTTAATTTCAAATCACTTCTCGTTTTTCAACATCGTAAGTTCACCTTTTTAATTTAATAAACATATTTTCTTCTCATAAATTTTCTTTGCAACTACGTTAATTAACTTTGTTTCCTTACAAAGATGAAGTATTTAACGATTAGCGTCCCGCCGTCCCAACCCTGAGAACAATTAAGTCAATATTTCGCTAAATAAATGTCAGCAATGAGCCTTCCTTTAATAAAGGTTATTTATGGAGGTTTCAATTAGAAGCCAGCACATAATGTCGCCCGATAGTAGAGCGAATAAGAACGAGTAAGTTCGAAACGACACAAAATCATTAATATCAAGTACAAAACTCAATAAATTACGTATAAGTTAATAAGAAGATTTCCTATTTATTAATTTTCATTTTCAGAATGTTTACCAATGGTTAAACTTGCATTGAAGAGTGCTGAATGATCTAAGAACTAAGAAATGCATAATTGATAATGTCATTTTATTTTCCAGAAGGCTGTCAATGTAGGCTCAAGTTTGAGACGCTCCCGTAGCCATCTCATTCTTCCTGGAGACTTGCTTTTGGCATTATTCGATCCCTCATACGCTTTACATAGGCGTTTACCCGCTTGCTACTTATATGCTTGAACATTTTAATGAAGCATGCCAAAATTAGTCATTTTCATTTACAAAGCTAGTTTTATTAAATTTACAGTCGCATTTTTTTCTGGTGGATTCTGATAGATTTTGTCGAGACAAATCAAATTACATCTCACCCGTCTCTGAGTGACAGCTACAAGTCACGCTACACTGGGTGGCAACTAACAGACTTTCGGTCGTCAGAGTTACACTTTAACTGGGCTGCCATCTTGTGGAGACGTCATTTGAATTCGTATAGTTATTTAAATAGCAACTTCGAAACGTGACCTTTAACGTTTCCAGTAAATTTTGAAAAGAGTAAGGAAAACGTATCACTTTATTGACTGTAGCATACAACATTATATTTCATAATATCGTGAATTTACTTATTTTCAATTGAAGTTATACTTATAAATAATTTTGATACGTCACCCCTAAAACCGTCCATGTTTGACTAATGCAGTGACGTTCTTTTGTTTTATTGTGTGTGCTCCTATGGAATACATTGCGGATTAAGGAACAATGTCACGTATCTGACAACGCTATTCTTATCCATTACTATGTATGAGCAAGTACAATTTCATGGTCCACATTTCAACACCCAAAATAATCAGTTGATAGTACTTCACTATCCTTTTATTCATGGACCATGTTTCGTCCGATTTGGATATCATCAGTCGCTACATACAGACTAAGATTCAAATTGAAATTAAATTAAAACACAGTTTTCTATGGAGTGCTCCTATGCTTAAGCTATCGTGTTCAAAACACAATTATTAAACATCTAAGTTAATAAACCTAAAACTACAACTTTTTGCTTATAACAGTTCTTATAAGAGTACACAAAAAACACTTGTAAAATGGAATCCTGGCTTGATCTTGATTTGAAGAGATTAAAGATGATTGTAGATTTCTATGGATAGCTGGTTGTCCACTAAAATAAGGCTTAAAAATTATTGCGTCCAATAGAGAACTTTTCAAGTTGTTAACTAAATGTACCATGTATGTTAATACGAACGTATCTCTGTGGATATACGGTGCTTGTAATTCTTTTGAGTCTATAAAAGTGAAAGAATACTTAAAAGAAAACATATTTTATGAGGGGAAGAATGTTTTGTACTTAAGTGAATTGTTCTAATCCCCTAAATATTAATTTTCAATACGGAGCAAACAATGAAATGTATTACATGTACTATCAATTGTTTTCCTGAAGAATGATCACACCTCCCAGCCACATGGGTATGCAGTCTATCAGAACAATTCTTGTTAAGTTCATTTTCATCAGTTTATGCGTAAAGAAAAATGAACCATGAATAGATTATACTGTAGGAGTGCGTAAATACGTCAAGCAAACATACATTCTTACGGTAAGGTTCATTTTTTTTACACACACCCATAGGAAAATGAACACAAGGAAACTGTTCTGATGGACTGCATATCCGTATATGGTTGGGATGAGTAACCAGTCTTAAGGAAAATAATGGATAGTAAGCCCATTGTCAGATACGTGGCATTGTTCCTTAACCCGCGATATATGAAGTGTGTGCATGCGGTAATGTAGTAATAAAACATTAATATTAATGTTATTTGAAGCAGTGAGCAGTCCACTACGCTACCAGAGTCATAATCATGGTCCTCCGGTCCTGGATAAAACTTTATGATGTACTGTAATATACGTAATGATTATGGATTAACCTATACATAGTCAACGTCATGATGGCGGCAGATTACTTGACCTGGGAATGAAAAGACACCATTTTTGGTGTAGATGTGTACGGCGCTGTAATCGGGCTAAGAAACAATTCAACAAGCTTAACTTTGGTGTTCGATGATTCATAATCTCTCTGAATATCCGTACTTACTGTGAAGTGGAGTTCAACCAGTCAGAAAAGATATCTAAGAAAACAGTATGGAATGTAGTTGCAGTACAATAAAGTGTCATTTTACGTATTTTTTTGACTATGGAAAGAAGGCAATTACGCCCTAGTATAAAATAAAATAATGTACGAATCATTCACCTATGTGAAACACACTCCTTTGTTTGGTCGCATGAAAAGAGTCACACCGATTTTTCGCCGAAGTCCCCCGCCAATTTGAAAGTGGTTTAACTTCCACATCAGTCTGATTATATTTACAGAGTTAAAAGTTCAATTGATGAGAAAAATAAATTCTTCTATGAATAAGCGTTAGAAATGTCACATGAAATTACACAAAATTGAAATATACAGTAGCTGTATTTAATAATATATCGATGTGAAAACCTTCAACAGTGAATGTTTCTATTGTCGTTATATAAGTAATTCAGGACGAAAGAAATTCAAAAGGATATAACACAGAAACATCTCCACATTTCTTTGTTGCTATTAATATTCCAGTAAATGTGTTGTTTTAGTGTCACAAGTCTGTTGAATAGAGGAATTATGTGGAAACAGTACAATAATGAACTCGGATCACGGATTATAGCAAAACCTCAGATCAAGAGCGTACATACTAAGACTCTGATCATGTGCGCTATTTACTGTCATACCATCTCTTATGTGACATATGAATTTAATATAGACCTAGTCGTTAAAAGAGAATATGGTACTACCGAGCTCGGTAGCTTCAGATGTTTAAGCGCGGCCAGTAGCCAGTATTCGGTGGATAGTGGGTTCGAACCCCACTGTCGGCAGTCCTGAAGATGATTTTCCGTGGTTTCCCATTTTCATACCAGGCAAATGCTGGGGATGTACCTTAATTAAGGCCACGGCCGCTTCCTTCCCGCTCCTAGCCCGTTCCAGTCCCATCGTTGGCGTAAGACCTATCTGCGTCGGTGTGATGTAAAGCGAATTGTAAAAAATATATACAGTTTCATACTATATGATTTAATGATACTAGTCGGATTAATAACATTTAGATAATGTTACATACTTACATAAAAACAACATTTATAAATATAATGAAAACGTCCGGTAATTGGAACAGATGTTCTTAAACCCGGACATCAATGAAACATAGTGTAAAATTTCAAGAACATCTTACTTTTTCCGGTTACGACAGGTTCGTTCCCCAGTATTTAACACATGCACGGTACATTACTGTTTACATTATTCATATTGTTTTACAACGCATTTACCATACATAGAACCACGCCTTCATGCTGTTCCCACACATACCTCGTGAAACCATATCTGGCACAGACCGCACTAAATCCATGATCCCTTTCATGCAGAAACGTCATTGAAATAGTCAATACCACAAAAATTACATGCACGCGTATTGTCCTTACCATGTTTTAAAATTTTTAGGACCAGGTTGAGGTAGAGCCTCATTTCCCCTCTATCTTGGATACCCCTCTATAACAGAAGCTGGACAGCTTAAAGGGTCATATCAAGCATGTCCTGTTAAAAGCGTTAAATTGCTCGATAAGGGTTCAGTCATCATGAAGGGAATTCACAATGGGCTTAGAGGAATAGCCTGAGAGGGTGGGTGGGTTTTCCTTATAACTGTATCTTCCTGATTCCACCTGGCATTGGAACAAGAAGATGGGTAAGAGGTGCGAATGGTAAGCATTCCTGGCACGTATGTGCCTATCTCAAGTCTCAAGGCCTGCCAATAAACACCTGTTCCTTCCATGGTGACTCTTGCGAATTGAGGTGTTTTGTGAAATTTCAAAGTGGTAACACAGTTGTGCTTTAGTTACACATTTACTATCATTAGACGTTCAGCATAATGAATAGCTTAATAATAAACATGGACCTGTTTTTTTATGTCACGACTAATAATCGTAATTAGTACAGTATCTGTTAATCGTGCCGTACCTACAAGCTGGTGTGAATTCTCGTCAGACGCAGATAGTATCTGTTACTCGTGCAGTGCCGTACCTACAAGCTGTCGCGACTTCTCGTCAGACGCAGACAGTATCTGTTACTCGTGCCGTACCTACAAGCTGTCGCGACTTCTCGTCAGACGCAGATAATATCTGTTAATCGTGCCGTACCTACAAGCTGGTGTGAATTCTCGTCAGACGCAGATAGTATCTGTTACTCGTGCCCAACCTACAAGCTGGCGCGACTTCTCGTCAGACGCAGATAGTATCTGTTACTCGTGCCCAACCTACAAGCTGGCGCGACTTCTCGTCAGACGCAGATAGTATCTGTACCTCGTGCAGTACCGTACCTACAAGCTGGCGCGACTTCTCGTTAGACGCAGATAGTATCTGTATCTCGTGCAGTGCCGTACCTACAAGCTGGCGCGACTTCTCGTCAGACGCAGATAGTATCTGTACCTCGTGCAGTACCGTACCTACAAGCTGGCGCGACTTCTCGTTAGACGCAGATAGTATCTGTATCTCGTGCAGTGCCGTACCTACAAGCTGGCGCGACTTCTTGTCAGACGCAGATAGTATCTGTTACTCGTGCAGTGCCGTATCTACAAGCTGGCGCGACTTCTCCTCAGACGCAGATAGTATCTGTTACTCGTGCAGTGCCGTACCTACAAGCTGGAGCGAATTCTCGTCAGACGCAGATAGTATCTGTTACTCGTGCCGAACCTACAAGCTGGCGCGACTTCTCGTCAGACGCAGATAGTATCTGTTACTCGTGCAGTGCCGTACCTACAAGCTGGAGCGACTTCTCGTCAGACGCAGATAGTATCTGTTAATCGTGCAGTGTCGTACCTACAAGCTGGTGTGAATTCTCGTCAGACGCAGATAGTATCTGTTACTCGTGCAGTGCCGTACCTACAAGCAAGTGCGAATTCTCGTCAGACGCAGATAGTATCTGTTACTCGTGCCGAACCTACAAGCTGGCGCGACTTCTCGTCAGACGCAGATAGTATCTGTTACGCGTGCCGAACCTACAAGCTGGCGCGACTTCTCGTCAGACGCAGATAGTATCTGTTACGCGTGCCGAACCTACAAGCTGGCGCGACTTCTCGTCAGACGCAGATAGTATCTGTTACGCGTGCCGAACCTACAAGCTGGCGCGACTTCTCGTCAGACGCAGATAGTATCTGTTACTCGTGCCGAACCTACAAGCTAGTGCGACTTCTCGTCAGACGCAGATAGTATCTGTTACTCGTGCAGTGCCGTACCTACAAGCTAGTGCGAATTCTCGTCAGACGCAGATAGTATCTGTTACTCGTGCCGAACCTACAAGCTGGCGCGACTTCTCGTCAGACGCAGATAGTATCTGTTACTCGTGCAGTGCCGAACCTACAAGCTGGCGCGACTTCTCGTCAGACGCAGATAGTATCTGTTACTCGTGCCGTACCTACAAGCTGGCGCGACTTCTCGTCAGACGCAGATAGTATATGTTACTCGTGCAGTGCCGTACCTACAAGCTGGCGCGACTTCTCGTCAGACGCAGATAGTATATGTTACTCGTGCAGTGCCGTACCTACAAGCTGGCGCGACTTCTCGTCAGACGCAGATAGTATATGTTACTCGTTCAGTGCCGTACCTACAAGCTGCCGCGACTTCTCGTCAGACGCAGATAACATCTTGTGTTTACTGTATAATTTCATCATCTCTGATGCGCTGATACGTGAAGAAAAAGTCAGGCCCCTTTATCTTGCGCACGCTTCTAAGTTGAATTGATAGTTTGAAGGCAATGTTATCAAACTTAAAAGAGTAATGATATTTAATAATTATGTCTTTGTATATGTCAGTGGTGTCTTGAATTTGTATAAGTAACCAGCTTTGAATACATATCGTTGGTATGTATTGGTGTCTGTAATTGGGAACAGCGGAGCGTCCGGAAATGTTGACAAGTCTGTCCGTTATTCGAATTTCGCGCCATGATCACACGTGCCATGACCTACATATTAACACCCACACATTGCCTGATTAAGCCTTTCATCTTCAATACTACATATTCACTTACTCTCAGGATGTACAGTACATTTTGTCAATTTAACTGAAACGATAGATCAAAATAAATATACAGTCAAGGAAAAATTATACGAGGCGCGTCTTACAGTGTTTATTTTGATACTGTGTGGAGAAGGAACGGTTTCAGTCCTGACATTCACTACTGTTTCACTCTACTGCAAGAGGGTGCTGCAATTTAGTTAACTGTTTCGAAAACACATCCGGCTCTTATTTCAAGTGTAAACCACATAGATATTACGAGTGTCCGTAAATAGGAGCTGTCCGGGTATTGGCCCTTCCCCCCCACCCCCACCCCATCCTATCCTCCCGCGCAGTTTTAGACTATAGCTATGATCTACTATTGCGCCTAATAGTCGCAGAACACTTCAGTGTTGAAATTGCTGTTTCTTTTACACCACTTAGATTCACGGCATTCTTTTACGGCCGTAACATGCAGCTTAAATTCCGAATATCAAGCTAAATATAGACTCTTTACGGGGAAAATAGTTTGCAGCACCTTACGATTTTAAAATATGGATGTAGATGATGATGGTGGTTTAGGAGGAAGTACAACTAGGCAACTAGGAGTAGAGAAGGATGGAGAAGGTGAAATGAATGGACATCGTGAGGAATATATAAGTACTGAGGAGGACAGGGGAGGAGAGGAACCTAACGAGGACAATCAAGATAGGAAAACAATCCTCGCTTGAGCCCATCTCGAGGAGGGATTGCAAAAAGTGTGATGGGAAGAGAGGAAGAGAAAGATGACGATATGGAATACCTACAGACATCATGAGAGGAAGAACATATCAACATATGAAGGAAGAAGCTCTGGACAGAGAGGGAGTATATCCAGCTGATACTTGTCCTAGGAAATACACTGACTGACAGAGCAAATGCAACACCAAGAAGGAGTGGTCAGAACTTTATGCCAATTGCAGGGTAGACTGGCGTCACTGAGGTATGCTCATGATGTGAAATGCGCCGCTGTGAGCGAACGATAAATGGGACACGGCGTTGGCGAATGGCCCACTTCGTACCGTGATTTCTCAGCCGACAGTCATTGTAGAACGTGTTGTCGTGTGCCACAGGACACGTGTATAGCTAAGAATGCCAGGCCGCCGTCAACGGAGGCATTTTCAGCAGGCAGACGACTTTACGAGGGGTATGGTGATCGGGCTGAGAAGGGCAGGTTGGTCGCTTCGTCAAATCGCAGCCGATACCCATAGGGATGTGTCCACGGTGCAGCGCCTGTGGCGAAGATGGTTGGCGCAGGGACATGTGGCACGTGCGAGGGGTCCAGGCGCAGCCCGAGTGACGTCAGCACGCGAGGATCGGCGCATCCGCCGCCAAGCGGTGGCAGCCCCGCACGCCACATCAACCGCCATTCTTCAGCATGTGCAAGACACCCTGGCTGTTCCAATATCGACCAGAACAATTTCCCGTCGATTGGTTGAAGGAGGCCTGCACTCTCGGCGACCGCTCAGAAGACTACCATTGACTCCACGGCATAGACGTGCACGCCTGGCATGGTGCCGGGCTAGAGCGACTTGGATGAGGGAATGGCGGAACGTCGTGTTCTCCGATGAGTCACGCTTCTGTTCTGTCAGTGATAGTCACCGCAGACGAGTGTGGCGTCGGCGTGGAGAAAGGCCAAATCCGGCAGTAACTGTGGAGCGCCCTACCGCTAGACAACGCGGCATCATGGTTTGGGGCGCTATTGCGTATGATTCCACGTCACCTCTAGTGCGTATTCAAGGCACGTTAACTGCCCACCGCTACGTGCAGCATGTGCTGCGGCCGGTGGCACTCCCGTACCTTCAGGGGCTGCCCAATGCTCTGTTTCAGCAGGATAATGCCCGACCACACACTGCTCTCATCTCCCAACAGGCTCTACGAGGTGTACAGATGCTTCCGTGGCCAGCGTACTCTCCGGATCTCTCACCAATCGAACACGCGTGGGATCTCATAGGACGCCGTTTGCAAACTCTGCCCCAGCCTCGTACGGACGACCAACTGTGGCAAATGGTTGACAGAGAATGGAGAACCATCGCTCAGGACACCATCCGCACTCTTATTGTCTCTGTACCTCGACGTGTTTCTGCGTGCATCGCCGCTCGCGGTGGTCCTACATCCTACTGAGTCGATGCCGTGCGCATTGTGTAACCTGCATATCGGTTTGAAATAAACATCAATTATTCGTCCGTGCCGTCTCTGTTTTTTCCCCAACTTTCATCCCTTTCGAACCACTCCTTCTTGGTGTTGCATTTGCTCTGTCAGTCAGTGTATGTTACAGAAGAGGATTGTAATTTAAAATCACATGTCCTTTCCAATCCGTTGCTCAAGCAATAATGAAAGAGGTGGTTGCAATATGGTATCAATTTCTCAGTCGATGTTTTACAAGTGAATCACCCATTTTCCGTGAATTCTCACGATTTCAAGAAATAGAAAAGTATAATATAAATCACATCTGAGTCCCTTGATCTTCTTTTTTTTACCATTTACCTCCCCTTTTTGTTGAGTCTTCACTGAGACTTATTGGAATCTCACATATCATCGCTGAAGTATATGCAATTATAGATAAATCAAAAAACTGATGGTGATACGATAATGAGGCATTCTAGGCATGACGAGGAGTGAAATAGTTGTTCATTGCTTTCCTCACTATTATAGTACCACTAGTCCTTTGGATAGGACATTTCACTGCATCTGTAATAAAATTACTAAGCCTCACTCATACTTCAGTAGCTTCCATACTGTCAAGGCCATAAATGAGACCGATACCTAGGTGGAAAACAGATTTTATTCTGGCCTGTGCGAAGAGACAGAAGCCAGAATACTACATCGATCAAGACTACTAGAAGCATATTGCATGCTACAAGAATATATAAAACTAAAAGAATGAACTAAATGAGGACAGTGCGTTTGATTTATTCTCTGAAGACAAATTCAAATACCAGTGTATATCCGAAAATGTTTCTTTCTTAAACATTTCGTATCAGCAGGGATAATGAACAATGAATAAAGGTTTACTTCTAATCAAAATGTTTGTTTTAATACCTGAAATTGGAATGCAAAAGTTTAATCATTTATTTTCATGATTTTAGGTCCACGGATGAACGTTTGGTTGTGGACTGTATGAATTTACACTTTAACCGTTGGTATTACATTTATTACTGTTTATTGTGCAAGGCAATTCATACCGTGTGTATATAGTATGCATGTAGTGTGTATGTACATGCAGAGATGTGTAGTAATACTAACACTCCGTCCCAGATCTGCAGGAATTAATCAGAAACAGCAACAGATTCTGTCGGAAATCTAACCCAAGACCTCGGACCTCCTCTTTGACCATTCATTCAAGCAGCCAAGCATTTCACTGTAAATATATATATTACAGAAATTACTATGTTTTCAATTCATCAAATTTAAATTAGACATGTCTGTAGTTAAGACAATTATTAATAAAACCATGTGATGTAGTAAATGGTTAAAGCATACTGCTATAAGGCAGTAGGTAATAATTATCACAAAAGCTTAGCCAGAACCCGAGAATTTTCCTGGTAAAAATGAATTTGACACCCGTAGACGACCTGCGCGTCGTGATGAGGATGAAATGATGATGACAAGACAACATATACACCCAGCCCCCGTACCGTAGGAATTAACCAATTAAGGTTAGAAACCGTGACTCCGCCGGGAATCGAACCCGGGACCCTCTGAACCGAAGGCCGGTGCGCTGACAGTTCAGCTAACGAGTCGGACATTTTCCTGGTGTAAAAATGGGAAACAAGGAAAATTATCTTCAAGACTTCCGACAGTGGAGTTAGAGCCCACTATCTCCCGAACGCAAGCCGATAGCTACGTGACCCAAACCGTGTCCGTGGTTCGGATCCTGGTAAATACCTAGTTGGAATATTTGCCTGAAATACCATGTGACATTAGGAAGAGCATTCAACATTACTGGCTCTCACTAAACCCAGAAGGGCTGCAAGAAATAGCCACGCGAAATTAATTATTACTAAACCCAGAATGAGCCAGAATTAGTGAGGATGGCTCCAGTAATCCTATGGAATGGAGTGGCGTATGGCTTTTAGTGCCGGGAGTGTCCGCAGTCAAGTTCGGCTCACCAGATGCAGGTCTTTTGATTTGACTCCCGTAGGCGACCTGCGCGTTGCTATGAGGATGAAATGATGAAGACGACACATACACCAAGCCCCATGCCAACGAAATTAACCAATTAAGGTTAAAATTCCAGGACCTACCGGTAATCGAACCCGGGACCCGTGTGACCAAAGGCCAGCACGCTAACCATTTAGCCATGGAGCCATGAATAGCTCGGTTAAACTGACTTTTAAAATTATATATCACAATGAAACAATTTATAAAATTTGAAAATTTCTTAATGCGCTAGTTGTTTAGATCACTGTGAGATTGTAAAATGGACATTTTTGCAGAGTACTCGGATCCGTTTAGAAGTTAAGTCAGTAAATGAAACAATTATTGCACATCATCCCTTAGTCCATATATAACACTAGCCAACATGATTTTGCGGTAAGATGGAAAATATGTTATTCTTATGGAAATCGCTGCCCTGATTCCGAAAATTATGCTATATTTTCCTATCACGTCTAGTTTTGACGCAATTCGATGTTTTAGTATCTGCATGAATTCGTAAGATGTGTGTTGAGAGATGTTCTCGCGCAAATTTTTTTTAGAATACAATTATGTGATTTGATTTGTTATTGTTTGCATTTTATTATAGGTTTAATGCTGCCAAAATTTTAATTTGGTAGTTGGGGTTTTCCTGGTAAATTCATAAGAAACTCCCCCAGATACGCAATAGACCGCGAGGTATGTAGCATTGAAGGTAAGACAGTTGAGAGTTTGTCTTTCATCTTAGACCACTTGAATAAACAGACGTGTCTAAAGCCCCAGCCCTTATTCAGTGTTTATGATGGACTGATAAAGCAGTTTCCTTTCAAAAATAACAGTCCGAAAGTATTATATTCAAGAAGATGAACTTGTATTTTGTACGGATGTTTCAAATCTTCTACGTCGATTGGGAGAGAAAGAGTATGATCCTAGTAACTGGCGTGTTTTTTTTTTGTTTTTTTTTTTTTGACTCTTCCAAAATAAGTGTAAAGGCTATTTTGTTCTGGCATCCGTCCACTTGTACTCCACAAAAATGTCTGAAACGTACGAGACCTTAAGGTTGGTGCTTGAAAAAATTAAAAATCATGAGCATGGGTGGCAAATTTGCGGTGATTTGAAGATCATTGGATTGTTGCTGGGACAACAAAAAGGCTATACAAAATTTCCCTGTTTCCTATGCGAATGGGATAGCAGGGCACGGGATAAACATTGGAATACAGTGAATTGGACAGAAAGGAAACAACTACAACCAGGATCCAAAAATGTCTTGAATGTAAGTCTTATTGACCGTGAAAAATTCTACTTCCTCCCTTGCACATCAAATTTGGATTGATGAAACTGTATGTCGAGGCATTAGATAAAAGTAGCCTATGCTTCCAATATTTATCCACTAAATTTCCCTCGTTATTGGATGCAAAAATCAAAGAAGGCGTATTTGATGGACCACAGATTGGTAAACAGATGAAGGATAAAATTTTCACAGACACGATGACCAAAATTGAGAAAGAGGCATGGAACGCATTCAAAAGATGTAGTGACTAAATTCCTTGGCAACATTAAGGACCCTCAATACAAAGAAATTGTAAGGAAAATGTTGGTAAAGTTTAAGGAACTCGGTTGTAATATGAGCCTTAAGCTTCATTTCTTAGCTTCGCATCTGGATTATTTCCCTCTAAATTTAGTAGCTGTCAGTGAAGAACAAGGTGAAAGGTTTCACCAGGATCTCAAAGATGCAGAACGACGCTATCAGGGACGTTGGGATGTGAATATGATGGCCGATTACTGTTGATCGATTGCACGAGACGACCCTTCTAGAGATCATTCAAGAACTTCAAAAACCCGGAAATTCCACGAAAAAAGGGAAAAGACGGAGGTGTGAATCTAACCTGCACATAATGTAAGTAACAAATCTTTGTATGTTTAACCATGTAACTTTTATTCAAGGTACGGTTATATTAATTTAAAAACAACTGTACAGTCGAAACTAAATAGGTGCTTTATGCTTCAGTTTCACGAATTTCAATATACATTAAAAATATAATACATACTATCTACTTACTTACATAGCAGCATTTATGTGTATTCAATGCATGCAAAATATGATTACGTTTTGCAAGCTGAAATTTACATTAATACATCAAATTTAATCAATAATAAATATCAACAATTTTACGTAAGAATAAAATAATATTTTGTAAAATTGCCACCAAACCAGACGTGATTCGCCAAAACTATTTTTTTCTCGAATTCTGCGTTAAGAAATTCATAAAACCCACCTAGTTTCGTTTTTACCGCACAAAAAATGTTTTATTTTGCAGGCTAGTGTAATGTACGGTGGAGGTTCCTTATGGTCTAACCCAATATTCTAACATGTTGAAGTTTATGAAGGTCCTTCATCATCAACAAAGATATCGATAATCCCTAACATTGTGAGCCTGCTATATTTCGTGTTAGAGGTTAATGTGCACTCCTCCCTCTCGCCTGGTAATGTAATAGTGTACCAAGCCGCAGCGCAACCGTGACGGTAGAGTTGCCTACTTTCAGGGAGCTCCAAGGCAGGTTGCACCTGATTATCCCGTAAAGAGGCACTTAGCAGCCGACAACTAATGAGCCTTGCCTTTGTGCGGGCACAGCGCCTGCTGTTGACCGCCAGCCAAGGATGACCAAACTCCTATAAGTAATGGCCCTCATTTTGGCTCCTCTGCTTGCTATAGAGTGCTGTGTACCTGTTGGTCATAGAAAGCTAAGCCATACTTCTTACCTAGCGTATCATAAAGCAAAGCTATTCGACCGACCCTCAAGTCCAAATAGCCAGAATTCTGTAAATGACCTTCAGTAAAATAAATCATAAATAACATATAAGAGATAACCACGAAGAGTTCGGTCTTTATTAACACTGAGTGAACTTTCGTGATTGGTGCCGTGACCCGTTCTTCATTTACTGCTCATGGCGCAAGTTAAAAGTCTACCTTGATCGCTCTGAGAACTCGGATGGTAATCACTTTGTGAAATGTATGGTCTGTAGATATATATAAATATATATATAAAATCGTAACGACCGTGTGTCTGTACATTGATTATTTTGGCGTAATTTCCGTACAGTTATCCGTTTCAGGTGTAATAATGACCATCTGCATAATTTTTAGCTTTGGTGTCTGTTTGTCTGTTTGTCTGTCCCTCTATAACTTGAAAACTACTGGATATATTTCCACCAAACTTCACATTTAGAATCCACCTATCCTTGGGTAGGTTTTAGCGCAAATATCGTTTCTAAATCCCTGAACTGAGTGGGGATTTTTATGAAACCGAAACCGTGATTTTGCACTCCCTCAAAGTATACACGACCGAACTTAATGGAAATCTACCTGCATCAATGAAAATTAATTTCTAATCCTTTTTTCTCATGTGCATCATTTCGATAACAGGATTTAATAAGGGAGGTATCATTAACGGACCGTTTTTCGGTACAAATCCCGGCGGACTTACGCAAAAGCGGGTGCGTGTAAAGCATATTTCTTACAACTTGAAAACTACTGAAGATATTTGAACCAAAATTTATATATAGCATCCATCTGTCCAAGCGTAGGTTTTCTTGGTGTCTGTTAGTTAGTTAGTTAGTTAGTTAGTTAGTTAGTTAGTTAGTTAGTTAGTTAGTTAGTTAGTTTGTTTGTTTGTTTGTCTGTTTGTCTGTTTGTCTGTCTTTCTATAACTTGAAAACTACTGGATATATTTCCACCAAACTTCATATTTAGAATCCACCTGTCCTTGGGTAGGTTTTAAGGCAAATATTGTTTCTAAATCCCTGAACTAATTTGGGGTTTATTCGAAACCAAAACAGTGATTTTGCACTCCCTCAAAATATACACAACCAAACTTAATGGAAATCTACCTGCCTTAATGGAAATTAATTTCTAAACCTTTTTTTTCTCATGTGCATCATTTCGATACCAGGCTTAATAACGGAGATATCATTAACGGACCGTTTTTCGGTACAAGTCCCACCGGACTTAACGCAAGAGCGGGTGCGCGTAAAGCGTATTTCTTACAACTTGAAAACTACTGACATATTTGAACCAAACTTTATATTTAGCATCCACCCCTCCAAGGGTAGGTTTTAAGGTTTATACCATTTCAAATTCCCGGAATGGACTGGGGTTTTATACCGGACCGAAATGGTGAATTTTACTCTCCCACAATATTACAAAGTACAAGACCAACCTGACTGGAAATCGATCAAACTGTTTGGAAATCCAATTCTAATTTCTTTTTCTCATGTGCATTTTTCAACGGGAGGATTAATAAGGGAGATAACATGAAAGGTCGGTTTTCAGGCTAAGTCTAGCGGACATAGCCCAAAAGGTGTTATACGTGGAGTAGATTCCTTATCTATCTAGATAAATCATATCGTAACGACCGTGTGTCTGTGCATTGACTATTTTGGCGAAATTTTCGTACAGCTTTCCGTTTAAGGGGTAATAATGACCACCGGCATATTTTTAGCTATAGTTCCCTGGAAGTCCTAAATTTTACCACCCCCCCCCCCCCCGCCCAAAATCAAGATTGCCTCACAATCTGCCACACGAGCTGAAAAGTTGAAATAAAACAAATTTATGCGTTTTAGCCGATAACCTACGGAAAACTTGCAAGATCTTTAAATATTTCACTTTTTATGCCGAATAATACCGAAATATAGGCAATTTAATGACGGTGCAGACCTTCGTTTCGAGGTATTTTGCGGCTAAACGGTAAGTCCTATCACAAAACGGATGGCACGATCTCCGTTCAGTTTCGAGTGATCTACAACTTTGGTCCTGTGATATTTTGTCGTCTCTCTCTCCCACCCTTATAGGGTATATTTGGCTGTATATTTCGATGGTTCGTAAATTTTGTGCTTTTTACACGTGTATTACTTAGTTTGACACACTTATATAAAAGGTAGAGTCATCGAATTTGGCACGCACATTGATACGACCAATGGCTATATGCGAACCCAACTTCATGATTCTAGCTTCCACATAAGTATGTGAAAAATAATGTTAAATGATGAAAATGTACCCAAACTTCACCCCATTCAAATATCGTAACTCAATCGAACCCATAAATATGTGAGATACGAGAAAATGTTTTAACACCATACATGTAGAGCGATAAAAGGGACGTCTGACGGTGCAAACCGTTTGTTGATATGATGTACCGTTTAGGAGCAGTAAATCTCAAAATGAAGGTTTGCAATTTCAAACGTTCCCATGCTTATCTGTCATCTATATAAATATAATCGCAACGACCGTCTGTCTATACATTGGCTATTTTGGCGGAATTTTCATACAGTTATTCGTTTCAGTTGTAATAATGACCATCTGCATATTTCTTAACTTTGGTATCTGTCGGTTTGATTGTATGAGTTTTTATAACTTGAAAATTACTGAATATATTTCTACCAAACTTGATATTTAGAATCCACCTGTCCTTGTGTAGGTTTTAGGGCCAATATTATTTCTGAATACCTAAATTTACTGATGGTTTATCCGAAACCCGGAACGATGATTTTGCACTTCCTGAAAATATGAACATCGGAAATTAATCGAAATCTACAATCCTTAATGGAAATCCATTTCTAAAACTTTTGTTCACATGTGAATTTTTCGACAGGAGGATTAATAAGTGAGATATCATAAACGGTTGGTTTTGCAGGTTAAGTCCAGCAGACGTAGCCAAAATGTGTTGTACGTGGAGCAGATTCCTTATCTATCTATATAAATAAAATCGTAACGACTGTGTGTGCCTGTAGATTGACTATTTTGGTGAAATTTTCGTACAGATACCCGTCTGAGGGGTAATAATGATCTTCTGCATATTTTTTGGTTAAATTTCCTGAAAGTCATATTTTTTACCCCCTCACCCAAAATCCAGATTGCAGCATAATCTGCCAGACACGCAAGAAAATTGAAATTTGGCAAAATTATACATTTCAGCCTGTAACGAACGAAAAACTTCTCGGATCTTTAATTTTTTCATTTTTTTATCCCCGAAGAGTATCGAAATATGGAAGTAATTTTAATGATGGTGCAGACCTTCGTTTCGAGGTATTTCGTGGGATAAACGGGAAGTCCTATCACATAATGCATGGCACAATCTTCGTTGAATTAGGAGTGATCTTCAACCTTGGTCTTATGACTTTTTGTCGTATCTGTATAGCTTATACGTTAGATTCGTCTCAATTTCTCGATTTTAAGTAAATTTGGACTCTTTACCTATATAATTCATACTTTCAATCACTTACAGGAAAGATAGTTTGATCAAACTCTACACGAACATGGCTAAATACTGCACCTTACGGTGCAATCCTTTGCCAATATGACGTACCGTTTAGCAGCAGTTAATCTGTAAATGAGGGTCTGCAATATTGTAAACATGCATATACTTTCGTATGTCCATCTATATATATTCATTGATGTCGATTTGTAGCGACTGAGAAAGAGTGTGTCTGCTGTTGTAGTCAGTACTCCCTACACCGACTTTGACTGCTGGCAGTAGGAATGGGGTCCTTCTCCAACTCCTGTGTAACTGGCATTAGTAAGGAGGGCCTACCATTTTAATGAATAATTCACTTCTCGATTTGTCTTGCAGAAGGCAAGGGATCATGCAGTTTTGTTCGAAGTCCCCTACCCTATTGTGTTTGGCTCTAGGGCAGGGTGCCCGCCATTATAAACAAATGTTCCAATCTAAAATTTGACTAGCATTAGGCATAGTGGCCTGCTATTTTAATGGAAACTCACTAATTCTGTGTGACTGGCAGTAAGCTGGCTGGCAGCAGTAAAAAGGGCCTGTCATTATAATTATAACTGTAAAACTCATTTTTGACTGGTGGTAGGGAAGTTTCCTGCTATTATAATAAAAACTCCTGAACTGTAATCTGTCTGAAAGTAGGAAATGGGTCTGCCATTGTAACTAAAACTCCGCAAATCGATTGTGACCGCGCAGTAGGCAATGGGGCCTGCAATTATAATGTAAACTTGCCAACTCGATTGTGAATGGCAGTAGGCAAGTGAGCCTGCCGTTATCATCACAACTCCGCAACCCTCACTTTACAACGGCTAAGAGACATGCAATTTTAAAACAATCTCATTTACTGCACGCACAGTATTTACGTCGATATCCATATACAATGTAGAATACCGTAGCGAAGCACGGATACATTTGCTAGTATATATATATATTTGTTTGCTAGTTGCTTTACGTAGCACCGACACAGATACGTCTTATGGCGATGATGGGACAGGGAAGGGCTAGGAGTGGGAAGGAAGCGGCCGTGGCCTTAAATAAGCTACAGCCCCAGCATTTGCCGGGTGTGAAAATGGGAAACCACGGAAAACCATTTTCAGGGCTGCAAACAGTGGGGTTCGAACCTACTATCTCCCGAATACTGGCTGCTGGCCGCACTTAAGCGACTGCAGCTGTCGAGCTCGGTGGTCTGCAGATTATCATCCTGTTCAGAAGCAGATAATTTTAGAAGTGAATTTTATATATTTATCTTGTTGGCCAAGCTTTACATTAGCAGCTAATGTAGTGAAAGCTTCCTACATGTCTGTTCATTAGAGTAGCAAGCAGGTTAAACGATCACAGTTACCAAAAACGTGTAAAAACATGAAATATACTAATAATAATAATAATAATAATAATAATAATAATAATAATAATAATAATAATGATATAGGCTTTTCGTTCCAGTAACTACTTTTATGGTTATTTGAGAGGAAGAGGTGCCGAAATTTAATCCCGCAGGAGTTCGTTTACGTCCCAATGAATCTACCAACACGAAGCTGACGTATTTGAGCACCTTCAACTACTACCGGATTGAGCCAAGATTGAACCTACAAAGTTGGAGTTAGAGGGCCAGAGTCTCAACCGTTTGAGCCACTCAGCCCGGCAGATTATTATTATTGTTACTATTGTTATTATTATTATTATTATTAGCCTATTATTATCGTCGACGTCTCTCACATGGCTCACGCTATGAAGCCTGCTGTGATAGCAGACCATATTATACACACTACATTGCACAACTACTGAGCCTTAATATTCTCAATTATATATATATGACTAGGTGCATTAAACTAGCTTAGAACTATAGATAAACGGACAAGTCTAAGCGAAATGTAAACCATTGATAAATATATTAACATTCCCACAAGTTAAGTTAAGTTAAGCTATGTACTAATATCTTAAGTCTATGTACCATTTTTAACATCTCTATTGAAATACATTTCTACAAGATATGTTTCTAATTACAGCCGGGAGGGAATTCCAGCTGCATATGACTGTAGTTATGAATGAGCTGCCATTATTTGCGTGCGGTAGATTGAGAAACGCGTCAGGAAAGAGGTTTGTGACCTTATAGGAATGGTACCTAGGAAGGAGAAAAATGTGGGATCTTTTCTCAAATGACTTGGTTTAACTGTATAAGAATGTTGTGAACAAGATTTCATCTCTCTACTGAATACAACCCTAACAGCTGTTTTCAAGGCAGGGTGATATAGAGCAATATCTAGACTTACTTAGTACAAGCAGAACGTACACGCCGTGGACAGGCCGGTAGTAGGTGTTGTCACTGACTTTTGCTTGTACCCTTCGTTGCAGCGTAATCTTTTTTTTTTTTTTTGTTTTTTTTTTTACAATTTGTTTTAAGTCACACCGACACAGATGGGTCTTATGGGGACGATGGGATGGGAAAGGCCTAGGAGTGGGAAGGGAGCGGCCGTGGCCTTAATTAAGGTACAGCCTCAGCATTTGCCTGGTGTGAGAATGGGAAACCACGGTAAACCATCTTCATGGCTACCGACAGTGGGGTTCGAACCCACTATCTTCCGAGTACTGGATACTGGCCGCACTTAAGCGTAATCTTTAAACAGCAATCTTTCTACACTCTGGTGTCCATGCTGACCTACAAATAACCAGTCAAATATCCAGCTGAACAGTGATGCACATGAGAGTGTTCTGAAACGCGTGCTTTAATACACAAACATGCCACAGCGTATCAGAGAGCTAAATATTGACTGAGGAGGCATACACGGTACTAAGTCAGGGCGATGAAGAGACAACCTTCACTAGAAATAATCACACTCAAATTGTAACCTTCCGGGAGAGCTGACCGTGTGATTCGGAGCGCGCAGCTGTGAGCTTGCACCCAAAGGATAGTGAGTTCGAATCCTACTGTCGGCAGCCCTGAAGATGGTTTTCCGTGATTTCCCATTTTCACACCAGGCAAATGCTAGGGTTGTAGCTTAATTAAGACCACGACCACTTCCTTCCAACTCCTAGCCCTTTCCTATACCATCGTCGCCATAAGACCTATCTGTGCCGGCGCCACGAGAGCCACTAGCAAAAAGAAAGTTATTCTCATTTTTACTGTTCATTTGCGTTAGGTGTTGAAAAACATTTGACTTTGTACAAGTTTATGTTTCCAGGTTGTGTCTCTGCATAGTATCGTTCATATTCCAAACATTTTTGCGATGTATATTTATAAAACTATTTACACCGAGCTCGATAGCTGCAGTCGCTAAAGTGCGGCCAACATCCAGTAATCGGGAGATAGTGGGTTCGAGCCCCACTGTCGGCAGCCCTGAAGATGGTTTTCCGTGGTTTCCCATTTTCACACCAGGCAAATGCTGGGGCTGTACCTTAATTAAGGCCACGGCTGCTTCCTTCCACTTCCTGGGCCTTTCCTATCCAATCGTCGCCATAAGACATATCTGTGTCGGTGCGACGTAAAGCAAATAGCAAAAAAAAAAAAAAAAAGAAAAAGAAAAAAGAAACACTACTATCTACAATTTTATTAACACGATTTCTGTCCACATCAACCAACCGGACACTGCGTACTGCAGTCAAGGAGTACCTGATGTGAACTGACCTCATCTCAGCCCAGCGAAGTGTTGATATCTGCAAGCAACTTCTTAAAACTCCATTTTCAACTGGTTCTGGAAATGTACTGAAATATGTGACGAAAAGTGACATACTTTGCGTAATACCAAGAACAGGAGTAAGAGACCACTTGAGTGGTAAGAAGCTCGTTTAGCAATTCTTCACGGATATTATCGCCAATTAGTATTCTCACTGTTTTCTTAACATGGAATAATCTATACCAGGGCCTCTCAAATGCCCAAAATCTGACGCGTGCAAATTGAGGCGCAGAGGTACTGTGCACAGTGCTTCAGTTCCATTCAGCTCGCCTCGGACCAACACTTCTTCTCTGGGCTACTCGACTATGCTCGGATCAACTCGGCTCAACTCGACTCGGATTTGGAGCGCTACGGAGCAAGTTTTTTAATTTCGTGTGGCTATTTCTAGCCGAGTGCAGCCCTTGTAAGGCAGACCCTCCGATGAGGGTGGGCGGCATCTGCCATGTGTAGGTAACTGCGTGTTACTGTGTTGGAGGATAGTGTTAAGTGTGGTGTGTGAGTTGCAGGAATGTTGGGGACAGCACAAACACCCAGCCCCCGGGCCATTAAGGTTAAAATCCCCGACCCGACCGGGAATCGAACCCGGGACCCTCTGAACCGAAGGCCAGTACGCTGACCATTCAGCCAACGAGTCGGACAACGGAGCAAGTAAGGAAGAGGGAGACAAGGGGAGCGAGCGAGACAGGTGTGGGGAAAAAGAGAGACAGCGCTATTGCTCCAAATCGAGGAGTGGGGGTCTACACTCTGGGCAACCAAGCGAAGTCGTCTTTTGCACCGTGCACAGTGCATGCACCAGGTACATGCACTCTGAGAGGCCCTGATCTATACCATAAACGACAGGCCTATTTTGGTTAAGTCGTCATTAGGGAATCAAAATATGTACGTTCGTAAACCACATTCACGCTTTCCTGGATTACGATTCCGACTAGGTAGTCGTAGTAAGAGTAGTAGTAGTTTTCTACATCTTTTTATAAAACATCCAATATTCTTTCAACTACATTTGAATGCAGATAGTATGAGAAAATGCGTAAAAAAGAATAGAAGTTTGAAAATTTTTGGACTGACTGTCGTATTATTGTTATTGTTATTTATTTTGCATTCGGGAGATAGTGGGTTCGAACCCCACTGTCGACAGCCCTGAAGATCGTTTTGCGTGGTTTCCCATTTTTACACCAGCTGTGCCTTAATTAAGGCCACGGCCGCTTCGTTCCCACTCCTAGCTCTTTTCTATCCCGTCGTTGTCATAAGACCTATCTGTGTCGGTGCGACGTAAAGCAAAATGTGTTGTTATTTATTTAATTCATATCGATACAGCCAACTGTGAGCTACAGTTACACAAACTTCCTGCCTCTATTTATCTTTTTTGTTTACATCGTAACCAATGGCTTTTCAACCTGACGCTCATTTTCATCCGTTCTCCCGACGAGATGTTCAATGGTTTAGTAGGTTCTTTCTCTGGACCATTTTTTTTTTCACGAGTTGTTTTATGTCACACCGACACAGGCAGGTTTTATGACAACGATGAGATAGGAAAGAGCTAGGAGTGGAAAGAAGCGGCCTTGCTCATAATTAAGGTACAGCCCCAGCATTTGCATGATGTGCAAATGAGAAACCACAGAAAACCATCTTCAGAGCTGCCAACAGTGAGATTCGAACTCACTACCTCCCGAATACAAGCACGCAGCAGCCTGCCGCTAACCGCATGGTCAACTTGCTCGGTGCTCCTGATCATCCCTGATTATGATTATGATTATGATTATGATTATGATTATGATTATGATTATGATTACACGAAAAATATCCCTCTGGATCTAAACTACAGTTTTCTATTAATTTCAACAGAGGCATTACACTGACTAACAACTAAACAGCTAGTATCAACTTGTATCAATTGATCAAAGTTTTTAATTAAACTATTGTTGTTCCTGTTTCCTGTTTGCGTGGAACAGAAAGGTGAAAGAAGTTGCTGGCGTGAATGGGTATATCTACGACAGTCAAAAGATTAATTTAAAACTTAAAAGAAATTAAGGTTATATTTCTTTTCAGATATTCAATTTTAACAAAACAATGCGCTAGGCGACAGAATAAGATTTCAGTTTTATACAAAATTAAAAAAAAAAAAAAAAACCGAAATTCCTAGAAAAGGTTAGTTACATTTTGAGCTCCAAGCTCCCTATTTACAAGGTCCCTACATCACTACTGTTGCGTTTAGTTAGATAGGCAAGGAGACGAATCTCCCAATTCGTTTTACATGAAATTTCAATCACAATTTTGAAGAGCACTTTGCTCCAAAGGTTACAAATTATGACCTTCCAAAGGCACAATTCAATATTCACACAAATATGCTTTCATTTGAAGAAAAGAGCCTCAATAGCTCAACAGTTCTACCAAGGAGACTACGCTCCCAAACCCTTACAGCCTGGTCAAGGCAACCTTCAACTTTTACATTTGGGATTCGAGCGTCTTTGCTCAATAAAATTAAACTTTCAGTCCTCGCTAGGCACAACCTACAATTTATAAGACCATATGAATTGTCCGTTTAGTTTACACAGGGGTATCGAGTACCCATTCCACCGGGCTTTCGTGGAAAATAACAGGATCAATTACTGGCCCAAAAATCAAAATGTATGGAAGCGGAAATTTGCGCTCCTTAAAATTCAAGATTAAAACGTACTTGGGCTGGTGGCCCGATAATACAGAGGCTAGTCCCAAATTACTGAGGTGACTAGATGGACAAGATAAGTTACAATTTACAATATTAAAACATTTACAAACTCATCGTCGCCTCCAAATTAAATTGAAGGGGAGTTCGAAACTGTAACGCACTCTCTATCCCCGGATTTCAGTTAAGTAACCTTGAACATTTACATGAGGAAAAAAGTAATGTTTACATTTTCTGAATTTTACAGTTACATTATTAAAGAAAGGAAACATTCCCCTCGAATTAGCTGCCAGAGATACTTACAGAGTTAGAAAAATGAGGCCATTACCTTGGCTGATGTTCTGCTTGCCGATAGATGAGGCCCTCGCCTCCTCTCTTAGCATACACACTCAGTAACACAACGATCAATAACACAAGTTAACTTGAAAAGGCGTCAGATTTTATACCCGAGAGGAAGGTTCGAGAGGGTTCTGGGATAAACCCAGACACACCCCCTCTCTTTATTGGTAGATGAAATAGGTGCAAGAAGCATGTGATTGGCTGAAAATTAATTATACAAAATTTTCAATTGGCTAGAATCCAAAGCTGGCGGGATGAGTTAGAAGTGTTACGAACTTTGAAATATAAACAAAAAAGAATAATTGCTTCAGTTTAGAAAACTTATAAATACAAAATTTCTTTAAATTTTTAGTAGTTCCAATTTACACCAGAGTGCATGGCATAAGTTTTTTTAACGGAGACCTATGGAAAAAGGTCCGAATTTTTGAAATAGTTGTTGCAAACTTTATGTGTTAGATAGCATTCTTCAAGGAGCTTCATTTACGAGCACGGGGTTGAGGTGTGCCTCCCGGTACAGTTTGCTGGGCCAAAAACTATAAACTTTGTTTTTCATGTTGGTGATTTTTTCCAGAATATCATGTTTCAAGACAATGTCCCAATGGTTAGTACTTTTAAACTCTACTGATCACAGGAGTAATATAATATACAGTATAATCAACAACCGACTCAACATTTTCCGCTTTATGTCCAAAATAACCTGAACATTGAGAATGTGTTATATGATTGATTGAATTACACAGTGGATCATCTTGGTGCAGTCGAGAGCTTGTTGTTCTGTGTATGCACTAACTAAAATATGCCGTCTATTTACGGCTATAGTGACCAAAGGCAGATCAATCTTATCGCGCAGAGCTTATAAAACTTTTTATGGTTTCTCTATCGATCCCCTTATATTGTGTCTGAGAAAGGCAGGTCATAGGAGAAATTACACAACTTTGCAAAATACCATTTCCTAGAATTCAGTTTGAAAAGAAGGCTATAGAGGACATGCAAAGGGACTTCAATAAAGATTTTGCTTCTGGAAGAGGCAATGAAATAGCAATATGGAGCGAACGTAAATAGTTTGAAATCAACAGTAAACTTCCCATCACCGGGGAAGTTGGCCGTGCAGTAAGGGGCGAGCAGCTGTGAGCTTGCATCCGGAAGATACTGCGTTCGAACCCCACTATCGACAGCCCTGAAGATGGTTTTCAGTGTTTTCCTATTTCACACCAATGAATTAAGGCAACGGCCGCTTACTTCCCACTCCTAGCCCTTTCCTGTCCCATCGTTACCATAAGACCTATCTGTGTAGATGCGACGTAAAGCCAATTGTAAAAACAAACTTCCATCTTTTCGCTGTGTATTAGAATGCCAAGTAAGTTCTGAACGATTTCGTAGGTTGAAACGGAATAAGTTCCAAACACTTAAGATAATATTTACTTATGTATTTGTATTTGCTTACAGAAGTATGGAACAAGGACCAGCCTTATTCACAGGCACATATACTAAGTATTATAAACTACACAGACACATTGTTGTTGTTGTTTGAGTCATCAGTCCATAGACTGGTTGGATGCAGCGCCCATGCCACCCTATCCTGTGCTAACCTTTTCATTTCTACGTAACTATTGTCGTGACCTACTTGTCCTGTGAGACGATCTCGTAGGTTGGTCACCAGGCACTTGGATGTTGAAGTATTACCTGACCTGCCGAGCGGAATGTAGGGAGGTAAATTGTAGGTATGACTCGTCCCGCAACTCCCGAAATAAAAGATGAAATTATTTACCTGTCCTTTATTACTGAGGACAACTACTATGTACAGTATATTTACAAGTCTGAATGTAATGATCTGTAGAGAGAGCGAGCTTGTTCCACGCGCCTACTGTTCTACTACCCGTCTATCTGAATCTTGCCCTACGGCACTTGGGCTATGCTCGAAAAGAATATCGTTCTGACAAGTACGAACTACTAGCTGGAAGAAGACCCCGCGCCATCTTGGCCAGGGGTTATATCTCCGCTCCTGAACTCAATGTTCTATCCCTACCTCCTACCAAAGGGTTGGGTCTTACGGGCATTGCCAAACTGATCATCTTGTCAGTGGCTCCCTCAACTGGCTATTCTCAATAGTTGTCACAGTAAGTGCTGCTACCTAGGCACTACTGTCTTCTGTCTTACTTTGTCCTCATCTTTCCTTGTTTCCTAAGTGCATCTGTACTGACCCTGATTGGCCTTTCATTCAGCTTTGTTCCTTTGTCGGTTATCGGCGGGCCGCCTGGCTCGCTGGTATACTAGCTCTGTCGATACACAGTAAATACCTTGTTGTGATCAACAAGTCCCCGCTCTTAGTCAACATTTGTGTAAGCGCACTTCGCAAGCTCTCTCCACTACATGTAACTTCTTGAAATGTTTCCCTTTTCTTACAGTAACTAAATCTGCCTATAATTATTATTCAATTACCTTAATGCTGCAAGGTGTCTCATGTCAATGACTATCATTATTCTAACACTAATTAATCTCCTCTGACACCTTGAGCTCGAGACTCGGCTGCGAACCCCGGCTGCCTTCCACCTGACAGTCCGCCGGTTCGAGTCCCTGGGAGGTCGGTACACGACATCTCCCCCTTAGGGAAGAAATGGATGCAACCATACGTTGCGTCCATTTCTGTCCTACACTATTTATACTCTGATGTTGCCGGTACGTAAGGATCGGCGACCCTGTGGTGAAGGGGAAGGTTGTTCTCTACTCTGATTATCACTTGCATCCATTTCTATTGCTTCTATAGATCGCACAGGCGTACTAGGGTGTCCCCCAGCAGGCCTGGAGTGTAATTCCATGATCTCCGCAGACATCTCCGGGCGTCCCCGGATCCGCCTGGGACGTTGGAATATAGTTAAATCCTCATCTGAAGTCTTAACCTTATCTCCCTTCGTGATTACCGTTTGTTTTATACATATATTAGGGCAATGAGCCCGTGCATCATCGAACCATCTCTTTGCTGGAAACCCTAGTTTCGGACAGCAACAATTACAACAATAACAAATTAAAATTAAACTTATGATACCAACAACTATCCACACAATATATCTGTACACATTAATATGCTGATAGACCATTTTTCTTTGCAGTTCTTCTTCTTTTTGTCTCACCATATCTTCCACTTCTTGTGTCTTATGGGTAGCCCGTTGTAAATCGTTAATGTGATTTAGCAAATTATTTAATGACAACTTATTCATTTCGGGTATCTGTTCTAACTTGATTTCACTACCTATTTGTTCACAACAGTCATAATCAAGTGTGACTTCTGGTACAAAGTCTTTACTTTGTGTAGTGTTCACTTCACCTACACCTTGTATTTTACTATGTGACCCATATACTGTGCAACCTGCACTTAAAACAAGAATACCAGTGCCTGATAACCTGATATCACTGGTGGTATCCTTACACATACATGTTACCTTAACTTCTTCTGGGGATACATATATATATCTGTTAGCTCTGATAGGTATCCACATGAGCTGTTGAACGGGAAGCACTCTTTTATCACAATTATCTGGAATCTGACTAACTCCTAAGATAAGCTGGATAGCACAACTCTTTTGAGTGTACACTGTATTAATAGGGAATTTAACATGACATAGTATCCAAATGGGTGTTACTACCTTACATTGATTTAACTGATCTTTGTCTAATTGAACATAAGTTTGTTTCTCTTTGTCCATAAGGATATAGTCCTTGGTGTCTTGAAGATAAACAAAATGGTGTGGATTACTCTTCATATACGTGGGGAATGGAATCATGCGATACATTGTATAAGTTACCCTACCTGTAAGGGGTGTCTTGATGACGTACACTAGATAATTTTGTTAGCGAACACTTCCACTGTGGCTACCTTGTAAATCAAGTAGCCGTAAGCTGATTTTAAATCAAATGGCAAGGACAATCCTTTAGGGAAATCTCCCTGAGCTTTCCTATAACCTTTAATAATATAATCTGGTGAAATTATTTGCACCTGAATGACTCCTACCTGAGCATTCATTATACCTGATAATACAACACTGTAATGCTCATACAGTTGTATGAGAAGGCCTTCAATCTCAATTAAATGCCTATTCACTGAGTTTTCTAATTCTACTTGCTTAAGTGCTTCTGTAATCTGAAGCGTGCTATTGGCAAGATAAGATCTAATTTCTGCAATGTTTTGAGTTAATCTCTGCTCATTGGTTGTGACATCGTAAATGGTGCTGTTCATAGATTGCAATGTTGATTTTACTACTATCATCTGGTCTTTTGCAATTTTCATAATTGAAAGCTGTTCCTGCTCTAACTCACTAATTTTTGACTCATATTTATCGGCATCCTCTTGACTTAATGTTCCAAATAACGCCTTTGCTATGGAACCTACTGCGTTAATTAGGCCTCGTTTTCGCCTAGTGTTATCCGTTTCCCCTATTGGTTTGGTAATCCTCGTAATTAATTCCCTCGATTCCTTAATTCTATCTAATTGTGCACTTAGCATTTTAACATCCTGTTGACATGTTAGGTTAGTACTTCTTTCTAACTGTGTACATATTAATTGAGTCCAGTCTATGTGTCTCTTGACATTTGAAAATACATCACTTAATTTATTCAGGTTTACATAGGTAACTAGTGTCCATTCTGTATGGTATAACTGTATCTCACCCTGATTGTCGAAGTATGCCCCTGGAGTACTCTCATATGGTGTCACCTTGACATCCAGTACTTCTCCGGCTGTTCTGTAGCGGTGTGACGTCGCGACTATCACTGCTACTACGATGGACAACAATCTTAGCATTCGCGCCATATCTGCTGTCTACCTGCAAGGTAAAGACAGGATGTGTGTTACCATTCGCTTCCCAGTTCTCGTTTCTACAAGTACAATTTCAAACTATTCTTATGTACCTTAACCCTTTTTCCTTTCTTGTTCATCTGTAGGGTGCATTTCACCCCTGAAACATCTACTATCTCGTACGGACCTTCGAATGGTGGGCTTAGCTTTCTGGATTTTCCTCTTCGCAATGCGTCATTGCGTAAGAAAACCTGATCACCTACCTGAAAGGTGACCTCATTCTGCTTTTTGTCATAATGCTCTTTCTCTAGTTCTTTTCGCTCTATTAAAGTTTTCCTGGCGGCCTCGTGATTTCGCCTAAGCTGTGCCGTCAGTTCCTCCACCACGTTCTGGTGTTCGTTGTAATTCATCTCAGGTGGCTTTTGCAGCACACCTGGGATATTTGCCTTCCTTCCAAAAATTAATTCGTAGGGTGTGAACCCTGTACTTGTGCTCTTCGTGGTGTTATACACAAAGCTAGCTGTAGGCAAATACTTGTCCCAGTCATTCTGCTCCCCTGAGCAGACATAATGCCTTAGGTACTCCGTGAGCACCTTATGGGATCTTTCTATACTACCGTTCGACTGTGGCCTAAAGGCCGTAGTGTGTGTTTTCCGAATGCGCAGCTTTTTACACAGCGTCTTAAACACATCACTCATGAAATTACTACCCTGGTCAGTGAGAATCTGCTCTGGTATCCCGTAGATACTTATTACGTTATTGATTAGCGTCCGTGCCACGGTTTCTGCCTCCTGATTAGGCATGGCACTCGCTACTAGATACTTTGACAGCTGATCTTGGCATGTCAGTATGTACCTGTTTCCTGCCTCTGTCAACGGAAGAGGTCCAACTACGTCTAGGGATATTTTCTCAAAGACTGTGTTCGGGGTATCCGTAATTCTCATGGGGGCCCTGACGTCTGGTCTGGTCCCTTTATTATTTTGGCAAGAGGGACATGTGCGTACATAGCGCTCAATGTCCCCTTTCATGCCCTTCCACTGAATTCGTTCACGTACCCTGGCGTACGTGCGCGCTATTCCTTGGTGGCCTCCCACCAAAGAATCATGACATTCTTTCAAAATGGCTAGCTGTTCAGCTTCGCCTAATTCGTTCTCTTCCTCAGATGAGTTACCTTCGGGCGAAATCTCCTCTGCGTTAGCGTCCTCGGAGACCTCGCTACCGTCCGCTTCAATTCCCTCTGCCGTAGCGTCCTCGGGTTTTGAAGACAGTACCTTCTCTCTATTCTCGTCTGAGGCCTGAGTTTCTACTGTTGTCCCTGAGTG
This sequence comes from Anabrus simplex, assembly GCF_040414725.1. Lineage (NCBI taxonomy): Eukaryota > Metazoa > Arthropoda > Insecta > Orthoptera > Tettigoniidae > Anabrus > Anabrus simplex. The sequence continues at coordinate 1,512,216,852 of NC_090265.1, read as the reverse complement.
AGACCTGTGCTGAGCCGAGTTAACCACTCGCGCTTGGCACTTGGGTTCAGTGGGATTCCTACTCAGGGCATCTGCATTGCAGTTCTGTTTGCCCTGCTTATATACGACGTCGAAGTCGTATTCCGCTAGCTTCAGCCTGAACTTTAGCAGGCGTGAAGACGGATCTTGCACGTTGAAGACCCACTTTAACGGCTTATGGTCTGTCACAACAGTGAATTTTCTACCAAACAAATATGGTCTGAAATACTTTACTGCCCACACTATTGCCAACAATTCTTTCTCAGTTACGCTGTAATTCATTTCTGCTTTATTAAGCGTTCTGCTTGCATAGGCAATTGGAAGGTCTTTTCCGATAGGTCCTTGTGACAATACTGCCCCAACCGCTTCGTTGCTCGCATCAGTGGTAACAACGAATGGTTTTTCAAAGTCCGGATACTGCAGTATAGGTTCTTCAATTAGCTTTTGCTTTAGTGTCTGGAACGCTTGTTCCTGATCGTCTCCCCATACAAAGGGAACGTCCTTCTTCACTAACTGATACAGCGGTTTCGCGATTTTGCTGTAGTTAGGTATGAACTTCCTATAGTACCCACTCAGTCCTCAGAACTGCTTGATCTGGCGGCTAGTGGTCGGCCTCGGAAAGTCCTTAACGGCCTGTACTTTACGTGGGTCTGGTAAGACACCTTCGTCAGTGATTACATGTCCTAGGAACGCTACTTCGGTTCTTAGGAATTCACACTTATCTGGCTGGAGTTTCAGCGTGTTCTCTCTCAGCCTTTGAAATACGTCTCTTAGCTTCGCATTGTGCTCCTGGATTGAACTCCCGTACACAATGACGTCATCCAGGTAACATAGACATTTTATACCCCTTAACCCTGTGAGCACGTTGTTCATCAGCCTCGTAAACGTGGCTGGCGCGACCATCAAACCCATGGGCATATTCCTGAATTCGTACTTGCGTCCTAGCGCAGAGAATGCTGTCTTTGGCCTGTCTTCAGGCTTCAACAACACCTGGTGATAGCCACTCGCGAGATCTAGGGTCGAAAAATATCTCGCCTTGCCAAGGGCGTCTAACAGTTCTGAAATTAATGGCAGGGGATAACTGGTTCCTATCGTTATCTCGTTTAATTTTCGAAAGTCGATCACGACCCTCCATTTTTGTTTCCCTGGGGCGTCTAATTTCTTCGGAATTAAAAGTAATGGCGCATTCCAGGCTGATGTGCTAGGTGTGATAATTTCATCATTCAGCATCTTATCTATCTGAGCTTGTATCTCCCCTTTCTGTGCTTCGGGAAGTCTATATGGTCGTACATTAATTGGAGGTTGATCTTGGGGTGTAGGGATCTCATGCTGTAGTACATCAGTATGAGTTAGTTTGTCTCCCTCAAGATGGAAGATATCATTGTACTCAGCACAGATGGCGTATATCCCTTTCTTATCTTCCTGCGTGAGGTGATCAACTCGCAAACAGTCTATCACCCGCTGTGATCGGGGCTTCTGGGTGGCCGGTTCTCCGTTTGCCACTCTACTGTTCTGCTCTACCTTTCGCACTTGTGCTAGGCAGGTCTTATCTACCTCCTGTATGTGCACTCGTGGACTGTGTAAAGTCACTGCCTTTTCAGTGGTATTCATCATGCTAACCACTGCTTCGTGGCGCTCTTATTTGGTTAGGCACCCTGCGAGGTACACCCCTGGTATCACCTCTTCCTTCTCAATAATTCATAAAGGTAGATTTCGATCTACTTCTATAACAACGACCTTCTGGGTCCTTGGTTCGAGACGGATCACCTTCGTCTCTCGTGCCCCCATAGGGTATTGTCGCCCTCTTATGGTGACATGACCCTCCTTATAGTCAATCACACTATCTGTCAGGATGTCTCGTCCAACTATACCATCCTGTGTTAATTGGAAATCACTCCCTACCACATGAAATGTGTGACTTGTGTTTCCAATGGCAAAACGTACAGTACCTTGTGCGTAAATTATTCCCTTACTTACACCTGCTAATTCAATTCATTTGCTCCCGTAAATCAGGCATTCCTTGGGTACCGATTGCCTCTTAACTAGGCTGACATCGGACCCAGTATCTATCAAAAATCTCAACGGTCTTCCTTGGTTCGCAACCTGGATCAGCACCGTGCCTTCTACGTCAGAATTCTTGGGACCTTCTGGTCTGCGGGCCTCCGTAACTGTCCCCTTGCTACGGGCCCGTTCTAGTTTGCCGCCTGAGCCATGGAAGCTTTCGTGGCGGGCATAGTGCCGCCCTTCTTTTTGAACCAACAGTCTTGGGTTTGATGTGACCACCTATCACAATGTTCGCATTGGGCTCGGTATCTTACGGCCTTGCCCCCTATGCGATCACCCTGAGTCTGGCCTTTCATGGCCCTGTTGCCCGTGGACTTTCCTTGGGCTTTTCGACAATTTCTTTGAATATGGCCCTGTTGGCCACACGAATAGCACCTGCGGTTATCCGTACGCATCACCGGAGTGTGTGCACCTTGAGTGCGTGCACCTTGTGTGTGTGCACCTTGAGTGTGTGCACCTTGTGTGCGTGCACCTTGTCGACAATTCACCTGTATGTGACCTTTTCGGCCGCAACGATAACAAGTTCTGTTTTCACCTGTCACTGTGTTTGGTTGTGTGCGTACTATGCGCAATGTTTCTCGTACCTCTGTTTCCTTGTCCCTCTGTTTCTTTCTACAGTCACGTTCAATGTGCCCTGTCTTCCCACAATAGCGACATTTTAATTTACTGAATGTGCCCCCTGTAGTTGTATTGGAACTAGCGGTCTGTGTGGTGTGAGCCCCCTGCGTTCCTGTGTTCTTACAGTTCTTTGCTATGTGGCCTTCCTGGTTACAATTGTAACAGACCACCCTAACACTAGCATGTGTTGCTTAGTATGCCACTTTGGTGCTGCACTGCGCTCCCTAGCATGTGTTGGCTTAGTATGCCACTTTGGTGCTGCACTGCGCTCCTGTTATGGTCTGCGCTTGCTAAACCCTGAGCTACGTTTGTGTTGTAGGCCTTCTCGTGCCTTCCTTGACATGATCACGGTTTCTTCCTGTTGTGCGAGTGCAACTGCTTTCTCAAAAATGATGCCCTTTTCTGACTGTACCCTAGCTTGTATTCTAGGGTTGGCTAACCCTTGTATGAAACTAGCAACACATATTTTTCTTGTTATTTGCAACTGTGCATCGCGATCTTCCTCTAATTCGCCTTCAAGTATTGCCTCTCTAAAAGAAGCTGACAATGTTTCTATTTTGTGTGCCCAAAGTGTGACTGATTCTCGCGGGTCCTGCGCTGTTTGGAACATTTGACAAATGTACAAATCTAATGTGCCTTGCTGGCCATAATATTCTGTTAATGCCCGCTTGGCTTTCTCCCAATTATGTATATCACGTCTGTACAACAATTTATCTCGGGCTCTGCCCGTAACCTTAGTTAAAATGTACTTGAAAAACAACTGTTGATCCTCATCCTTAATCATACGAACAGCAGCATCTACGTCAGCTATGAACTCATGCAATCTATCTGGTTGACTGCCATCAAACACTCGTCCAATGAGAATATGTCCTTCTACTACTGTAACAAAAGGCCCACTCATACTTACTGATTCCACCTCGTCAAGCATCTCAGTGCATTGGTCAGCTGGTACTGAACTTTTCTGTCGTGCCATTTGAAATAAATATTCAGCTTACCTTAATCTGCAATACAGCTTCACTGCTGGGCTGGATGAGTAGTCAGCTGTATTGCTGCGTCTCCACCGGATGGCGTTGTCTGCTACTGGACTGCTACCCCTCTGCTGGGCGGTAGTGATGCTCCTCTTCTGCGATGCGCGGCACACGAACGAAACTACGCGGTAGCGCGGTTCGGACAATCTTCGGCGAAGTCGCGATTTTCTCACACGGAAATCTTCTGCGAAGTCGCGGTTCTCTTACGGACAATCTTCTACGAAGTCGCGGTTCTCTTACGTTATTTCGGTGAGTTGACACTGTTCGAGGATCGAACTCGGGACCCCACACCTGACACCAAATTTTTATACGTGCCTGTCGTGACCTACTTGTCCTGTGAGACGATCTCGTAGGTTGGTCACCAGGCACTTGGATGTTGAAGTATTACCTGACCTGCCGAGCGGAATGTAGAGAGGAAAATTGTAGGTATGACTCGTCCCGCAACTCCCGAAATAAAAGATGAAATTATTTACCTGTCCTTTATTACTGAGGACAACTACTATGTACAGTATATTTACAAGTCTGAATGTAATGATCTGTAGAGAGAGCGAGCTTGTTCCACGCGCCTACTGTTCTACTACCCGTCTATCTGAATCTTGCCCTACGACACTTGGGCTATGCTCGAAAAGAATATCGTTCTGACAAGTACGAACTACTAGCTGGAAGAAGACCCCGCGCCATCTTGGCCAGGGGTTATATCTCCGCTCCTGAACTCAAAGTTCTATCCCTACCTCCTACCAAGGGGTTGGGTCTTACGGGCATTGCCAAACTGATCATCTTGTCAGTGGCTCCCTCAACTGGCTATTCTCAATAGTTGTCACAGTAAATGCTGCTACCTAGGCACTACATTCTTCTGTCTTACTTTGTCCTCATCTTTCCTTGTTTCGTAAGTGCATCTGTACTGACCCTGATTGGCCTTTCATTCGGCTTTGTTCCTTTGTCGGTTATCGGCGGGCCGCCTGGCTCGCTGGTATACTAGCTCTGTTTGTCGATACACAGTAAATACCTTGTTGTGATCAACAAGTCCCCGCTCTTAGTCAACATTTGTGTAAGCGCACTTCGCAAGCTCTCTCCACTACATATAACTTCTTGAAATGTTTCCCTTTTCTTACAGTAACTAAATCTGCCTATAATTATTATTCAATTACCTTAATGCTGCAAGGTGTCTCATGTCAATGACTATCATTATTCTAACCCTAATTAATCTCCTCTGACACCTTGAGCTCGAGACTCGGCTGCGAACCCCGGCTGCCTTCCACCTGACAGTCCGCCGGTTCGAGTCCTTGGGAGGTCGGTACACGACACTATTGCATCCTACATCTGCTCTAATCTGCTTGTCCTATTCATACCTTGGTCTACCCCTACCGTTCTTACCACCTACACTTCCTTCAAAAATCAACTGAACAAGTCCTGGGTGTCTTAAGATGTGTCCTATCATTCTATCTCTTCTTCTCGCCAAATTTACCAAATCGATCTCCTGTCACCAATTCGATTCAGTATCTCTTCACTCGTAATTCGATCTATCCATCTCACCTTCAGCATTCTTCTTTAACACCACATTTCAAAAGCTTTTATCCTCTTTCTTCAAAAACATCTTTCTAATTCCTATATCAATGTTTGACGTGAGCAAATTTCTTTTCTTAAGAAAGATTTTTCCTTGCTTGTGCTAGTCTGCATTTTATGTCCTCCTTATTTCTGCCATCGTTAGCTATTTTACTACACAAGTAACAATATTCATCTATTCCCTTTAAGACTTCATTTCGTAATCTAATATTTCCTGGATCACCTGTCTTCGTTCACTGCACTCCATTACTTTTGTTTTGGACTTGTTTATTTTCATCTCGTACTCCTTACCCAAGACTTCGTCCATACCATTCAGCAACTTCTCGAGATCTTCTGCAGTCTCAGATAAAATAACAATATCATGGGTAAATCTCAAGGTTTTGATACCCTCTGCTTGGACTGTGATTCCCTTTCCAAATTCCTCTTTGATTTCCTTTACTGTCTGTTCTATGTAAACATTGAATAGGAGCGGGGACAAATTGGAGCCTTGCCTCACTCCTTTCTGGATTGCTGCTTCATTTTCAAAGCCCTCGCTGCTTATCACTGCAGACTGATTTTTATACAGATTGTAGATAATTCTTCGTTCTCGGTATCTGATCCCAATCACCTTCAGAATCTTAAATAGCTTGGTCCAATCGACATTATCGAATGCCTTTTGTAGATCTACGAATGCCATGTACGTGGGCTTGTCCTTCTTGATTCGATCCTCTAAGATCAGACGTAAAGTAAGGATTGCTTCACGTGTTCCTACATTTCTTCTGAAGCCAAATTGATCTTCTCCCAACTCAGTTTCAACTTGTTTTTACATTCTTCTGTAAATAATACGTGTTGAAATTTTACAGGCATGAGATACTAAGCTAATGGTGCGGTTGTTTTCACACCTGTCAGCACCGGCTTTCTTGGGAATAGGTATAACAACATTCTGCCGAAAATCGGAAGGGGCTTCTCCTGTCTCATACATCTTACACACTAAATGGAATAACCTTGCCATGCTGGTTCCTCCTAAGGATGTCAGTAATTCAGAGGGAATGTCATCAATTCCAAGTGCCTTGTTCCTATTTAGGTCACTCACAGCTCTGTCAAACTCTGACCTCAAAATTGGGTCTCCCATTTCATCAGCATCAACAGTCTCTTCATGTTCCAGAACCAAATTATCTACATCATTACCTTGATACAACTGTTGGATATGCTCCTGCAATCTTTCTGCTTTGTCTTCTTTCCCTAGAAGTGGCTTTCCACCTGAGCTCTTAATATTCATACACCTAGATTTCCTTTCTCCAAAGGTTTCCTTGATTTTCCTGTATGCAGCATCTACCTTTCCCAGGACCATACAGTCTTCGACATCCTTGCACTTATCCTTCAGCCATTCTTCCTTAGCTATCTTGCACTTTCTATCCACTTGATTCTCTAATCGCCTGTACCCTTTTCTGCCCTCTTCATTTCTAGCATTCTTGTATTTTCGTCGTTCATCAATCAGGTCTAGTATTTCCTGAGTAATCCATTGATTCTTAGTTGATCTTTTCTTCCTTTCTAACATTTCTTCAGCAGCCCTACTGACTTCATTTTTCGTGACTCTCCACTCTTCCTGTATAGTGTTTCCTTCAGCCTTTTCATTTAGTCCTTTTGCAACATGTTCTTTGAAACAATCCCTCACACTCTTTTCTATCAACTTGTCTAGATCCCACCTGTTTGCATTCTTTCCTTTCCTCAATTTCTTCAACTTCAGATGGCATTTCATTACCAACAAGTTGTTGTCAGAGTCCACGTCTGCTCCTGGGAAAGTTTTGCAATCCAACACCTGGTTTCTGAATCTCTGCCTAAGTGTAAAGAAGTCTATTTGATACCTCCCAGTGTCTCCAGGTATCGTCCACGTATACAGCCGTCGTGTGTGGTGTTTGGACCAAGTATTGGCAAGGACTAAATTATGATCAGTGCAGAATTCAACCAGCCGACTTCCTCTTTCGTTCCTTTGTACCAATCCAAATTCTCCTACTGTACTACCTTCTCTTCCTTGGCCTATCACTGTATTCCAGTCTCCGATCACAATTAGATTCTCGTCACCTTTTACATATTGTATTAAATCTTCTATCTCCTCATATATTCTTTCGATTTCTTCATCATCCGCTGAAGTAGTAGGCATATAGACCTGTACTATTGTGGTGGGCATTGGTTTGGTGCCTATCTTGACGACAATAATTCTTTCACTATGCTGGTCATAGTACCTTACCCGCTGCCCTATTTTCTTATTCATTATTAAACCAACTCCTGCATTTCCCCTGTTTGATTTTGTGTTGATAATTCGGTATCGCCTGACCAAAAATCTTGTTCTTCCTGCCAACGTACTTCACTTATACCAACTACATCTAACTTTAGCCTATCCATCTCCCTTTTCAGATTCTCTAACCTACCACAACGATTCAAACTTCTAACATTCCACGCTCCGACTCGCAGAATGTCAGTATCAATCTTCCTGATGATCGCCCCCTCTCGTGTAGTCCCCCACCCGGAGATCCGAATGGGGAACTAGTTTACCTCCGGAATATTTTACCCGGGAGGAAGACATCATCAGTACATCATTCATACAGAGAAAGCTGCATGTCCTCGGGAGGTAGTTACGGCTGTATTTTCCCGTTGCTTTCAGCCGTGTAGCAGTATCAACACAGCTAAGCCATGTTGAGTATTATTACAGGGCCATATCAGTCAATCATCCAGACTCCCGCCCTTGCAACTTCCGAAAGGCTGTTACCCCCCTTTCGATGAACCATTCCTTAGTCTGTTCTCTCAACAGATACCCATCCGATATGGTTGCACTTGCGACTCGGCTAACACATACACAGACACATACACAGACACATGCGCTAAGTATAATAAACTAAACAATTATACAATATAGTGGTATATCATTTTAAAAATAAACGACATTAAATCAAGAAAAGATAAACAGAAATTATGTTAAATTGAATGCAATGCTTTAGTGGTTATGAAATGATCTTATGAAATCTTGACATATCGTAATGAGTGGGTAATATGTAAGCTAAAAATATATTATTCTTTACCCCGTCAATAGTGTTGTGTGAATTATATATTACATACATACATACATTATCATTATGGACTGTTATGCCTTTCAGCGTTCAGTCTGCAAGCCTCTGAGAATTTACTAAACGTCGCCACAATCCTCGATTTGCATCTAGTGTTGTGGCCTCATTTAGTTCTATACCTCTTATCTTTAAATCGTTAGAAACCGAGTCTAACCATCGTCGTCTTGGTCTGCCTCTACTTCTCTTACCCTCCATAGCAGAGTCCATTATCCTCCTAGGTAATCTATCCTCCTCCATTCGCCTTACATGACCCCACCACCGAAGCCGGTTTATGCGTACAGCTTCATCCATCGAGTTCATACCTAAATTAGCCTTTATCTCCTCATTCCGAGTACCCTCCTGCCATTGTTCATACCTGTTTGTACCAGCAATCATTCTTGCTACTTTCATGTCTGTTACTTCTAATTTATGAATAAGATATCCTGAGTCCACCCAGCTGTCGCTCCCGTAAAGCAAAGTAGGTCTGAAAACAGACCGATGTAAAGATAGTTTCGTCTGGGAGCTGACTTCTTTCTTACAGAATACTGCTGATCGCAACTGCGAGCTCACTGCATTACCTTTACTACACCTTGATTCAATCTCACTTACTATATTACCATCCTGGGAGAACACACAACCTAAATACTTGAAATTATCGACCTGTTCTAGCTTTGTATCACCAATCTGACATTAAATTCTGTTGAATTTCTTACCTACTGATATCAATTTAGTCTTCGAGAGGCTAATTTTCATACCATACTCATTGCACCTATTTTCAAGTTCCAAGATATTAGACTGCAGGCTTTCGGCACAGTCTGCCATTAAGACCAAGTCATCAGCATAGGCCAAACTTCTTACTAAATTTCCACCTAACTGAATCCCTCCCTGCCATTTTATACCTTTCAGCAGATGATCCATGTAAACTACAAAGAGCAAAGGTGAAAGATTACAGCCTTGTCTAACCCTGAACCAAGAACTAATTCTACTATAAATTTTCACTGAAGCTCAATTGTCAACATAAATGCCTTTGATTGATTTTAATAATCTACTTTTAATTCCATAGTCCCCCAGTATAGTGAACATCTTTTCCCTCGGTACCCTGTCATATGCTTTCTCTAGATCTACGAAACATAAACACAATTGCCTATTCCTCTCGTAGCTTTTCTCAATTACCTGGCGCATACTGAATATCTGAACCTGACAGCCTCTCTGTGGTCTGAAACCTCACTGGTTTTCATCCAACTTCCTCTCAGCGACTGTTCGCACCCTCCCTTCCAAGATGCCAGTGAATACTTTGCCTGGTATATAAATCAATGAGATACCTCGATAGTTGTTGCAATCCTTCCTGTTCCCTTGCTTATAGATAGGCGCAGTTACTGCTTTTGTCCAATCTGAAGGTACCTTACCAACACTCCACGCTAATTTTACTACTCTATGAATCCATTTCATCCCTGCCTTCCCACTATACTTCACAATTTCAGGTCGAATTTCGTCTATTCCTGCTGTCTTATGACAATGGAGTTTATTTACCATCCTTTCCACTTCCTCAAGCATAATTTCACCAACATCATTTTCCTCCTCCCCATGAGCTTGGCTGTTTGCAACACCACCAGGATGATTTCCTTTTACATTGAGAAGATGTTTAAAATATTCCCTCCACCTCTCCAGTGTTTCCCTGGGATCTATTATGAGTTCACCTGATTTACTCAAAACACTGTTCATTTCCTTTTTCCCTCCCTTCCTAAGATTCTTTATTACTGTCCAGAAAGGTTTCCCTGCTGCTTGACCTAGCCTTTCCAGGTTATTACCAAAATATTCCCATGACTTCTTTTTGGATTCAACAACTATTTGTTTCGCTCTGTTTCTTTCATCTACGCACAAATCCCTGTCTGCCTCGGCCCTTGTTTGGAGCCACTTCTGATAAGCCTTCTTTTTACGTTTACAGGCTGCTCTCACTTCATCATTCCACCAAGATGTTCGCCTTTTCCCATCTTTACACACAGTTGTTCCTGGGCATTCCCTTGCTGTTTCTACTACAGCATCCCTGTATGCCATCCATTCACTTCCTATATCCTGAACCTGCTTACTGTCTACTGTTCGAAACTTCTCACTAATCATATCCATGCACTTCTGTCTAATTTCCTCGTCTTGGAGATTTTCTACCCTTATTCGTTTGCAGACAGATTTTACTTTCTCTACCCTAGGCCTAGAGATACTTAGTTCAGTACAGATCAGATAGTGGTCTGTATCATCGAAAAATCCGCGAAAAACTCGTACATTCCTAACAGATTTTCTGAATTCAAAGTCTGTTAAGATATAGTCTAGTATGGATCTCGTATCCCTAGCCTCCCATGTGTAGCGGTGAATAGCCTTATGCTTGAAGAATGTATTCGTAACAGCTAAACCCATACTAGCACAGAAGTCCAGTAAACGCTTCCCATTGCCATTAGCTTCCATATTTTCCCCACATTTACCAATCACCTTTTCGTATCCTTCAGTTCTATTCCCAACTCTCGCATTGAAATCGCCCATTAGCACTATTCTGTCCTTGCTGTTGACCCTGACCACGATGTCACTCAATGCTTCATAAAACTTGTCAACTTCATCCTCATCTGCACCCTCACATGGTGAATACACGGACACAATTCTTGTCCTAATTCCTCCAACTGACAAATCTACCCACATCATTCGCTCATTTACGTGCCTAACAGAAACTATGTTGCGTGCAATGGTATTCCTGATAAAGAGCCCTACCCCAGACTCTGCCCTTCCCTTTCTAACACCCGTCAGGTACACTTTATAATCTCCTATCTCTTCCTCATTATCTTCCCTTACCCGAATATCACTTACTCCTAGTACATCCAGATGCATCCTCTTTGCTGACTCAGCCAGTTCTACCTTCTTTCTTCCATAAGCCCCATTAATATTGATAGCTCCCCATCGAATTCCATTTCGTTCGCCAAGTTGTTTCCAAGGAGTCCCTCGCCTGTCAAATGGGAGTGGGACTCCGTTACTCCAATAGGTCCGAGGCTTGCTTAAAATGTTCTGAGCTCGGTAAATTCATGAAGCAGGATGCTACCCTACTTGCACATAGTCCAAGTGAGGATCTCTCCTCTAACGGGTTATGGACCACCGGTACATTGTATAGTCCTAGCCGCCTGAGCACAAGGAGGGCCACGTTTCACAATGTGTCCGAGATGCCCACTCCTATTCCATAGGATCTGGTATCCCGACTCTCAGGACCACTTACTAGGCCACTCAGCCGTTGCCCATGGTTCACGAACTAGGACGTGACTACAGTAACCCACAAACATGAACCATATTGTTGTTATTATATGTGAATAAACATAAACCCATTAGGACTACGCAAAGTACTCAGGGGCGTGCATTTGAATTCCTTTGTGTCCATATTTCTTTCGTCCCTTTACTGGTGGCGTCCTTTCTGTCTTGAGACCAGGTTGTTTTAGTCTTCTTCTTTGGTCTTTCCTCTTGGTCGACTTACCGTTTGTAAATTTTGGATCTGAAGATTACCTTGTTTTGGACATCTGCTGGTGTCATTCCTGCCTGTTTCAAATCGGTTTTGATTTCACCAGTCCATTTCACTGTGGTATTTTCGTAGAATTTGATTGTGGTTTTTTTTTTTTTTGGTGCAAGTTTCTGTGGGTGCAGTCGTGTAATATGACCATTACGTAGAATATTAACATGCGTTTGCTAATGTCACTGTGAATATTTTTTTTTCAGTTGTTTGTGATTCGCTTTTTCTGAGTCGGTATTATCCGACGTCGAGTTTTGGGCCTAAAATGTTTCTTATAATTTTCCGTTCATTTTTCTCATTGTCTTCAATTCCTGCATTCCTGTTCAAAATCAGCGTTTATTATCCATAAAGACATTCTGGTTTAATGATTGTATTGTAATGTCTTAATTTTGTGTGCTTAGAAATACAATTTTTGTAGATGTTTTGGGTTAGTCGGTATGCAGTTTCCGTCCATTGGCATATAATTTCATTGGCTTTTGTTTCGAGTCCCTTTTTCTGAATAGTTTCACGAAGATTCTTAAATCGTGGCAGTCATTTAATTTTGTCGTATTTTTTTCTCCGTGAACTTCGGTGCTTGTTTGTTGCAAGTCATGGATTCTGTCTTTTCAAAAGATATCTGAAGGCCGACGTTTTCCGAAAATTCATTGAGTAGTTCCGTCTGATTTTGGTCTGTTGACATGTCTCATATTAAGATTGTTAGCCGCCTGGAAATGCTAAGCAATATATCACTAATTTTGTTGTTGTTGCTATTTGCTTTACGCAGCACCGACACAGATAGGTCTTATGGCGACGATGGGATAGGAAATGCCTAGGAATGGGAAGTAAGCGGCCGTGGCCTGCAATAAGGTACAGATCCAACATTTGCCTGGTGTGAAAATGGGAAACAACGGGAAACCATCTTCAGGACTGCCGACAGTGAGGTTCGAACCCGCTATCTCCCGGATGCAATTTCACAGCTGTGCGCCCGTAACCGCACAGCCAACTCGCCCGATTCTATCACTAATTATCGTCCGCCTAATGTGATTGGTTGGTGAATTTTGAGGACTAATCTCTGTTTGCGCAGTTGAAGAGTAAATGTGAGAGTTCATCTCCTTGTCTTACTCCCGTTTTTATTATTATTATTATTATTATTATTATTATTATTATTATTATTATTATTATTATTATTATTATTATTATTAAAATATCGTTCTCTTTCCTTTATCATTAGTGCTGTATATATTACGCACTCTGAAGGGAAGTGAATTACTGTGGGCAGCTATTTTAGCAAAATTGTTCCTGGAATTTGGTTGTTGATGTAATACACGCATGGCACATTGAAATTAACCTATGATATAAGTTCAGAAATTTCCGTCAAGATTGTTAGTTGATATAAAAGTTTAATATCATTCGATTTTTTCTGCACATTATGTTCCCGAGTGTCAAATTTAAAATTTTCCACTAATTCAAAATACGTTTCTTTTTCATATAACATAAGCTTTCCTTCAGAATATGTCTCAATCTTACAGTGAAGGAGCGGAATTATTTTGGTATGTCATCTAAGTGCTTCCTGAGAACACTGAAATAACAACATGACATTTAATAAATTCGAAGAAATTTTCTGAGGTCAAAAAATGTTAAGAACCCGATCAATATGGTGGATGTAGTAACACAGTTCAGCCAATTGTATGCAAAAGAGGCAACGCATTGTCTTGTGGAAGCCGAATTCAAGTACTGCCGTGTAAATGGTTACAAAATGTAAGTCAGCATAGACAAAGGAGGTGAAACTGTGATCACAACGAAGTTTAGATTCAAGTCCCAAGAAGATCTACGCTACCTTAGATGGAAATCGCATTAGAAAATGGTCGCCCACAGGGGTGGATTCGACAAGCCCTCATCCCAACGTTCATTCCCACTAATTCACACCCACAAGCCAGTCTTCGTTCACTAACACTTACAGTCTCACTTAGTCTCATAGTTACTGTCTTTGCCACTATCACAGTCCTCAATTCACAGCCCGCGCACGACAGTCTCACAGTTCGTTACGACGTACGCTATAGAACTCCGGTAGGACTTCGTTCACTGCCCCGTGCCGATACCCAGTGATCTTTCCCCCGCTGCATCGGGGACACGATGCTTACTCACAACAGCTAGCCCAAGAGATTGAACTTCACGGCGATAGACACACAGAACGAACGCACAGTTCCACGGACAGAACACTCTTCAGAATGCCTCCTCAGCTTCAGGCTGTGAACGTCCGCACTCACTCAGACTGACTGCACTCAACTCACTCACTGAGCTCAGTTAGACCACACCGGCATGTCTCGCCTGTCTGGGCGGCCCTTCGATACATATTGGGTACTAGAAGCCCGTGAAAGCCTCTAGAGACGGAAGGCTCTCGATTCAACAGTTCTTGCCGTTACTGGTCATCACTAGTGGCTACAGAGACACACTAGAGACCGGCACGTACCACTACAAACTCCTTCTTTCTAAGTGAGCGAGTAGTCTAGCAGTAACATCAACCCATCTATCAGGTCCTGGCCTGGCTGCTCGCCCCCATAATTCACGAAAACATTGCGGACGTGGAGGCCTCCGAGTTGCAATATTTAAGACTGAATGTCCTGCTACTTGCAGAGTACATTATTATTGGTGAGATCCTTGAGCACTTAGTATTTTAAAATCATGTTAAATAGTTGCATCGAACTTGTTCCGGTATTTGTTTTTAATGTAAGAATACGACTGGAAAGTCCTCCCTACTAGTTCAAGGATTTTTTTTAAATATTCGACTTTTAAAAAGAAATGTTGAAAGTTCAATTAATTTTCTTTTTGACATTCGACTTTTAAAAATTGTTGAAATTTCAATTAATTTTCCTCTTCATGAATGAATAGCTTGGCGGTCTGTAAGATATCTTCATTAAAGGGGTCTGCAATCCAAATGTCTTCGTCTTCACGTTTGAGGGAAATACCCACTGCCTAAAAGAAACCATGAGGCTTGTCAAGTGTAACACTACGTTATTTCTGACCTCTTGAGATAGTTCCAGCCTATTTTCGTTTAAGAAGACGTGTAGTGCTTGTAGGAACTTAAGCTAAATTATTTCCAACGCAGTTTTTCCAAAAGTCATTTTTCTTAATATGGACTCAATTTTATTGGAAGCTTTAAATATTGTAATTGAGTTATTCTGCAACCCTAAGTTGAGTTTACTTATCTCTGAAAGCATATCAGCTAAATAAGCAAATTTCTGAAGTCAGTCAATGCAAGATAAAAAGTGTGATCTTCAAGAAAGATTTTCGTCCATTTTTCTGTGCGCAAGTGTAAAGGAAAATGAGTCGTAGGAGTGAGTAAATTCGTCCCGTAAATATTCATCCCTACAGTACGGTACTGTGAGGAGAATGAACCCTGCTCTTATGTTGTCCCGGACTCTGGAAAGCGAGTAAGTAAGCAGATGACTGAGGAAAGTTTTGCCTCGTGTAAAGATCATATAACATCCTTTCTCCCAAACAAACCCTTACTACCCCGCTCCCCCTTTCTCAGCAGGTATAATACAGACCTTCCATTTAATGTCACGTTTTCACTATTCTTCTATTAGATCACAGTTTATAAAAAAATCGTTTTCCAGTTGCATCTAGGACATGCGAAGAATTATTGTCTAGCATTCATTACATGGGGATGTTCCCGTAGTATTCATTATCACCGCACCGTGCAGATAAATCTGTGTTGTGATAGGAAGAGGAATGTATTGAAAGCTGTCGATCAAAGAGTGCGTATATCATCCTTCACACAGGTTGACATATAACTTTTCATGTAGTGGGAAACATTGTAAATCTGCGTGACTCGAACAGCGGCTTTGTTCAGTTGTAAAATATAGCTTACTTAGCTGTTTGTATTCGGTGGCATCTGAGACTTGCTTTGTATAGCGCTCAACTAAAGAATCAGCGCATATTTGTCACATTGATACCTTTATCTACTGTACTTCCGCCGTTCTTACTGCCTACACTTCCCTGAAAAACTCAACAAGTTCTGGGTGCCTGAAGATATATCTTATCATTCTATCTCTCTTTCTGCATAAATCGTTCTCTTCTTACCATCATTTCACTCGCGATTCGATCTATTCATCTCACTTTCATCATTCTTCGGTAACACCACATTTCAAAATCTTCTATTCTCTCTTTCTAAGTTAGTTATTATACATGCTTTACTTCCATACAAGGGCACACTCCAGACGAAATTCCTCAAGAATATCTTTCTAATTTTAAAATCAATGTATGAAGTGAGAAAATTTATTTTGTTAAGGAAAGTCTTCCTTGCTTATGAGAGTCTGCACTTTATATCGCCCTTTCTTCTACCATCTTTAGTTATTCAACAACCCAAGTAACAATATTCATCTATTTCCTTTAAGACTTCATTCCTTAATCTAATTTTGTGTATCTCGTAAATTCGTTCCACTGTACACTCCATTACTTTTGTTTTGAATTTACTCGTTTTGACCTTGTACTCATAATCTCAAATAGATAGGTCTAAATCAAAATTATCGATGTTTTTAAAAAAATTAAGAATGCCATGTACGTGGGCTTGTTCTTCTTAATTTGCTACTCTAGAATTAGAACGTAAAGTCAAGATTCCTCCACGAGTTCCTACATTTCTTCTGAAATCAAATCTAATTAATAATCTCCCAAATCGGCTTCAATAACCATCTCTCCATTATTCTGTAAATAATACGTGCCAATATTTCGCAAGCATGAGATACTGAAGATGTGTTAGTTAGATTTCTTGGGAATGGGTATAACGACGATATGTCTAAAATTAGATGGCACTTCTCCTATATCATATATCTTACACACTAAAACGAATAACCTCTTAATGCCGGTTTTTCCTAACGCAGTCAGTAATTTTGATGGTATATCATAGAGTCCAAGTGCCTTGTTCCTACTTAGGTCTCTCAATACTCTGTCGAATTCTGGTCTGAAAAGTGAATCTCCCATTTCGTCAACACCAACAGTCTTTTCTTTTTTAGAACCCTACCATCTACTCATTCCCTTGATACAATGGTTGAATATCTTACTGACACCTTTCTGCCTAGTTCTTCTCTAACAGTGGTTTTTCGTCTGAACTCTTAATATGTATATGCCTATTTTTACTTTCTGCAAAAACTGTCTTGACTTTCCCATTTGCAACATCCACATTTCCTACAAACTTGCAACCTTCAACGTCCTTGCACTTCCCTTTCACCTATTATAGTCATCCTGTACTTCCTACCTACTTTATTATTTAGTCACCTGCATTATCTTCTGTCCTCCGTTGTCTTTGTTGTTGTATTAATGAATTTCTTCCGTTTGTCCAGCAGGTCTTTTATCTTCTGAGTTATCCTGTGATTATTACTTGGTGTTACATTTTTCCCCTCTATTTCTTCAGCAGTCCTACTGAGATTATTCTTCACGACTATCCGTACTTCATCTATTCTGGTTTTTTCATCTTGCCAATTTAGTTCTTGTTCAACATGTTCCTCGAAACAATACCTCATTGTCTTTTCCTTAAAACCATTTTATCTCCATTCAAACTTTCCTTTCTTCAGTCTCTTCGACTTCACACTTATGTCATGACGACAAATTCGCGGTCAGAATCCGCGTCTGCTACTGGGAAGCTCTTGAAATCCAATACCTGGTTTCTGAATCTCGGCCTAATCCTAATGAAGCCAGTTAAATATAATCTGATATCTACAGGTTTTTTCCATGTGAACAGCCGTCATTCGTGGTTTTTGAATCAAGTATTTAGAAAGTCTAACTTACGATCGTTGACCCAGTCAGCAGTCAACAGTTATCTTACTACCTTACTTTCTCTTCCTTGTTCTACCACCACATTCCAGAATCCTATCAGAATGACATTCATTTTACGTATTTTATTAAAGCTTCCGTTTCTTCGCCATTGGCCGAACTACTACTGTAGGTAAATAGACGTGTAATATTGTGGTGGATATTGGCTGATGTCTACCTCTTACAGCAATTATTCGTTCGCTATGGTGGTCATAGAAACTTACCCGCGGTCTTATCTGCATATTCATTATTTGACCAACTCCTGCATTCCTCCTGTTTTATTTTGTGTTGATAATTCGGATGTCACCTAACCAAAATACTGCTCTTCCTAACAATATGTATTTCAGTTACACCAACTAACGTTCATCTATCCATTTCCCTTAAAGATTATCTGACCTATCACAACGAATCAAATTTCTTATATTTCACGCTCCAACTCGCAGAATGTTAGTATTCATCTTGCAGATGGTTGCCGCTTCTCGTGTAGTCCCAACCGGGATATCCGAATAGAGGACTATTTTATCTCCAGAATATTTTATCCGAAATAAAACCATCATCAGTACATCATTCTTTCATACAGAGGGAGCTGCATGTCCTCGGGAGAGAGTTATGGCTGCAATTTCCAGTTGCTTTCAACCTGTAGCGATATCAGCATAGCTAAGGCATGTTAATTATTATTGAAAAACCATATCAGTCAATCATTAAGACTGCCATCCTTTCAAATTTCGAAAAGCCGCTATCACTTTTCGATGAACCATTCATTAGCCAGTTCTCTCGACAGATACCCATCCTTCCTCCTATGGATGGGGGCGGTAGAATAACACCCACGGTATCCCTTGCCTGTCGTAAGAGGCGACTAAAAGGGGCATCAGGGGCTCTGAACTTTGGAGCGTGGGTTGGAGACCACGGGGCCCTTAGCTGAGTCCTCGCATTGCCTCCACTTACTTGTGCCAGGCTCCTCACTTTCATCTATCCCATCCGACCTCCCTTGGTCAACTTTTGTTTTCCGACCCCGACGGTATTACGTATGGAGGCCTAGGAAGTCTTTCATTTTCACACCCTTCGTGGCCCTTGTCTTCCTTTGGCCGATACCTTCATTTTTCTAAGTGTTGGACCCCTTCCATTTTTTCTCTTTGATTAGTGTTATATACAGTACTGTAGAGGATGGTTGCCCAGTTATACTTCCTCTTAAAACAATAATCACCACCACCAGATACCCATCCGATATGGTTGCACCTAAAGCTCGGCTACATGCTTCATTGAGATGCACGAGTTTTCCCAACGCTACACGGCCACCTTTTTCACAGAGGAGGCTAAATTATATAACTAGATTGAAATAAACCTCAATATACTGGGAAAAGTAGGCCCCCATTTATACAGATCCTTATTCTAGACAAAGGATACGTTCTGAAACATTTCAACATGAGATTCAAATACTTAATTGTTAAAGGGCACAATACATACCGTGAAGCCCCCGGTAGGTGTCTGTCTGAGTTTGTGTGGGCTAACCTCAAGAACCTCAAGAACGGATGTTCATTCTGCTTTCATCGTAACATAGAGCATTTACGAAAGAATAAGTTTGGTTTACTTTATAATATATATATACTTGAACGGGTAACTTGATAGTGGTAATTTTGCTGAAGGAATTCAAAGAAAACTCTACCATTCCAAACTTTTTCTTTGCTTACGCTGTCTAAACGTTATTGATGAACCCGAAGTACTCTAAGTTATGTTTGTAAGAATCGTTGTGCGTAAGAAGCTTTAAATAATGTCCACAGTGATATGTACGTATTCGTAAGAGGTAACCGTCAATAAGCGTATATTTTTTATAATTTGCAGAAAAACTCATCCTTTAAAATTAGAAATCACATTTTATGATTAATTATGTTATCTTTATTAAAGTAAAATTGCTTACTCACCTCAGTAATCTTGAGATTGCAATCCCATTCAAAGTAGGTAATTTGCTTGTATATTTTAGAACTTAACTCCAAGCGTAGAAATGGTTTAAATATAGCATGGGGTGAAAGGAGAAGTCCAACAGGCACGTGGCCGGAAGGGCCCTGGAGATACGCACTGTGCTATGCGGACTCCCTGCATCATTAGAAAAAACAACAAATGCCGTCTATAAAAGAATCTTTTAAAGGCTAAAACCATAAATTACAAACTGCCTCCATGTGAAGTCAGGGTGTGTCTATACTATAAATAAAAAACTTATATTATCAAATTTATAAATATACATATTATAACTCGTCATATGTTCACAGTGTTGCTTTCGAATCCGAACCTAGATTCATTGATATACTCATTTTCAAATTTTGGAATCAAGTATACTTACGTCCATGAATACTTAAAAGTTGTTTATATTCATAAATTTGACCACTCTTAGATAGGCACAGAGGCCTTGGGTTCACTCCTACCAGGAATGGGTACCAGGTTAAATTCTGGGAACGAATGCGATATAGCATAAGCTAAGCATTCTATCCCATTAAAGGGAACGTAGGCAGACGTTCTGGCACACATTGACATAATGTTGAACAAGACTGAAATTTTCCTTGGAAACATTGTTGATGAGCATTGAGCATTATGAACATTGGCAATTAAATTTTGTAACCTTATACGTGCACGACAATAATATACTACATGAATGATTGATTTATGAAGCTGGAAGTTGACCAAATTCAGTTTTCCAGATAGCGTTGTTAGGAGCATCAAATACGTCACGTTCGACTGGAAATGAAACCGTGATACAGTCATGCTTAATCATGATACTGAATATTAGGTTGCTGAATTGATTAAGGATAAACTCATGAAAATTCATTACAGCATTACGGGTTAGGAGGTCATTATGAATGATGTCGAGCAAACTCGTCGAAAATGTTAGGTACACTTAAGCTGTTGACAAAAAATTAATTAATATAATGATGTGAAAGTTTAAACCAGCAACGTTGCACCAGGTGCGATGATGATTATATCTATGTATTTTTTCGTACAGTTACGAACAGTATTTATTGATGAAGTGGAAAAGAATGAGGAACCAGACCACAGTTCCTTTTCACGTTATGAGAGACAATCAATCAATACAGTAAATCAATTAATCAATCAATTACCACTGATGTGCATTTAGGGTTAGTCGCCCAGGTGACACATTCGCTATCAGTTGTTTACCTTCCCTTTTCTTAAATAAGTTTAGAGAACGTAGAAATTTATCGAACATCTCCCTTGGTAAATTCTCTCGTCTTAATGAATATTCTCCCCAATTCGTCCTCTTAAATTACAACTTTATCTTCGTACTGAATTGTGATCTTTCCTACTTTTAAAAACGCCACTCATCCTTATTCACCTTCCAATGTCATTCCACGCCATCTCTCCACTGACTGCTGGGTACATATCACTAAGTCGAGCAACTCATCTTCTTACTCCCGTATCACCCAGAATAAATCGCGCTGATTTCCTGTGAATTTTGTTCAATTCTGGAATCAAGTAATCCTGGTGTGGTTCCATACACTGGAACTACTTATATTCTTGCATTCCCCCTCCTACTCATTTTTACTTCAACCACTGTTGTTGTTTGTCCAACCCTTGTCCCGTTTCCCTACGGGGTCGGGTATGAGGTGAGATGAATTTGTCGTGGTGGTTTTTTATGACCGGATGCCCTTCCTGGCGTCAACCTCATCAGAGGAGTTAATGAGAGATGAAATGAATGACGTGATATATGATAGTAGGGAGAGGGTGAAACCCGGTGCCGGCACATAGCCTACACCTGTCGAATAGCACCAAGGGGGTCTGCTCAAGGCTTAACGTCCCCATCCGACGGACGAATCACCATCAACAGCGTCATATGCCCTCACTCCATATGAGCACTGCGGAGAGGTTTGGAATTTAATCCAGGCTTTTGGCACGCAATCTAGTGATTAGAAATTGTATACCACCACCTCCCCTACCCTGCCGGCCAACATTCTGATGGTGAAAATTTTTTCGACCAACGGGACTCGAACCGGCTAACCTCGGTGTTAGACCGTTTTAGACTTCAGTGCCTTAACGATCATGGCCACCAGGCGGGCTATTTTTTACTTCAACCACTAATAATGTTATTTGATTTACGTCCCACTAACTACTTTAACGGTTTTTGGAGACGCCGGGGTGCCGGAAATTTGTCTCGCAGGAGTTCTTTCACGTACCAGTAAATTTACCGACACGAAGCTGACGTATTTGAGCACCTTCAAATACCACCGGTCTGAGCCAGGATCGAACCTGCCAAGCTGCGGTCAGTAGGCCAGCGCCTCAACCGCCTGGGCCACTCAGCCCGGCACTACAACCACTAAATATCCTCATAACCATTTACAGTCCCGTTCATGTGATTGCCCCAGTGAAGATATTTCCGTATACTGTATTATCACGTAGGTACTCGCCGTGATCACCCCATCAACACACTTAGCAATTAAGCTCGACATACACGTACAGAAAATCCTCAAGGAGAAAGCCTCCGGGATTTCCTTGGGGATTTCCTCAACCGAACCCTCGCCCACACACGGAGAGGATATCCTCAAGGAAATCCTCAAGGAAAAGGCTTTGGGGTTTTTCTCAAGGTTCAACTCCAGGTTCACTGGTGGTGGTTGGTTGTTCACGTGGTGTTGCAAATAATTTTCATCATGGTAATTTTTTGAACTCACTTGCCACAAGAAAGGTTCATTCTGGTATATTTGTATAAATTATGTTAAAAGTTCTCGTGACATTACGATATAGTACACTCCCGACAAGCACTTCACTTCACAAATCCTCAAGACTTACTGCCGTCAACACATACACGCAGCAAGAGACTGGGAAAATCCGGCCTGCTTGGCCTCAAGGCGGAAAAGAATTGAATTTTGTTCGGGATTTTGGATCTCTCGCACCCAGCGCGGCCTCAAGGACGCCACCACACACGTTGAGGAATTCCTCACGGATTGGACTGTTCAGGCCGAACCTTGAGGAAATCCCGCTCGTGTACGGCCGCCTAGAGGTGAGAGGACTTTTTCCTCTGGGTGAAACTCACATCCTAAATTTTCATCCGGTTAGCACCATCTCTGAGTTATATTCATGTGCAGTCCACCAAATTTTAACATACATATTACTTTTGCTGATTGAATCAGGTTTTGTTACACGAGGGGACCTGGTGCGTCACTTGATTCATGTAACATAAGAACAAGTGATCGATATTTACCCTCCATGGATACAAGATGTCTTTACCAAGATACATAAAGATGTATCATTACTGCTATTAGCCGTTAGAATTAACACATAAACTTTGTTCATAACTAAATTGTTCGTACTATTCAATATTTTACCAACATATGTCAGACACTTATCAACATTTCTAAGTTGAGGGTAGAGAAACTCCTCCATTGGTCTTCATAGCCTCTACATAGAAGGTTTTACTAAAGGAGCTTAACCAAGTTCCATATACAGAGTAAGAGGATGAAGTGTATCTAATTAGCCAGGGTAGAAATTTGTTCACCTGCGCATATTATAGATCAGTGACTTCGCCACTGTGGATTTCAAGTTTACGAAGTACTTTCTCTCATCAATACCCGGTGTTTGATTCTTCGCTGTGTTAAAAACGTATGACTCGTTTGATGGACTGCACGGAGTGAACTGAGCCACACTCTTCCATTATTTATTTATTTATTTATTTATTTATTTATTTATTTATTTATTTATTTATTTATTTATTCAGGAAGCACGAGATACAGCTTCATTGAGCAAATTTTACTTGTACTGTCAATAGACTAATGAACAAGTGTAAACTTTCATGATAAAATAAAACAAACATAAGAAAAGATAACAAGATCAAGATGACAACTGTCCAAATCGAAATCCACAAGAATGTCCATGTTCATAGTCAAGTCGTGGTGGGTGAAGATGGCGGTATAACTACTTCACATCAACTTATCTTTAAGAGACAATTTACACTCCTCTCGAACATATGTTTACATGATGTTATAACAAGCTCTTGTCTCCTATTCTTCTTCTTCTTCTTCTACTACTTCTTAATCTGTTTACCCTCCAGGGTTGGCTTTTCCCTCGGACTCAGCGAGGGATCCCACCTCTACCGCCTCAAGGGCAGTGTCCTGGAGCGTGATACATTGGGTCGGGATACAACTGGGGAGGATGACCAGTACCTCGCCCAGGCGGCCTCACCTGCTATGCTGAACAGGGGCCTAGGTGGGGGATGGAAAGATTGGAAGGGACAGACAAGGAAGAGGGAAGGAAGCGCCTGTGGCCTTATGTTAGGTACCATCCCGGCATTTGCCTGGAGGAGAAACGGTAAACCACTTCCAGGATGGCTGAGATGGGAATCGAATCCACCTCTACTCAGTTGACCTCCCGAGGCTGAGTGGACCCCGTTCCAGCCCTCGTACCACTTTACAAATTTCGTGGCAGAGCCGGGAATCGAACCCGGTCCTCCGGGGGTGGCAGCTAATCACACTAACCACTACACCACAGAGGCGGACCTTGTCTCCTATTAATAGTGTTAAAGAGAGTTTGGAGGCGGATTAGGAAAGATCGTTGAAGTATTGAGTGTTGAGTGGGGGGAATGTGGAGAAGATCCTTGATTCTGGTGGATCGAGAATGAACACGGAGAGCGAAAAGTGAGGCAAGATGTTCCGAGCGGTAATGCCCATTTAGATCCCGTGGAGGAAACCTGTCGCCTGATGTGCAGCGGTGACACATTTATTGCCCCTAATACCCGCTGCGCAGTCATATTTAAGCTTTGGGTTTCTGTTCCTAACAAATGCAGTGAAGATGGACACTGCTCTGTCTACCTTGTTAATATTGGAGGGGGAGGCTGTTATCCAAATCGGAGAGCAGTAGTTCAGGAGAGGTTGAATGATCGTGAGGAGGAAGTGACGAAGAACAGTGAGATCAGAAATGTCTGTAAAGCGGTAGAGAATGCCTAGTAATTTCATAGCCTTGGTTGTATGTTTCTATGTGGTTCTTGAATTGTATTTTTGTATCGAATGTTACAACTAAGTCGCGCCGATGTGTAACTACGGTGATATGCTTGTCGAGTAGGTCAATAGAGGAGATTTACCTAGTGTTATGGTCATGTAGCTGCATTTTTGTAGATTGGGGATAAGTTTCCAAGTACGGCACCAGTTCGAGAGGACGCCAAGTGAGGAGTATACAAGAGCTACATCTGCTATCACCCTAAATATCTTGCAGTCGTCAGCAAAATGTAGGGTATTTGCTGTTTCATTGAATTCGGATGGCAGATCGTCCATAACCAAGGAAAACCTGTAAGGCACCAAATGTACTGCCTTGTGGGACACCGGAGATGACTAGTAACCATGAGGATGATGTGCCTGATATTACGACTCTCTATCAACGGTTATGTAGGAATCCAGAAAGAATGGTCAGAAGACTGCCATGTATATATTAAATCGTTCGGAGAGTTTGTGGAGCAGCAGAGCAGCAAACATGACAATAGATAACAAGATCAGGTACGCAACCTACTAATAACAACTGTCCAAATCGACATCCACAAGAATGTCCATGTTCACAGTCAAGTCGTCGTGGGTGAAGACGTCGGTATAACCACTTCATATCAACTTATCCTTAAGAGACTACTTACATCCCTCTCGAATATATTTTTACATGATTCTATATGAAGCTCTTGTCCCTTATTTATAGTGTTAAAAAGAGTTAGGAGGCGGATTGGGAAAGATCGTTGAAGTACTGAGTGTTGAGTACGGTGAATGTGGAGAAGGTCCTAGATTCTGATTCCGTCCTTCCTCCCTTCCTTCCTTCCTTCCTTCCTTCCTTCCTTCCTTCATTCATTCCTTCTTGTAGAATCGAAAGCTTATCTACATGTATTAAATACTTTATTTAACTACAACTCATATGGTTGAAATAAATTAAATTGGCTCTCATAACAATAGGCGTGTCACCAAAAATTACAATGCTTAACTAAACACCCTCTCTGATGCACAACGGAAACATCTTGGTCATCCCGTCATACTCTGCTAAATGGTTCTCCCATTCTTTCACAGTAGGTATGGCACACTCTGGAACTCGATACCAGACGCTGGTCAAAATCTGGCGGCAAGATCGTCATTCAAAAATAAACATTAGAAATACCCGCTCTGTGTAAATAAATAAATAAATAAATAAATAAATGCAACAGGCTTATTGAAATGAGAAGAGATCTGGGGCATGGCAATGAACTGTCTTTAAGCTGCAATAATATGATATTTCGCTCAGTCATTCAATATTGACTTCACCATCGGCATGAACACTACTGAGAAACAAACCAGTGAGGTGACATTTACAAACCTTATCAACATCCTTAAATACCTCACAACTAATAAACCTATAAAATACTGATGAACGACGAGATGCTGATTTTATTCTTCCATAGTGACCCAGCCTCATGGAAATTATGCTGAGGAGGAAGAATGGTTGATTTGGAGTTCACGGTCATTATGTCTCCGTGAGGCCACCTATTTTAGCCGTTACATAATCCACGTTATTAGACAAAGGTAGGTTGCACATTTAACTATTCCATCACTGGTATCGAATACTCAACGTAGGTCTCTACTCCTTTCTGTGGAATTCCTTATCATTTTCACCTTCTCCTTTCTTTGTTATCTTTAACATTCCTGAATATACTAGTAAAATGCTCATTTAAAAATCTTCAAATACATAATTTCGTACATAATCATAACCGACAACACTCTGATTAACGTTAAAGAAGGCATATTGTATTTATACAGGTAAATAAGTAATTCCATTTCAATATAAATAAATACAATACAATTAACGTAGACTCAAAACCCAGCTCTGTAATTGAACGAAGATTGTTTTTCCCTTTTTCTGCTCTTCGGTTATTATTTCCCTCGTCAGTATCGCTGTATCGTATTCAAAGTTCATTTGCCTAAGGTACAGTGAGCTCCACTCTTTTCATTACTTCCTTTTGTCTCGTCCACAGTACAATATTTTACAGCGAACGACGCCAAACATATTTACTTTTATAACTTAGCACGTCATGAACGATGGACACGCTGAAGGTTGACAGAGAAACTGCAGTACCTCCACATGATAAAAGCCACATGTACAATATGAAATTGGATTTTCTTTTTCAATCTGTGCCCGCCGTGGTGTTTTCTTTCGGTTAATTCAGGCATTCTTGTGGACGCTACGGTCGTGGTGTATACGTTCGCGAACGGTTCTAGGATCGGTAAGAATTGAACTTCCTTCCTTCAGTGTCATCTGGAATCCTTAATCGGTCCATATCCCCATCAACCACTTTCTTCCAGCGTCCTCTGTCTTATCATACGTCTATATCTACTCATAGCGAGCTGACATTTTATTTAAACCGAGAGATTTGGCCGTGCAGTTAGGGTCGCGTGTATGTGAGCTTCATGCGGGAGATGGTGGATTCCAATTTCATCGTCGGCTCTCCTGAAGAGGGTTTTACGTGGTTTCCCATTTTCACACAAAGCAAATGCTAGGGCTGTACCTTAAGGCCATGGATGCTACAAATCCTAGCTCTTTCCCATCCTTGCGTCATCGAAAGCCTTCGATGATTTAGTGTGATATTAAACTTCTAGCAAAAGCAGAAAAAATGTCTTGAACCAAAATTAGCCATCTTGTCCTAGGCATTCTTTCCTTCAAGATTTCCTTCTAGCTCTCTCTTATCAGATCTACATGTTTTCTCGTGGCATTATCGTACCAATGTAGTCTCCTTCTCTTGATCACAGCTAGGATGTCAGAGTCCCTAGAATGCTCACTCAACTCCGTATTGGGGCCGATGACCTTCGATGTTAGGCCCTTTAAAACAACAAGCATATCATCATCATCATCAACTGCGTATATTTTTCTCTTCCGTTCCCCATTTTCTTGAATGGTCCTGAATATAATTTCCCTTAGGAACTTATTCTCAAATACAATGAGTTATGTGTGTGTGTGTGTTCTATTAGGGTCAACAATTCAGAGCCAATGGCAGCATATTTTAGCCGGGTTTTATATGACTGTAATTTTTATTTCATCCTCGCATGGTAAACCGGGTTCCATTCTCAGCCTGACGTCTAGATCAGATCCCTTCTACTATGACATTATGCTGAATTTTCGTACCTCTTCGGGGTAAACAAATCATAGATAAATAAATCATCTTGTTAGTAAAACTAAGCAGCTGCTTATATTTTTAATTTTATGACTCAGCAGAACAACTCATGTACTGATGCTTTAAGTTCATCGCAGTCAATACCGTTTGGTTTTCTATTGGCCTCGTTGATGGAGCCTTTTCACCTTACTGGTCGTGTTATACAATACTGACACTAGATGCATCTATTTAAGGTTCCCATGCTATATGAAGCTTACAGGAAACCAATTTATCAGACTGTGTTGCAAATGAATTAAACATTGACATATCCCAGATACATGAAAAGGCCTCCTACAGCTATTCGTTTATAACGGTCGTATCTGTGGAGCTGCAATTAGTGTGATCATTCTTTAAGTGATTTTGAGTCTGTTTCTGATGTGTGGCAATCTGTCTGACATAGTTCAAAACACACTATACAGTGGCGAACATATTCGTAATCCACAGTATGACAAAAACTGATCAATAAGCTCAATATTCTATTTCTTTCCATTCAGGAAATGAATCTGCTTTCGTGATATTACCTGTATAATTCGATATTTAAGAAGTAACTCGTCCCGCTTCTGATGCCTCCTTACTATCATAACACTGGCAATGCAGTTTTGTTGCACATTTCCTTTTCTATGATACAAGATGATTACAATTTCGTTGCTCTCGAATGTTCCGTTATGATGAACACATAAATGAAAATATATCTTGTAGAATAACAAAAGAGATACATACACTGCGGGTTTTATCTATCTATAATCTATAATAATATTATAAAAGGAAGTGTTTGTCTGTCTGTGCGCGATGCCCAGCAAAATCTACAGCACGTAGAGATCTGAAATTTTGAACATAGGTAGATGGAAAGGGGTCCGAATGCACCTCGAAGCCGGAATTTTCATTTTCGCTTTCGTTGGTGAGTTATGAACGAAAAACCATCGGAAAACGTGCATTGGGGTATGACAATCCAACGTGCTGTCACCAAGATTAAATGCATAGAGTCGCTGTCGCTAGGCAACGTACATAAGATAGGTAGAGAACACAATATTCAAGGAGCCATTTTACGTCCAGGACGTAGGAAGCTGTTTTTGGTCTTATGTGGTGTGAGGGCATATGACGGTGTTGATGATGATTCGTCCGTCGGATCGGGACGTTAGGTCTTGAGCTATTCGAGAGGAGTGGCATATGTGCGGGCGCCGGGTTTCATCTTCTTCATTCTTGCTATCATATATCATGTAATTCATTTCTTTCAACAAGCAACGTTTACAAGAATTACCCGATGTTCTACACAGTTACAAGTCTATCGACTACACGGCAGAGCTTCGAAAGACTTGGAGTCTCCTGGAGTACCCTCGAACATCTTAGAGCGGACGATTGTGGCACCAATTATCCTTCTTAAGATTAAGAATCCTGCCCTCTGCAATGAACACGGCTCTGAAACTGATGACTAATATTATTGAAGCCATTCTCATGCTTGGGCATGCCGCGAGCGAAGTAATACTCATTCCTCGGATTCGAATAATTTCTTCGGATATACATTTTAAGTTTAGATCTCTGCAGTGTTCAAAATAAAATTTCTCTATGTATTAATAAAGCAAGCATAATCTTTTTCTTCTTACTATATATAAAAATGGATGTATGCATGTATGTGTGTGTGTAAATGACACATCTCCTCCTAAACCACTGGAGCAATTTCATCCAAACTTTATACACTTATGACTTACTATCTGGAGACGAGCACTGTGGGGGTAAGCCATCCGTAGCTCCTTTAGGGATGGGGGGACAGGGGGGGAAAGTTATAAAAATAATCGAAAAAGTGCCGAATCCACAGTTTTCGGGGTCACTGAGATGAACAGTCACACTCCCCATTTTTCAAATGTCAAAGTTCAGCTGCCTTTCGCATGGGGGGCGAGGGGGAGTGATATATAAAATTAAACGAAAATAATGTCGAATACCGGTACATAGTTTTCGCGGGTCGCCGAAGTGAATTGTATACTCTGGATTTTTAGTATCAGAAGACAAACAACGTGGGGGTAAGAAAGCCCAGGAACCCTTAGGGGCGGGGGTTCGAGGGGGTAAGATAAACATACTAACGAAAATACTGTCGAATCCATACTTTTTGGAGTCGCTGATATGAATAGTGACACTCCGGATTTTTTTTTAAAGTTCAACCCCCTTTGGGGTGGGGACGAGGGGGAGTGATATATAAAATTAAACGAAAATAGTGTCGAATGCATAGTTTTCGGGGTCGCCGAGGTGAATTGTACACTCCGGATTTTTAGTATCAGGAGACAAACCAGTGGGGGTAAGACAGCCCAGGAACCCTTAAGGGCATGGGGGGGGGGCGAGGGGCTGAGATATAAAAATAATCGAAAATAGTGCCGAATCCATACTTTTCGGGGTCACTGAGATGAACAGTGACACTCCGGAATTTCTTGAAGTCCAAGTTCAGCCCCCTTTGTGGTGGGGGGCGATGGAAGAGTGATATATAGAAATAATAATTATATATAGAAATAATAGTGTCGATTACATAGTCGCTGAGGTGAATAGTGACACTCCGAATTTTTAGTATCAGGAGACAAACCACATGGGGGTAAAACAGCCCAGGAACCCTTAGGGGCGGCGGGGGGGGGGCAATGGGACTGAGATACACAAATCATCGAAAGTAGTGTCGAATCCATACATTTCGGGGTCGCTGAGATGAATAGTAACATTCCGATTTTTTAGAACTCAAAGTATAGCCCCCTTTAGGGTGGGGGAAGGGGGAGTGAGATATAATAGTAATCGAATATACTGCCGAATCCATAGTTTTCCGGGTCGCTGAGATGAATAGTAACATTCCGGATGTTTAAAGTCTAACTTCAGCCCCCTTTGGCATAGGGGGTGAGAAAGGGAGAAAAATAAATTGTCAGAAATGACCGAGATAATGGACGTGTGTATGTTCCAGTATGACTTTCAAGTATGACTTACTACCTGGAAAACCTACTGTGGGAGTAAGACACCCCTAGAACCACTAGGGAAGCGGGTAAAATATTATCAATCCTAATAAATGGAAGTCTGTTTGGCGCGATCTATATATACTGTACTATATATATGTAAATTAAGGCATAAAAATGAAAACAGACGTAAATTTGAGACCATTCTAGGCATCTTAGAAATTTTAAACTTGGTACCAGACAACCTGATGACTTCAGAATCCCTAGAAAAATCTTAAATTCTCATAATTCTCTGAGGAGTACATGCTGGGAGTTTCAAACCTGCATAAGAACACAGTCGGTGACATTTATCCAAAACCTACAGGTTTTATGGGCTTAAAAGTTTACTTAAAGTCCTGATTTTTAACCCACTCACCCATATCAAGATCGCACCGCAATCTCCCAGACAAGTTAGAAAATTGAAATTTTGCAAAATTATAGCTTTTAGCATGTAACTGACGGAAAATTTACGAGATGTTTAAATATTTTATTTTTTACCCCAGAAATTATCGAAATATGGAGGCAATTTTAATGACGATGCAGTCCTTCCTTTCGATGTATTTCGTGGCTAAACGGTAAGTCGTATCACAAAACGGATGGCACAATCTCGGTTCAATTTGGAGTGATCTACAACTTCGGTCCTATGACCTTTTGTCATATCTCTATCCCTTATACATTAAATTTTTCTCTATTTCTGGATTTACCTAAATTTTTCACTTTGTACACGTACAATTGATGGTTTGATTCACTTATAGGAAAGATGGGATCATCAAATTCTACACGAATATTGGCCCACCCAGTAGCCATATGTGAGCCAAATTCTATGTTTGAAGCTGTCGCATAAGTATCTGAAAAGTAATGCACTGTGTGAAAATCTTACACAAATTTCACCCTATTCAACGTTTCTAAAACATAATGAATCGTGGTAGACAAGTGGACCTGTCGTTATCATCACAACTCCACAACTCGCACTTTACATTGGAAACATCGTCTGCGGACTTCCCTATGCTTTTTCTCGGATAACGCCAATTTACATGCAATTTAAAAATTATTATTAACTTCATGTACAGTAATTTACTTCGATATCCGTATACAATATGGAATACCGTAGCGAAGCACGGGTACAATTGCTAGTAACTATTTAAAATATTGATATTCTGACCACATTCCGATCTGTGATATTAATCTGGATGTTTTCACTCAAATAGTAATTTTAATGCTATACCGGGTGGACAATATTAACATCATCCATGGCTTCTGAAGTACGCACAAATCCATTTTTAGTGAAATGCTAGTTTTACAACGCTAATTTGTTGTAAATATTTCAAGCACAATGTATTCGTAATCCGTCTCTAGTAGGAAGAACTGACATATTTCATCTGTGACAATCGATATATTTCACGACATACTGCCGTTCATAGGCTCAGATCACTTTGCCACTCGGTCCTCATATCAGGTTCGTAAACCACCGACATCAGAAGGTACGTCCATTATAACAAATATATAAATATAAAATATATAAATGTAATAGAAAGGAAAAACTACTGAAACGCACTAGGCCCTACTTCTTAAACTTCTTAAAAACACTTGAAAATGGGGTCCGACCTAAGATAAAGATGTAGTATAAGGCTGAGTACGGCACAAACACCCAGTCCTCGAGCCATAGGGACAGTTTGGACCAAAGGCCAGCATGCTAAACATATATCCATGGATCCGGGCGACATAAAATTAAAGTAGGTATATTGCCTGATTGTCAATTGGTAATACGGGGGCTAAGTTCCATTGTGTGGCTAGAAGACAGCACTTACTTAAATAAGGAACTTTATTTTACAGATATTATTAAGACAGTTAATTCACTCATTAACTTTCAAAATTTGGAGATACGTTTGGAAAAGAGGCGTATTTATATTTTCGTAAGAGTTCATCTAATCGCTTATTTCAATCGATTATCCATCTGACACACTTAAACCGAAAAATTTATTCATGACACATCCGATTGTTCTATGCGATACAACTGAATGACATTTGAAACTCATTCGATTATTTCATTCGATTATTTAAACAATCGGATGGAAGTTATTCGAATATTAAATGTGTTCCATTATCCCATCACTACCTGAAAGCAAACGCTCTTCATTCTAAGCCCCTTGACCGAGCACTTGTAATAATAATAATAATAATAATAATAATAATAATAATAATAATAATAATAATAATAATAATAATAATAATAATAATAATAATAATAATAATAATTCTGTGTGGCTATTTCTAACCTGGTGCAGCCCTTGTAAGGCAGACCCTCCGATGAGAGTGGGTGGAATTGGCCACGTATAGGAAATTGCGTGTCATTGTGGTGGAGGATAGCGTTGTGTGGGGTAAATGAGTTGATGTTAGGGACATTACAAATACCCAATCCCCGAGCCAAGGAAATTAACGATTTAAGGGTAAAATCTCCGACCTAGTCAGGAATCTAACCTGGGGCCCTCTGAACCGAAGAACACTATGCCGACTGGTCATACAGGAGCCGGAGAGCGTTTGTAATTATTTGTGGTTTATGAAGTAGCACGAGACTTTTTCTTGAATCAATGTAGAATCAATGTTACTTTGAGGTCCGAACCCGCTGTACAGCTGTGCTTTGCTGTCTAAGTTGAAATAGCAGTCAATATGCAGAATGAGTGTCGTTGCAGCTAGTGGAAGATGAATGAAAGTTTCCTAGCAAAAACAGACACTTCTATGTGTCAGAATCAGTATGTAGAGACACATTAACATGGTTCGGGGTGGGAACAGTTCAGTTCTGCTCGTTGTCTTTTCATGGAGCAAACAGTTGGAAATTAGATTTGCTGATGTACTTTTGTTCAGGTTATTCAGCCTATAAAGCTCGGGCCTAGATTGTGAAATATATCATCCCTTCCTTGTGGAAAAGACGAGCAGTAACTGTACCATATAGTGACATTTTATTCCCTCTCTCTCTCTCTGTCTATGCCCTTCTTTACGAGTGCCACATGTTCTCGCCCTTAATGCCACCATTCCCCTTCACGCTGTCCATAGTAAGGATGCACTGTTCCAGTTAGGTCTGTCTATTTGAAATGCCATGAGCTCCCAGTGAAGTTTTAATTATCTCTAACTCGGGCGCAAGTCTGGCTGCACCAATGACAAATGCAGCATTAATCAATAGCTAAAAGCCCAGACTGAATGTGCACATGTCGACCGTTCATCAGAGACTCTGAAGCTTACATAGACAGTATTCGTCTCGGTGACTGCTAATCCCAGCCCACTTCAAAGACAACTGGCTTAGTAAGGGGTGAATCAACTGTGTAAGGAGAAGCCACATGAAGCCATTGCTCATTTCAGACTTCCAATTACTGCGACTAAGATCCCTGTTTAGAAGACAAGGCATAGCAGAATAAATCGAAGCTTATTCAACAGACAGTACAAAATGTTGTTCCCTAGGGCAAGGCTGGACACGTTTGTGTTCTGTAATGTCGCAGTTCCCTGTCCCGCGGCGCAGTTAGACAGCTCAGTGCACTACAGAGGAAGAAGAGGCTATGAAAGTGGGGTAACAATTATATCTTTCCATCACTTGCACTCAGTGCAACAAGCACTACAGTAAAAACAAGCATTTTCCTTTATTACAACACATACCTTTTGAAAAATGCACACCTTTTCAGTCCTATATTGTATTTTAGGAACCGACGCCTGTTAGTTCTGTTGCGTCGGTAACCCAAGCACTGCACGAGATTGAATTGCTACTGATGTACAGGCGACCCAAAAGTCGTTATCACTTGACGAAGCAATACTTCATGGAATATTGGAGGTAGAGAGGTAATGATTGACACTCATGACTGATATGACATGGAGTTTCATTGACACAAAAATTAAGTACAGCAAAGCCTCACAAACAGTGCATTTCCTGGTAACGTCAACATGCCGCAATTGCAAGCGCACCTGATGTCCTCTCTTACAACAGCTCCCTTTATACCGTATACAGGTCTCATGTGGTATCACTGAATTGTTGATGTCCAACGCCATCTGTTGGCCTGTTTGTGCACTCGTCGGTGGTGTCAATAAAGCCCCATGTCATGTCAAGCATATTTGGCCATTTGTATCTGACCTGTTGCTGTCCAGTGCCAAATGTTGGTCATATTGTGTACTTTATTTCCAAGTCAATAAAACCCCATGTCATGTCAATCATGTGTGTGTCGATTATTACCTCTCTGCCTCCAATATTCAGTGAAATATTTCCTCATCAGATGTTTTGGGCCACCCTATATGTGCTACAGACCACTTTATTCGGCGCACTCATAATCGAAAATAATCCCGGATAAAAATGTATTTGTACTGGATCGATGGAATTCACAGACCTAATTTTGGGTTCTGCCATGGATTTAAGATCGGATGAGCTAACTGCCACCACACTGTTCGTAGTCACCAGGATAATATACACATTTTCATCGAGGCTTTAAATTATCTAAAAGAGATCACTGAACTAAAACTCATAGCAAAATTACCGGGTGAGTTGGCCGTACAGTTAGGAGCGTGAAGCTATGAGCTTGCATCCGGGAGATAGTGGGTTCGAACCGAACTATCGGCAGCCCTGAATATGGTTTTCCGTGGTTTCCCATTTTCACACAAGGCAAATGCTCTGGCTGTACCTTAATTAAGGCCACGGCCGCTTCCGTCTCACTCCTAGCTCTTTCCTATCCCATCGTCGCCATCAAAGACTTTAATATTACTTATCTAGACTCACAGAGCGCGCTGATGCTATGAGGAATATTGAACACATTCGCGCATCGCCATGTTGTGGGCACTTCAGCTTCGAATGCATGGTTAGCACGTGATAATGTTTACAGTTCTGTGCCTGCTCTCATATTGAATCGTGCCAGTGGATCTGCTGTGATATTAAATTGTACCATTACGTTACAATCGAGGCGATCCTACTCACAGAAATGTAGCGGACAAAATGGCGCGGCCGGCTTCATGCAGCATAAACACATATGAAGTATCACCAAGATGCAAGTTAATCACAGTTAGAAGGCGGAGACTTATGAAAGACCATCGAAAAGGAGTTTCAAGTTGGAACAGTTATTGTCTTGGAAAATAATTGAATTCAATAGGGATGTATAGAACTAGCACCAATAGAGCGGACTGCTGTTATACTGGGTAAACGCAATGCGCTCTTTGTATGTCTCCTGTGTGCTCATGCCGCTAAATATCCACGAATTTAAGTTGTTTAAATTGTTCGTCACTATGCCGAGCTATTGTAGTGTTCTTCTTGGCAAAAATTAGGGAAGCCCATTTTCGCTTCACCAGTTTCCACAAAATAAAGGAATGAGGAAGAAAAGGTTACATGCTATTAGAAGGAAATATTTCGGTGAGAAGAATCTGACCGAAAATATTAAAGTGTGTTCCCATTATTTTCAACCCGGTGACTTCACGAAAATTTTGCTGGGTAGGTGCGATTTACGAAGGGAAATAATTCCTATTTTCTACCTATAAACTTATTAGGCATTTCGATAACAACCATCAAATTTATGCGTTTGTATTTAAAGGTGAGAGAGCAACATTAAAACCGAGTGCTGTTCCACCGCTTTTTCCATGGACCACGAACACAACAAAAACAAGGAAGAGGCCGTACACCAGAAAATGTTCGGATTACCACGATAAGGCTACAATATCGGAATATGCAGAAATCACCTTCTTTGAAGTACGGGAAGAAATCATGAATATACCCGAAGAAGTGAATGTAAAATTTGTGACTCCCATTTTCAACGATATCAGCACTTAAACAAATAATTTGGTTGTTGAGCAAACATTGCGTAATCCTGATTCCATATTGCTTTATACAGGGTTCGTAGACGTCCAACATTGTAATTTGGTATTTGCTGTTCTGGGAGAAAACAGATACAATTTACAGATATTCCCTCTTGAACCCAAACTGTGTTTCTTCTTGACAGTTATGAAGCTACGGACCGACAAATCTGGCAAGGAACTAGGCCTTAACTTCGGAATCCATAAAACTGCTGTTTGGAGAATATTTAATGTTTGGATCAATTTCATGTACTGCCAGTTTAAAGAGTTGGACATTTGGCCTGATAGACAAATGTCCTTGAAAACAGCCCCCCCTGCTTTTAGACAGAAATACCCCTGGTGCAACTGAGATTATAATAGCAAAACTTGTTCCAAGGGCAAACATTCCACTTTCAATGGGCTAACTGGCCTGAACCGTTTGGTAGGGAGACGCTGAAAAGTTTATAAATTTTGGCTGCATGTTTCTGAACACTGAATAATACTAATCTTGGAGAAGTGCTCTAATGCATAGCTTACAGCTGCAATATGCTTACAACATGCCTTGGGGCTTGCTCCAGCAAAACATTCATATACCCCTCCTATAATGTCATCAGGTACCCCTTAAAATAAGTTTCACATTACAGGGTCTAATATTTTGTGTACTCGGATTTCACAGCACTGCATTTTAGAATTTCATCCGATTGAAATTAACCTTTTATAAACAAAGCAAACTTTTCACTGAAAAGTCCGTATCCAGCATAACACAATAATTTGTAGATGGAAATAGGTGCTCCATCTATTTCCGATTTTCTGAATACGAAACAATCCATGAAATGCAAATTTGCGATATGACTGATAGTCAAATCTTCAAAGGAACCGGCAGTGGAAAATTCAAGAAATTCACATGCCTTTGGTGGTGGACAAGGCTGTATCTGCAGTTTCATGTAAGCAATCAACCTTAAGAAAATACATAAATCGAAGTCTATAAGCAAGGGGAGCAAGTGCGTATTTAAATATATATTTATGATTTAAGTCTTGCGGAGGTATATTTATATATTTATCAGTGTGCAATACTCAAGTAATTGTAATCTTTAGGAAAAGACTCCTATTCATTATTTGGGTAATAAAGCGTGTTAGAATTTTCTAATTACCGCTGTACTAATTTTCCCTTCCTGCCGCTAGTTTTAGCGTCTCTGGTTCGTAGCTCATATTGCAACTGTTTAACGCTTAAACGCTGAAAATCGTCCGTAATATACTGGGGATACACATATACAATTAATTAATATAGTCTTGGAGTGAAATTAGAGAAGATACAGTCGGCTTTAGCTCAGAAAACTCGATCACATTCTATACATTACTCGCAGCTGACTGGGAGAAACATACCCAGTAGTACACGAGCGCTATCTGGAGCGAACTTTCTCTGTCTACATCCCTATTAATTCTTACTACCTCGAGGAAGAAGATCGCTTTAAAAAAGTTAGCATGCTAATAAATTAGTGTAAGGATTGTTTCTGAGTTTTCATTCTGAAATATAGGTAATGAGTAATGATATTTAGCTGTAAGGTAATATAACTACGAATAACAGAAATTATTGATATGATATAACGAATGATGAAATGCATTGGTAGAGTTTGGGAGTTGAATAATATTTTAATGCATGCTCTTATTCTTCAACGGAACCTGCGATAATATTATTATATTTTAAGGACGATGTCAATATTTTACCCTGAGGAGCTGACGGGAAAATATACCAATCGTTTACTTAGACTAGTTGAAATGGAGTGATAGTATATTACTAACTGTTTTCAGTGAATAAGTGAGAGCTTTTGCAGTACCGGTAGTTAAATTGATGGGCAATATCAGAATTAAGTTAGGCCTTACGTGTGGAATGGAAAATTATTGAAGGATAGTGAACCCTAGTGCAGATTTCAATTGTACAGATCGCTGTCAGAAAGGATCTGGTATGTGTTCTCATAAGTGAGTGGAAATCGAACTGTTATGAAAGTATATTCATTTACCATAATCTTGAATTAAACAGGCTATACGACGATGGATTCAGACAACGTGCAAGCATGGAATTTTGAATGTGTATGCTTCTTATTCTTGGCCTTTCCCAGTTTATTGAGGGATAACTCTTAAAATAAAACAGCTAATCTGAAAAAAATGCAATTTTTTCTTAAAAATCTCTGTTCCGGTACTAATAATTAGAAAAACGTGGGCCTAGAATCCGGAATATATGTTTGATGAAGCTTGATAAAACCTGTCTAGTTTTAGGGCAATGCAATGTTTGAAATTATTAAACATTATCTGAAAAATTCTTTATATGTGCCGTAAAACTTAATTTCTCCTTTTCACACACGTTGTATAGTAAAATAATCGTTAAATATGTTACTCAGAAAAATTTGACTAGGCCCAAGTCTATAAAATGCTCATTACAAGCCTGTGAGCATTTTTTAAGGTTATCAATTTCGTGTACCGGTATGTAATTCTTTTTCTGTTTTCGCGGACTGTTCTCTTAATTTAAAACATGTTAGTAAAGATTGTTCAATAACACTGCAAAATGCGCTCTGTTTTTATGTGTGCACGGTAGTTGGTGTAGGCTGTCTTTCATTATCAATTACTTGGGAATGGCTAAGTTTCCCTGAGGTCTTAATGAGAAATTGTCGGATATTTACCGAGAATCATTGTGAAGGAGGACACAGACTTTCACACTTCATGGTCCACTTTTACCACTTCAAACCTCGGATTACTTCCCTGTAAACAACTTCTGCCTGGCATTTGATTTAACATTAGCAATACAGTGTCTTTGGTTTGTGAACTGACGAAAATATCCGTTCGGATCTTCTGTTTCATATTGAGGTCCCTTTGTAAAATATTTTCGAAGTACTTAATTAACATTCGTTCTTACCGTGTTATCTCGTGTAATAGAAATAATATTACATCGACAAGTTGGTTAATGTAAGCTAACGCATATTCCGTTCTACGATCTCCTCGGCGAGTCACGAGTACCTTCAACATGGCGGTAAGCACATGGAATTCTCTTCCCCAGTCACACGCTAATCCGCAGCCGGCGGTCTGAGGCCTTGGTGGCCATAAGACCTATCTGTGTCAGTGCGACATAAAGAAACTAGTAAAAAGAATCCTAGCAAATGTTTTCTCATCATCGAAACTAGACACTCTCACGTACCCTAGTATATTTGTTCCTCTCAATAATTGTTTTAATTTTTTAGCTCCATAGGTAAGAGTTCTGCATCTTGGCCTTCCATCCTCGCAGAATTGGATTAGATTCCCGGCCCGATAGAAGAATATTAACCGTAAATGATTAATTCTCTTGGCTCGGAAGATGGGTATTTGTGCAGCTCCTAACATTCCTGCAATGTATATACAACACACCACTATCACTCAGTTTCCATGCACCGTGTACGCCGTCCACCCTTCTCGGAGTGTCTGCTATTCAAGTTCTACACCAGGCTAGCAATAGTCACAATAAATTATACATACATACATAAATACTGTAACGGTTCAAATCCCGTTACAAGCATTCTTCTTTATTATTATTATTATTATTATTATTATTATTATTATTATTATTATTATTATTATTATTATTATTATTGTGCCTGTATTATTATTACTATTGTAACTATTATTATTGTTTGATTCAATTCTATAATCTGATTTCGCTATGTATTAATTAATTATCGCTTGCTTCATTGTAGTTAATTTATTGTGTATATATGTGTGTGTATGTGTGTGTGTATATTAGCATTGCAACCATGTAGAATGTGAGTTGCTGCCTAATATCAGATATGGATATGCTCTGTGAAACATTTTGACATTGCAAAATATGGTGTAACTGTCGAGTCATCGCTCCGTCACTGTATTCAGTTAGCGATGAGATCATATTTAGGGAGTTCCAAGTTTGCCTGAGACTATTTCATCACAGTCTGTAACCTTTGTAGCTGAGTGGGAGTGAAGTCATATACTCTTTAAGATATGATGTAGGTGTGACAACTTGTGTCTATATAAAGGGCTGTATCCTATAGCGGCAGTTAGTTGGAGGAGTCAGTTGGAGAGTTTAGTTGGTTAGAAGCAGTTGGAAGGAGTTGAGTGGAGAGATTTGCCATTAAGTCAATTGGAGTCAATTGGCAGGAGACGGATAGTGAGTCAGTGAGATGAAGAAGAAGCAGTCGCATGGATACGTAATCGTCAGTGACCAAATGGATTGTTCGGAGTGTGTTTCGTGTATCTGTTCGGTCGGGTTCTTATATCAGTTCGGTGACAGCCGAATATTGAGTCATAGGGAAACATGCCCATTTTTATGTAGCATTCATACTGAAAAATGTTTTCCTAATATATATGGTCTTGTTCCAGCGTGTGATATGTTTTGTGGCCTCCTCTTTCTTTATTTACTGATCACTGAATGTGATTTTAATGTACGGTTGTCTAGTGAAATAGGAGAAGTTGATTACGCATACTGTGCGGTAAGTTCGTTAATTGTTTCAACTTGTTTGTTCTGTGTATTGTTTCGAGACTTGATTTTCACGATAAAAGGTATTTATAACAATTTGTAATGTATGCCATATGCATTTTATGTTCGCTGACTTTATATTTGATTATTCTTTTCTTTTTGATTTGCTTTACGTCGCACTGACACAGATAGGTCTCTTTGCGACGATCGGATAGGAAAGGGCTAGGAGTGGAAAGGAAGCGGTCATGACCTTAAGACAGCGTCCCGGCATTTTCCTGGTGTACAAATGGGAAACCACGGATGAGCTTCTTCCGTGCTCTCGACAGTGTAGTTCGAACCCACGATTTCTCGAATGCAAACACACAGCTACGTTCAAAGCCTATCATTGTTTGTGTACGTCTATATTTTGTATTTTTGAATCTACTGCATTTATTATTATTTATTTACTACAATTCAGTACAGAAATATGGAAGTTCTAGTGAAAAGAGCGAACCCCGAGTATATATGAAATGTTTACTAGATTCAGTTTTGTTCTATTTCTTTTATCGGTAGTAATGAATCGAGACCGTCACGTCGCGGCTATCAGTGGAGGCAATTTATTCAGCTGTCGGCGTAGTATACTACGCTACACGTGGCTGTGTTGTCAGAGGCGCATAGCGATAGACTGCACATGAATAATTCTCAAGAAATCCCACCCCTTCGACAGATTACGCAAATTGAATCACCCATCAAAATATCTGGCACCTTATAACAAATTAAAAAACAAAAAAAATATGCTTCGTTACTTTTGGAACATGTTATCTTGTAACTTCTTACTGGAGCATGTTATCTCAATGGAACTGGAATGCTGGAACATGTTATTGTAAAATAACAGTATAGCCCATCTCTAGTAGGAAGCCATTTTCTGTCCCAGACACTAGGAGCCATATTTAGTCCGTGATATCCAGAGTGTTTGTCTGTATGTGTGCGATGCGGGGCCAAATCTACGGAACGGAGAGATCTAAAGATGTGTTTTCACAATGACATGAAAAATATAGGTAAACAATACTTATTTTCCGTGAATCTACCGTAGACACGATCTGGAGAAGTTACTTTGTTCTGAAATATGGTCTTTGAGAAAACATTCAAAGTTAAAATGCATAAATAACGCATTGATAAATAAATAAATAAATAAATAAATAAATAAATAAATAAATAAATAATAACGCGATTCGTGATGAGTCGCATTAAAAGGACTGTTAAGGGATTACAGCAGAAGAGAAGGAAAGAGATATGACCAATGCAAAACAGATCTAATAATAATAATAATAATAATAATAATAATAATAATAAATACATGTAATTCAACACTACCGTTAAGATGAGCAGTTTATGACTGAAAAACCAGCGTAACGGCCTTCAGCTGTGTGTTGAGCTGATTATGTCAAGTAGTAAAAGCGATATTTGAATGTGCAATGGTAAGAAGCCTCAAGGCGGTAGATTTACTGGCACCTAAAGCAATTGGTGCGGGTCAAAATTACGCCACCTCGGCGTCTCCGAAAACTTTAAAAGTAGTTATTGGGACATAAAATCAATAATAGTATTTTTTAGTTCATGGGCTTCTGTTTCAGATCTTAAAATTACACACACAGCACAGCACACTGCCAACCACTGCAGAAACATGTAAATATTCAATTCGTCCTTTTACACAGGGTTGGTGTTATGAAGGGCAATCTGTAGTAAAACTGGGCCAAATCCACTCCCTCTCACAAACCTGTCAACTTTGGGGCAGGATCAGAATAAAAAATAGGCACATAACCTGTACTGTGTTTACGGAGCTATGAAAACTAAAAGTTTGGCTAGGTCTCGCAAGCTGAATACTGTCTGGATCGGAGTACTACAAGTGAGGTCCCATAGAATGATGCATGTGGTGAAGCTGTTAGAAGTACATGGAAGCAATGTCAGACATGGCTAGGGGCCCTCCGATCTCAAGTTTAGGGCCTAGGGTTACCCATTTTAGTGGCCTCTTACAATAGGCAGTGAATACCGTAGACATATCCTACGCCGCAACCAACGGGCAACGGTTGTCGCACAGGTTTCTAAGAAGGTAACAACAATTACAGCCAAACGTAACGAAAAGCGTAACATCTAAGAAACCATATCAAGAAGAAAACTCACAAATATAGCGCAATTTAAAAAGGCTGTGGAATCATTCTCTACACGTGTGTGAATATCTCATTGAACTGCTCTACGTGTTTTGCCAAACAACAACGATGAGCCACTTGGAGACAGGCAAAATGGCGGGTAATCCCTTTCTCAGAAACTGGAAGTGGGAATGAAATGAAACATATCTTCCTGTAGTGAATGCAACGAGCTAAGAATAACACAGAGAGGAGGAAGCGCTACCTAGCGGAACTTAACTGTACGCACGTCCGCCATCTTTCCAGTGGTCAAGTATGCATGGGGACGTGGTTCTCGAATGACGAAAATTGTTGAAAATACGCATTATAAAATCACAGGTGCAAAATTAAAGATCGTTAGCCGAAAGCTTAGACCATTAATAATAATAGACTGTGAATACCGCCACCTCATCCATGTTGTGGCGTGAGGCCAACATCACGATCAGCTGATTGTAGGGTAGATCGAAAGGTATCTAAGGAAAATCGTCGTACAGTGTCATATAAACTGACCGCGA
Organism: Anabrus simplex; assembly: GCF_040414725.1. Lineage (NCBI taxonomy): Eukaryota > Metazoa > Arthropoda > Insecta > Orthoptera > Tettigoniidae > Anabrus > Anabrus simplex. The sequence continues at coordinate 1,512,173,126 of NC_090265.1, read as the reverse complement.
AATCGAATCAAGAGCGTCAGCCTGCTCGACTGTTGTGGTAAAGTGTAAATTACAACAAAAAATCAATCATCGACAAAATGAGTTTAGGGCCTATAGGACGGAAATCCATAAAATAAAAGGAACCTACGATCGGTTACAACCTCATTCCTCCACCAAGCAAGTTGGCCGTGCGGTTAGGGTCGCGCCTGTGAGCTTGCATTCTGGAGATAGTGGGTTCGAATCCCACCGACGGCAGCTCTGAAGATGGTTTCCCGTAGTTTTTCATTTTCACACCAGGCTGTAACTTAATTAAAGCCACGACCGCTACCTTCCCAATCCTAGCCCTTTTCCATTCCTACCTTGCCAGAACCTTCGAAGTGTTCGTGCAACATTAAAAAACAACCCACCTAATTCTGATCATATTTTAAAACGTATTGCATTCTCATGAGTACCATTTTAATTGTTTAACATTAGGATTTATTAGGCCTATAATTTAGGGCACATATCGTTTTGTCCAATTACCTTAACATATTGTAATTATTAGCTGAAATATAAATTTGAAAGTTGTCCATTATGATGTTCAGCCTTATTTTAAATATTAATACATAAATTTCACAAACACCAGTAAAATACCGTATTTAGCATACTTGGTGGACGTTTGACTGTAATAGGACTACATCAAACCAACGCACAATGCACAAGCACTCTGATTAGTGCAGTCATACGCTGAGCATGAATAGTCTTGAAGGTGAGAATCTAACTTTTCACTTCTAACAAATTTATGACAGTATCCAGTATTCGGGAGATAGTAGGTTCGAACCCCACTGTCGGCAGCCCTGAAAATGGTTTTCCGTGATTTCCCATTTTCACACCAGGCAAATGCTGGGGCTGTACCTTAATTAAGGCCAAGGCCGCTTCCTTCCCACTCCTAGCCCTTTCCCGTCCCATCGTCGCCATAAGACCTATCAGTGTCGGTGCGACGTAAAGCAACTAGCAAATTTATGACGTTCAATCGCCACGTACAATCTCCCTGTCACCTGAGTATATGTTCTCACGCCAACTCGCTTTCTTTTGACAACTCGGAACATGGCTGCCCTGTATGAACTTGCTGATGTCATATATACAGCCCCCTGCTGTGTGTATGTTTTTTTTTTCTTTCGGAAAACGTGTGTTGGGTTATGGCAATCCAACGTGCTGCCACCAACATAGATTCACCGTCGCTAGGCAACGTAGATAAGATAGGTAATACAGGTCAAGGAGCCATGGCGTGGGGAGCCAATTTCGTTCCCCGACATGAGGAGCCAAATTCATTCCGTAATATCCGGAAGAGTTTGTGTGTATTTGTGCGATACCCAGCCAAATCTACGGCATGCAGAGATCTGAAAGTTTTGCCATAGGTCGGTACAGCATTTCACCGATCACGCATGGCTGTGTCAAAGATAAATTCTTGCTCCAAGAAATGAAGTTGTCAACGTCATCAACAAGCGACTTTTATAAAAATTACTCGGTGTTCTACAAATTTCCAAGTTTATCGACACAACATGTAATACAGATGAGGCTGTCAACTATACTACAGAGCTTCTGAACAACTTGGAGTCACCTGAAGTACACTCGAACATCTTGGAGTGGACGATTGTGGCACCGATTATTCTTCTCAGGAATATGAATCCTCCTTTCCTTTGCAAAGGAATATGACTCTCAGTCAAGAAACTGATGCCGAATATATTGAAGCCACCATCATGACTGGTTATGCCGCGGGTGTAGTATTCATTCCTCGGATTCAAATGATCTCTTCGGATATACGGTTTCAATTTAGATATCTGCAGTTCCCCCATTTATTTGAGTTTCGATACGCACATCAACAATGCATAAGGGTAATCGCATAAAGTTGTAGGACTGGATCATCGGAAACTGTGCTTCTATTATGGTCAATTTTATGTGGGTTGTTCAAGAGTTCAAATGGCAAATACACTATACATCTTAGCTCCAAATGGAAGGGCAATTAATATCGTCCCTGTTCTGCTAAAACGGCGAATGTTACAATGCTCTTCCTTTCCATTATTTCCCTTAAGACTGATCACGCCTTCCAGCCACATATTGATATGCGGCCCATCAGAACAATTTCCGTTGAGTTTATTTTCCTATGCGGGTGTGTAAAGGAAAATGAACCTTACTGTACCTTACTGAAGGAATGTATGTTTGCATGACATTTACCCACTCCTAGAGTGCGATGTATTTAAGGTACATTTTGCTTTAGACACGCGCATAGGAAAATGAGCTCAACAGAAATTGGTCTGATGGACCGCATATCAATATATGGCTGGAAGGCGTGACCATTCTTAAGGGAAATAATGGATAGGAAGAGCATTGTAACATTCGCCGTTTTGGCAAAACAGGGACGATATAGTTTATCCGGAATCTCTGTTATATTGTTTTAATATTATTTGAACCATCCACCAATCCGGAACATCTTAACCATTGGAGTTAAAATTATTTTTAAAATTAAATAATGTTATGAATGCCATTTATGTAAAAGCGATGTGTGTTTAATAAATATTTTAAACTGCTTTTAAATAAATGTTTTTAAAAACATCTAGCTGTTGAATTAATAAACGCGGCTGAAGCTGCGGGTACAAGCTAGTTACATAATTTCAAACGAGATTTGAGTTTAATTTTATTTAGCGAACTTAACCGCATGTATTTAAATAATGAGGAATAGATTAAACTATTCGAACCTGTTGTTTGATTTCGATTTCACGCTTTATCGTAGGAAATAGACACAAGTTAATATTTCCAGATTCGAGTTCATTTCTGTAGCGAATTTTACTTCATGACTTAGAATTTTAACGAGAATCAGATTTAAATATCCGGACATTGTTTCGATGCGTATTTGCATACTTCAACATCGGGATTCCTCTGTAACTTAAGAGTGTCGCGAGATGGCAATACATACAGGACTTTTATTTTTTACTATGATAATTGCTGTTAACTTGTAATAAACATCATGCTTTCAAGTAATATTTCGCAACCTATCCAAAGCAACTGATGGTCAATTTGATTCGATTAAGGATCCATTCAGGGGATGTTCCAATATTCGAAAGGATAGCCGACTGGTGGACAACCTTAATTAAATGTAAACCTGGAATTCTACTTGTTGAAGGTCATATTTTCCAGGCATTGTGTGGATCAACTCTCAGTTATAGTTTGGACCAATGCTGCCCGATTTTCGGTTTTTATTATATTTCTGGTTGCGCTGTCCACAAAATCTTACATTGCGTTTTCATTCTTCGGAAGACAATAATATAAACAATTTCAAGATACTTTTAGCACTCACGTTATGCATTGTGACTGCATTATAACATGTTGTGACAAATTTAACTGTTTTCTTTTTTTTGGACTATTTAGTAAAACTGATTATTGCGATTATATTGAACAACATTTTAATAAGCGCATTATGCTCTCCACTGAACCTTATCGATTGGTCAATGAAGTGACAGAGAAAAAACCCGTAACGGCCCCAAGATCCGAGAATCGACATTGCTCTACCGAAGTAGCCGAGGCAGACGACCAACGATGGAACGATAAGTTCAAGGGTTTAATACATACAGACACACATACATATATACATACATCTCCATCATAGACTGTTATGACTTTCAGGGCTCAGAGTGCAAAGTTCTGTGAATTTATTAACGCCTCCACAATCCTCTATTTGTAACCACCTCTGTGGCCTCGTTTCTTTAAATCATTGTAAACTGAGTCTAGCCATCACCCACATTCAATTCTCTTAGGTTGCCTACCTACTGATATCCTTTTAGTCTTGGAAAAGCTAATTTTATATCGTGCCCACTGCAACTATTTTAAAGATCCAAGATATTAGATAGCAATATTTCTATACAGTATGCCTTTAAGACCAAGTCGTCAAAATAGGGCAAACTCCTTACTTCACTTCCACCTAACTGAATCACTCTCTGACACGTTATACCATTCAGTACACGGTTCATGCAAACTATGAATATCAAAGATGAAAGCCTTGTGTTACCCCTATAAGTACCTGAACCAAGAATTAATTGTACTATCAATTCTCACTGTAGCCCAATTTATCTATATCAATGCATTTGATTGTTTTTAATAATCTACAGTTAATCCCATAATCCCTCTGTACAGTTAACATCTTTTCACTGGGTAAACAGCACATTAGCATAAGTGTGTATTCATTCCGTAGCAATTTTCAATTACTTGGCGCATACCGAAAATCTGATCCTGACAGCCCCTCTGTGGCCTGAAATCAGACTGGTTTTCATTAAACTTACTCTCAACAACTGATCGTATCCTCCCTTCCAGAATGCCAATGAACACCTCGCCTAGTGTAGTGATCAACAAAATACTTCGATAGTTGTTGCAGTCCTTCCTGTTCCCTTGCTTATAAATGGGTGCAATTTCTGTTTTCGATCAATCAGACAGTACATTATCTACATTCTTTCCTGTCTTTGTGCCCTTTATAGGGTGTGGTGGCATGTCATGTGGGGTTGCAGATTTTTCGCCATGCTTTTCTATTCTGCGTTAGATGCGTCGCTTAATGTAGAGACCTATCAACCAACTCCTTCATCTGGTCAACCCACCTTGCTGGAACTCTTCCTTGAGTCCTTGTTCCTTTCACTTTGCTCTTCGCGATCAGCTTTTCAGTATCCTCATTTCTCCTTTGTACGTGGCCAGAGTATCACAAATAGGCCTGGCTAATATTCTTAATGAGCCTGTCGTTGATCTTGAGCTCTTGTAGGACAGAACGTTTCGTCCGGTGCTCGAACCAGATTACTCTTAGAACTCGGCTTTACACCCACTTTCCCAGTGCTTCAATCTTCTATGCTAATATTATTCCATGAAGCCATTTAATTCCTACCTCCCTATTATATTTCACAATTTCACGTCTAACCTCATCTATTCTTGCTGCTTTATGACAGTCGAGTTTATTTACAATCCTTTCCACTTCCTCAAGAGTAATTTCACTATTATCATCGTCCTCCTCCTCATGAGCTCTTCTGTTCTAGACGTCAACAGAAATATTTCCTTTCACGTTGAGAAAATTTCCAAAATATTCCTTCCATCTGTCCAGTGATTACCTGGGATCTTCAATGAGCCAACCTGATTTACCCAATTCACTAATCATTTCCTTTTTTCTCCTTTGATGATTGTTTATTACTTTTCAGAAAAGTTTCCCTGCTATTTAAAACAGTCCTTCCAGGTTATTACCTGAATTCAACAATTATCTCTTTCGCTCTGTTTCTTTAATCAAAATAAAATTTTCATTCTGCAACAGTCCTTGTTTGGAGCCGTTTCTGTTGTTGTTCAAAGCGGCTTAACATCTAGGCCATCGGCCCGGAGCCGTTTCTAATAGGCCTTCTCTTTGCGTTTATAAGCTGCCCTCACTCATCATTCCACCATGATGTTCACTTTTTTCATGTTTACACACAGTTTTACTAGACTTTCCTTTGTTGATTCCACTGCAGAATCCATGTATTATGCCACCCACTCTTTTTTCTATACTATGAACTTGCTTACAGAATTATTTATTATCATTATTATATCAAAAGTTAAGTATATTTAAATTTCATTTAATTTCATAAGATGGCGAGGAAATGATCGGGGCTTAAATTAAGGTACAAACTCAGCAAAATGAGTGTGAAAATGGGAAATCTCGTAAACTACTTTCAGGCCTGCTGACAGTGGGATTCAAACTTTTCATCTCCCGAATGGTAACTAACAGCTACATGCTTGAACCTCGTAGAATGGTCGCACAATGGCTGATAATGTATTTTCAGTTCCAAGAATATCTTAAATGCCCAGACGTTTGTTTTATCAGAATGGCTTGAGGTAAATGCCCTCTTATTAGGCAAGTAGACGTTTGTAATGAGAACATGAATCTCTACGATTTCGTTACAATAACTACCTTAATCCCATGCTGTTAGGGTCGCAAAGCTGTGAGCTTGCATTCGGGAGATGGTGAGTTCGAATCCCACCGTCGGCAGCCTGAATATGTTTTTGGGTGGTTTCCCATTTTCACATCTGGAAAATACTAGGACTGTACGTTAATCAAGCCCATGGACGCTACGATTCCAATCGTAGTTCTTTCCCATCCTCGCGTCGCCAAAAACCTTCGATGTGTTAGTGCGACGTTTAACTACCAGCAAAAAATAAAAAAAAAGACCTGGACGTCTCTATTTCTCCTTTGCTTTTAAATCAGTAAAAACCGAGCTCGACAGCTGCAGTCGCTTAATTGCGGCCAGTATCCAGTATTCTGGAGATAGTGGGTTCGAGCCCCACTGTCGGCAGCCCTGAAGATGGTTTTCCGTGGTTTCCCATTTTCACACCAGGCAAATGCTGGGGCTGTACCTAATTAAGGCCACGGTCGCTTCCTTCCCACTCCTAGGTCCTTCCTGTCCCATCGTCGCCATAAGACCTGTCTGTGTCGGTGCGACGTAAAGCAACTTGCAAAAAAAAAAAAATCAGTAAAACGACACACTGTAACATTACTGGTCTGTCCGCTATAGGGCATTGAGATGCTTACATATCGCACATCACAGAGAATGTCAATAAATCAGCAATTCTACAATTCACTCATCTAGAGGTTTTTCAAAATACTGGGCTGTTCTCCAGATTTAAAATACTCCAGGTAAGGAACAGTATCAATAAAAGTGATGATTCTATAGGGCAGGGGTCATCTGTTCACCATTCATTTTGAGTTGCAAAGGAAACAAAACGAAAAGATGGAATGGGGGAGATATCCTCGTCTACCAAAACATGGAACGGGGAGCTATCCTCGTCTACCAAAACATGGAATGGGGAAGGTATCCTCGTCTACCAAAACATGGAATGGGGGAGCTATCCTCGTCTACCAAAACATGGAATGGGGGAGCTATCCTCGTCTACCAAAACATGGAATGGGGGAGGTATCCTCGTCTACAAAAACATGGAATGGGGGAGCTATCCTCGTCTACCAAAACCTGGAATGGGGGAGGTATCCTCGTCTACCAAAACAAGGAATGGGGGAGCTATCCTCGTCTACCAAAACATGGAATGGGGGAGCTATCCTCGTCTACCAAAACATGGAATGGGGGAGCTATCCTCGTCTACCAAAACATGGAATGGGGAAGCTATCCTCGTCTACCAAAACATGGAATGGGGGAGCTATCCTCGTCTACCAAAACATGGAATGGGGGAGGTATCCGCAAAGTGCCACCTGATTCATTAACAGTTATTGCTGGTAACATTGTGGTTGAAACCTGGACAAATAAACAAAAACCACTACCATGAACGACTAGGATGTTAATGTATAGAAGCGGACATAGTATAACATTTTGTAACAATGAACAAATACTCCCGTGTCTCATTGTCAAAGTTACGGATCCCTCAGAAACAGGGTTTAATAACTCGAAGCAATTTTTAGCTAATGTACATCACTGGATAGATAGCTAAATACCTCAGAACGTAAGATAAACATTTAATTATAATCATTATAAAATATCAAAGCCATCTTAATTATAATAATAAATAATAATTTAAGGAGAGGACATACACGTTTATTACTTTCACTTTAATAATAATAATAATAATAATAATAATAATAATAATAATAATAATAATAATAATAATAATGTTACTTGTTTTACGTCCCTCTAAGTACTTTCCCGGTTTCCGGAAACACCAAAGTGCGGAAATTTTGTCCCATAAGTGTTCTGCCATTATCTAATGGAAGGCAGTCAAACGAAGTCCGGTGCTGCAGGAATATTAGATTAGGAGATGAAATCATAAATGAAGTAGATGAATATTGTTTCTTGGATAGTAGAACAAATATGATGGGAGAAGTAAGGAGAACATAAATTGCAGACTAGCACAAGGCAGGAAAGCCTTTCTTCAGAAAAGAAATTTGCTCACTGAGAACACTGATATAGGATAGACGCTTTGGAAGACTTTCGTCTGGAGCGTCGCAATGTATGGAAGCGAATCATGGCCGGTAACTAGCTCGAAAGAAAGAGAATAGAAGCGTTTGAAATGTGGTGTTACAGAAGAATGTTGAAGTTGAGATTGATAGATCGAATTACGAATGAAGAGGTACTAAATCGTATTGGTGAAAGGAGAACGATTTGGTTAAATTTGACCAGATAAAGAGATAGAATGATAGGACACATCTTAAGACGCCCAGGACTTGTGCAGTTGTTTTTTGAGGGAAGTGTAGGAGGTAAATATGATAGGGGCAGACCAAGGTATGAAATTAAAAAAACAGATTAGAGTAGATGTAGGATGTAGTTGTTACGTAGAAATTAAAAGTTTATCAAGGATAGGGTGGAATGGAGGCTGCATCAAACCAGTCTACGGACGGATTACCCAAATGACATCACGCTACTTATTACGTGCCTATTAATCTACCCACACGAGGCTGGCGTATTTGAGCACCTTCAAATGCCACTGGACTGAGCCGGGATTGAATCCACGAACTTGAGCTGAGAAGGCCAGCGCTCTTCCAGCTGAGCTACTCAGCTCGGCTCTCTTTGCTTTCACACCTTCATTACATATCGAATATTTCTCGTAAGAAACATGAATCAATATAGTATACCATTCATTATGTTAATAAATAAATAAATAAATAAATAAATAAATAAATAAATAAGTCTATTGATTTTCCGTCCCACAAACATCTTTTGTGGTTTTTAGAAACGCCAAGATGCCGGAATTTGGAACTTTAAATATTTTTTTACTTTCCGGTAAATTGAGCATATTTGTTTACCACAGCTCTGAGTCGGAATCAGACCCACGAACTTGGACTTGGAACACCAGCCTCCAACCATCTGAGGCACTCAGTCTGGCAAATGAAATATAAATACACAGTATAATTAAATACTCTCTGCGGAGAGAACATTTTCGTAAAGCAGGTAATGTGTTTGCTTCGAAATTTGTGAATACAATAGACTGACTGAATCGCGCTGTTGACTAGGTGCTCGTCTTGTGTGTTATAGATTGTGGTATCAAATAAATTAGGCTATATGATCGGTAGGGTGGCATTTAAAATCCTTAAATGATGGAGCCCCGTGATAATAGATTTGCTTGCAAGTTAAAGAAACCTCTGTTCGTAATTTCAATAGCAGTCAAATGGACATTAATCATATTGTATTATTACTATTATAACCATAATCAGAAAACATCATTCAAAGTGCTTCGTGTTCAAGACGTTAGGGTGATGATAATTTCAGTACTTTCACCTGAAATATTGGTAGCTTAGGCAAGTTATTCCCCATGAAAATTTCTTTTTAAAAATGTAGATATTTTCTGTAAATGAACAAGTGAATTGATATTATTTAGGCTCAGTTATTTCCTTGAAGATGACTCCACACATACCTACTGTCCGCACACTTTATCTTGATGCATTTGTGTACGGGGTGAGGAGTAAGGAGGGAGCTGTCCCGGTATCGATAGTGCTGCCTGGTGCTGCCAACTGAATGAAAATGAAATCTGAATTGAATCGAGAAGATGATCGATCGATATGAAATTTCTAAACCGTTATCATCTTAAGCCAACAACTATGTCACATACACATTATATAACATTATAAAACATATCTCTCGATGCGAATCTTGTTCCTAGCATGAATTCTATACTTTGACTTTGATGTGTAAACAACAACAGTACCAGTACGTAAAGTTTACGCCAGATGTCGCACAACGATGCTTAAGCGATTCATAGTTTGTGTTTCAGAGGTTGCCAGTATGAACCTCGAAGATCGCCGAGGTCGACCGATTCAGCACTAGGATGTAAATGCACCAAGATAAAGTGTGCGGATAGTACCTTAACATCAAAGAGCTGGATCTCAATATGTCGTACGTTACCGGTCATAGTGCATATAGTTGAATAGCCCTCACTCTTAGTGTTTGATTCCCGAGAACAGTTTCAGCTCCGTCCTCAAAACAATAACCGGCATTTATTGGAGAAGTCATTTCTAAATTATTAATATTATTATTACTGAATGAAATCTACTGAATAAAGCCTTCAACTGTGTTAAATGAAGTAGGAATCTGTAACATTTACACGGAGCTCTTGTACATCCCTGAAAGCACGAAGCGCAGTAGAGCGTACGCAATCACTTAATCTGCCGTCCAAGCGACACGTTGTGAAGAGCTTACTTACGCTTAGAGGTTGCCGTGATGGAAAGATGAACCGTTACGAAAACAGCTTCCCCATCTTGAATACTAACACGCTACATCGGAATACGTAAGTAGTTTAGACGTCTTGTCTTTAAAAGTGACGCACGCAAGAATGGCTGAAGAGTGATAATTATTTTCTACCGTGTGTATTTAATTTTATTTAGTAGTTGTATCGTAATAGTGTTGTGCATTGTTCGTGGTTAAATTAGTGATATTTTAAGGGACAGGAAGGAACAGTTATCAGCAGGGAACGGATGTATATGTACTAATAATTATTGAAATATGTACATATATATTTAGTTATTTTTATTGAAATATGGAATTATATATGGACTTAAAATTACATTAATTTCTATTGAATATCAAAGTTCAAAGTAGATCTACATGCAACATAACGTTGCACTTCTCATTTTAATATATTTGAAGAACACACAATCTTTTATTCTCTGTTACCAAAACAATCGATTACAAAATGTTCTTTTAAGTGCTGGAAAGTGAATCTTCTCCTATTATCTCTAAGGACAGATTTATATTGACTGAAACTGCGTTCAACATCGGAAGAAGTAATGGGGGCATAATTCAACTTCACAATATCTGCGGGGTTAAACCCAATGTTTATTTTACACTTAAATCTCCACACAGCATTGCAGCAACCTTTGTCATTACTTCAAATCCAGGGTTCTTTGAAAGTACAGTGGCCATCTTCATGTTTGCTACATCTGCAACTTTACCTGTAGCACGATTTAGTTGTTCCACAGTTTTATTCACAATTTCACAACTTTCAGAAAGTGAGAGATGCGAGTTTTGGAACCTTATCAGTGTTTTTGTGATGCATGAAAAATTATGCTGAATGTAACATAAGTCATTTCTCACACTTGTATCGCAGACAACTGTTTTCGCGGCTTCAATTGAGGCTGCATCTTCAGAGTTTATGGCATGCAGAACGTTCTTAATACAGTCTATATATTCAACATAATATTCAACCGCTATTTAGAATCGGCTTAGACGACAATGAAATCTCTGGGTACATTTCTTTCAAAAGATGAACTCTTCTGTGGGCTTTGAGAAAAACATTTTTCACTGAGGAAATCAATAAATCTACTTTGAGGCAACTGCCTCTTACCACTTCCGGCACACGAAGAAAGGCATGTGCTACACATGTTAAATGAGTCATCTTAGGATATACAACACATACCGGTAATGCTTCTCCGGCTTTTATGATATAAAAAAAAGTAACACTTTATTATACTTAACGCCCTGTAGCCAGAGGATACCCAGAGCCTCATTGAAAAGTATTGCTATAGTTTTGTTATCGCACTTTTCTAGAACATCACCGTGTGAGAGAATCCGTTTACAATAATCTTCGCTTAACAAACCAATGATTACGTTGCCAATTAGTCTGCCTTCTTTGTCTGTTGTCTCATCAATGGAAACCCAGATTGGACCGTCTTTAATCTCTTGCCTTATCTTACGAACAGTTTCATCGTATATGGCTGAACAGTACGTTTTTCTGAACGGTGACTCATCCGGGATGAATCGTTTAGTATATTTCTCGAGGAATTCCCTGAAGCACTGATTATTCTTTTCGAATAGAGGTATGCCAGCAGAGATGAGAGCACGGCAGAGATCGGTGTTGAACTCGGACGTTACACTGTAAGTTGTTGGTTGTGTCAGAAACAACTGTCTCTGCTTGGAATCTCGTTGTTTGTTAGCCTGGTGTTTACTAGTTGAAACGTGCTGTTGCACAAGGAACCTTTGAGTAGATGTTACTGTACAATGTCCGACTCATTGGCTGAACGGTCAGCGTACTGGCCTTCGGTTCAGAGGGTCCCGGGTGGGAATCGAACCCGGGACCCGGGTCGGGGATTTTAACCTTAATTGGTTAATTCCTCCGGCACGGGGGCTGGGTGTATGTGTTGTCTTCATCATAATTTCATCCTCATCACGACGCGAAGGTCGCCTACGGGAGTCAAATAGAAAGACCTGCACCGTGGCGAGCCGAACCCGTCCTGGGATATCCCGGCACTAAAAGCCATACGACATTTCATTTCACTGTACAATGACACAAATTACAAAATAATATCTTACTGTCAGTTGATAAAACCATCTTCTTTAAATTCTGATACGTAACTTTTCAATTTTGAACTGATTGACTGAGCTACTTTAGGCATATTGTAACAACATTAATGTCTTCTTCAATGAATATCAATATACAACTGCACACACTGAACGTACAAGAACACTATGATCCGGCTCACTGCTAATTCAAACTGCGAATGACTTGTAGTGAACTAGATGGAGTTATGAAGCAATCAAAGGGAATACCCGAATTGCGAACTAATCCGGAAACCACTAGCACATCGTCGATGAATGAGATTTCCCTAGTTACGAAATTATGGCACAGACACAATCGATGTTATGTAATGCAGCTTATCAGTGCTGTAAGTGTGATTCAGATAGTCACGGTACTGACCGGCTGATCTCCACCACTTCCGGGTCAACCTCTCTCTTTCTTCGCAACGTTTATCAGCTTATTTTTCAGCCCAGACTTGGACAGGCGTGATAGTGACCTGCACATAAGTTAAAATAATTTTTCGAATATAGGTTTTTAATTTATTTCTCCATTATTGAGAGGACTGCTAATTTAATATAATTTAATACTTTTAGCCGAAATATGTACTATATTGATTTTAATGACGAAGATTATGGAACATACAATATGTGCTAAACTCCAAAATATGGAAAATGAATACTCCATTTTTCAACTCCACAAGTCATGATTCGTAAAGATAATGCAAAATATAATTAATTTTAGCTTCCTAATGTAACCGTTCATCACTATGCCATAGGCATGTTAGGAGGTTTAGTCAATCATATATGCCGTTTTCCGCAACATTCTGCAACATATAATGTCGTAATTAGCAGTTTACCTTCCAAGGGATACGAGTCGCGATACGTAGGCCCGAAGGGAGCCGTTTCCTGCGCTGTATCGAGAAAAGGATAGCGTATTACCGCGGAACCTTGAAATCGCGCTCTCACTCGGTGCGAGAAAGGAGGAGAGATGATGCTACGCATGGAAATGTACGTTGTCAGAGAGTGGAGTGAAATAAGGTGGATTAACCCCCAAGAAATAAGAATCCTTACTGATTCAACACCGCATTCATTGGTGCCAATTCACCGTATTTAACTGAAAATAAAGAAGAACACCTTTGTCTCAGATAATCTATGGAAATTTATAAGTCAGGTCTCATTCGAACCTACGTATTTAATGCAAATTGTTCATGCATATAAACGCAATACTTTAATAGTGGATCAGTAATGACGCATGTCATATGGTGGTGCGCAGACTGAAGCTCAGCGCTAAGATCTGGCAACGTGAGGAAAAAAGTGGGAGCACTTACGAGATGAACCATGACGCGTGAATTTATAAAATGACGCTTTTGAGATTGTGAACGAACCGCTGATCGTACTGACTTAAAACAGTATCAATATAAAGCAGAGGTCACGAGCTATAATTTGATTATTTTCACGTCGCTGAAAGATTCCGTTTACAGGAGCCAAATCTCGATTGGAGGCGTGGTTTACCACCTCTCCAACCACTCAGGCCAGATACTATAAATAAAACCCGGACCTAGATGCAGGATCACATTTGTAATTTGTGCAGCTGCAGTACATACGTGTCAGTAATGAACTGTGGATATCAGTGTATGAAGTGCTGTGTCGAGGAAAATATACCAACGCGGAGTAAATATCGCGAAATAAGCCGTGTGGTACGAGGTAAAGTACAGTAGTGATTAATAAAGGTGTTATTTCAACATTTAATCCTTTAAATATTGGTGTCTTCAGTGTCGGCTTCTGATGCAATCATCAGAGAACGGGGTAACGCATCAGGTTGTTTAGAAGCCGATTACATTCAGTGATTAATTGTGGCCGATTTAAAAGCATTTAAACAGTGAGTGACGCTCAGTAAAATTAAAAGAACGGTGTTCATGATAAGAAGAACGTTTGCATATTCCATGGACATTCGTGGTAACAATTAGTCAGGCTGTGTGATTAAAGGGGAAATGAATAGTACCACTATTTGGGTTAGTCCATTTAAATTTATAAGTGGATTTAATCACCAGTAGGTTCTTTGAAAACACATAAACAGTGTTTATTAACTAATTTTGCCATTTTTGTCTATATGTTCGTGAGTGATCGTCGAACCCAAGAATTGAAATCAACAAGAATCGTGCCTAAGTTATCTCTTCAGGGACTGTCTAGAGATTCCAACAACAGAAGACCACATTTTGGACATGGACGATATAAGGAGGAAGAGGAACCAAGGACTATTTAAGAGTGGAGCTGTCGTCATGAAGGTCTAAGAATCCCAGATGTACCCTCGAGATGGCAGCAAACCACATGCAGTATTTGATAAGTACATTTCTTTACTATATTAAACCACGAGATTTGCATGCTAGTATCAACTTTTATTTGTAAATAAAAATGCTGTTCATTTATGTAATTAATAATATTAAAGGTAGGGAACACTATATGCGTGTGACTGGGAAAGATTATTTATTAATTTCATTAGGATTTCTTCGGTGATTTAAGGATAATCACTAATATTTCAGCGGGCTTATTCGCATGAGTTAGTACATAGATCCCATAAATTTTTAATGCGTGTGAAGCACATATTTTGAGGGAGAATGGCACTTCAGCTAAATTTATAATTTCTTCCTAATGTTACTAACTGATAAGGATCTTCATAATAATTTGAATATAGATTATGTGTTCTCTTCACAGGGTGATTCAGGTATTTTATAAATCCCATTAAGAAATATACGATCATTGAAGATATTCAATCCGAGGTGTAATTTGTGAATTATATAGATACGCGAGTAATAGAATTAGTTAAATGACTTGTGAGAATAGAGTATTCTATATAAATGTATAAAATGGATTTGAGATGCAATAGCGTGACAATGGGGATTGTTGGATGCGCTTGAGAACGGTTGGCTGTTGAGAGAGCTCTTGCATTATTGTAGTGATAAAGTAGTGAAAACCTATTGAAATAGCTTAATTTTGTGTATATCTGATTCATTTAGTGCTGTTTATATAGTGGTGTTCAGTGCTTGTTGGTAGAAATTGGGAGTAGTAATAATTATTTAAATTTTGTAACAAGTAATTCAGTTGGTCTTCAGTAAATTACGTTTTCTAGGTTAAGTAGGCTAGCTAGGTGTACCTTGTTTCGAATTTAGGTTTAGGTAATACTTTAGGTACCGGTAACAATATTAACTTTAAAAATATTTGTAAATATCTGTAGGTTCGTTGGTTGTACTTACAAAGGCAGATTATCATAAGGAATAGTACCGTAACTTCTGCAGCAACTTCTCCGGTATTTCGTATAGATATACGTTCAAACTATCGCGAAGGTAATAATTTACTACATTAAAAAACACGATACGCCTGTAAACTTCAATTTAAAAAGAAGTTAAAGAGATTACACGGTAATAGTTAACAGTCGTATTGTTATTGATTATTGTCGCTCCTCATATTCAAATATTGCATTGTTGGCTACAGTCGTGAACAAAGGGTGTAGTGTAGTCAAGTAAATATAAATAAAAATCAGCTGACCTTGTATTCCATTCATTTGCACTTCTGAGTAGGTAGTTAGTATCCGTAATTTATATTTCGCTCCCTCGATCTTTCAGTATTTATGAGCGGTTAGCTAATAATAATAAAGTTCATATATCCCAGTAACTGCAGTTCAAGTCCCTGGAGTAGTAGTAGTAGTTTTGACAGAAATATTTGAGAAATTATTGTAGACAACCTCGTATTTTTCAGTAGGCCTAATTAAGGGCAATTTTTTTTCTCCTTCCCGTGGAGTAGGGAAAATAATAGTAATCCACCAGCTGTAATAATCACATAACCACATTTCAGTAGAATTGTAGTGAAGATAAGGTATAATATATTAGATAGTATCTTGCCAGTTATATTCGTGTTTTTCTTCGTGTACGGCAATCCTTTTGATACTTAAGCATTTAACCAAACGCAGTATAGTGTAGTGTAGTGTACCAGGAAAGCCTAGGTCCTGGTCCATATTAATTGAAAGAAACATTACTTCAGCATAAAAGATCCGACCGACGTACGAACATCTATGTAAAGAATGTTCCAGGATGTGCCAGACCCTACGAGTGCACTAGGCGGAGTCAAGTGACGTCACCTGTCGCTTGAAGCTCACCTCCCCTAGAGATATTTCTCGAAAGAATTTTTCTTTTACCAGCTTTTTAACACCTTAACCAATTTCAACGGGACAAACGCTGAATTATAGCGGACGTCATAAAAGTTAATCCCTGTGAATTTCGAATTAATTCATCCCATGGTTGTTGAGTTATAATAATTTAAAGTTTCAACGAAATTACGTAATCACGGTCACATGGCCGAGAGAGATGCTACCCCTCCCAGCGCTGGTATCTATATATGCCAAGGCCAGCCAGCCAGCAAGGGAGTACAAGGACGAGTAGACAGCTGTGTGAGTGAGACAGAGGAGAGACCGGCCCGCGTACAGTATGTTCGCGCAGTCACGGTGAAAGTACTTTCCGTCGTATTTCCGGAACGCGAAATTACATCGCCGACAGAATTATAAAAGACGTCGCACTATATTTAGTATATCGCGTCGCGACTACAGTCTAATCCTAAAGACATTTAAGAATGTAATACGAGTGAACTTAATGAAGTGCAAACATTAACTATTTTACGTTCACAGAATATGTCATTACGTGTAGACTTATGATTTTGAACTTCTGCAGAAACTAATGTGTAGAATCACCAGAACTCGTTTCTTTCCGAGTATTGAACTGTATTCCTTTATTCATGCCACGTCAGTATACGACCTACAGTAATTTGAGTGAAAATTAAGAACTTTTTTGAGGTAATATAACATTATAATAACAGGATAAGCAGAAAATAATTCTTAGTGACTTAATGACTGTGTTCAAAGACTGTGATTATCGACTTGCCTTTTCAAGTGTGAACTGTGCATTTATGAACGTTTCAATAACGACTGTAAATAGTAATTCATACAGGAAGGACTGTGATTCTTTCAATTACGCCATAAATAGTGTTCAACAGTCAATGACAGTGTCAGTGTTAACTACTCGCACTAAGTGAATTTTTCGTGTGCGAAAAATCACCCTAACGAGCTGCAATTCTACATGATCCAGTTCCAGCCGTCATCACCTCATCGGGAACGTCAACATGGTGTGTCAAGGGAACATCGCCGATCCTGATTCTCCACGGAACATTCCAGATGTCCATCCTTCGACATTTTGTAGCAACATTTCTTGCCATAAGTGAGTAGTAACAAACTGACTAAAAAAATTTTTTTTTCATTAATTTGTGAACAGTGGAAACTTCAGTGCCGCGTGTGAACAAATATTTCAGAGTTCCCATAATTTCTCAGAAGTGATTAATTTAATTTCAAATTTCAGTTTCATATCTCGTAGAAAGACTTTAGGCTTTTCAAGTGTGCTATATATCAATGGTGACGAACTGAGAACTGAAAACTATTAACCAAAATTTAATTTCTCATCTCAACTTACAATTATAAGTGTGCTTAGGTTTAGAAAGACTTTAGGTGGAAATTCAATACCTCATATTCTCATACATGAAAGACTTTGAAATCAGTAGTATTTATGCCATTTTCATGAACAGAATTCAGGAAGATTACTTTCAAACTTTTAATTTCAATGCCAGATTTGAATCAAAAATCATATCGCAGGGTGAAGAATTAATAAATTGTTTTGAAAAAGATTTTTAACCATCTATTATTCGCTCTGCGAGTCTATCCTACTCTGTATCAGCTCCAAAATCAAGTTCCACTCCCTGAGGTCCTACTCATGCCCTTTGCCCACAACTTTTCCTGGTACAGAGAGGATAGTAAAATAATAGATGGCGCCGCAACTTTAGGGGCCCAATTTTGGAGCCGTGCTATAATAATAGATGACGTCGCAACTTCAAGGACTTGATTTGGAGCCGTGCCATAATAATAGATGATGCGCCAGTAATAATCGCAACATTCAGGGTTTGATTCAAGTCATTGTATTTTGCGCACAGGATCCGACTTCAATCATTACGAACACGAACAACTTGTTGTATTTGACTTATTCGAATATTCCGGAAACATGGATAACATACTTGCAGCAATCGAAGCTCTCAGGCTTAGCATTAATGATCAGAATGCTAAGATTGATAGGTCTAATAACCAGATAACACAAATGCAGGCTCAAATGAACACGCAAATAGATCGAATTAATACGCAAATGGTAGAGTCTAATAACCAATTGCAGGCTCAAATGATCGAGTCTAATTCCCAACTACAGGCTCAAAATACTCAACTTCAACAACAAATGCAGGCACAAAATACTCAACTTCAACAACAAATGCAGGCTCAAAATACTCAACTTCAACAACAAATGCAGGCACAAAATACTCAACTTCAAGCGCAGTTAACTGAGTCAAATAGTAAGGTTGAAGACTTAACTTCTAAAATTGACAGGACCTTGGACACTAAGTTTGCTGAAGCGGATAAAGTCATTAATAAAAGGCTCACTGAATCTAGTGCCCTTATCGAGCAACGATTCCGTGAAGCTGGATCTCGCCTCGAAAAGAAACTTACTGATTCTAGTGCACAAGTCGAAGCCACATTGAAAAACATGCGGGATCAGTTTGTTGAAAACTTAGAGTCTATTAAGGAAGAAATAAAGACAGAGATCGTCAAGTCTTTAGACAAAGATCTTAGAAATGTTCTTCCTTCCGTTCAAGCATTTTCCACTGAACTTAAAGATTTACGGACTGAATTTTAAGAATCCCATGGTAACATCTCACAAACTCAAGTAAAGCTAGCTCAGGTACAGGAAACCTTACGAGATGCATTAAAGAGCGACGTGGGTAAATTACGAAGCGAGATAGGATTAATTAAGAGCACGCAAGGAGAACTCGACAAGCGTATTACAGGACAGCTAGACAGCACGCATACCCAGATAGCTGCTTTCTGTAAAGACGTACAAGTCATTAAAACTGACTTGAGAAATGAAATAACAAATTTAGACACCTCAATTAATTCTAAAATTAAAAGTTTGTCTGAAGAAATGAATCAAATTAAACTCAAAGAACATACGACTGACGTCACAATTCCTGGTTCTTCGAGGGAAGTACACAGCACAACAACACTTATTAAAGTACCAGATGACAAACCAGTCAAATTTTCAGGACGTGACGAGTATACTGCTCGAGAATTTTTGTTAAATGTCGACGATTACCTTGAAGAGAATAGGGTAGATGACGATAGGAAACTTAGAGTAGTACCCAAACTTCTAGAAGGACGAGCCTTATCATGGTTCATAGCTTTTAAGAGCAACTTTAAAAACTATGACGACTTTAAAAAGGCACTTCTTAAACGCTTTTGGGATTCAGAAAGACAGCACCTTGTCAAGATGCAACTCTACTCTAGTAAATACAATACTTCAGTCAATACTTCCCGATATTCCGATTATTGCCTAATGCAATTAAAGAAGCTCCAGTTTTTAGATCCACCTTTGCCAGATATCGAACTTATTCAGATCCTGACACTTCAATATCCGCCTCATGTTCAAGAAATACTAGTCGCTGCCAACATTAAAACATTGGAGTATTTTGACGCTACTTTGCGTAGGTTAGATACGGCTAATACCCAATCTAGTCCGAAAACTAACAGGAGTCGAGAAATAAATACGAATTCTGCGGAAATAAAACCGCCGGAGCGCGAGGAACCCAGGACACGTGAAGAAGGCAGATTAATCCCTACCAACCCAACCAGATTCCGGAATTTTAGACGTCAGAGGAATCAGGATAGACACCCTTACCAACCTAGGAATTTATGGAGACAGCACGAAAGCACTCCTGAAGAAAATCGTGAGTCCAGACGACGAGAACTCGAAAGTAGATGGAAGGATACACGGGAATACATCAGAGAGAGAAATCGTAATCCTGATGAGCCTGGAGCTACATCCCTGGAATACCAACGTCAATTCGGACCAAGAGAACAAAAATCACCTGATCCTGAATCAACAGGCGCTATAAAAAAAACGCCGATCTCGCAATAGGGAGATTAACTACAGAACACGATGAGGACGAAATTTCAAATTATTGTACTGCTGTTATCAATTACTGGCATATTGACGATTCCGAATTACTATTCGAAGACGCACAAACACTAAGGCAATTATTACACGTTCACTACCTGTCATAACAGTACGCACAGGCAACCTACAGGTGATTACGCTCATCGATTCTGGAGCGCAAGCTTCTTTAATTTCTGATAAGCTTGTAGACTCGCTTAAAGATCAGAACAATGTTTTGTTATTGCCTGCAGCTCAGATTAAAGTAAGAGGGATAGTTCCTGATAAAATTGTTAAATGTAAATCCCAGGCATTTTTAGAGTTTGAAATTAACAGTCAGACATTCGAACACATATTTTTAGTAGTATCACGTCTTAACTTCAACTTAATACTTGGATCAGATTTTATGATCAAATACAAAGGAACCATTGACTATGATGCCAACCTCGTAAGATTCAAGAATAATTCCGTAGGACTACAGCTGGTAGGACGAAGTGACCTGGAAGTTCAAGAGAAGGGAGCCCGTTTCGAAGAAGCCGGTGGTGACATTATTAAGCCCGCTGTAAGTGAGGTTGCGCCAGCCGTAGCGGAAAGTGGAAAGGGTGACCAAAGTGAGGACGATGCAGAGTCCCTATTCAATGAGAACTCCATCATAGGTCCGGACTATATAATGTCAATAGCCAGTGTGGTTGAAGACCCGGAAATTAAATTAAAATTGGAGGAGGCTAAAAATGACGTTCTACAGAAATTTGCATGTGTATTCGATGACAAGCCTGGAGAGATAGCTGGCTATGAATATCATCTTGATGTAAATGACTTGTCCCCTTATCAGAAGAAACCATATCCCGTACCCGAGAAATATCGAGAAGAAGTTCGTAACTTAATTCATAAAATGGCAATATGTACCACAGGAAGAGTAAAGCCTGGAAAAGAAAATCCTGCGTATTTTCTTTTCGTCCAACCAAGGGGAAGATGTACAAGGAAAGCCTAGGTCCTGGTCCATATTAATTGAAAGAAACATTACTTCAGCATAAAAGATCCGACCGACGTACGAACATCTATGTAAAGAATGTTCCAGGATGTGCCAGACCCTACGAGTGCACTAGGCGGAGTCAAGTGACGTCACCTGTCGCTTGAAGCTCACCTCCCCTAGAGATATTTCTCGAAAGAATTTTTCTTTTACCAGCTTTTTAACACCTTAACCAATTTCAACGGGACAAACGCTGAATTATAGCGGACGTCATAAAAGTTAATCCCTGTGAATTTCGAATTAATTCATCCCATGGTTGTTGAGTTATAATAATTTAAAGTTTCAACGAAATTACGTAATCACGGTCACATGGCCGAGAGAGATGCTACCCCTCTCAGCGCTGGTATCTATATATGCCAAGGCCAGCCAGCCAGCAAGAGAGTACAAGGACGAGTAGACAGCTGTGTGAGTGAGACAGAGGAGAGACCGGCCCGCGTACAGTATGTTCGCGCAGTCACGGTGAAAGTACTTTCCGTCGTATTTCCGGAACGCGAAATTATATCGCCGACAGAATTATAAAAGACGTCGCACTATATTTAGTATATCGCGTCGCGACTACAGTCTAATCCTAAAGACATTTAAGAATGTAATACGAGTGAACTTATTGATGTGCAAACATTAACTATTTTACGTTCACAGAATATGTCATTACGTGTAGACTTATGATTTTGAACTTCTGCAGAAACTAATGTGTAGAATCACCAGAACTCGTTTCTTTCCGAGTATTGAACTGTATTCCTTTATTCATGCCACGTCAGTATACGACCTACAGTAATTTGAGTGAAAATTAAGAACTTTTTTGAGGTAATATAACATTATAATAACAGGATAAGCAGAAAATAATTCTTAGTGACTTAATGACTGTGTTCAAAGACTGTGATTATCGACTTGCCTTTTCAAGTGTGAACTGTGCATTTATGAACGTTTCAATAACGACTGTAAATAGTAATTCATACAGGAAGGACTGTGATTCTTTCAATTACGCCATAAATAGTGTTCAACAGTCAATGACAGTGTCAGTGTTAACTACTCGCACTAAGTGAATTTTTCGTGTGCGAAAAATCACCCTAACGAGCTGCAATTCTACATGATCCAGTTCCAGCCGTCATCACCTCATCGGGAACGTCAACATGGTGTGTCAAGGGAACATCGCCGATCCTGATTCTCCACGGAACATTCCAGATGTCCATCCTTCGACATTTTGTAGCAACATTTCTTGCCATAAGTGAGTAGTAACAAACTGACTAAAAACATTTTTTTTTCATTAATTTGTGAACAGTGGAAACTTCAGTGCCGCGTGTGAACAAATATTTCAGAGTTCCCATAATTTCTCAGAAGTGATTAATTTAATTTCAAATTTCAGTTTCATATCTCGTAGAAGGACTTTAGGCTTTTCAAGTGTGCTATATATCAAGGGTGACGAACTGAGAACTGAAAACTATTAACCAAAATTTAATTTCTCATCTCAACTTACAATTATAAGTGTGCTTAGGTTTAGAAAGACTTTAGGTGGAAATTCAATACCTCATATGCTCATACATGAAAGACTTTGAAATCAGTAGTATTTATGCCATTTTCATGAACAGAATTCAGGAAGATTACTTTCAAACTTTTAATTTCAATGCCAGATTTGAATCAAAAATCATATCGCAGGGTGAAGAATTAATAAATTGTTTTGTAAAAGATTTTTAACCATCTATTATTCGCTCTGCGAGTCTATCCTACTCTGTATCAGCTCCAAAATCAAGTTCCACTCCCTGAGGTCCTACTCATGCCCTTTGCCCACAACTTTTCCTGGTACAGTAGATACATTGTAGTATAGATACAGTACATTTAGATAGTGCCATATCTTGCCTGCTATATTCGTGTGTTATATTTTGTGTGTATCTATTAGACCCTAATATTAATAATAATTTGTCTAAGCATTTAGCTTCGTTGGTAATCTTTGAGTACAGTAGTTCTTGCAAATTTCATTTCTGTTGTGCTTAGTAGTGACATACTGTACGGTACCGGTATCGTAATTAGGATACGTCTGAAAGTAGTTTAAAAATTACTGTAGTGTACTGTACAGTAGTATACGAGTAGTATCCTATTAGAATTTAGTGTGCTTATCTTATTATTGTAAAATATTTGTGTAGTACTGGTGTAGTAGAGGTATCCGTAGAAACTCTTACTAAAATATTGTTGAAATTAGGATAGGCTTAATTGCAGTTTGGAATTGTGTAGTTCTTGTGTATTACTTTCGATATTCAGTAATTAACAGCAGTTTTTATCCTGTTAGGGGTTGTAGGATAAAAAAAATACAGCACAACTAAGTAGTATTGTAGTGTAGTCGTATATTAATTACCTTATTGTTGTGTACAATCCCAGACAATATATCCCTCCATTCATTTTTTTTTTGCAAATAAGTTACTTTATTTTTTAATTTAAAATTTTCCCCCGTAAAGAATGGCTAAGGAGCGCGAGTGTACTTATTGTGGGTGTGGTGAGGCATTGAGGGGTATGAGGGAGGAGTTGGAAAGTTTGAGGGAGATAATTAGGATTCTCACAGAAGACAGGAAGGAAGATAGGACTCCCTCAAACAATGTACAGGTTACAGTAGGTGTACAAGAGGGAGGGGAAGGAAAGGGAGGAGTTGTAGAAGACATGTGGTCTAATGTTCTAAGGGGAAGGAGATTGCAGGCCAAGGGCTCTATTCAGGATCAAAATTCAGGACAGGCATCTGTGCGAAATCGGTACGAGTCACTCCAGGTAGAACAACAGAGGGAAGATGAGGGACAGGGAACTGTTGCTGAGATGCATGGAAGTAGGAGGAAGGGAAAAGGTAGGAAAGGGAAATGTAGAGTAGAGGATAGGAAAAGACAGGTGGAACAGGGTCACGGGAAGGAGAAAAGGGAGGAGAAAGTAGCTTCTGCAGCTATCAGGAAAGATAGGGCTGACCAGGAGGGGAGGGGATCAAATGAGGTGGGTAGGGTTGAGGCTCTGGTCATGGGGGATTCCATCGTTAGACACGTGGGGAAAGTGTGTGGAGGAAAGGGAACCAGGGTAGAATGTTATCCAGGAATTAGGTTGAGGCAGATGTTGAGGAAAGTAGAAGAGAGGGAGGAGGGGAAGGAGAAGGTGGTAGTGTTTCACGTTGGTACCAACAACGTAAGGCAAGCTGATATAAGTACCAACATAGTTGGAAATGTGTGGGATCTGGTAAATGCAGCACGGGTGAAGTTTAAGAAAGCGGAGATTGTTATTAGTGGAATACTGTGTAGGAGGGATACTGACTGGAGGGTGATTGGGGATTTAAATGAGACTATGGAGTGGGTATGTGGGAAACTGGGAGTGAAATTTCTAGATCCTAAAGTGTGGGTAGGAGATAGGGATCTGCGCTCGGATGGCCTTCATTTAAACCGCAGTGGTACGTATAAGTTAGGAAATTTGTTTGGAAGGGTAATAGGGAGGTACATTCAGGGAAACGGGATGGCCTAGGGAGCGGTGATAAGGGAACAGGGAACTGGAAATCAAGTAGGGATGACATAAAAGTGTTAGTGTTGGACTGTAGAAGTATTGTAAAGAAAGGAATAGAATTAAGTAATTTAATAGATATATATTTACCAGATATTGTAATAGGAGTTGAATCATGGCTGAGAAATGATATAATGGATGCAGAAGTTTTCTCACGGCACTGGAGTGTGTATCGTAGAGATAGGATAGGAAAGGTGGGAGGGGGAGTTTTCATTCTGGTGAAAGAAGAATTTGTAAGCTACGAAAAAGTTAAAGATGAGACACATGAAATTGTAGGTGTAAGGCTCATTTCTAAAGATAATATGCAACTTGATATATTTGGAGTGTACAGATCGGTAAAGGGTAGCACTGATGCGGATTCGGAATTATTTGATAGGATAGTCAGCTATGTGGGAAACGACATGGAAAGAAATGTGATTGTAGCGGGAGATCTGAATTTGCCAGATGTCAATTGGGAAGGAAATGCGAACGACAGGAAGCATGCCCAACAAATGGCAAATAAGTTAATATGGGAAGGACAGCTGATTCAGAAAGTGATGGAACCAACCAGAGGGAAAAATATCCTGGATGTGGTGCTGATAAAACCAGATGAGCTCTATAGGGAAACTGAAGTAATAGATGGTATTAGTGATCATGAAGCTGTTTTTGTGGTAGTTAAAAATAAATGCGATAGAAAGAGAGGTCTTAAAAGTAGGACTGTTAGGCAGTACCATATGGCTGATAAAGCAGGTATGAGGCAGTTTCTAAAAAGTAACTATGATCGGTGGAAAACGGTAAAAAAATGTAAACAGACTCTGGGATGGGTTTAAAGACATTGTTGAGGAATGCGAAAACAGGTTTGTACCTTTAAGGGTGGTAAGGAATGGTAAAGACCCACCTTATTATAATAGAGAAATAAAGAGACTAAGAAGGAGGTGCAGACTGGAAAGAAATAGAGTTAGAAATGGCTGTGGAAGTAAGGAGAAATTGAAGGAACTTACTAGAAAATTGAATCTAGCAAAGAAGGCAGCTAAGGATAACATGATGGCAAGCATAATTGGCAGTCATAAAAATTTTAGTGAAAAATGGAAGGGTATGTATAGGTATTTTAAAGCAGAAACAGGTTCCGAGAAGGACATTCCAGGAATAATTAATGAACAAGGGGAGTGTGTATGTGAGGATCTTCAAAAGGCAGAAGTATTCAGTCAGCAGTATGTAAAGATTGTTGGTTACAAGGATAATGTCGAGATAGAGGAAGAGACTAAGGCCAAAGAAGTAATAAAATTTACATATGATAATAATGACATTTACAATAAGATACAAAAGTTGAAAACTAGAAAAGCGGCTGGAATTGATCAGATTTCTGGGGATATACTAAAGACAATGGGTTGGAATATAGTACCATATCTGAAGTACTTATTTGATTATTTTTTGGTCGAAGGAGCTATACCAGATGAATGGAGAGTTGCTATAGTAGCCCCTGTGTATAAAGGCAAGGGTGATAGACATAAAGCTGAAAATTACAGGCCAGTAAGTTTGACATGCATTGTATGTAAGCTTTGGGAAGGCATTCTTTCTGATTATATTAGACATGTTTGTGAAATTAATAACTGGTTCGATAGAAGGCAATTCGGTTTTAGGAAAGGTTATTCCACTGAAGCTCAACTTGTAGGATTCCAGCAAGATATAGCAGATATCTTGGATTCTGGAGGTCAGATGGACTGTATCGCGATTGACATGTCTAAAGCATTTGATAGGGTGGATCATGGGAGACTACTGGCAAAAATGAGTGCAATTGGACTAGACAAAAAAGTGACTGAATAGGTTGCTATATTTCTAGAAAATAGATCTCAGAGAATTAGAGTAGGTGAAGCTTTGTCTGACCCTGTAATAGTTGAGAGGGGTGTTCCTCAGGGCAGTGTTATCGGACCTTTATGTTTTCTTATATATATAAATGATATGAGTAAAGGAGTGGAATCGGAGGTAAGGCTTTTTGCGGATGATGTTATTCTCTATAGAGTGATAAATAAGTTACAAGATTGTGAGCAACTGCAACGTGACCTCGAAAATGTGAGATGGACAGCATCCAATGGTATGTTGATAAACGGGGCTAAAAGTCAGGTAGTGAGTTTCACAAATAGGAAAAGTCCTCTCAGTTTTAATTACTGCGTTGATGGGGTGAAAGTTCCTTTTGGGGATCATTGTAAGTATCTAGGTGTTAATATAAGGAAAGATCTTCATTGGAGTAATCACATAAATGGGATTGTAAATAAAGGGTACCGATCTCTGCACATGGTTATGAGGGTGTTTAGGGGTTGTAGTAAGGATGTAAAGGAGAGGGCATATAAGTCTCTGGTAAGACCCCAACTAGAGTATGGTTCCAGTGTATGGGACCCTCACCAGGATTACCTGATTCAAGAACTGGAAAAAATCCAAAGAAAAGCAGCTCGATTTGTTCTGGGTGATTTCCGACAAAAGAGTAGCGTTACAAAAATGTTGCATTGTTTGGGTTGGGAAAAATTGAGAGAAAGAAGAAGAGCTGCTCGACTAAGTGGTATGTTCCGAGCTGTCAGCGGAGAGATGGCGTGGAATGACATTAGTAGACGAATAGGTTTGAATGGCGTTTATAAAAGTAGGAAAGACCACAATATGAAGATAAAGTTGGAATTCAAGAGGACAAACTGGGGCAAATATTCATTTATAGGAAGGGGAGTTAGGGATTGGAATAATTTACCAAGGGAGATGTTCAATAAATTTCCAATTTCTTTGAAATCATTTCGGAAATGGCTAGGAAAGCAACAGATAGGGAATCTGCCACCTGGGCGACTGCCCTAAATGCAGATCAGTATTGATTGATTGATTGATTGATTGATTGATTGATTGATTGATTGATTGATTGATTGATTGATTGATTGATTGATTGATTGATTGATTGATTGATTGATTGATTGATTGATTGATTGATTGATTGATTGATTGATTGATTGAAACTTGTGAAATATTTGAGATGATGGAATGGCAAAGAATTAGAACAATGATGGCTGTTGCGATGTATTGAATTATTGAATTAGGCTGTATCTGGCCGGAATAATCTATCTATCTATATAAATAAAATTGTTTCTGTTTGTCTGTTTGTCTGTCTGTTTGTCTGTTCCACCATCACGTCGAAACGGCTGGATAGATCTCAACCAAACTTCATATTTAGAGTATACTGACCCCGGGGAAGGTTTCGATATGCATATCATTTTAAAATCTTTGAAAAGACGGGGGTTTTATAGGAAAAACGGTTTTCCTCCATTTTCTCTTATACTATTATAGGCAAAATATCGAATTTGTCGTATAAGGACGAGACAAAGCTCAATTTAATCCTCTTGACGCAAAGAACAAAACTCGGTAAGCCCTACGGGCCCGAAAACCATGTTTTAAGGCCCTAAAACCAACCGTTACGGAGATATTGGCACCACACTACCCCTGCTCTAGGAATCGGATAAAGAAATGAACTGCCGTAACCATGGCAACGTCAGCTCCAGGATTCTAGAGCAGTGAGATTATGCATGTACGTTTGGGCATAGCTGTCAACCAAAATAGGTACAAATAAGACTTAATATCTGGGAAAAAAATATACTGTTGTGTAAGGCACTCATAGGACTCCTTTGGGCGGGGATGGAAAGGGGGTGAAGAACGAGTGTAAAAATCTTACTATATATAGAAACACATCTCCAACTAAACCACTGGAGCAATTTCAACCAAACTTGGTACACGAATCACTTACTATCGGGAGACGATCACTGTGGGGGGTAAGCCATCCCTAGCGCCCTTAAGGGAGAGGGTCAGGGGGGTGGTAGTTACAATAATAATCGAGAATAGTGTCGAATTCATAGTTTTCGGGGTCGCTGAGTTGAAAAGTGATACTCTAGAATTTTTTTAAAATCCAGCCCCCTTTTAGGTTGGGAGCAAAGGGTGGGGGGTTGGGGTGAGATATAGAAATAATTAAAAACAGTTTCGAATCCATAGATTTCAGGGTCTCTGAGATGAATAGTATTACTCCGGATTTTTTGCAAATCCAAGTGGGGAGCGAAGGGGGTGAGATATAAAATTAATCGAAAAACTACATATAAAAATATTATTCTTCTTCTTACTATATATAAAAATTGATGTATGTGTGTGCGTGGGTGTGTGGGTGTGGGTGTGTATATGACACATCTCCTCCTAAACCACTGGAGCAATTTCACCAAACGTGGTACACTTATCAATTAGTATCAGGAGACAAACCGCGTGAGGGTAAGACACCCCTAGCACCCTTTTGGCAGGGGGCGAGGGGAGTGGTATAAAAATAATCTTATAAATAAAGTTGTTCGTTTCTGTTTGTCTGTTTGTTTGTTTGTTTGTTTGTTTGTTTGTTTGTTTGTTTGTTTGTTTCTTTGGCTTAAGTGCGGCCAATATCCAGTATTCGGGAGATAGTAGGTTCGAACCCCACTGTCGGCAGCTCTGAAAATGGTTTTCCGTGGTTTCCCATTTTCACACCAGGCAAATGCTGGGGCTGTACCTTAATTAAGGCCACGGCCGATTCCTTCCAACTCCTATCCCTTCCCTGTCCCATCGTCGCCATAAGACCTATCTGTGTCGGTGCGACGTAAAGCAACTAGCAAAATAAAAAGAATAAAAATGTTTGTTTGTTCCACCATCACGTCGAAAGGGCTGGATAGATCTCAACCAAACTTCATATTTAGAGTATACTCACCCCGGGGAAGGTTTCGATATGCATATCATTTTAAAATCTTTGAAAAGACGGGGGTCTATAGGAAAACCACAACGGTCTTCCTCCATTTTCTCTTATACTATTGATTTTCTGCAAACTCTGTGGACCGTATGTGAAAGGTCTCTTCATCACAAACAACTTTCGTTGTGTTCATAATTTACCTTACTCTTCAAATGACGGAGAAATTTACTATTTTCTGCCGATACCATGCTCGGCATTGAGGGACCGACAGAGCGATAACGAATATATGGGTTACCATGGCAACGTCTCTGACTGCTTGCCAGCAGGGAAGTAACGTATTGTCATTTTCCTCATCATTCCTTTAAATTCGTGGTTGTTCCTTGGGTAGAAAGCAAGAGAGTCGTCAATCGGCCATTCTGCGGGATATTGGCGGAATATCATTGGAGGTTATAACCGTCCTCGAATACCATAAGTAATAACACAAATATTCATCTTCTTATCTGATTACCTAAGAATCCCTGCGCCTAAATTTCTCTCCGATTACCGCTTTCTTATATCCATAACTCACTCCGGCATAATTTATTGAGGAGCATTTGATTTTCCAATACATTCACTTGGTATTTATATATTTGTCGTCATCCGGATGTCCTCTGTTATAATCTATTTTCTATTAATTTCAACTTACTAAACTGTATTACTTTCTTCCTTAATTACCACGTATGTATGCGAGTGCTAATCCCGAATGCTGTACACTCTTTCCTTTGAGGAAATATTCTAAGCTATGCAAATGTATAACTTCTGGCCCAGGAAAATTCCGAAATATGGATGCAATTTTAACGCCGGTGCAGACCTTCGTTTCGGGGTAATTGGTGGCTAATCAGTAAGTCGTATCAAAAGTCACAAAGCAAATTGCGTTTCATTTTGGAGAGATCTACAACTTTTGTCCTGTGACTTTTCGTCGTATTTCTATCCCTAATACATTAAACACAAGTTGATTTTGTACTTTTACACGTATATGTTATCATTTGGCACACTTATAGGAAAGGTAGAATCATGACATTCGGCACGCACATTGACATGACCATTGGCAATGTTATAGCCAAATTTTATGATTCTAGCTGTCACATGAGAATCAAAAATATAAAGTAGCATTCAAAAACTGTACAAGATTTCACCCCATTCAATGACTCTAACTCAATCTAACCCATAAATAAAGGAGATACGAGAAGATGTCATAGGACCAACCATGTAGAGCACTGAAAGGGGCGTCTGATGGTGAAGTCCGTTTGTAGATACGTCGTACAGTTGCAAAGCAGTAACTATCGAAATAAAGGTCTACACTTCTAGAGTATGTCTGTACATTGACAATTTTGGCGAAATTTCCGTACAGTTATCCGTTTCAGGTGTAATAATGACCATCTGCATATATTCTGTTTTGGTGTCTGTCTGTTTGTTTGTTTGTCTGTTTGTCTAAAACTTGGAAACTACTGGATATATTTCCACCAAACTTGATATTTAGAATCCATCTGTCCTTTGGTAGGTTTTAGGGCAAGTATTGTTTCTGAATCCCTGAATTGACTGGGGGATTATACGAAACCGAAACCGTCATTTTGCAACCAAACTTAATGTAAATTTAGCTGCCGTAATGGAAATTCATTTCTAGGCCTTTTTCCTCATGTGCATCATCTCAATACGAGGATTAATAAGGGAGATATCATTAACGGACCGTTTTCCGGTACAAGTCCCACCGGACTTAACTCAAGAGCGGGTGCGTGTAAAGCGTATGTTTTACAACTTGAAAACTACTGAAGATATTTGAGTCAAACTTTATATTAACATCCACCTGTCCAACGGTAGGTGTTAATCGTCAATAACATTTCATGTTCCCGGAATGGACTGGCGGTTTATAGGGAACCGAAATGGTGATTTTACTCTTCCAGAATGTATACAGTACAAGACCAACCTGACTGGAAATCGACCAAACATGATGGAATTCCATCTCTAAAACTTTTTTTCATGTGCATTTTTTCGACAGGAGGATTAATAAGGGAGATATCATAAACGGTCCGTTTTTGCGGTTAAGTCCAGCGGATATAGCCCAAAAGGTGTTGTACGTGGAGCAGGTTCCTTATTTATCTATGTAAATAAAATCGTAACTACTGTGTGCCTGTACATAGACTATTTTGTCGAAATTTTCGTACAGCTACACGCTTAAGGGGTAATAATGATCATCTGCATATTTTTTGGTTTAGTATCTTGAAAGTTCTACTTTTTACACTTCTCACTGAAAACCCAGATTGCGGCATAATCTGCCAGTCGAGAAAGAAAACTGAAATTTGGCAAAATTTTACGACTTAGCCTGTAACGGGCGGAAAACTTCCAAGAGCTTTAAATTTTTCCCTTTCTATTCCGAAGAATATCGAAATATGGAGGCAATTTTAATGATGGTGCAGACCTTCGGGAAGTATCATCACATAACGGATGGCACAATCCCCACAATTCAATTTGGAGTGATCTACAACCTTGGTCGTACGACTTTTTGTCGTATTTATATCCATTTTACGTTTGACTTTTCTCTATTTCTCGATCTTAAGTAAAGTAGTACTTTTCACATACATAATTCATACCTTCCATCACTTAGAGGAAAGATAGAATCATCATACTCTACACGAAAATTGGTCCACCCAGTAGCCATATGTGAGCCAAATGCTATGTATGTAGCTGTCACTTAATTATCCGAAAAGCAATGCAATGTGAGATAATCTTACACAAATTTTACCCAAGTTTCTAACTCAATCTGACCCATGAATAGATGAGATATCATATGACCAGCAATTTAGGCCGCTAAATCCGGCGTCTTATGGTACAATCTTTTCTCGATATGATGTACCGTTTAGAAGCAGTTAATCTGTAAATGAAGGTCTGCAATATTGTAAACAAGCACATACTTTCGTATGTCGAACTATATATATTCACTGATGTCGATTTTGTAGCGATCGAGAAAGGGTGTGTCTGCTATTGTAATCAGTACTCCGCACACCGACTATGACTGGCAGTAGGAATGGAGTCCTTCTCCAATTCCTGTGTAACTGGCATTAATGAGGCAGGCCTACCATTGTAATGAATAATTCACTTCTCGATTTGACTTTCAGAAGGCAAGGGAGCATGCAGCATACAGTCTTTGGCTGTAGGCAAGCGTTCCCGCAGTTATAAACAGATGTACCCATCTAAAATGTGACTGGCATTAGGCATACTGGCCTGCTATTTTGATGGAAACTCATCAACTTGGTGTGACTGGCAGGAAGCTGGCTGGCAGTTGGAAAAGGGGCCTATCATTATAATGATAACTGCACAACTCAATTTTGACTGGTTGTAGGGAAGTTTCCTGCCATTATAATAAAAACTCTTCAATTTGTAATATGTCTGGAGGTAGGAAAGGGGGCCTGCAATTGTAACGGAAACTCCCCAAATAGATTGTGACCGCGCAGTAGGCAATGGGGCCTGCAATTATAATGTAAACTTCCCAACTCGATTGTGAATCGCAGTAGGGAAGTGAGCCTGTCGTTATCATCACAAATCCGTAACAAGCACTTTACACTGGAAACAACGTATGGGGACCTCTGCATATTGTTTCTCGGATAACGCTAAGAGACATGCTATTTTAAAACAATCTTATTTACTGCATGTACAGTATTTACTTCAATATTCGTATACAATGCAGAATACCGTAGCGAAGCACGGGTACATTTGCTAGTAAGATATAAGAATTGGCGGCCCTTAAATAAATGTGTACTTGGAAACAAGTCAAGATGAGAAGAAAGCAAAAGAAAGAAAGAATGAAAGAAAGAAAGAAAGAAAGAAAGAAAGAAAGAAAGAAAGAAAGAAATAGAAAGTGTCTTTGTGGTCGCAAGGTAGGACACTGGCTATTACCAGAGAAAGACTGATTTAGGATGTAAAGGGTTTGTCTTGTCCGAGGGGGACCGACTTGTCTCCAAGTGTTCTCAAACATTTGTTTTCGTAAGTTTCCTTCATTCACCAATGCAATATCAATCCCACAGTAATGATACATTATGAGTAGCGTTGATAATTTTATGATTCTGCGAAGGACGTATTCCTCCACATTTTTATGTTCAAATTAGCTCGTGATAGGAGTTTCAGATTTTGTGCCTCGGAAGCTGGAGAATGTTGGTTCGACCCACGTCTGAACGATGGATTTAACCTGATGCCATATGGCTTCACTAGGTCATATCTTCAAGATGTATCGTTTGCTATATGTTTAATATTTCTCTATGTAATGTGTTTGTGTATTTCATTATTCCCAAGTGTTTATGGTGATGGGTTGGATACCACTGTTGGTTGATTCACTTTGTATATAACAGGGTCAGGTAAACCCAAGATTCGTGTATGTGTTCAATATAATATGTAATTGATGTGGTCAAATAGACCATGTGCTTGATATACGGCGATGCAATCTCGTGCGTGAGAAAAATTTATTAATAAGATGCATAAATTCCACAACCATGACAGCTAACTAATAATATGATTTAATGAGGGAATGCCATCCTGACTTCTGGTCAGTCCATTCAAATAATAGATACCATCGAGTATCATTGCTTATAGATAAGTAAATTTGCGTATGTGAAATGTGTATGTAGTATTAGTGCGCCCTAATACGGGATTTAAAGTATGCCAAGCGATAACCACAATAGTGTACGAACTGGTAGTGAAAGACGTGGAGGCATACTGTATACAAATGATTGCTTTACTATTGATTATTTTTTGTGTGTAATAATATGGCATTATCTCATGTATTTATCTTGAGATAAATAAAATGTTTAGTAAATATTGGGGAAAAAATCTTCTCATTTTTTAATATTACTGTATTCCTCTTACATTATAGATAACCCTACTTTCGTTATATTTAATGTTTAACATTTAATTTTTTGGGAACATTCCATTACCCATATGCTTAGCTTTAGCCATTGACGCAATGAAAGTAGGGAGGATGGGACTTCGAGCCCCGGGAAGTGATTTTCGAAGGTTCTCATCCAAGAATCCATTTATATATTGTTTGTGAAGCCGAATTATGTAATTGTTGCCCTGATATGCCCGGGATGGGTACACTAAAGAGATATGTATTTACATATAAATCCGTTCCCTGGTTATCAGCCTCTCTTAACATTGACACTAATCGTAGGAGTAATTCATCCGTTTAAGAATTTAAAAAGTGCAATGAAAAATGCCAACATTAAAGATTCCCTAAGATTTGCAAAGCTAACATCATCGGGTTCGGAAGAGAACGGGAGATGATGATGGGAGATTGCAAATGAAATGTAAATGACATTATATTGAGAAAGTAGAGGCTATGCCAGACTCAGCTGGTTCTTATGGTTGGGAGAAGTTAGTTGATATGATTTAAAAATATGTCAGATACGGTTAAATTTGTTACAATATTTCAAGCTGAATTTATAAATAATGAAACTTCCCTTAAATGCAATCTTCTGCCGCTTGTCATTGATTCCGAAATCCTATCTTTAGAGCCGAGTGTGCTAACGCAAGTTCCGTGAGAAGACTGGTGAGTGGAATTATTAGTATCTTTCTATTTGTAACCACAGTGAATTAAGTGGCTTTCCTAAATTAAAATCTTTGAAATTCTTCAAAAAATTTCCTGCGGATAGATATAAAATATATCCTTTATTCATGTCGTTCAACAAATTTTTCAAAAACTTATCAATACATCCATCACAATAAAAGTTGAGCGTATTCAGTCGTGGTACAGTGCGTTTAGCTTGCATTCGGGAGATGATGAATTCGAACTCGAGTCCCGGCAGCACTGCTTTCCCATTTCTACGGATGTAAATATCGGGGTTGTACCTTACGTAAAGTCACGGAACTTTCACATTCCAGTACGCCAAAACATTTGTAAATATGCGACTTTCAACAACTACGAAGAAGGAAAAAGTTCCAGGGTGTCTCTTTAGATAGATAGTAACAGTAGAAGAGACAAAACACAGAACGTATGTACATGAATTAAGAAAAGTGAAGGTATTGACTACTGGGTCATAGATGTTTTGTAAAGGAGTAGTATTAGTTGTTGAAACGGAACGTAGTAGTATACCAGATGTGTGTAGTATGTTTTCAAACATACCAAAGCTTTCAACAGGAAGAAGAACCGCTAACCAGTAAATAGAGCCTAGATACCCATACTAAAATATGCAGCATACTATAGGTAAAGAAGGCATGAAGTCGCAAAAGCAGGGAACAGCAAAGGGAAAGGGCAATCAACCAGTGACTGCTAACACAACGGTAGATGGACCAGTCTCTGCACAACTAAAATATGAACTGCACAGAGAACACCATCCTGCCGTCATTTGTACTGGGAGTGCACAGACATAGCTTCAGTAAAAGCAATTCATCACAGGTCATAAAATAGCCCAAGAGTGTAACCATTTTTGTACGTGTGCAGAAACAATCCAGATACATATCTAGGCTTATAATAGCTTTATTCTAAGAAGATTGTACGCCTCTTCTTCATATTAAGACAATGCATCACACTACCCACCACCACAGACACACGCAATAAGGATTAATTCCCTCCATACAGGATTGATATCGGAAAGGGTAATCGGCCATAAAACAGGGCCAAATCCAGATGTGCGACGCAGTTCGCACCCGCAGCCCTACAGGTGTGGGAAAAGCGGTGGAAGAAGAAGAGTTTAAGTTGACGGCATCATGGAGGATGGTTGTCCAGTCGTACTTCCTCTTAAAACAATAATCACCACCACCACCTTGACGGCATCATTACAGCCTTTAGCAACTCTCCGGGAATATCCCTCTAAAAAGTAGCAATAAGGCACAAGCAACTTACTAAGATGAAAAATGGAATAGAATTTTCCTGTAGAGACGAGGATCCACTGAACCGAAGCCATACCTAGCCACACACTCAGAATATGATAACGGATTGTAATGAGCTTAGTAAAAGATTGAATAATGAAAGGTGAAGATAAATTAAATTCTCCAAAATCTTTTCAATAAAACAGGGCCTTCATCGATCTGTTTGTATTGTGATATGATATAGAGAGAGTAAAAGTGAAGAAGAGAACCAAATACAAATAATTCTGTATTACAGATATTTAGATAATCAGTGAAGTATTTTATTCAGTTAGCGACGCTATACGCTTTGATGTCAATTCACACATAATTTTCCAGAAAAATGGATATGATTAAAGCTGTGGAAGAAGCCAATCTCATTCGGTTTTTTTGTGGAATGTTGAAAATGAAATGTCATATGGCTTTTAGTGCCGGGATATCCCTGGACGGGCTCGGCTCTCCAGGTGCAGGTCTCTCTATTTGACTCCTGTAGGCGACCTGCGCGTCGTGATGAGGATGAAATGATGATGAAGACAACACATTCAGTACACCCAGCCCCCATGCCATTGGAATTAACTAATTAAGGTTAAAATCCCCGACCCGGCCGGGAATCGAACCCGGGACACTTTGAACCGAAGGCCAGTACGCTGACCGTTCAGCCAACGAGTCGGACTGTGGAATGTTTTAAGGCTTCCAATATTCGTAACCTCGGCAGTAAGTGGAATAACAAGCAATTCTTTCTGCAGCAGGCTAAGCGAACCTCACAGTTATGTTCATCTCCGGGAAAGGGAGTCCCGTTTCTAAATTTATAGAATACCTAACGAGGAACTGAAACCGTGTCCTTCCGGGTGAGCTAATCACACTTTAACTATTGTGAATATATTGCGTCATTTTGATCCGCACATGAGCTCATTTGTAATTAGAAAAGTAGTGGTGATACGCTCTAGCATGGCAGGCGAGTGACTCTCGACACAACTGGACGAGAACACAGTGGAGAAAACTCAGCGAGCATAAAATAAGAGAACATATCTTGTAGTACATGCACAAAGCAAATTATAATTCTAAAAATACGTGAGCTGAAGCAGCGATTGTGCTAGCGCTTGTCTGTTTCATTCCATAAAAAGGCTTAATTAAACCAGAGCTGCAAGGGAGGAATGTTCGCAATGTGGCCATTCACCTACAATTTTCACATCTGACGTGTTCCTCTTTATTGTTTTTTCCCATTTAGTTACTTGTGGAATTCGAGATCTAGGCACATCGGAGTCTATATCCAGCAATGGTTTCCAAACTTTACAAGAGGGTGCAAGCAACTTAGTGAGAAGAAAGCGAAACATGAAAAGTTACCATAAACAACTTTACATCAAACAATAAGGACATCTTTAAATTATCAATCAATACTGATCTGCTTTTAGGGCAGTCGCCCAGGTGGCAGATTCCCTATCTGTTGCTTTCCTAGCCTTTTCCTAAATGATTTCAAAGAAATTGGAAATTTATTGAACGTCTCCCTTGGTAAGTTATTCCAATCCTTAACTCCCCTTCCTATAAATGAATATTTGCCCCAGATTGTCCTCTTGAATTCCAACTTTATCTTCATATTGTGATCTTTCCTACTTTTATAAACGCCACTCAAACTTATTCGTCTACTAATGTCATTCCACGCCATCTCTCCGCTGACAGCTCGGAACATACCACTTAGTCGAGCAGCTCTTCTTCTTTCTCTCAATTCTTCCCAACCCAAATTTTGCATCATTTTTGTAACGCTACTCTTTTGTCGGAAATCACCCAGAACAAATCGAGCTGGTTTTCTTTGGATTTTTTCCAGTTCTTGAATCAGGTAATCCTGGTGAGGGTCCCATACACTGGAACCATACTCTAGTTGGGGTCTTACCAGAGACTTATATGCCCTCTCCTTTACATCCTTACTACAACCCCTAAACACCCTCATAACCATATGCAGAGATTTGTACCCTATGCCAGCTATGCCACTGATATTCTGATTCCTTGTGAGATTAAAACTTTAAAAAATGGCTGCTAAGAGTGGAAATTGTTCCCATGCATTGTCTCCTTCTTTTTCTGCCATCAATATCATCATCATGACCATGAACATCATCATCAGCAGCATTATCATCATCACACAGCCAAGTATCTGACCATTTAGTCCGGTACGGTTTCAGTCTATACTTTCATCGGATCATTTCCCAGTGGACATATATTTTCATTCCCCCAGGATGCCTCCTTCAGTTTTGAATCTAAATAACTGTGTACTCAATCACATGTCCAATTCATAAACCAAATTGTGTTTTTTAAAATATTTTAACGTAAAGTAATGTGAGTGAAAATAGTAAATGAATTAACTAATAATTAAGTGAATTATTTAATTAAATTTGTATATAAACTTCTCCTCAGGTCAACATTTTAGATTTAATTCAGCAGCTTGATATTGACACTTTGTTGAATATGATAACTGTTATATATATATTGTAACCGTACAACAGGGTTACAGACTCCATTCTGTATTTATTATTATTATTATTATTATTATTATTATTATTATTATTATTATTATTATTATTAACCTGATTCATTAGATTTTATATATTCTGTTTCTCATCATTTAGACTGTAATAATTAGGTATCGCGTATATTATTGTATTTAATCATAGGTTAAGTGAATATGTTTGTAATTATTCTGTATTGTAGTAAGTGAGATTTGTTGGTTTCATATTGTCATGCTGTGGCTTGTAACTTTGGCTAGATGAGCTGGCATAGTATTTTGCAATCGAGGCTATGTTTAACTGGGAATGTTGTGTACAAGGAGATTTCCCGGTGACGCATTCGGCATAGTCATTCTCGGACCGCTTGGGTACGCTTAGACGACACATGACTGATGACATCAGTGCGTGGACACGTGATTGCGACCAAGTGTCAGTATTCGCCAGCTACTGTATGTGGAAGTGGAAGGGATGAACAGGAGTAGGGAGAGGAGTCGTCATCGCGAGGTTATATAAAGTCAAGGCGACGGTGGGGAGAGGTATTCTGTTCTTACTCAGTTCATAAGCAGTTGATATCGTGCAGATCATATGTAACAGTCAGATGTATCAAATGGAAGAAGTGGTCTTAGTGTGATGGTCAGAGCTAAGAGTTGTGTTTGAAGAAGTAATAATCGAGGAGGTCTACAAGTGGTGGTTGTATCCGAGCAGAGACGGGTACTATGCTGATCAAGAAACATCATCTTCTTGTGAGGATGGACTTCACAAGGTGCTTCAAGAATATTTTACAATTTCTTATAATATATTGAGTGGACGTAATTACATTGGAGCTCCCTACACGCGTACATGGTATGTAGGCCAACTCCTTGTGACATAAGAAGATTACAGCAGACGGCTCCCGACTTCAGCTCACAGGTTTTCCCAAGAATTTCAAGTTCAACAGCGGTGTATGCAGACAACAGGTAATTAAAGCATCAGACATGTTATGCATTCATAACATGAAGAAGAGTGTAATCAGCGGCGATATCACATCTCACTTCAAGTTCATGCCAATAGCTTTTTTTGTTTAGATTAAATTTTCCTTTTCTTTGTACCGCAAATCTCACGATATATTTCTTTTGTTAAATTAAAAGACGTAAATAATTGTTCATTGTGACGTAAATTTAGTCATAAACTCAGTTTTATTTTTAATTATAATAAGTGATTCCAGTTCCATGTACAATCCTCAATTGTGGAAATGCAACAGTAATTTAATATTGTCCTGATCCATATCCCTGTATATTGCCAGATATGTGAGTTTATCACCTCACGCCTTGAGATAATTGATATAAGAGGTATGCTCTACCGAATTTTGTTGTTTTTCTTAAAAAAAGCAACTGGCGCTCAAATAAATGTTATTTATATTATGTGGAAGATATGAAGGTATAAGAGTAGTGGTCGGAGTAGCCACAAAGTGTCGCCAGCAACGTGGGACTCGAAAGGTTCAGAAAAAGTGTTTCTGAATGGCAATATACATGGATCAGTTCTTTTAATGAGTACGCACATGTTAAATTCACCGAGTAATGTTAGGAAGGTCATTTTGTTGAAGTTTGTATTTAAGGGGTAATGTCAGAGGAATTGCAAGGGGAAATAGCTTTGAGATCGCGAAAAATTAGTAGGAAACCGAAGATGGACAAGGATAGCAATATGCAGTCAGGTGATGAGGCTGAGGTTATTGTGTCCAAGGAAATCCAAAGTGGTAACATAAATAGGAAGTTGGTGACTAAGGTGGGACCTGCTGAAAGTCAGAAAATAGTAGAAACTGAGGAAAACGCTGTCACGCAAGATCAAAGTAAAGGGGTGATTGACCTGGGTTTATTTAATTTGCTGATGTCCAAAATGACTGAGCAGAATAATGCTATGAGTGAGAAAATTGAAACGGTCATTAGTGAGAAAATTGAATCTCAGAATAATATTATGAGTGAGAAAATTGAAGCGGTCATTAGTGAAAAAATTGAAGCTCAGAGTAATGCCATAA
Source organism: Anabrus simplex (assembly GCF_040414725.1). Lineage (NCBI taxonomy): Eukaryota > Metazoa > Arthropoda > Insecta > Orthoptera > Tettigoniidae > Anabrus > Anabrus simplex. The sequence continues at coordinate 1,512,132,194 of NC_090265.1, read as the reverse complement.
ATAGTATTAATAAGAAGATTGATGATGTTAGTAATAAGATAGATCATAAGGTGTTAGAAATAAGTAAGCAAATTAATAATTTAGAAAGTAAGGTAAATAGGGAGTGTAGTGACATCAGAGCTGAGATGGAATTGGGTCGGAGCAATCTCCATGCGGAAATAGAACAAATTAGTGAGACATGCATCAAACAGATTGATGAATTAGGCGCCAAGATCGAGTCTAATAAAGGAGAAATCAATGAGTTAGTAGAAGAAAGGTTTGAAAAGATAACCAATACAGTGGGGCAAGAAACTAGGAAATGTATTAGTAGGGCAGAACTGGTGGAAAGAAAATTTGGAGAAGTAGGTGATCTAGGGAGTGAGCAGAAATCATTATCACAGAAGGTGAGAGAATCGGAAAAAAAGTTGGAGGAATTAAGAAAAATTCAAGAAAAGACTGAGGAAACAGTGGAAGAAAAATTTCTGAGTTGCCAGAGAGTACTCCAGCAAGAAGTGCGTGATAGTAAGAATGTACGTGAGATAATTGTAAATAATGGTTTAATCACTAGAGATCATGATTTACCTAAGTTTTCTGGGAAAGAATTTAACCCGATGGAATTTATGAGAGTAGTAGAGAAGAAATTTGCTGTTCAATTAAGAGACAATATTATTAGCTGGGAAACTGTATTGGAGATCTTATCTAATGCTTTCGTAGGAGAGACTAAGTCTTGGTTTCAGGTATATAGAAGCTCGATGTCTAGTCTAACTGAATTTAAAGAAAAATTCATAGCTAAATTTTGGAGTGAAGGTGTTCAGAGTAGAGAGAGAGAGTAATGTTTGGCAGGTATAATTCTAACGAGGGTGTAAGAATGACAGAATATTTTTTAGCTCATGTTTTGGTGTGGAGAAATTTAGAATGTATTGGACCTGAGGCTGATATAGTTAGACTTATGGCTAAGCACTATCCCGATAGAATAAGAGAAGCTGTTTGTATGCAAAGAGTGGAGACTATTAAGGAAATGGAGATTTTGTTGGAAAGTTTTGATGCTTTAGGTAGTAGCTTGAATAATAGTAGAACACTAAATAGGAATGTAGAAGGAAGGAGTAACCAATCTAATAATCAGGACAGGACTATGAATAGTCGTAACTACAGAAGAGAATATCAGGAGAGACCTAATAATAATTTCCACAGGGAGAGAAATTATCAAAATAGTTCGGAAAATTTCAGGACTGGGAGGCGTGATTATGGTAATCAACCAGAAGCTGGGAGGCGGGAGAATACAGGCCATAATAATAATAATAATGACGCTAGAGGAAATAGGCAACAGGGGAGGCCGACTGAGGTGTGTAACCAACAAGTCGTAACCGAACCAAGTACTTTAAACGCGCAACGGACTGTATAAACAGGTCACTGAGACAGTCCGTAAATGGTGAGTTCACGTATAAGGTAGATAAGTATGTTAATGTCGACCAGCCTATAGTTGTAAGTGAACATGATTGTGACCTAAGTAGCAATAATTCAAATATTTTAAGTGACGACTTAATCGTAAACAATAAATTTTATAAGTGTAATTTAAATTTAGATATAAGGCAAGATTTGTTAAGTGATCTTATATTATGTAATGAGGATAATTTAAGTAGTGTTACTGTTACCCCGACGATTGAACTGCTGATATGGGGCAGAAAAGTTAAGATTTTGTTGGACTCTGGTAGTGAGAAGTCATGTGTAAATTCCAAGCTGTATGAGGAAGTTTTAAGAGAGAAGTATGAGGTAGCGGAAATTCCAGTGAGGAATACGTTCATCGTAACAGCTGTTGGAAACAAGTCTCAAAGAGTGAATAAACAAATAGCTGTCCCCATTAACATAAGTGGAGAATGTATTTTCCAACCATGCTTAGTTGTGCCTAATTTAGTTTATGCCGTTATTTTAGGTACCGACTGGTTGTGTCACAAGGCTAAATTAAATTTTGATCTGTGTAATGTCAATCTTATTTGGGGAAAGAGTAGCAGGGAAGTCAGTTTACCATATGATGTTTTGTCAGAAATTAGTGCGAATAAAGTGTGTTCTAGTACGGAAGGATCTTGTGAAATTCCTAATATGAGGAAAAATATTGATGTCTGCCATGTGTCTATACAGAGAGATTCTAGAGATGAATTGTATGAGACAGTGGAGAAATGTAATTTAGCGGAAAGTCAGAAGGACGAATTGTGTGAATTATTGATATCACATAGTGATGTTTTTAGCGATCGGCCTGGTAGAACACATCTTTACAAACACAAATTTAATGTTATTGATAACTCAACTTTTGTAGGACCGAAATATCCCATTCCGTTAAAATACGCTAGCGCTGTTGAAGAGCAGATTGACATTATGCTAGATTATAATATAATTGAACCATCATGTAGTCCTAATTTAAATCCACTTGTTATTATACCTAAGAAGGATAACACGGTAAGACTGTGCATTGATGGCAGATTAATGAATATGAGGATAGAAGCCGATCAGCAAAGGGCGGAGACGGTAGAGGAACTTATTCAACGTTTTGAAGGTAGAAAATGGTTTTCTACTTTTGATTTGTCGTCATCGTTCTGGCAGATTCCACTTAGAGAAAGTGACCGTCCACTTACGGCCTTTGCATACAAGAATTGCTTGTATCAGTTCGCCAGGGTGCCCTTCGGGACCCGTACTTCTTCTGCAGCATTAGTTAGAGCCATGAATAAAGTATTAGGGAGAGATACGGATAGTTTTGTGACCATGTACATCGACGACATTGTTATAGCATCCCACACGTTTGACGAACACATGAAACACTTACAGATTGTTCTACAGAAAATCAGGGAAGGGGGATTTACATTAAAACTGAGTAAATCGACATTGTGTTCACAACAGATCACATTTTTGGGACACACTGTATCTGAACAGGGGGTAAAACCGGAACAGACGAGATTAGACAAGATAAACAACACTCCTACTCCACGTAATGTTAAGCAATTGAAATCTTTTCTGGGAATGTGTAATTACTTTCGACGTTTTGTGGGTAAATATTCTGCGCTGTTAGAGCCGTTTCGTGAGCTATTGAAAGGAGGTGCGAAGTGGAAGTGGAGGAAAGAACATGATGAGGCTTTCCAGAAGTGAAGGATGGATTTAATGAAGCTGTTATGTTGAGATATCCTATGTCAGATCGTGAATTTATTCTCATGACTGATGGTTCAGAGAAGGGAGTTGCTGGATGTTTATGTCAGAGAGATGATAACGGCAATTTAGGCATAGTTTCCTTGGCAAGTCGTGGGCTCAGTATGGCAGAAAAGAGATATACGATCACTGAGATTGAATTTCTTGCAATCATGTATTCATTAAGTAAGTTTTGAATGTATGTTTAGGTAATAAATTCGAGATATGGACTGACCATCAGGCTTTGGTATTCTTAAATACTTATAAATTGACTAGTAATCGTATGACTCGTTGGATTTTAGCCATAAGTGAATATGATTTTAAGATACGTCATATTAAAGGGAAAGATAATGTTATGGCTGACTTTCTCAGCAGGTATCTCCCTAAGGAGGAAAATACTGTCTCTTTAGAGGTGAAAGAAGGTATTTTGATTTGTGTTGGCTCGATGACTGATAATACTGCAGAAAGAGATAGACTTCGTTATCTGTTGTCCGAGCAGGAAAGAGAAGAAGAGTTGGCGGGACTGTTGACCTCGCTTAGAGATAAGGAACCAGGTACTGTTCTAGTGAACGGTAAATTTACGTATAAGTTATGTAATGGTTTTCTCACTCGGAAATGTTATTCTGGGAAGTTCAATGTATGTGTACCTAAAGCCCTGCAAGAGGATATGATTTGGTTTTATCATAAGGAGCTGGGTCATTTTGGAGCAAATAAGGTCTTATATGCTATTCAGGGTAACTTTGTGTGGAGGAATATGGGAAGGCACGTGAGGAAAATACTCGCTACGTGTGATCTCTGCCAACGCTCTAAGCACCCGACTAGACTTCTAGAGGGGCCCAGGCAGGCTGTTATTGTTGACAGACCCGGGAAGCTTATTAGTGTTGATCTGTTTGGACCGTTAGTTAAATCCAGATATGGTTACCAATTTGTTTTTGTCTTGATTGATGCCTTCAGCAAATATGTCAAGATGTACCCATTGAGGAAAGCTACAGGGAGGGGTTGTCTCAAACAGGTCGTGGACAGATATATTCCTGAGTTCGGATGTCCCCTCAGAATATTATCTGATCATGGCAGCCAGTTTATTTCGAAGATCTGGTATACCAAACTAAATGAACTGGGGATTAAAACTATATTTTCATCGGTACGTTGCCCGCAAAGCAATATGGTTGAAAGAACGATGCGTGAAATAGGACGTATATTTAGGGCATATGTGCATGACAAACACAACTCGTGGTTTTCACAGTTGGGTAATGTCGAACGTTGGTGTAACATCACGTTGCACGAGTCCACTGGATTTACGCCCTATGAAATTCATCACGGCAGGAAGCCTACTGATGAAATTGCGAGTATGTTAGGTTTGGACTTGGGAGAGGAGAAAACTAAGGATTTTTATATCCAGCTGGCTAGGGAGAATTTAAAGAAAGCAGGAGATAAACGTATTCGCCAGCAGAAAAAGACTACATTGGATGAATTTGAGCTTGGTGACAAGGTTTTACTCAGAGTGCCACTCCCGTCATCAGCAGAAGCTGGTCAATTTTCTAAGTTTTTCTTGTTATATCAGGGATACTTCACTGTAGTGAAACGGATTGGGAAATGTGCTTATTCATTAGAAGACAAGGAAGGAAATATCGTAGGCACATACAATATAAGAAATCTAAAGAAATATATCATGTGAGTTTGTTGATTAATTTTCATTATTATGTTAATTCACCATATTTTATGAAGCTGGCATTGCGAACAGGACTTCAGTGAAATTAGCGTGTGTTATGATAATAAGTGAGGCACGGCAGTGCAATAAACTCCAGTGCTTGGAGACAGTGTATATAATGAAATGTCTTCGAGAATTACTTTTGAACACTCAATGAACGTTTGAAACGACAGAAGTGAGAAAGAAATGTAATCTGTATGTAAATAATACTGTATAATCAAAGTGAAAATGATAATTGATAAATGTTTTATATGTGTAACAACGAACATCCAGATGGATGATACTATGTACCAAATTTGTAAAGGGCATTTTTATACATGTATCTATGGTGTACTCGATTTCAGGTGATTGTGTAGATATTTCATGAATCAATCGATTCATTTAATCGATTATTTCATGAGGGAGGCGTTCTGTAACCGTACAACAGGGTTACAGACTCCATTCTGTATTTATTATTATTATTATTATTATTATTATTATTATTATTATTATTATTATTATTATTATTATTAACCTGATTCATTAGATTTTATATATTCTGTTTCTCATCATTTAGACTGTAATAATTAGGTATCGCGTATATTATTGTATTTAATCATAGGTTAAGTGAATATGTTTGTAATTATTCTGTATTGTAGTAAGTGAGATTTGTTGGTTTCATATTGTCATGCTGTGGCTTGTAACTTTGGCTAGATGAGCTGGCATAGTATTTTGCAATCGAGGCTATGTTTAACTGGGAATGTTGTGTACAAGGAGATTTCCCGGTGACGCATTCGGCATAGTCATTCTCGGACCGCTTGGGTACGCTTAGACGACACATGACTGATGACATCAGTGCGTGGACACGTGATTGCGACCAAGTGTCAGTATTCGCCAGCTACTGTATGTGGAAGTGGAAGGGATGAACAGGAGTAGGGAGAGGAGTCGTCATCGCGAGGTTATATAAAGTCAAGGCGACGGTGGGGAGAGGTATTCTGTTCTTACTCAGTTCATAAGCAGTTGATATCGTGCAGATCATATGTAACAGTCAGATGTATCAAATGGAAGAAGTGGTCTTAGTGTGATGGTCAGAGCTAAGAGTTGTGTTTGAAGAAGTAATAATCGAGGAGGTCTACAAGTGGTGGTTGTATCCGAGCAGAGACGGGTACTATGCTGATCAAGAAACATCATCTTCTTGTGAGGATGGACTTCACAAGGTGCTTCAAGAATATTTTACAATTTCTTATAATATATTGAGTGGACGTAATTACATTGGAGCTCCCTACACGCGTACATGGTATGTAGGCCAACTCCTTGTGACATAAGAAGATTACAGCAGACGGCTCCCGACTTCAGCTCACAGGTTTTCCCAAGAATTTCAAGTTCAACAGCGGTGTATGCAGACAACAGGTAATTAAAGCATCAGACATGTTATGCATTCATAACATGAAGAAGAGTGTAATCAGCGGCGATATCACATCTCACTTCAAGTTCATGCCAATAGCTTTTTTTGTTTAGATTAAATTTTCCTTTTCTTTGTACCGCAAATCTCACGATATATTTCTTTTGTTAAATTAAAAGACGTAAATGATTGTTCATTGTGACGTAAATTTAGTCATAAACTCAGTTTTATTTTTAATTATAATAAGTGATTCCAGTTCCATGTACAATCCTCAATTGTGGAAATGCAACAGTAATTTAATATTGTCCTGATCCATATCCCTGTATATTGCCAGATATGTGAGTTTATCACCTCACGCCTTGAGATAATTGATATAAGAGGTATGCTCTACCGAATTTTGTTGTTTTTCTTAAAAAAAGCAACTGGCGCTCAAATAAATGTTATTTATATTATGTGGAAGATATGAAGGTATAAGAGTAGTGGTCGGAGTAGCCACAATATATATATATATATATATATATTCCAGTTTATACTGTATTTTTGGTTCACACCCACATCCTATGTTTTGTTGAAATTAGTCATTACTCATTATATTATTGTGAACATTCATTCATTCATTATTTATTTATCATAAAATCTTTACAGAGTTTATGGAAGGTCAAGCTAAAAGGATGGAACTCCTACACGTGGTGCTCCCTGACCTGTTGAAATAATCAACTAAACTAAAACAAACTTATACACAATTTACAGGTAAAGTAACAAAGTGTACTCTATAAATATTTCTCGTTTACTCATACTTTCACTCCCTGGTTCATTCTCCCAAATATTCACTCATTTTCTCATCGCATGTGCTTCTAACATAACATTGAACCATATTTATATTTTTAATTTTTAATATTGGCGTGGAGGTCGTTCTAAAGCCGTGCTGAGCAAGCAAAGAAACTAATTTGAAGGATTCATTTTGTACAAAGAGGAGGTATAAGCATTATTCTCAAATGAAAGTGTTTCTGAGAAAAATTGTGATAACTGTATTAGGAAGGGGAGAGGGAGGATGGCACAGGATTTACAGATCTTATAAAGGGCCCCGGTTGGGAGCCACTGGTCTACGTAAGGTTTGCGTTCCTCATAGCTATTCAAATGTTAAGCTCACCTGTGAATGTGTATTTCGGTGTTATATTTAAAATGTTAAGCTAACAGTAAGTCATTGTACTGTTCAATATACAGTAAATCGTAGTGTTAAGGCATTAGAAATATTTCAGCTCTGTGTGTTGTAACTATTATTGTAAATTTTGGGTTAGTTACTGTCTACTTTGTAATTATGTTACGGTGTATGTGAATTATTATTTTAGCTTAGGTTTTCTCTCAAATTACATATTAATTTATTTGCAATTGCTTTTAATTATTGTTTACTCGTATACCATTTTTAAATCTCAACTACTTTCTTTTTTGTTTCTTGTTTTAACGTACTTCCTTTTAAATTTTTTATCGTGAAATTCATATTTCGATATAATTTCGTGTAATATTTTGTTTTCATGGAATCGTTCATTGTACTTTTATTGCTGTTGTCATATATATTGTGCTTTAACTTCGATATCACACTATTCTTAGTAAGCATGGTTGCCCTGTCTTTGTTTACAACAGCGGTCGCACTGCAGCCAGGAGGTCCGTCCGGATTAGCAGGGGCGATAAGTTGCACCTAAGTGATCCATTCCATAACTATGTCCATGGGCTGTCCTTGTGCCTTCCCGCTGCATCATGTTCGGATAGCAGCCAGTGCCCAGAGTACTAGTCCGGAAAACAAACGAACACCTCAAAAGACGAGTGACCTTTAAAGAGAGTCACAGTTACTCCCGCCGTCAAATAACAGCCAATAATGTATTTATAACAGAGGTAAGCTATAATGACCACATTGTCGTACTTTGTAGTTAATAGTAATAGTAATAATAATAATAATAATAATAATAATAATAATAATAATAATAATAATAATAATAATAATAATAATAATAATAATAATAATCGTATGGCCTCAGCTACCATGTGCAAACACTTCAATTTGACCCCATCTGGCTGTCTGCTCGTCATTTTCGACGTTTCGTTTTACTCTAGGCCTACTAGATGCCAGACCGAGTAAACCGAATCTCTCTTGGGCGTCTATGGCTGAGATTTAATTAATTTTGTCGGATAAAATGTGTCGTCAGATATCTTTTACATGCCGAAATCGTCAGGTGGCAGATTCCCTAACTGTTGTTTTCCTAGCCTTTTCCTAAATGATTTCGAAGAAATTGGAAATTTATTGAACATCTCCCTTGGTAAGTTATTGCAATCATTAACTCCCCTTCCTATAAACGAATGTTTGCCCCAGTTTGTCCTCTTGAATTCCAACTTTATCTTCATATTGTGATCTTTCCTATCTTGGTGGTATGTCGAATGGACTTCTTCCGCCGCTCAAAAATCCGACTACCTCTGCCGGGTTTGAACCCGCTATCTTGAAATCCGTAGGCCGACACTCTACCACTGATCCACAGAGGCAGCTGCTTTGTTGATGTTTTAATTCCATCTACACCAGGGGTCGGCAACGTGGTGATAGCGAGCGCCCTTTGGCAAGGTATTTATCATCCGCTTTATATTTTGTAATCCTTTCCTTTGTTAAACATTAATTATTTACATTTTAATTTAATTTATTTGTTAAGCAGTCCTCATTGGCCAACAATTTGAAACTGTCTTCATTATTCCATCAAAACGATCAGGAAAGACGTGATTCTGCTCTATAGTGATGGGGTAGAGACGGGGTTGGTAAGACTGAAGATAACATATTAGCCGGCACGCAATAGTATTTTATGTTGTGACGGACAGTGCAATCTATAAAATGCAGAATGAGTAATACCAAGAATAACGGAACTCAGAGAAATTATTTTAATAATGAATGAGAGTATCATTTCTGTTTTGTTTGTGTAAAAGGTAAATACGTGGGTTTGCTTTGTAATGCCAGTGTATCTATCCCCAAGAGGCACTGCGATACAGTTCACCGATCTTTTAACGATAGTTTTCCATCAGATTCAGAAATAAGAATAAAATAGTGATTTTAAAACAAAGTTGAAATTTCAACAGTCAGTTTTTACCGATTAGCGGACGTTTGGTCCACACCGTAAGGTCCACAAAATGTCCAATGTCCACTGATTCGTTTGTCCATTTTATTCAACGTCCACTGGTCTTTTTGTCCATTCCCCGTGGTCCATCATTACTTTTTAGTTCATTTTCCTGTAGTCCACTTAGAGTTTGGTCTAGTTATAATATCAAGTAAGATATCGTTATTCATCATCATCATCATCTGTTTACCCTCCAGGTTCGGTTTTTCCCTCGGACTTAGCGAGGGATCCCACCTCTACCGCCTCAAGGGCAGTGTCCTGGAGCTTCAGACTCTTGGTCGGGGGATACAACTGGGGAGTATGACCAGTACCACGCCCAGGCGGCCTCACCTGCTATGCTGAACAGGGGCCTTGTGGAGGGATGGGAAGATTGGAAGGGATAGGCAAGGAAGAGGGAAGGAAGCGGCCGTGGCCTTAAGTTAGGTACCATCCCGGCATTCGCCTGGAGGAGAAGTGGGAAACCACGGAAAACCACTTCCAGGACGGCTGAGGTGGGAATCGAACCCACCTCTACTCAGTTGACCTCCCGAGGCTGAGTAGACCCCGTTCCAGACCTCGTACCACTTTTCAAATTTCGTGGCAGAGCCGGGAATCGAACCCGGGCCTCCGGGGGTGGCAGCTAATCACGCTAACCACTACACCACAGAGGCGGACAAGATATCGTTATTATTATTGAAAATTATAAAAAAAATACTTCTCCACGTTGTCAGGCGATATCATCTGGAATGATCTGATGCAAAATTATCTATAGTCACAAATCTCCCGGCCTGAGAGACGGTGTCACCGTCTAAGAGGAGCGTCTCCCCCTTCAGGGGAGGAAGGAAAACATTTTAGTAGTAGTAGTAATAAATTTCACCATACCTCCCTGTGGATGTTCACAGACACAATGATAGCAAAATGAACAAGATATCATCCAGCTTCTAGGAGGCCACATTAACTTAAGACCGCCAGTGAACGAAGCATATTTAGCAAACCAAAGACACATTGCTGAAGTTGTGTATCGATATCAACAATATAAGGACGAACAACGCATGACTACTTACCTGAGGGCCATCGCTTACAGACTGAAGATAAATCCTGCAGAAATAATTGATGAAATACACTGACTGACAGAGCAAATGCAACACCAAGAAGGAGTGGTCAGAACTTTATGCCAATTGCAGGGTAGACTGACGTCACTGAGGTATGCTCATGGTGTGAAATGCGCCGCTGTGCTGCGCACGTAGCGAACGATAAATGGGACACGGCGTTGGCGAATGGCCCACTTCGTACCGTGATTTCTCAGCCGACAGTCATTGTAGAACGTGTTGTCGTGTGCCACAGGACACGTGTATAGCTAAGAATGCCAGGCCGCCGTCAACGGAGGCATTTCCAGCAGACAGACGACTTTACGAGGGGTATGGTGATCGGGCTGAGAAGGGCAGGTTGGTCGCTTCGTCAAATCGCAGCCGATACCCATAGGGATGTGTCCACGGTGCAGCGCCTGTGGCGAAGATGGTTGGCGCAGGCACATGTGGCACGTGCGAGGGGTCCAGGCGCAGCCCGAGTGACGTCAGCACGCGAGGATCGGCGCATCCGCCGCCAAGCGGCGGCAGCCCCGCACGCCACGTCAACCGCCATTCTTCAGCATGTGCAAGACACCCTGGCTGTTCCAATATCGACCAGAACAATTTCCCGTCGATTGGTTGAACGAGGCCTGCACTCCCGGCGTCCGCTCAGAAGACTACCATTGACTCCACAGTATAGACGTGCACGCCTGGCATGGTGCCGGGCTAGAGCGACTTGGATGAGGGAATGGCGGAACGTCGTGTTCTCCGATGAGTCACGCTTCTGTTCTGTCAGTGATAGTCACCGCAGACGAGTGTGAGACGAGGCGTCGGCGTGGAGAAAGGTCAAATCCGGCAGTAACTGTGGAGCGCCCTACCGCTAGACAAGGCGGCATCATGGTTTGGGGCGCTGTTGCGTATGATTCCACGTCACCTCTAGTGCGTATTCAAGGCACGTTAAATGCCCACCGCTACGTGCAGCATGTGCTGCGGCCGGTGGCACTCCCGTACCTTCAGGGGCTGCCCAATGCTCTGTTTCAGCAGGATAATGCCCGCCCACACACTGCTCGCATCTCCCAACAGGCTCTACGAGGTGTACAGATGCTTCCGTGGCCAGCGTACTCTCCGGATCTCTCACCAATCGAACACGTGTGGGATCTCATTGGACGCCGTTTGCAAACTCTGCCCCAGCCTCATACGGACGACCAACTGTGGCAAATGGTTGACAGAGAATGGAGAACCATCCCTCAGGACACCATCCGCACTCTTATTGACTCTGTACCTCGACGTGTTTCTGCGTGCATCGCCGCTCGCGGTGGTCCTACATCCTACTGAGTCGATGCCGTGCGCATTGTGTAACTTGCATATCGGTTTGAAATAAACATCAATTATTCGTCCGTGCCGTCTCTGTTTTTTCCCCAACTTTCATCCCATTCGAACCACTCCTTCTTGGTGTTGCATTTGCTCTGTCAGTCAGTGTATATAACCTACTAAATATACATGCCATAATTATTTCTGGGGCACGAATAAAATGATTTATTTATTTATTATATATTATACATAACGTGTATTAAACGATCTTCCGGTAATTGGATACTACCTGGAGTGGACGAAAGAGGATTGTGGACTAAATATTTTGTGGACATTACCTAGAGTGAACATATAAGCGATGGGCGAAAGAGGATTGTGGACTACATATTTAGTGGACATTGGACTTCAGATGGACCTCACCGTAAATTGATCAGTGTACATGTTTTTTCAAAGTGGGTTATTTATAATTAGCTCATCTATGTAATGCTAAGTCGCAGTTTATTATATTTTTCTATAGTTCATCACACTTTATCACCATCTACTTGGAGATAACATATTTTATCAGCTCTGCGTGGGGACGGTAGAACGCATCCACGATATACCCTGCCTGCCACGGGAGGCAACTGGAAGGTAGCCCAATGGGCTCTCTCTCTCATCTTGTTGCGTACGTTGGTGAGCATTAACGCTCTAGCTGTGTCTGACATTGGTTTATTTAATTGTGCCAATCTCCTCAATTTAATCATGCGTATACGACTTACCCATGTTGTCTCCCAACTCCGACGATATTAGGTTTGCGAGACCTAGGGAGTCTTTCACTTTGTGGCCATTTCCTTTCTTTTGCCGATACCGTCATTCCGACGTGACCTCTTTCTTCTTCCCTTATAATTAGGAGAGGATAGTTGCTCAGAAAACGTTCCTCGTAAGACAACTATTACCACCACCACCACCACCACCACCACCACCACCACCACCACCACCACCACCACCACCATCATAACACATACTGTATTCAAACTCCTAATACATTCAGTACGATCTGAGTTACAGTAGTTCATACTTCTATAACACTAGCGACCATGTGCAACGCCCCTAACAATATAAATAAATGACGTGCGTCATATGGACGAGTGCACACAAGATAAATATTAAAAGAGCAATAATTCATAACAAATCGGATAACACAGCAAAACAAAAAAGAGTGCTGAAACCGACCCATAATGGAAGGAAAGAGGAGGGGATCAAGGAACTACGAGGCAAGGCAGCATCAAAATGACACAAATATTTTCAAAAAATAAAATATAATTAGTAAATAATAATTTACATTACACTAAATTATGAAAAGAAAGAAAAATTCTGAAAAATAATAATAAAGTAATAGGAACCAAACCAAACCCCATGGCACTACAGCCCTTGAAGGGCCTTGGCCTGCCAAGCAACAGCTGCCCAGCCCGAAGGCCTGCAGATTACGAGGTATCGTGTGGTCAACACGACGAATCCTCTCGCCCGTTATACTTGGCTTCCGAGACCGGAAAGTAATAGGAAGTATAATAAATTGTCATTAAATAAATAATCTACATGTAAATAAGGTTAATTCTGAAGTAAATAAATTCATTACATTCCCCAAGCTACTATGGTGCACCAGCTCCTTACGTTACACATTTTTGAAAATATCTACATGAAATAAAATTTAAGATTAACACCAGAAAAACGGGTTGTATGGAAAATCAAGTGCCTCTGACAGCACCCAGCGGAGGTTAAGTCCCCACAATATCCACATAAATAAGGTCACCCGACACATCACGTTATAACACAAGGGAACACAAATCTCAACATAATGTCATCACACAAGATCCCACAGAATAAGAAGAATAGCCCAAATAAAAATAATTTTAAAATAGCAGAAGCAAAAGAAGGCTAGGACGATAAATAAGAGGCCCAAAACATATTAAAATAGAAAGAGCCAGTTAACTTCACAACACCGAGACCGAAAACAAATATGGCATGAGAAGAAAAACAATTCATTGTCATCCACACGGAGAGCGTACAAGATGCTGTTATCTCGACCGATACAAAACGCAATAATAATGAGTTACATAACTGCCAAGCACAAGAGATAAACAAAAAAACGATATGAGATAAGGCCCGACCCCAAACATCTCCTGCTAGGGCTGCCCAAGACCCTTGACTTAAACCAGCAGACGTTACAAGACATTTTTGAAAAATGATGTTAATTTTACGCAGAATTACACACCTAATTAAGTAAATATCACCTTAAATACCCACAATAGAAATAATACAAGGAATTCCAACCCAATCCAAGAAACAGGTATCCAAGAGAAATTAAAAATTTATAAGATCAATAATAATAATAATAATAATAATAATAATAATAATAATAATAATAATAATAATGAAATATTTTTTAAATTTGAAAAATCAGTGCAGCATAACATTAGCTCGAAATACGGACAAGGGAGGCCGAAACACACGAGAGGATGCCCAGAAACCAAACAGAGAATCCCAACTCCAAATACGGGAGCAAACACGGATACAGCAACATTAGCGGTACATACCAAATTTTAAAATAGTAACCGCACACGCATCCAGGAAATAACACAGAAAACTTACACATATACGCAGGTAAACAAACAATACCAAGGAAAACAATTTTAAATCAATGCAAATGCGAATTTCAAAAGTTACGCAGACAATAATGACCTTCACAGCTACACAGGACGCTCACATGAAACTAGAACACCATCACATCAAACTTAGATAAAATTCAAATCATAGTTAAAACGCGACCTATAATATGACACACCCCAAGAAAACAACATTAACACAAATAAATTAGAACAGCGTACTAAAAGAAAGGTCATATGACTGAGTAACCGACGTGTTTCGAACTAACTCAAATCCACTCACTAGTAATTATATAATTAAACTTACATACTACACCACACGACTATTCTAATATAATAGAAGAATATTAAGACAAGTACAGTCCCCTTCTGGGGTAGGTATACGTCCTTAGCCAATACCCGAAGGTAGGTTGATGGTTTTTTTGTGTCGGTAACCACTCCATTATTAGCAGTCAACGTCCGCTTTCGTTGAAGCCAACCAGTCGACTGACACACTCAGATCAAGGCCACAAGGAGCGACACTGTCGAGCCTCGCAACACGCCCTGGTGGGCTCCGTCAAAACACACCTTGCGGTAGCAAAGCAAGCACATAGATAGCGCAAGAGTACATGTTGTTGTCCACAGTCGAACAAACACACTAGATATAACTTGCAGGAACGTTACGCGCTGTCATGACCCAATAGCCACACA
The DNA here is from genome assembly GCF_040414725.1 of Anabrus simplex. Lineage (NCBI taxonomy): Eukaryota > Metazoa > Arthropoda > Insecta > Orthoptera > Tettigoniidae > Anabrus > Anabrus simplex. The sequence continues at coordinate 1,512,117,117 of NC_090265.1, read as the reverse complement.
TACAATGAGTAGTATTATCATCCACTTAGTCACATAGTGTTGAATTCCAATTTCAAATAGATAATGGCAATATTACCGCTCATCACATCGGTGCATTGTCAATAAAGCAGAGTCCAACAGTAAAATGCCTATTTCACAAAATGTTACTTGAGCGGATAGTGCACAAAAGTTAACAAGTGTCGCGTGGACAGTTGATAGTCCAAATTATATTACATAATTAACGTTTCTTTTGCGTAATAACGCCTCACATGAGAGCAGTGGCGAAGCATGAACTAAGTAACGGGGTATACGGTGATTTCTTTTGTTTAAACTGTTTTAATCAATTTATTATATGGAATTTTGTTTTCGACGCATACAGATCTGTATTCAATATTATATTAATGACTCTGAAAATAAGACAAATCCTATAACAACCTATAACCCTACGTGCAATTGCTTTATTTTTAAATATAGACGAAGTAGGCTGCGGGAGTTGTCAAATAACAACATACTTTTAGAATAAAAAATAGCAATGTAATTCATTGTTATGTAGATTTCATAAGAGAAATAAGAAATAAGTATTTGTTTGTACAAGTCACCTTAAACAATATTCTAGTAGATGAGTTTAATCCGCCTGTCCTTTATTTTAGAAAATATATCTATTACACACTGTATAATTACACTCTTGCTAAAATTCCACAGAAATTCCTTCTCTATAGCTAGAGTTCCCAAGTTAGATAGTCTCTGGTTGGTCATACAATTCCTTAAATACGTTTTAATTTCGTTTGAAGGCACTCATAGCGCGTTCACTAGAAACTGACTTCAACGGAATATACAGCATGCTAAATGTTATTGATTTATTTTTAGATGTGTCTTATAATAAAAATTCAAATTAATTACATTAAAAGCATGTCTGATATGGTAGCCAATAAGAGCACCTTTATAAGAGAGATCCAAATACTAGCCAATGAGAGCAAGTGCGTTTCCGCAGAACTACCGCCCCATCTCTTTACTCTCAATCATTTCCAAACTCTTCGAGTCTCTTCTTCACTCCAGACTTTACCAATTCATCAATGACAAAAACTTAATGAACGATGAGCAGTTCGGGTTCAGGGAGGGCCACTCCACGAACCATCAGCTTCTAAGATTAGTTGAAGAAATCACCAAAAACTTCAACCACAGACGTCACACAGGAGTCTGTTTCCTAGAGATCGCACGCGCCTTCGATAGAGTGTGGCACCAAGGGCTGATCTACAAGCTTCATCTCCTTGGATTCCCGCACTACATCATTAGGCTCCTTACCAGCTATCTGGCCGATAGATCCTTCCAGGTTGAGGTTAACGGAGTACTTTCAGATCCTCGTCCCCTTGCGGCTGGTGTTCCACAAGGTGGAGTACTCTCTCCAACTCTCTTCAACCTCTACATGTCAGATATGCCTATTCCGGCGCGTGCGAAGGTCTATCTCTACGCGGACGATACGGCCATTTCCACTGTCTCGTGGCAGCCCTCTAGGGTTAAGCTTAACATCCAGGACGCTCTCTCCACTCTCGAACCCTGGTTCGAGAAATGGAGAATCAAAATTAATGTCAATAAGAGTTCAGCCACTCTATTCTCCAAGAGAATCAGAACCGACCCAGACCCCCTGGACTTCTTCGGTGAAGTCATCAGGTGGTCTGATACCACAAATTACCTAGGGGTTTCGCTAGACAGGGGACTTACCTATCGAAACCATATTAACATTACTGCGGCCACTGCAAACCGCCGCCTTTCCAAATTGTTCCCGCTCATGAAAGCCGAAAATGGGCTCACACGTGCAAACAGACTCCTGCTGTACAAAACAACCATACGTCCGACCCTTGAGTATGCCAGCCCTATCTGGGCATGTGCGGCTAAGTCGCATCTGGCGAGGTTGCAACGTGTTCAGAACAGAGCACTGCGCTTCATCTCGGATGCGCATTGGTTCACTCGCAATTCCGATATCCACAGAGACAATAACATAGCTCCCATCACCGAGCGCATTATGAAGCAAGCCAGGAAGCTCTATGCGAAACTCGGCTCCATCCAAAAAACCCTCATTAGGGAACTTGGGAACTATGACACTGAAGGTCTCCGTTACAAGAGGCCTAAAGTCTTAGTCTCTGTACCCCCCAACCTGCCGTAAGGCAACCCCCCCTCCTACCGCCATTTGGCACCAGGTCATATTCTGACCAGTCAATAGCAAATCAACTCGGCCACCACATACCAAATCAGTCCAGCATAGCACAATTATAATTCAAGAAAAAGCACTCAAAGCCTAAACAGGCTGATGGGCTACAATCCTCATGGAGCAGGCCCCGCCTGCTCCAGCGAGACGGCTGCTACTACTACGCTGGTAAGTTTGTCTACTGGGCGGAGATATATCGCTATAGAAAAGTCATAGTTCCACAGTCAGTACCTACAGATAGCGTTAGTGTTGCTCTATCTGAAAGCTTTGAAAATCAAAGGGAAAATACACAGCTTGGACAGCGTCTACTTTCGCCTACAGTACGTGCTTCGTGTAACTGACGCGAACCTTAGCATTGCCGAAGTGAGACGAAATAAGAAAAGCGGGGAATACAATAATGTCACGAATGTGGAAATAATTAATGTTCTATAAAGTCAATTAACTAGAAAATATTTCTTTCAACAAATTTTAAGGGTACACGCTGTCTACCCCGTCTCCCCTGACGCTTCGCCCCTACATGAGAGCAATTTTGAATTTATGGTGAATTAATAGTGAAAGTCCTTAAAATATTTCATTGCTAGCGACATTAGTTTCCTCCTCAGTGCGACGTTTTTCCACGGCCTTTCCAGCCATCTGCCTGTTAAAACTAGCTCCGTTCTTCCCATTCTATATTTGTACAATTTCTGTACGATAACTCCTAAAAAAAAGATCTAAATTATAGAGTAAAATTCATTTATATCTTAATAACATTAATGAGGTGAATAAGCAATTTATTTTCATAATGATTATCTAATTCATATCTTGGTATGGTGTCTAATTTTGTGTTCTTTTTAAATTGCGAACTACGTATATGAACTCTTATTGATGGTTAAATTTCATGCAAGGTTATATGATATCATAAACTCTTTCGTAAAGCACACATATTCTTTCACACATACTTAAGGTCTATCACCAACGATTCAGTCAACATAAACCAATAAGGCGCCCATATTTATTTTTTCACAAAATAGTCATTTTCGAAAGCTGTTTTTCGCACAATGATTCATAAACATAAAAATTTCTGTATGTGAAAACCGCATCCAAATTCGTTCTGCGGTTCACGAAACACAAACACAGATACCTGCAGGATACTTTGTTCCAAATTTGTAAACATTTTGAACCAGGACGCATATTAAAATGTCCAGCACATTTTTTACATTGAAAAATAATTACAAATTAAATCTCAGTTTATAAAATGTTTGAAAAAACATTTAAAGGAGCGCCATTGTACGTAGTATGTTTACTCATGGTATCGACTTTCATTTCAGATGTTTGTATTCACAGCTGTGTAATATTCTACGTATGTGATTCAAAGTATAAATTTGTTTATACTTAGTGGCTATTTAACGCCATCAATCTCTTGCAAGTAACAATCTTCAGTTTCCCCGTAGACATATACACGCGTGAGCAGAAGTAAAAGAATTATTTTGAGAAAGACCAGGCTCGCAGTATTAGGACATTGCATCATGCCGTACGCACATACGTTCCACATATCGTGTAAACAATAAATATTTAATTGTGACTAATTATGACTGGGAGAATAGTTGTACTCGCAATGAAACTGACAGTTAACTCGTTGATGTGTTGGAGACTTTGCAATTTCTGCGCAAGTTAGTATATCGTGGTCAGAGTGAATGTTTTCGATGAAGTCCAGCACAGTTGACAACCCCAAGCCCAACGTCACTCCCAAAACCATCAGTGATCTGAAAATAAATCAAATAGAACTGATATTTGACCACTAATTAGGGCAATATACTAATGCCTTAATCTAGATGTTATTGCAGAGGCGTTGAATAAATTGATGCGGCGTTCGGAAAAATATCTTACATTTCATGATGTAATTATACAGCCAATTTGTAGAGAATACACCAGTTCGGACATAAACGATGGTCATCGAATGGTTGGCTCTATTGTCTGCCACCGCCGGAGGCCAGCGTTTGATTCCCAGACCTGTCAGAGATTTAGGAGCTTCGTTCTGAGTGGCTCAGACGACTGAGGTACTGGCCATCTGAATCCAACTTGGCTGGTTCGATTCCGGCTCAATCCGGAGGTATTTGAATACGTCAGCCTTGTGTCAGTAAATTTAATGACACGTAAAAGAAGGCTTGGGGGACAACATCCTGGCACCTCAGCGTCTCCGAAAACCGTGAAAGTAGTTAGTGGGACGTAAAGCCAATGAGCTTCTGTGCTTTTGAGGGAGTCATAAATTTGTACAAGTTTCGGCACTTGTAAATGTGAATCATTTCCTGGAGCATTTTACGTCTATTGAGACATATTATTATTATTATTATTATTATTATTATTATTATTATTATTATTATTATCATTATATAATTCGCTGGGGCCATCAAGGACCGCGTTAAGTCTTGTTGCATTTGACACTGAACTTGGCCTCCTTTAGAGCCCAAATTTCCCGCATTCTTTGTGAGTGGGCCTGCTTACGCTCCTCTGTCCAAGGGGCACCGTGTCTTCTCTTCGGTTGCTCGTCTCGGTTTAGCCCGTTTGTCAATATTTTCTTGCGGAAGAGATCTCTGTTAAGGGCGTCTTCAACTGAGATATGTAGCATTTGCAGGTCTTCTTTGGTATTTCTAAACCAGGGAATTGTGGTTTTGGGGTTTGAATCAAAAAAGTGAAAGATTCCTTTAGTTAACTTTCTTCCGTCCATTCTTTTCAGATGACCGTAAAATCGTGCCCGTCTTTTTTCTGATTGTGTCGGTAATTTTCTCTATTTTGCTGTAGACTTCCTTGTTGGATCTCTTATGGTGGATTCCATTTCTGTACTTTGATCCCAAGATTACTCTCACAATTTTGCGTTCTCTTTTCTCCAGTTCTTCGAGGAGTCCTTTGTTGGCCTTTAGAGGCAGGGTTTCAGCTGCATATAGAACTACTGGCTTCAGAACTGTTTCATAGTGACGTATCTTGGTGTTTTGGGAAAGGCATTTTTTGTTGTAGATTGTGCGGGATGTTTGGTAGGCTATTTCCAGTTTGCGTACTCGCTCCTGAAGTGCTTCTTTGTCCAGTCCATTTTTCATGATGATCTCACCCAGGTATTTGAATTTGTCTACTCAGGTGATGTCCCCGTATTTTGTATGGAGTTTTGGTGGAGCCTCTTTGATGTTAGTCATTCCTTCTGTTTTCTCAAACGATATCTGCAAACCAGTTTGTTCGGCAATTTCCTTTAAAATTTCAACTTGAGCTCTAGCGGTTTCTATGTCGTTTGAGAGAACAGCAATATCATCGGCAAATGCTAAGCAGTCTGTTGCGATCCCCTTGGATTGGGTTCCTATTCTCAATGGACTGTAGTTGGTTTCCTGTAATCTCACCCGCCAGGTTCTGATGATCTTTTCAAGAACACAGTTGAAGAGTATCGGGGATAGCCCATCACCTTGTTGGACTCCTGTTTTGATGTCAAAGGAATGCGAGAGACATCCATGGAACTTCACCTTGGATTTTGTATCGGTCAGGGTGGCTCTAATTAATGCCAGCAGTTTCAAATCAATTCCAAATTCATTTAAGATGTTTAGCAGGACTTCCCGGTCAATGGAGTCGTACGCTTTCCTAAAGTCCACAAAGACAGGCACATACTGCTTGGACCTTACTGTACAATATCTGATGATCGTTTTGAGATTTTGGATCTATTCAGCTGTTGAGCGACCTTTTCTGAACCCTCCTTAGTTTTCACCTATTTGATGTTCGACTTGTGCTTCCAAACGCTCCAGGATGGCAAGTGATAGAATTTTGTAAGTCACGGGTAACAAAGATATTCCTCTGTAGTTGTTGATGTTCTTCATGCTGCCTTTTTTGTGTAGTGGATGGATCAAGGCTATTTTCCAATCTTCGGGTAGGGTCTCCTTGTTCCAAATTTCTTCTATTTGCTTTTGCAAGATATCAAATGATTCCTCTGGGGCATATTTCCATAGTTCTGCTACTACTGAGTCTTCCCCCGGCGCTCTGTTATTTTTGAGACGGGCAATGTGGCGCTTGATCTCATCTCTGTCGGGTGGTCTCGAATCTAAGTACCTGAGTAAGGGTTCCTTGGTCTCGATGGGGCTTTGCGGTTTAGAGCAATAAAGTAAATTCTTGAAGTAATCTGCCAGAATGCTGCAATTTTCTTCATCTGACGTTGCCAGTGTGCCGTCCTTTCGCTCAAAGCATAGAGATGGTGGTTTATAGCCAGTGAGTTTGCGTTTGAAGGCTCTGTAGTACTCTCTGCTTTCATTCTTCCTAAAGTTTTGTTCTATCTTTTCAATGAGAGATTTTTCGTATTTACGTTTCTCAGTTCTGAACACCCTAGCTGCTTGGGCACGTAGGGTTTTGTAGGTTTCCCAATCATTTTCTGATTTCGTAGAGTAGTACTGTTTCCAGGCATTGAGTCTTTCTTGGAGGACTGATTCGCAGGTACTATTCCACCAGGCATGATTTTTGCTTCTCTTGATTTCTGCAACGTCTTTGGCGGCTTCAACAAGGAGACTTTTGGCGTTGTTAAAGTCACAGTCATTTGGTCTAGCCTTCTCCTGAAACTCCTCGACCCTTTGCCGAAGTTTATCATTGTCGAAGCGTGTGATCTGTTTGGTTGTCTTCCTTGTGTTTGCGGGAATTGGTTTGAATTTGATAAGAGACATATAATGATCTGAGGCCACATTGATGCCTTTCTTTACCTTGACATTCATAATCTCAGGGCTGTTTCTCCTGGAGATTGCAACATGATCAATTTGGAACTCTCCGAGAGCTTGGACGGGAGAACGCCAAGTCATTTGCTTTCTGGGCAGATGGCGAAAGTGGGTCGACATGACCTGCAGGTTGTGATTTTCGCAAATGGACACCAGTCTTTTGCCGTTGGGATTGGTTCTTTTGTGGGCAGGGTAATTTCCTATAACTTTCTTGTACTTCTGTCCACGACCTAGTTGGGCATTGAAGTCATCCAAAATAAGCTTGACATGGTGTTTGGGGATTTCGTTTAATTTTTCATCCAGTAGGTCCCAGAAATTATCAACTTCATCTGGATCACACTTGTTCTTATCGTTTGTAGGAGCATGTGCGTTAAGTAGGGCGTAGGTTTTGTTCGCGCATTTAATTGTGAGTATAGACAATCTGTCATTCACAGGTTCGAAATTTGCAACCGATTTAAGGATCTTGGTTCTAACAGCAAACGCGGTTCCAAGCATCACAGCTCCGCTGACGATTGCTCTTTGCGCTTTGCTCTTGAAAAATCGGTAGCCTTCGGATTCAAAAATCTCTTCATCTGGGTACCTTGTTTCCTGTAGGGCCATTATGGATATCTGATTTTCGTGAAGAGCTTTGGTGAGGGTTTTCAGCTTGCCAGTTTGTGTAAGTGAATTTATGTTGAAAGTTGCTAGAAAGGTTTTAGATTTTGGCCTGAGTTTTTGACTCTTCGGGGTACACCGAGACGCTCCGACTCGTCTCTTGCATGATGTCGAGTCTCCCCCAGAATCCGAACGAGACTCGTGCGCCGTGGTGTTCACGACGAAGGATTTATCCGAAGATTTACCCCCTGGGGTATGTTTCTTGAAATGTTGTGCCATCATGCTTTTTGACTTGACTTTGCTTTGGACGGGTACCCATCCTTTTACAACTAGGGTTGTTAGCCCTAGAGGTTGCCTCAAGATGTTTTCTGGCTTCTGGTCATCTACCAGTCTTCGCCGTAACCCTGGCAAGGGACCAGTTTTTTTTCACGGTGGTATTTTATATCCCTACTACCCTCTGACTCTGCTGGCAGCAGAGCCAGCGAGCTTCCCCAATTCCAATGGGACGCGCCCGATGGAGGTAACCGGTAAATCCCCACACGGGTATTATTATTATTATTATTATTATTATTATTATTATTATTATTATTATTATTATTATTAGTGTAAGATTGGAATGGAGACTGGTATCCTGTTGGAAAGATACACGCAGCTTATTTCTCTTGGGGGCTCTTCTACCTGGAAACAACTGCACCATCTCCAGGAATACGAGGATAAGAATTTTATCGTGGCATCTTGCCTGGAAATGAAGTGGGAAAGAAATGGAAAAAACATATTGGATGATTCAAATAGGAATTTTAACTCATTTCTCTACTCAGTTATGTTTTCTGAGGCTTCAACAACGTTCTAGCTCATTAACGGAGGCTTAAGTTCCAAAAGTAACTTATACCATCTTCCGTACCACAGTGGACGATAGTCTTAAATCCCCGGTATAGTCAGGAAACAAACCCAGGGTCATTAAGTAGGAAGCTTCTAATGTTTAGTTTTTGACAGAGTCATAAATTTGTACCAGTTACGGCACTTGCAAATGTGAATCCTTTCCTGATACGGGCATTATACATCCATTGAGGCATATTACATATTGCGTAGCGCTATTCATTTCCCTTGTACATGAGGTGAGAAGCATTTCGAGTACTGGTCCAGGGCCGTAAATCACTTCCAGCTTCACTATCTCCACGCAGACAAAAGAAAATAAATACGGTATAAATCCAGAGTAACACATAAATTCTTTTTTATTCAAAATTAAAATATTCTGCTTCCACATAGCAACAAGTAAATATAAAGTATACAGATAGCTTGTCAATGTTTCGTTAGTGCATGGTTTAATAAATAACGAGCCACTGTTATCGAATCCAGCTTGGTGAAACTAGAGGCAGGTTCCCAAATTAACGTACTGCCAGTTTACTCCGCCTGAAATAATAGAGGAATTACATGTTTAAAGAATACATATTGTATTCTGGCTAGATGTAATGTCATAGGTACGTTGCATTGATTTCTCAAAGAATTAACTACTAAGAACCCCACTCGTGGTGTTATCCTGCAGCATACATTTCCTGTCAATTCCTAGGTCGGCATCACCGATTTAACTCCACTGTTGTCCAGAACTTTGTGCATGAAGTGACTTTTGAGCTGTTATCTGTAGGAAAAACGCAGAATTTTCAAGATATATTCACATCTGTGATTTTTAAAAGTTGTTCGTCGTATTAATCTCGGGTATAATTTTGTTTGTTACTGTCTAAATATTACGTTTACAAACGTTTTGTTTTCACAATTGATGTCCTGTTGTTGTGGAAAGTATTTTGAAATGTATGCAAAATGATATTAAAATATGTAATTGGAATTAACTTAACCTACTGCTAGATTCCTTAAGACACGTTGGAAGCAATTTAAATTGGAGCGAAAGCATTGTTACTTAATTTGCCTCGCAGTCTCAATAGCTGCTTTTAAGAGCAGCGGCATAGTGTTGCCATCATATTGCAAACGAAGTGAAGACAATTTTTCAGGACTAGATAATACATTGTTGTTGATAATGTACTTCTGCAATTTCGTCTCTAAGAGATGCATATATTAGTAATCATTGAGTAAAACTAAGAAAGAATGGTCACTCGCCCTGAGTTCACGATTTCATATTTAGCTGTCAGGCAAAGTGTAACAGGAAAGAAAAAACAGAAAAACGGCACAAAACCACCAAATACTATGTAATGACGTATTTTTCAGAGTATCGAATGTGAACTTAAAACTACATTGGGCACCTCTTTCTCTATATCACCCAATATTCCCTGTTCTCTTCACGTCCCTCCTTATGGTCTGGAAAAGAAGTGAGCTTCAAGAAAATTTATACCAAAAGATTTTGAATGAGCCTAAGGTGAAAACATATATTATTTGTCATGTATTGTCTTAAATTGTTTTTTAATTCTATTTGTTCACGACAGTAATTTTACAAGGAGAAAGCATGTTTTCGACTTTTCCCAAATATTTCTGAGATAGCTGGATCCACTTTTGCACGTTTTGGGTTTCGTCTGTGGATTTAAAGGTAGATATATTTCTTGATGACTAGAATTTGTAATAAAGTGTGTTTAGTCTAATCGCAGACTAATCAAGAAATACATCCTTAAAAGAATTTTTATATTTATAAGTGATCGCTAATGCCTAAGACGGAACGTGAGGTACCACAACGTTTACATGTAATATTTTCTGGAAGTGATGGACTACAAATAACCCTGTGTTACAGGTGTGATTGTTAACAATTCTGCTTCCTGACTGCCCAACAGTGACACATTCAGTTCAAACCAATGCCATCGTTTTCATAAAAGTAGCGCTGTGTGTGTGGTTGATGGTACTGTGCATATTTCTGGAGAGCAATGACGTAATAATAGTGACAAGAAGGTGTGTCTGATAATTACGATAATCAATGATTGGGTGTAAATGATAGACATATAGTAAAAGGTGTTCATAGTGTCGGCTAATGTCATTTCTCGTACATAGAAAAATTTTCTAATTATCTTAATATTATTGTAATATAATGAAGTGCTACTCCACTAAGACAATTTTGCTCTCTCAGCCTTTATACAAAAAGCCAAGAAACTACCTAAGTCAGGTTACACAACCCTGAAAAATACTTCCCCTTAAGGTATAAATAAAGATCATCAACATATATAACTGTAGTTAAGTACAGCCAAACATTTAGCAACCAATCCCTAGTATATTCTACGAGAATCTTGTAGTAGGTTGTTCACGATATTATCTGCCATCTATGTTTCATATATATTACACCATACAGTTGACACTACCAACCTTCAGAGCTGCATAAACGTGCGTTTGGCCACCCATATTTGCTTTTGTTTTTGCGAACCTCACAAACGATTTATTTGTCACGCTCTGTAGAGGTTTTCTTTGTTTTACAAAAGCCCATTATTGTGGTGTAGGATTCACCCACGGTGCTAACTCTGTGATGGAAGGTATGTTAGTGACACGTGAAACAGATCTCTTTGTATTGTTTTCCTTTCCACAGTCAGTCTAAAAAGTAGAATCTACATTAACTTTAAATTAAATATTTTACATGGCGTGTTGTGTCGACCTGAAGAGAAAGTCATTCTGGATATAAGAGCTCAAGTACTCTTTAGTTTCTCCCACGTTCATTTAAACCTTTCGTGATAACCAACCAGCTTAGTTTCAAATAATTACTGACAAATTGCAGCATGACTGCGAGATAGCCGAGGGCGTAACAATTGAATTCTCCCCAAGGTGGTCCAAGTTTGAATCCCAGAAAAATGAAGGGAGATTTATGAAATGAAAAATTATATCCGCGTTACTCATATTCCAAGTAAAACTAGGGTTTGTATGGCCATGATTATATATCGATAGTCACGTAAAACGACAAACATTTTAAATATATTTTTCGTCATAATTGTTCGAAAAATCATAAGCTCAGCGATATATATTGACATAGTGATCGGGAATATACAGTATATTCAATGTCATTCAGTTAATAAAAATACTGTCCATTGGATAAACTGACAAATTTGTTTATCAGAGTACTAAATATAAACTCACCTGCGACAAAGAAGCAGAACTTACAACTTGATTATCTTTACTCTTCTCGTATTAATAACTGTTCGTATGAAGAAGCAGCTCAATTAAAAACAGCAACAGGCATTTTTTTGTCCAAATTTTACAGTTACTGACGTAGAATAGGTCTGTCACTTAGTTTGTGCACTGTGCCCCACGTAGAATTTCGAGCGTCACATGCCTTCAAAACATTGCGACGATAAATGATGTCTAACTGATAAACATATAGTTTGAAAACAGTTTCAAAAATCGACGGTGAGTGGTGAAGGAATCCACCATTTTGTGCTGAAATTGACTTTGTTGCAAGGGGTATCATGGAACTATCATATTAGCTACCAGTGGCCACCATTACACGCATAAATTCGTGACCAGGTAAGGTGAAAATTTGAAAATTGTGCTTAATTTGAAATTCCGGAAATGCATTCAGAAAGGTAGGGGATATCTGAAGAATCCAGTAAGCCCAAGAAGTAATTTTATCAACGATCTCTCTTGGTGCTGAGTTATCACTTTCTTGTATACAACCGGAGCTTTGTTATGGAAGTCATACGGCAAAATATAAACAACGGGGGAAAGTACAATTCCTTGTAATGTATATCCATTTGGTATTTACCTGCGCAATGTTCACCAAGACGTTTATATATGGTTTTCTTTAGCATTAATGAAACGAATAAAAGTGCTCCTCTCAACACGACCTGGTACAGTGGTGTTCTGGGGAGGTGATCCCAAAGCGATACCGGTGGCAGCTATATCTATCGATATGCTAAACTAAATGGAAGTCCATTGTATAAGAACCACAAGCAGGGTTATCGTGAAATCCTTAATGGAAATTGCTGTGAAAAAGGAGACCATCTGTGATCTGAAAATGGCAGATGAAGCAAATTTACTCTCTTGGCGATAATTCAAGGTATAAAGTGTTGCATTATGTTGAACAGGGATTTTCAAAGTCTTAGGTGCGCACAGCAAATTAAAACTAAAAACTAAAAATACGCTTAGAGACCCCAAACTCGTATACTATAGCCTAATAACCAGTAAAAGCTGCAAATCTCTATTAGGCTACAGTAAACGAGGTGAAATGAAACTGTACGGATGATCCGATGACGATTTGCTACAAATAGATTATCAATGTTTAGGCGTTAGAACATGAAATGAATAGCAAAGTTAATTAAGTACAAAACAAGACGTTATTGTGCGTACTAGACATATTTGATCTAGGTAAATTAAACTGGCAATATTATGGAGAAATCATAATACCACATACTAATATAAATTCTAAACAATAATTAGCAGGTGCCGAATAAAGGTACGAATAGACAGTATATTAAATATAACGTCAAAGAAAAGTTTACTTTAATGGAATACTAACTCGGATAGAAAAATCAAGCCGTAATTTAATAAGAATGATTTGCAGCCAATGGCTATAAAGTTACATATATGACATATTCCATTTACGATCTGAAATAAATTGTATTCATAAAAGTAAATTGTCATTTCTAGTATACTTGTCACTACTATATTCATTCACCGACTTTGCTCTCTTTTTGCAAGTCGCAAAGCGCAAAGAGTGAACATGCAGTCTTGCTTTGGGCCGTGGTATGCAATTCTCTTGCTGGTGAATGCCGTACACTGCGAGTCTTGTTATTGCGCCCAAAAGCTAGATTTTTGGACCAGTTCAGTTTCTGTTGGTCATTGCATTAGTTGAGTAGAAGTCCGATCATAGTTTTGCGCTTTTATATTCTTTGGTTTTTCAGAGTTTTGTTACTGCACCTGTAGATGGTAGCAAGCGTTTTAAGCGTAGACCTATTAACGACTCATGTGCAATATCATATGCTAAGAAGGAGGAAGCGTCTTTTGATATCCCCAGTTGTGATTTGAGGAATCGTGTGTTCTACGTTTTCTATAGTTTTCATATCATTGTAATTGACGTTTGGTTATGCTCGTTTCGGAAGTACTTTGACGTCGCAACATTGCATTGCTGTTAATATAATATTTTCAATGTCAATAATGTCTATTAGAGCTGCTGGTGAGCGTTCCTTCGTATGTATTCTGCAGGAATTCATTGTTGTTTGTAAGGTTACTCTGAGGTACAGGGTGTTTCTAAACAAGATAACCGAAAACGGGTCTGTTTCTTTTTAACAATATAACAATAAGGACTGTGTTTTCATTTATATTTCTTTCATAGGAGAGTTGATTGACTGACGTTGTTAGTGACAGCCGACCTGCCACAGTATGGCGTCCTGGAAAGCGTATGGCGAGTGGAAGATTATTTTTTTGAAGTTGCGAGAGAAGACGGAATTGTAGACCTTCCATGAAATTCATGACGACCACTTTCCAGAACTATTTCCAGAGACCAGCACAACTAAAGGAAACTATACTGTGATGGGTGGAAAGGATCCACGAAAAATCATAATGAGGCACATTCAGAAGACCCCGCACCTCCAGTCTCTGTCTCGTTTATAGAAACGTTTTCAATCGGCCCAGGCTTTTACGTTACGTACCGTTTCCTATAATTTTATTTTTCCTATTGAACCTAGCACCAGGTCATCTAGCATATGTACATCACTGCTGAGAATGAGCGAATGTATAATACCCCATCCCCCTCCCATGGCACTACAGCCCTGAAGGGACTTGGCCTACCAAGCGACCGATGCTCAGCCCCAAGGCCTGCAGATTACGAGGTGTCGCGTGGTAAGCACGACGAATCCTCACGGTCGTTATTCTTGGCTTTCTAGACCGAGGCCGCTATCTTACCGACAGATACCTCTTCAGTTCTAATCATGTAGGCTGAGTGGACCCCGAACTACCCCTTCATCCAGGTAAAAGTCCCAGACCTGGCTAGGAATCGGAACCCAGGGCCTCGGGGTAAGAGGCAGGCACGCTACCCCTACACCACCCGCTGTAATTACAATGAACAGTAAGGCACGCTGGTATTCCCGATGTCTGAGTTACTGCCTGTGACGTTTTTAATCGCGTCATCTTTGTTGATATTGTTATGAATTAGAATAGAAAAGGTGTGTACATATTTATGAACTTTTATAGCAGGATCTGCCTGTTTACACTGGAATTTAAAATCCAAATACGACATGCATATGTACGTTTTGAATGGACAGTGGAGTCAGAAAATATCTGGAAGATTACCACCATTTATTGCGAAACTATACATCGCAAAATAGTTCAGAATATCAACAACTTAATGTATTGATATCGTTATGAATGTTTTTATTGTATCACAGAACCTGGAAATATTAACTTTCACAAAATAAAATGTTTATTTTCAATAATCTAACGCAAATAAACAATAATAATGAAAAGGTAACGATTTGTGTGTATTTACTTAAGGTTGTCTCTTTTTCACAACAAACACTAATTTTCAAATTCGAAATCGAAATTTTTATACCTACGAGGGTCATTCAACAAGTAACAGGTAATTTTCTAAAAATTAACATTTTTAAAAAACAGTTATTTGCCTGTACACAAAAACACAGACGCATAGATTTTTACCCTCTATACACTATATTAGCTAGAAAAAACCTGAAAACAATAAATACAGACGTCACTTTACTATGGCAACAGCGGCGGTTGCGCTCCTAGTATTACAGAGAGCGCGGACGCTGTAAGGACTTGCACCGACCAGAAAAAAAGTTAAAGTCCATGACCTTGAAAATGAAAAAATAATTTTGCTAAAACTACTGTTTGTACACCAAAAAACAAAAAGGGTGATGTTGGGGATGGGGGTGGGCACAACAAACACTTGCTTACAATAAGTAGATTGACGTCATTTAGGGGAAGAAGGACCTATTCCATCTGGGGAACCATAATTATATCTGAGAGAATCTGTGGAGGCTGTGAACGACTGAAACTGTCGTTTTCAAACTGTCCTATTCATGTTCAATACAGTTCATGCACGATTAAATAGATGGCCAATTCGTATGGTTAATATCCGCCTCTCTCATGAAGTTACTCACTGATACATCTCGACGAGAGTGACCATTGTCGTCGACGAAATTGGACTCAGCGCCATATTCATCCCTAAAGGGTTGTACAAATAGTCGAATAATTTCATCGGTATACCGCTAAGTAGTTGACGTCCATCGGATTGGTGTCAATGGTGTCCGACGGCCGTGCATCACTCTCGCCTAAAACATTACACCACCACCTCCAAGTAGATGTATCTTTTGAACATGCTGATACCTTCCACAGCGACCTTTTACGGCTCGACACATTTTGTCGTCAGTATCTGGCCTAGGTGGTAATCCGTGTTTCATCTGCAAACAAGAAATTACACCATTCATCCACCCCCATTATTTTACAAGTTGCTTTATGTAGCCCCGAGACAGATACGTCTCATGGCCACTATATAATAGGAAAAGGCTAGTGGGAAGAAAGCGGCCATGGCCTTAATATTAAAATGTGAAATGACGGAATTTCATCTCCAGGACTGCCGACAGTCGAGGTGAAACCCACTATCTCCCGAATGCAAGCTCAGAGCTGCGTGACACTAACCGCACGGCCAACTCGCCAATTGTACAAAAGATATTGGAGTGAAATGGTAAATAATCAGGAAAAATATAAAATACCGAGAAGAGCGCAAAATCGAATAAGAGATGTGCATAAGGTATTTAGGTGCTCAATATTTGATGAAGGAAATCTCGCAATTGCAAGTGGACTACATTAAGAGTGTATTTTTTCCCCCGAATGTACTCTTGATGAAGCTCGACAGTGTTACAGGAAGAACTTTATGAAGAAAGTAAAATACAATGTTTCGAAAAATGGGAGACTGGCTGGATCATTTATAATTTACATATTATATTTTCATTTCTTCATGAAAGCAAACCTCTGAGGAGTTGTCCAGAAAGTAAAAATGTTGTGTAGTATATTATTCTATGTTGTTTAGGTCGTTCCTCAGGCCACATTCAGGTGACATTATTCATATTAAAGAAATGCTTTCTATAGCTATGATTGATAGCTTCTAAGATTTCTTTTCGGATATATAAACAGCCTTCCTAATATAAAAAAATTTTATCCTTAAATTAACTTTAATATACTCTTCTTCTTCTTCTTCTTCTTCTTCTTCTTCTTCTTCTTCTTTATCTGTTTAGACACCAGGGTCAGTTTTTCCCTCTGACGCAGGGAGGGATCCCACCTCTACCGCCTCAAGGGCAGTGTCCTGGACCTTCAGACTCTGGGTTGGGGATACAACTGGGTAGGATGACCAGTACCTCGCCCAGGCGGCCTCACCTGCAATGCTGAACAGGGGCCTTGTTGAGGGATGGGAAGATTGCATGGGACAGGCAAGGGAGAGGGAAGGAAGCGGCTGTGGCCTTAAGTTAGCTGAGGTGGGAATCGAAACCATCTCTACTCATTTGACCTCCCAAGGCTGTGTGAACCCCGTTCCAGTCCTCGTACAACATTTGAAATTTCGTGGCAGAGCAGGAAATGGAACCCGAACCTCCGGGAGTGGCAGGTAATCGCACTAACCACTACACCAGGGAGGCGACTAATATACAACTAATTAATAAATGAATAAACTAATTAATAAAAATTATTTACAAACTGTACTGTTGTGCTTTCGGAGTGATGTAAACAATACTGCAGGCTACAATAAGTTATAGAGTTCAAATCTATAAGCTCTAAAGTTAAAATCTAAAATTGAGTGTTCCAGACACTAAAATGCACAGCGCTACGGGCTGGGCTGAGTGGCTCAGACGCTTGAGGCGCTGGCCTTCTGAACCGAACTTGACAAGTTTGATCCTGGCTCAGTCCGGTGGTATTTGAAGGTGCTCAAATACGTCAGCCTCGTGTTGGTAGATTTACAGGCACGTAAAAGAACTCCTGCGGGACAAAATTTCGGCACCTCAGGGTCTCCAAAAGCCGTAAAAGTAGTTAGTGGGACGTAAAACATTATTATTATTATTATTATTATTATTATTATTATTATTATTATTATTATTATTATTATTATTTCTTTCTTTCTTTCTTTCTTTCTTTCTTTCTTTCTTTCTTTCTTTCTTTCTTTCTTTCTTTCTTAATCTGTTTATTGTCCAGGGTTGGCTTTTCCCTCGGACTTAGCGAGGGATCCCACCTCTACCGCCACAAGGGCAGTGTCCTGGAGCTTCAGACATCGGATCGGGGGTACAACTGGGGAGAATGATCAGTACCTCGCCCAGGCGGCCTCACCTCCTATACTGAACAGGGGCCTTGGTGGGGGATGGGAAGATTGGAAGGGATAGACAAGGAAGAGGGAAGGAAGCGGCCGTGGCCTTAAGTTAGGTACCATCCCGGCATTTGCCTGGAGGAGAAGTGGGAAACCACGGAAAACCACTTCCAGGATGGCTGAGGTGGGAATCAAACCCACCTCTACTCAGTTGACCTCCCGAGGCTGAGTGGACCCCGTTCCAGCCCTCGTACCACTTTTTAAATTTCGTGGCAGAGCCGGGAATCGAACCCGGGCCTCCGGGGGTGGCAGCTAATCACACTAACCACTACACCACAGAGGAGGACATTATTATTATTATTATTATTATTATTATTATTATTATTATTATTAGAGCGCTACCCATCAGCTCAAACGCTAGCGTAATTAACTCCGCGATCGCTCCGATCCGAGACACTAAGGTACCTCCCGTATAGTCGCCATCTTGTCTAATTAGGTTAAGCCTGTCAGGCTAAGCTTGCACTCTTCTGTATTGACCTGGGGGGGTCTGTAAGCTTAACGCCCTTGTAAGGTAAAACCTGGGGCCGAAACAAGGGCCTGTAAGGATACACCTGTACACATAGGAGGTCATGTGAAAATAAGTCCGCATTTCAAATCGCCCGCGCTGTGATGTTACAGCTCTCTCAGGAGCAGGCCTGCGCGTTAGGTTATGACGTCATGTGAAGATAAGCACGCACTCTTAACCAGCAGTTCGCATTTTGAAACATCCAATGGTAGACTGTAAAGAGCCTGTGTGAGGTCATGTTAACGTTCATGCACAAGTTTAGGTTAACACGTCATAATCACGTCCTAACCTCACCTACAAGGTCACTTCACCAGTTCGGGTGCTCCAAGGGGAGCCCGCAAAGAGCCTGTGATAATTTAGGTTAGCGTTTCTGGTAGCAAGGTTAGGTTAAGAGTTCATAATAACATCTTAACATCAACTTCGGTCATCTGACCAATTAGACTCCTCCAAGAGGAGGCGATGAAGAGCCAGTGTGAGGCTAGGTTAGTGTTCGTTAGTTTATCACACGTGTTTACCTCCTCTACTGGTCACCTCACCAGTTCGGCTTCCCCAACGGGAGCCCATAAAGTACTGGTGTGAGTTTAGGTTAGCGTTCCTCGTAGCAAGATTAGGTCAACACGTCATAATCACGTCCTGACCTCAACTACAAGTCACCTAACCGATCAACTACTCCAAGAATAGATGGTAAAGCGCCGGTGTGAGGTTAGGTTAGCGATCGTGCCCAACGTCTTAACCTCACCAGCAGGTCACCTGACCTCCAAAGGGCCCGACCGATTCGGCTGCTCCAAATGGGCCAATGGGGTTAAAATTGCCTTCGTACGTAAGGTTAGGACTTCTTAACCTCATCTAGGGTAAAAAGCAGCCCAGGTCATTGCCCTGGCCGATTGGGCTCCTTCAAGGGAGCCTGCGAGGTTAGGTTTGCTCTCATCCGTAACCTTATAACATCATTTCACGTCTTAACTTCGCCTAGAGTTGACTGACCCCACCTCACCTAGAACACTCATACTTCTACTACTACGAGAATCGTGCTGACTCGGCGTGTGAAAATGTTGACTCAGCAACCATTTTTTTAATATACTTTGTCTATCTAGTACAGGGCAAAGCGGCGTTCCCAGTTTTACTGTCGTGATTTTCTTTCTCCAAGTCTGCTGGTCTGTCGCTATAAGCACTGCCTCGTGGGAAGATTTCCCCACCATAGGCTGCAGCTGGTCCACCCATTTGACTGGATATCTTCGTCGAGGTCTCTTGCCTTTAATCTTTCCCTCCACCACAAGCTTCTCCAGGGGACAGTTCTTCTGGCGATGTGTCTGAAGTACCGGAGGTAAGCCTGGATGACCATTTCCAGAAGCCTAGTCTGGATGCCTAGTTCTTCCTGCACGGGCGCATTAGTTTCAAGAAATTCGGAGAATGTATCGGTAAACCCACAAACAAGTGTTTGACATGCCTCACTCGATTGCCTACACGTAACAACATACGATATCCATATATTGTTGTTAAGGTACTCTTTGTCTTTGGGCAACCTGCAGCTGTTGCAGGAAGATTGTACAATAATAATAATTTCTATGGCGTTTGGTAGTGTGATGTATTGTAAATAAATTAAGATGTACATTATGACAAACAATAACACTCAGTCCTCGGTACAGAGGAATTAATCATACGCATTTGAAATCTTCGGCCGAGCACAGAATAAAAGCCAGGGCCTCATAAACCGAAGACCAGGACGCTAACGATTCAGGCCAAGGATCTGCACGATTGAAGGGTCGTTAAACAAAAAACATTTATTATTATTATTATTATTATTATTATTATTATTATTACGGGGTTACCCGTGGACCAGCAGAGGTTAAAGAAGGTGCCGGGGTGAATGGGTCTAACTACAATGCCAGGAATTGATTTAAAACTTTAACAAAGGTTATATTTCTTTAGAATTTCAAAAAATCAACAAATAACAATGTAACAGGTACCAGTAGCAATAAACAAGTCTAGGAAAGACAAGGTTGGTGGTATAAACAGATCTTAGACTTCAAGCCGTCACTTTACAGCTCCTGAGCCCCTAGCTCAAATTTACAAAAGACACAAATTTACAAAAGGGCGGAAATCCCTTAATACATGGAGCGCTTGCTCCCAACATACAATAGCCTTCAAAAGGCATTCAGTAATCTTACTTTGTAAAAAACTAACAGGCTCTCAGTTTTCAAGCCTACTCAATCAAACACCAAAAATATCTTACACCTTTTGCCCTTCCATGGCCCAGCTTACAAATTGAAACAGGTGTATCACGTACCCCACCTATAGGGCCTTCGTGTAAAAAGAAATAGCAGTTAGATAAATGGCCCGACCACAATATTGTGACCGTCACAGCTGACTGAATATGGGTTAGTCCGCTACAAGGGTCGCTTTGTCGGCGAGAGGCGCGCGCGGCCTTGGCACAGTAAAACCCAGTTTCTGACATGTAGAGGGTGGCTGGACGATCGACAAAACAATAATAAAAATAAAAGTGGACGAGAGAAAAAAGTAACCAGTGTGTGTCACCTGCAATTACATCGATCGGAGAGAAATGAAATATTTATAAAATCATTGATGGCGTGATACGCATAATTATGAAAGTGCTCATGGATCATATTTTACTGAACTGGGTTAGTAATATCACGTGTGAAACATAAAAATCAAAGATTGAATTTTTATTTTTATTTTAATGGTATTTCGGCTAGAATGATGATAAAAATTATCTAGTCTAAGCCTAGAAGAATTCAGTACTTGAGTTGACTTCACTTCCGAACACGAGGTCCATGCACAACATTTAAGGCAACTCATATTAGTACGAGCTCTCACATGCTGGAATGCTCTTGACCTGCGATCTACTGTTACTCCGTGGACGTCGTTAAAGGATTTCTACTTAGGACAGCTGTGCAATACTATCATCAGGGATAGTGAACCCATTCCTGTGTTCGAAGCTTCCTACAATTATATTAATCTACAACCAGAGTTCGTGCAGTGAACAGAAGTCCAAAGTGCAGATAAAATTTATAAAGTACGTTTTATTTTCAACCTAAAGTTACGTGCATGTTTAGGATTTATTTTAATTCATCTGTACAAGTTTCAGCTACCTCACGAGTGAACGTGGAAGAGGACCTCTCCGTTATCATCGCCTGGAGAAGATGGAATTTCGTGTCATGGAATCCATGTATTTCACCATGAAGTTTTAAGCCGTCGACCGCCATCAGCAGCGACGAAATGCAGAGATTTTCACCTTAGCATGGCTGATTGAAGACCCAGACTTCAAGATGTGAAGGCATCTGCATAAGTTAAGTCGACTACGTCTTATCTATATATGTTCTATGTAGCTCTTTATTTCTACTCTTATCTTTTCTTAGATTTTCTTATAAAATATCTAGTAGATTTACTTCACGACTTTTCACTGGATATTTTTCTAGATGTAAGATATGCTGCTTACTTTGCGGACTTACTTGGTTCATGACCACGTGTTAACGAGCTTGACGATGATGGTTCAGTTAAAGCGATCCATGTGTTATCGAAACCATCCTTTCTTATGGTACGAATTTCATTATGATAATGAGCTGATTTATTGAAATGATATTTTTCTGATATTTTTTACATTTTCATGGAATTAGGACTTTTACTTGTACCTTACATTTATGATAGCGTGTCATCAGGATGTTAATTCCGAATCGTGTGTAAGAATTCATTTAGAGTACTTGCATAATTGTATGTGATTATTGATGGATTAGTTAATCATCGGGACGAATTTCAGGAGGATATCACGTATTTTTAGAACGATGATAGGTCCTTATGGTTTTCATGGCTACACATGAGTGATAATGGATTACGACGAGTTAGGGTCGTCGTTATGATACACTGTGCGTGTAATTTGTGAGAATTTTGTATGTACGATATGAATCTTCGTGAAACTGAGTTTTTCACATGTTAATGTTGCAATAGTTGTGCCTGATGTTGATCAGGATATGAGGAAAATATAGAATCTTCGAGACGTTATGAGGTCTAGATAAGATTATAGTATCTTCTGATGATATAGACAAGTCCATGTTAGTCGATGTACTCCATAATTCGAGGAAATATCCTAATAGTTTTCGTAAAAGCCAAGAATTCCGAGTTAAGGTACGTGGAAATTTATTGGAAGACCTTAGGTCTTGTGAACAGATCCTCAGTAAATATGCTAATAATATTCAGTTCGAGACCAGGCATGCTCCTTCTTCAAGGTATTATTTCGTACTCACGTGGTGACTTTATCTTCTGAACGCAAGGGAACATGTTATAGGAGAGTGGCAAGTTTGATTGACACTTGATGATATGTAAATATTGTAGATATTTCTTCCTTGATATTTTCAGTAGTTAGTAGTAGATGTAGAGATTTCTTAGTTGTAAGACACTTATTTTCTATGTACTTATTTTGTGCTGATATGCGACAATTTGATAGTGTTAATTTATTGCGGACGGGATGTTCACGTTGAGGATATTTTCTTCATATGTCGATTTTCGTAGGTCATGATGTTAATAATTTTTGTCCAGTTAATGACCAAGTGATTACAAGTTTATTTTTAGTTCTCACAAGGAGATATGTGGGAAGACGTGAACAGATATATCCGACGTCTCGAGTTAACTTGTAAAAAAATAAAGGCAAATTCAACTTTTCATTTTCTTTTTATGTCAACCATTTTTTTTGATAGACAGGATTTCATTCTTATTGTCATGATGTAAGATTAATTAATCTCGAATATTTCTTTATCATACACTTAATTAAAATTAATTCAATTTTTCAGATTGTTCGTGGAATGATAGTGAAGACCTCATTTTTTTGTTTTCATTAAAAATGTATTTCAACTTTAAATTACTAAATTAATAATTCCGAAACGAGGAAATACAATATCATGTTAAAACACTGTTAGAATGGTAGGGAAGATAAGTTACGTGTAGCATCCCATTTGTTTGCATTTTCTTTGTTACATCAGGAGCCACAGTAATTACGTAAAGTAGCGATCATTTCCATTATCGTAGCTGTTAGGATGGCTAATATTTCATTTTCATCAATAAATGTGTAATATTTGTTATACATTTTGAACATGCTTATTTCCGAACCCTATGCAAATCCTGTCACTTTTCATATATTTTTCTGAGCTTACGGTAATCGAACTGAGCACCCCTGGGGTGTCTCTAGCTCGCTGACAGACCTAGTCGGAGACAATATGAAAGGAGGCGAATGCTTGCACTCCTAGATAAGAATTATTAAAACCTAAAGGTCACTAGGCCGATGAAACAGGGGCTATTCCCAAACTATGGAGGTGACTCGTATAAGAAAAATTTAAGACATTACGGAAAGGAAGAAAACCAGTTACAAAACGTAGTCACCTCAAACCAATATGAAGGGGAGCTCGAGAGGGTACATCACTCTCAATACCCGATTTACAGTGAAAGATTTTATGAAGTTATTACATAAGCCGGCAGAAGTTACACTTTCAGAAAAGTAGGTTACATAGTTAAAGTTTCGGACCTCTCGCTCGGGTTAAACTGCACAGCTAGCGAGAAATAAAGATGTTAATTGGCCATTACCTTGTCGGTGTACTGCTGCCTGATGAAAGAGGCGCCTCCCCCCTCCTGCTTGACACACACACTTCGATGACGATTAGTTGCCAAGAGACGTGAAAATCCGCAGTTTATAAAACCTCGGGGAAAGTTCGAGATCTTTCATGAATAAACCATCCGCGCCCTCTCACTTTATTTGTGAATTTAAGAGTTACACTCAAGATCGAGGAAGAAGCCTGTGATTGGCGGAAAATTAATTACAGAAATTCGTGATTGGTTAAATTCAAAACTGGCGGAAAGAAAAGATAAATATTGCCAACCCAAAAATAAGGAACATTAATTAGTTAAAAGAAACTTATGAATACAAAACTTATTTAAATCAAAGTTTATCCACTTCACGCCAGGGTGCATGATCATAGTTTTTGTAGTGACATCTGTTGAAGAAAGTCCAAACTTCTTGATGAAGGGCAAATAAAACAAGTAGAAATTCATACAGTACTGGAAGCTTCACAATAACAAAATTACGTCAAATTACTGTAGTGACATCTTCTGAGTAAAGGTTTAAGTAGGTCTAGTTTCAAGTTTACTGTTTCTCCTGTAGAGGAGTTCTTTTAGCCGCAAGATTTAAATGCGCGGCGTTGGGATGTACCTCCCGGTACAATTATTATTATTATTATTATTATTATTATTATTATTATTGTACCGGGAGGTACAACCCAAAGCCGCGCATTCAAATTCATCGCCTAGATGAACTCCTCTATTGGTAAAACAGTGAAACTGAAACTACACCAACTTAGAACTTTACTCAGAAGATGTCACCAGAGAAATATGATGTAATTTTGTTATTGTACAGTTTCCTAAACTAAGTGAATTTCTCCTTGTTGTGTTTGCCATTCATCAAGAAGTTTGGACATTCTCCCATAGATGACACTACAAAAACTTTATGATCATGCCCTCTGGTGCAAAGTGAAAGAACCTATAATTTAAAGAAGTTTTGTATTTCCAGGTTTTTGTAACATTGATGTTCATTTATTTTGGGGTTGGCAATATTTCCTTTTTATTTCCGCCAGTTTTGAACCTAGCCAGTCCCTAATTTCTGTCATGAATTTTAAGCCTATAACAGCTTCTTGTTGGATTCTGAGTGTTACTTTTGAAATCTACCAATACAATTGAGAGGGTGCGGCTAGTTTATTCTTGAATGATCTCGAACCTTCCGTCAGGGTTTTTAACTGCGGCTTTTCCTCGTTTCTTAGCCAATTGATCGTCATCTTACTGTGTGTGTGTGTGTCAAAACAGGAGGCGGGCGGCCTCTTTCATCGGTCAACAGAGCATCTACAAGGTAATGGCCACATAACTTCCTTCTTTCTTGCTACCTCCGCAGTTTAAACCGAGCGAAAGGTCCGACTCTCTTGTTATGTAACAAACTTTTCTAAAATGTAAATCTTCTTCGGCTAATGTAAACATTTCATAAAGCTTTGACTTTAAATCGGGGATAGATAGTGATTTACCCTCTCGAGCTACCCTTCATTCGTTCGTCAGCTTAGGAAAACGAACACCAACGAAAATTGTTCTGATGGATTGCGTATCCATAGTCGCTGGGAGGCGTGAACAATCTTTAATGAATTATGGATAGGAAGAGCACTGTGGAATACGAGGTTCTGCCGGTGCAGGGACGATATATTTAGATGTTAACAATCGACTCACCGTAAAGAAAACAGGTCGGTAAAAACACGAGAAATATCTGATTTTCCATTCCCTGAACGAGCGAACTATAAGCCCTTAAGGATAATGGGGAGTGACTGTTACTTGCGAAGAGACAATATTTTAGTGAGCTAGTTTTGAACGAAGAGCCTCCGTGGCTCAGGCGGCAGCGCGCCGATCTCGCTGGGTTTCGTGGTTCAAATCCCGGTCAGTCCATGTGAGATTTGTGCTGGACAAAGCGGAGGCGAGAGAGAATTTTCTCCGGGTGCTTCGGTTTTCTCTGTCATATTTTATTCCAGCAGTACTCTCCAATATCATTTCATTTCATCTTTAATTCATTAACCATTGCCCCAGAGAAGAGCGACAGGCTTCGGCAGCTGGCACAATTCCTCTCCTTGCCGATAGATGGGGGTTTCATTCATTCCATTTCTAACCCGGCCGAATGACTGGAAACAGGCTGGGGATTTTCATTTCTCATTTTAAATGTTCAAAAACACGGTGAAATAATTTCAAATGTTTCCAGCACTGAGAAAATGTTCAAAAATACATGATTAAATACTATTAGCTGAACAAATTTATTGATTAAGTTTTGTTATCGTTAACTTATCTGAGCAGATTTACGAAACGCGGGAGCAACAGTAGAACACGGAAACTGGAGTGTGCGGTGCGCTTGGCGTGGAGACCAGCTGCGAGAGGGAGGTTAAAACAGGGTAAAATCAATGCGACAGGCTTAGGAGAGGCGATTCTATGTGGGGGCGGTCCTGCAATTAGCTCACCTGGCCATCCGTCATCACAACGCTCCTCAAGAAGTTTCAAGTAGCTGTAAGCTACTGTTGTCAAACAAAAGCACATACATGTAAAATAGTGTTCTAAACGAGTTTTGCTGGATGTAAGTGCCGAGTGATGGCATAACGGCTTCTCTTCTAAGGGAGTCGTGGTTTATATCCCTACGGTTAAGTGGGTATAACCTCGATTCGAGCCGCGGTGAATGCATGTGTTGAATTAAAATCGAATGCGACTTTGAAAACTGCATACAGCTGCAGTTCTTAAGGTTTATAAAATCAGTGAAAAACAAAGACAAAGACACCTACGTACAGGCCATGAAGGCCCTTGGAGGAGTGGAAGGTATAGGCGTCCACCATTGTTAACCGCGGCATGTGATGGGGTAGAGTGGTTAGCTCTACGCCCAGGAATTAACCTGGTACTCATTTTTGGTGTAGGCTGAGTGAACCTCGGGGCCATATGCACCTCTGGAAGTGGAAATCTCGTTTCTTAAATTTTACGACTTCCTGACGGGGATTCGAACCCACGTCCTTCCAGGCGAACCGAGCACGCCTTTACCGCCTCGGCTAGGCAGCCCCAAGTGAAAACAAGGAAACACAATTTAGTCTTGTTCATTTAATTGCTTACTTTTACAACAAACACTAATTGTCATGCAAAAGCAACAGCATCCGTAACCCTGGCAGTTGAGGGGGTAGAGTGGTTAGCTCTAAGCCCGGCCGCCTTTGCCCCCTGAGGGAAGGGGGGGGGGAGATCGAACCCACATCCTTCCGGATGAGCCGAGCAAACTTTTACCGCCTCGGCCAGGCAGCCCCTAATTGCCACACACAAAGTATTAACTATCAAATACACCATGGATGATGAAAGGAAATGACGTGCTCCTTGATATTACAACGAGGAGTGGAATAAGAAATAGGCTATTGTGAACCCTTAAACAATATTATGTCGTTGTTGTCTTGTTACTGTTACTCATTAATTAACAGTGGAAATATCTTCTTCTTGTTGTTCTTCTTCTTCTCCTTCTTTATCTGTTTACCCTCCAGGGTCGGTTCTTCCCTCGGACTCAGCGGGGGATCCCACCTCTACCGCCACAACGGCAGTGTCCTGGAGCTTCAGACTCTGGGTCGAGGGATACAAGTGGGGAGGATGTCCAGCACCTCGCCCAGGCGACCTCACTTGCTGTGCTGAACAGGGGCCTTGTAGGGGGATGGGAAGATTGGAAGGGATAGACAAGGGAGAGGGAAGGAAGCGGCCGTGGCCTTAAGTTAGGTACCATCCCGGATTAGCCTGGAGGAGAAGTGGGAAACCATGGAAAACCACTTCCAGAATGGCTGAGGTGGGAATCGAACCCACCTCTACTCAGCTGACCTCCCGAGGCTGAGTGTACCCCGTTCCAGCCCTCGTACCACTTTCCAAATTTCGTGGCAGAGCCGGGAATCGAACCCGGGCCTCCGGGGGTGGCAGCTAATCACACTAACCACTACACCACAGAGGCGGACGGAAATATCAGATATAGAAATAACAATCCCATGAAGAGAAAGCACGTGAAGAATAACCCAAATTTCCCAAATCTAACATTGAAGGGATGTCGCAAGAAGATGTATGGGAATGTACAAGAGTGTGGTTTATTTAAAGGCCTGTAGACTCCAAGCACATCTTGTGATCCCTAAAAGTAACTTTGATGGTGGGTAAAGCTTGCCTTTTAACAATAAATGCTTTGTACTAATTTAATCTTGAAGTCTGAAGTATACTTAATATTTTCAAATGTACCCTAAGGTGAAGGAGAAGGATTTGATCATTCTCTGTTAGTGAATGGACAACCGGCCGCTAAATGTTCATTTTACACACATATGAGTTTAATGACTCTACTGGCTGTGCAGTGACTATTATATCACACATTTCAATGGTAGTATCGCTAACTTCCGCGGTCTTCGGAAATCTCACAGTCCAAAATACACATAAGGACGTGAATCCTAATTTCAAAATTTCAGAGTTGATGTATCAGGGTATGGAATGTCTTGTTTGATTCAATGGTCACATGTAAGGAAAAATCCTTTTTAATTTATGATTATCGAGTTGTATTTATTTCGACTCTTTAGTGAATAAATACTAAATTAATAAAGTAATGATAAGGAAGAGCCTCCGCGACCTAAGCGACAACGCACCGGCCTGTCGCCCCTGAGTTCCTTGATTCGAATCCTGGTCACTCAATGTGAGATTTGTGCTGGACAAAGGGGAGGCGGAACAGGCTTTTCTCCGGGTACTCCGGTTTTCCCCTGTCATCTTTCACCCCATCGACACTCTCCAATATAATTTCATTTCATCCGTCAGTCATTAATCATTGCTCAGAGGAGTGCGACAGGCATCGGCGGCCGGCACACTTCCTATCCTCGCCGATAGATGGGGGTTTCAATTATTCCATTTCTGACCCGGTCGAATGACTGGAAACAGGCTGAGGATTTTCAGTGATAATGACAGTGTATAATTATAAGGAAAGCCAAGTATGAAGGTATTCATAACCTATATAGAGAAAAAAGTTAGGGAACGGAAATATACTGTTTGATCTTTGAATTTAAACTCTTTGAGCCGCAGTTTCCCAATTGTCGGCTATCGGCTTCATGAAATTAACACACATCCTGCTGATTGTTTGGTCTGTTCGCAAATGTATATTGATAATGTTTCAATGCGCTATTATGGTGAATGTATATAGGGCGGATCTTAATTATACCGATTAAAAAATCTGGGATGCTCTTCGTGTTATGTAAAGAACGATGTCCCAATCAATACAACAATACAATCACTACTGATCTGCATTTAGGACAGTCGTCCAGGTGGCAGATTCCCTATCTGTTGCTTTCCTAGCCTTTTCCTAAATGATTTCAAAGAAATTGGAAATTTATTGAACATCTCCCTTGGTAAGTTATTCCAATCCCTAACTCCCCTTCCTATAAATGAATATTTGCCCCAGTTTGTCCTCTTGAATTCCAACTTTATCTTCATATTGTGATCTTTCCTACTTTTATAAACGCCATTCAAACTTATTCGTCTACTAATATCATTCCACGCCATCTCTCCGCTGACAGCTCGGAACATACCACTTAGTCGAACAGCTCTTCTTCTTTCTCTCGATTCTTCCCAACTCAAACATTGCAACATTTTTGTAACGCTACTCTTTTGTCGGAAATCACTCAGAACAAATCGGCAAGCTTTTCTTTGGATTTTTTCCAGTTCTTGAATCAGGTAATCCTGGTGAGGGTCCCATACACTGGAACCATACTCTAGTTGAGGTCTTACCAGAGACTTATATGCACTCTCCTTTACATCCTTACTACAACCCCTAAACACCCTCATAACCATGTGCAGAGATCGGTACCCTTTATTTACAATCCCATTTATGTGATTGCCCCAATGAAGATCTCTCCTTATATTAACACCTAGATACTTACAATGATCCCCAAAAGGAACTTTCACCCCATCAACGCAGTAATTAAAACTGAGAGGGCTTTTCCTATTTGTGAAACTCACAACCTGACTTTTAACCCCGTTTATCAACATACCATTGGATGCTGTCAATCTCACAACATTTTCGAGGTCACGTTGCAGTTGCTCACAATCTTGTAACTTATTTATCACTCTATAGAGAATAACATCATCCGCAAAAAGCCTTACCTCCGATTCCACTCCTTTACTCATATCATTTATATATATAAGAAAACATAAAGGTCCGATAACACTGCCCTGAGGAACTCCCCTCTCAACTATTACAGGGTCAGACAAAGCTTCACCTACTCTAACTCTCTGAGATCTATTTTCTAGAAATATAGCAACCCATTCAGTCACTCTTTTGTATAGTCCAATTGCACTCATTTTTGCCAGTAGTCTCCCATGATCCACCCTATCAAATGCTTTAGACAGGTCAATCGCGATACAGTCCATTTGACCTCCAGAATCCAAGATATCTGCTATATCTTGCTGGAATCCTACAAGTTGAGCTTCAGTGGAATAACCTTTCCTAAAACCGAATTGCCTTCTATCGAACCAGTTATTAATTTCACAAACATGTCTAATTTAATCAGAAAGAATGCCTTCCCAAAGCTTACATACAATGCATGTCAAACTTACTGGCCTGTAATTTTCAGCTTTATGTTTATCACCCTTTCCTTTATACACAGGGACTACTATAGCAACTCTCCATTCATCTGGTATAGCTCCTCCGACCAAACAATAATCAAATAAGTACTTCAGATATGGTACTATATCCCAACCCATTGTCTTTAGTATATTCCCAGATATCTGATCGATTCCAGCCGCTTTTCTAGTTTCCAACTTTTGTATCTTATTGTAAATGTCATTGTTATCATATGTAAATTTTATTACTTCTTTGGCCTTAGTCTCCTCATCTATCTCGACATTATCCTTGTAACCAACAATCTTTACATACTGCTGACTGAATACTTCTGCCTTTTGAAGATCCTCACATACACACTCCCCTTGTCCATTAATTATTCCTGGAATGTCCTTCTTGGAACCTGTTTCTGCCATAAAATACCTATACATACCCTTCCATTTTTCACTAAAATTTGTATGACTGCCAATTATGCTTGCCATCATGTTATCCTTAGCTGCCTTCTTTGCTTGATTCAATTTTCTAGTTCCTTCAATTTCTCCTTACTTCCACAGCCATTTCTAACTCTATTTCTTTTCAGTCTGCACCTCCTTCTTAGTCTCTTTATTTCTCTATTGTAATAAGGTGGGTCTTTACCATTCCTTACCACCCTTAAAGGTACAAACCTGTTTTCGCATTTCTCAACAATTTATTTAAACCCATCCCAGAATCTGTTTACATTTTTATTTACCGAATCGGATTGGCAGAGATTTTTTTTTTCTTTTCGGCAAAATGAGATTACGTTGTTACATCCGAGCGTGCGATTCCAACTGTCGAACTCGCCGTATCTGCTCTGCCAGAGCGCAAATCCCTCGCTGCCCGCATCTTGTGCTTCTTGGGAGGGAAGGGAAGAGTAGGGAGGGGAAATAGAATATATGATAGATGGAGACAGACATAATGCGCGGTCCAAATGCACTAGTTACTCGTTCGTTTAGCGCAATCACTTCACAGCCCCAGTAAACAATATACTGTACAGTTCTTTTTTGTTCATATTAGCTACTAAGTTTACGGTATAAATAGGTGAGAACGGGTCCGTTTCGTTACACAAACGAAGAAATGACTGATATGCAATTAGCCCAAGGTGCAGCAAATGGCAACGGGAGAGAAGCCGCACTGATTTGTGGCGCCCAGAACGCTATTCGACGCCAACCTCATCATTCAACCTTCGTATCTACTAAATCAAGGTATCAATTAAGTAAAAAGTTCCACCTGATCGATACTTTTTATTATTTAGCCTTCGGCTAAATTTTATGTCATTAAAAACGTACAGAATATATAACACAGCTACTACACAAGGTCGAGGACGGCAGAGACAGATAAAAACTCATAAACATCGGAACAAATTGGACAGGCGTCGTACACCAAACTTCCCAATTTAATGATTCCGAATAAAATTCGTACAAAGAATAATTGGATAGGAGTCGTACTCCAAACTATCCAACTAAATGAAAAATGAACAATTCGACCAACAATCTACGTAATCTTCTCCACCGGACAGTAAGAAAGGTCTAGAAAAAGAAGGACACTATACAACCAAGACCAGTGTGCAAGAGCATTAAGCAGAAAACTGTCGAAATTAATAAAGAACCAGTGCAAGTGACAACGAATAAAACCAAAGACGTTTTAGTTTAGAATAGTTTTAATTTGTATAATTTTAATCTCAACTAACACACACAATCCCCTCCCCCCATCCTCCCTCACCACTTAAGTGTCCCTTACTAACACATTTTAATTTTAATTTTAATTATGAAATGTTTTATGCTTTTTCACCTAAGCTTTAAACAAAACAGCTGATGATGATTGCTAAGCAATCGAAACATGTTCTTTAAGTTTTTAATGTCATAAAATTTAGCCGAAGGCTAAATAGTATCGATCAGGTGGAACTTTTTACTTAATTGTCATCTTGATTACAATATCGATACGGAATGAAGTGGATAGTATGTAATTCGTATCTACTAGCAGGCGACATTTCAGCATATGTTTAGTGTCAATATTTGTATCGGCATTGTTGGTGACTCGGTCTAGGAAGCCAAAAATAACGGCCGAGAGGATTCGTCGTGCTGACCACACGACACCTCGTAATTTGCAGGCCTTCGGGCTGTGCAGCGGTCGCTTGGTATGCCAAGGCCCTTCAAGGGCTGTAGTGCCATGGGGTTTGGTTTTATTGTTGGTGACTATTTAATTGAGCCGTATGTCCTTCCTCCTCGCCTGAACGGTAAGGAATGCTACCTTTTCTCGGTGGAATCACTGCCAAGTTTATTGGAAGATGTTCTTCGGCTGTGTCGTAATGACACTCCACCGCAATTTACTCGCCGTGTCAGGCAGCACTTAAATGATAATTATCCAGGGAGACGGGTAGGCCTTGGTGGACAAATTAAGTGGCTTCCCCGCAGGCAGATTTAACTCCCATGGACTTTTCTTGTTACGTGAAGATCGAAGTAGAAGAGGGGAATATTGAAGATTTGATGTAATCAAACTATTGAATGGACTGTTTCTTTCGTTCAGTATTTAATTTCTTTTACAATGTTGTGTCCGGCTCCATGGCTAAATGGTTAGCGTGCTGGCCTTTGGTCCAGAGGGTCTCGGGTTCGATTCCCGGCCGGGTGGAAGATTTTAACCTTAAATGGTTAATTCCCTTGGCTCCGGGACTGGGTGTTTGTGCTGTCCCCAACATCCCTGCAACTTATACACCACACATAACGCTATCCTCCACCACAATAACACGCTGCACCTGGCTAGAAATAGCCATATGAAATAAAAACAATGTTGTGAGTAAAAGAATGCACGATCGTGTGGCGGCAGTGATGGATCTTCACGCATGTTAAATAATACAGAACGTTACTGAGACCAACAGAAGGAAAAGTAATCGTGTGCATCGCTTGACTGACAATTGTGTCTTAATTACTCTGTGTTGTTGTACTGCCTTTGCAATTGCGGCTGCTTAATAAATAAACTATGGATATTGCCTGTACAACAAAGCGGAGGCGGGACAGGCTTTCCTCCGGGTACTCCGGTTTTCCCTGTCATATTTAATTCCACCAACACTCGCCAATATCATCTCATTTCATCTGTCAGCCATTAATCATTGACCAAGAGGAATGCGACAAGCCTCGACAGCCGCCACAATTCTTATCCTCACCACTAGATGGGGGCTTCATTCATTCATTCCATTCCTGACTCGGTCGAATGACTGGAAACAGGCTGTAGATGTTCATTTTCATTGCCTGTACAGCAAGAGACAAACGAAGAAACTTGTGCATTCGCACCTGTGTCTATCAAACACTCCACTTCCCCTCCCTTCGCTGTAGCGACTTGAGCTTTGTCACAGCAAATACAATGAGTTCGTCTATTTGAATCGTGCACGCGGATGTATCAAAGTAATCTTATTTTCTGGAAAAGAAAATGTGTTCGCCCATCCGATTACGCCATCGTTCTTTGCATAACACGAAGATCATCCATGATTTTTTATTGGTGTAATTTAGATAGAACATGCATAAAAACAAGGGAGGAAGGGAAGGGTTATTCTGCCCGAAGGCAGGTCCGAACCTCCGCAGAGGTGTTCCTGAGCCGGAGTTTACGTGCGGCAGGGTGGCCAGTTCCTTTCCGCTCCTCCATTCCCTTACCCCCACCAACAGCGCGTGGCAACCCATCCAACTCCTGACCACGCCCAATGTTGCTTAACTGCGGAGATCTCACGGAATCCGCTGTTCCAATACGGCTACGGCCGTTAAGTGCATGTAAATGCGATAAAACGAAAGTGATGAAATTGTGGCAACAAACAGCTGTTGATTGGTTGTAGTTCCTGATCTTCTTACACAAAGCCATGAGCTCAGTAGTCAATGTAATTCGAGTTCCATAACAACATAAATTGGCAATGTGTACCCAACGCTCCAACGCTGTTCCAATACGGCTACGGCCGTTAAGTGCGCGTAAATGCGATAAAACGAAAGTGATGAAATTGTGGCAATAAACAGCTGTTGATTGGTTGTAGTTCCTGATCTTCTTACACAAAGCCATGAGCTCAGTAGTCAACGTAATTCGAGTTCCATAACAACATAAATTGGCAATGTGTACCCAACGCTCATTTTCGTGCCCTCTCTGACTGTTAACTTTCTGTACTGTAACTTATTTATGGCCCTTTGACTGGGCTCATGATAAAGTCATGACTCCATGACATTGTTTCGTACAATTATTGGTAGAATGGAGATGCTGCATACCGCAATAGGACTACTGTTGAGGTTAGGAAGCCCTTTCTCTTGGTCCTTCGAGTTAACGAAATCTACATTCGTTGTTCGGGTTTTAATGAAAGTCACTAAAGGGGTGAGAGGCGAATCGAGATATACACTGACTGACAGAGCAAATGCAACACCAAGAAGGAATGGTCAGAACTTGATGCCAATTGCAGGGTAGACTGACGTCACTGAGGTATGCTCATGATGTGAAATGCGCCGCTGTGCTGCGCACGTAGCGAACGATAAATGGGACACGGCGTTGGCGAATGGCCCACTTCGTACCGTGATTTCTCAGCCGACAGTCATTGCAGAACGTGTTGTCGTGTGCCACAGGACACGTGTATAGCTAAGAATGCCAGGCCGCCGTCAACGGAGGCATTTCCAGCAGACGGACGACTTTACGAGGGGTATGGTGATCGGGCTGAGAAGGGCAGGTTGGTCGCTTCGTCAAATCGCAGCCGATACCCATAGGGATGTGTCCACGGTGCAGCGCCTGTGGCGAAGATGGTTGGCGCAGGGACATGTGGCACGTGCGAGGGGTCCAGGCGCAGCCCGAGTGACGTCAGCACGCGAGGATCGGCGCATCCGCCGCCAAGCGGTGGCATCCCCACATGCCACGTCAACCGCCATTCTTCAGCATGTGCAAGACACCCTGGCTGTTCCAATATCGACCAGAACAATTTCCCGTCGATTGGTTGAAGGAGGCCTGCACTCCCGGCGTCCGCTCAGAAGACTACCATTGACTCCACAGCATAGACGTGCACGCCTGGCATGGTGCCGGGCTAGAGCGACTTGGATGAGGGAATGGCGGAACGTCGTGTTCTCCGATGAGTCACGCTTCTGTTCTGTCAGTGATAGTCACCGCAGACGAGTGTGGCGTCGGCGTGGAGAAAGGTCAAATCCGGCAGTAACTGTGGAGCGCCCTACCGCTAGACAACGCGGCATCATGGTTTGGGGCGCTATTGCGTATGATTCCACGTCACCTCTAGTGCGTATGCAAGGCACGTTAAATGCCCACCGCTACGTGCAGCATGTGCTGCGGCCGGTGCTTCAGGGGCTGCCCAATGCTCTGTTTCAGCAGGATAATGCCCACCCACACACTGCTCGCATCTCTCAACAGGCTCTACGAGGTGTACAGATGCTTCCGTGGCCAGCGTACTCTCCGGATCTCTCACCAATCGAACACGTGTGGGATCTCATTGGACGCCGTTTGCAAACTCTGCCCCAGCCTCGTACGGACGACCAACTGTGGCAAATGGTTGACAGAGAATGGAGAACCATCCCTCAGGGCACCATCCGCACTCTTAGTGACTCTGTACCTCGACGTGTTTCTGCGTGCATCGCCGCTCGCGGTGGTCCTACATCCTACTGAGTCGATGCCGTGCGCATTTTGTAACCTGCATATCGGTTTGAAATAAACATCAATTATTCATCCGTGCCGTCTCTGTTTTTTCCCCAACTTTCATCCCTTTCGAACCACTCCTCCTTGGTGTTGCATTGTCACTGTCAGTCAGTGTAGAAGTTCGGGACCAGACAATGTTAATGCAGGAGATGAAAAATATATTCTCGGCATCATTCTTTCTTTCTTAATCTATTTACCCTCCAGGATTGGTTTTGATCCCACCTCTACCACCTCAAATACAGTGACCTGGAGCATGAGACTTTGGTTCGGGGGATACAGTTGGTGAGGAGGACCAGTACCTCGCCGAGCGGCCTCACTTGCTATGGAAGGCCTTTCGGGGGGATGGAAAGATTGGAAGGGAAAGACAAGGAAGAGGAAAGGAAGTTGCCGTGGGCTTAAGTTAGGTACCATCGCGGGATTTTATTACTTGACAGTTCCCCACACTGCCAAAAATACTGACACTTCTCCACAGCCCTTGGACATGGCTACCTGATTAATGACTCAGAAATAATTTCGAATGAAAATTCCACACAATCTCCCCCCCCCCCCCCCCAAGGCTAAAGCGCTACTCCCTTCCCCCACCAAACTACCTCCCGCCGCCCCAAATAAAAAGATTAATAATAGATTATTATCAGTCTACACTATACTAATAATATATCTATCATAATAAAGCAGTTGTACGTGCGTGCGTCTGTGCATATATGTGTGTGTCCGGCTTCTCTAGAAAACGGCTACTTATAACTGCGCTCAAACTATACTTTAAAATATGTAATGTATAAATAATGTTTAAACCAAATGTATACTTTATGTACTCATAACTGATGTGAACGAGCGCAGCGAGTTCGCCCTGGCGAATTGGCGAAGTGATTCGCTCGCCTGTAACATCAAGGCTCACCCCACTGACCTTTAAAGTTAACATATTATTCTTTTGGAGTGAAGAAAGGCGCTAGGTGTAGGTACTTCATTACTAACATGGTCTTGAAAATATCATTGATGTAGTGTAATTTCCATTAAAATGAATGCAAGGTTTCTGACTCCCATCACACATCCAGGCTGTGGACTGGCAAAATATTAACAGAATTGATCATTTTGGTGTTGTTATAATTTTGGCGTGTTTAAAATCAACTTTTTCGGCTTCCTTATTTTTTGTGTGTTTTTATTTATTTTTTGTATTTTTTGGTATTTTGGTTTTGGTCCAATTTTATCAACAATAATTATTATTATTATCCTACTCTGTTTTCTGTGAATAAGCAACTCCATTCAGAACACTTTTCTTTTGTTATTTTCGATTTTTTGGATTTTCTCAATCTGTCCATTTAGTTTGACATATTTTCGTCTTTTCTTCCCCTTCCAAATTGAGCTCGGCCTTCAGAAAGGCGCAGTTTGTCTTCTCAGCTTCCGTCTTAAACACTTTGACAACCTCTTTTAATTTGGGCTGGGGTCTCCAGACAAGATTGTTGAGTCGGTTGTTCCAGCCCTGTGCGGTATTTGGCAATTGCACATCTCGATTGGAAAGTTTTCGTTGTCTAGCCAGTTTTCAACAAAGTAGCCAAAAAAATTGGCTAAGTTTGGAACTTTCTGGAGCTTGAGAGTGTATTTCTACCCACCCATCGAGCACATATTCAGGCTATAAGAACGCAAGTGCAGCGCACATACGGACATGAAGGTTGATTTTGCTATTTTCCGGGTACTCCACCGACAATCCGAGATCCTGTACTTTTCTCCATAAGCATTTTATCATGTAAAAATGACAGCCATGTATTTTTGTTGTTGGAAACACATCTTGCAGAGAAGAAATGCCAGAAGTTTCAAAATCCACGTTTATATTTTCTGGTCACTACTCCGGAACAGCCTGGAGGAGGAGTCTGAACAGTATGTATACGTTTGCTTATTCTTGTTTGGTAGAAGGGCGAATACGATAGAACATATTTTTGTCTCATCATTGCTACTTACAAAATCGACATGACTAAACTGCTTGCTAGTACTCTTGAAAGTACCATCCATAAAAATGGCTAAAACACTTCAAGCTCTATTTTCCTTTGCTGCCGCGAAAAACAATTTTTCTATCTTCATTTCCGTCGTCAGCCAAAAGGAAAGACGAACCATCAAACATAGTCAACGTATCGTTATCAAAAACTACACATTCTCTGTGTTCCGGCTCTTTTGCGTTTCTCTGGGCATTGCTTCGGTGTCGATACAGTGACATCATCATAGACTCTTAGGCATTTCGGTAACGATGTCATAACCTGAAAACAGTATCTCGTGGAGCCAGTATAGATGATAACTGATATACCTGCTTCCTGGCACATGAACAAAGAATACTGGACGTATTTAAGAATTTTAGGCTTTGGATTTTCGCTATTGCTTATACTCACCAAATCTCATCCATTTTCACGCTCACATTGTTGAGAATTATTATTCAGGTAATGGGAACCAAATCACAATCACTTTAAGTAAAGCAACCCATCAAGCCTCGGAGAAATGGGGTTTCTCAATGGACAAAGTATGGGTAGTATAATATCGCGAGACTCATCTGGAACCTTAATATTCAAACACAGTGCTTTGGCGCTAGTCCAGAATGGGAGATCGTTCATCATGCTCCAGATTGCTTCTTGTTGTAATATAATGCTCTCAATGAATTCCTTTTCATAACAATCAAAGTATTATTTATATTTTAAATTTAATTATTTACGTTATGTTGGAACTATATCGTAAAATAAACTACCACAGTCGTCGATTATGATAGTTGTTGTATGTCCGGCGCTCCCTTCTCGCTCCGCCAGCCAGCTACACGCGCGCCAGGTGTCATTCTTCTAGCCTCGACGCGCAGCCCTCAGTGCGCGTGCCTGAACAGTCGTGTGTGTACTATAAAGAGGAACTCCCAGCCTGTCCAGATGCCCACTTGCCCCGGTGTCCAGCTCCAGAATACACCCTACGTCGAGCACGGAGGCTACTCCTCTTGAAAATGTGCTTCGGCCAGGTGGACTGAATTTCGGGCAGTACGAGGTCTCACCTCTGGTCACCGCTCCTCTTATTCCGCTGCCCATATCCAGTCATACTATTACATACCGTCATATTTCCCTAATTAATGCAAGCTCCCTTGGTTTCGCCAAGTAAGAATTCTTTCAACATTGAACTTGCTTTTATGAACTCAGCAAGGAAGGACTTTCCAAAACATTTATGTCAGTACTTCTGATAGTTTTCGACTATCGACTTTGCTATCACAAGGACTATCTTTTCGAGATAGAAGTGGATGTAAATACTGCAAACTTGTATATAGTGTACAAAAGATAGACTCTTTCTCAAGATTCCTAATTCATTTTGCTTCAAGTTAAATTTCAGTTTTATTTGTGTAAATAGTGTATTTTGCATTTGAAGCGAATAATAAAGTTGTGTTTTGTAAATCTCAACCTTGGTTACAACAATAGTGATGAGGCTGAACTGAACAGATAGATTAATTTGCAATAAACAGGACATTGAAGGAAGCAATGTCAGCACGGACTTTATTTGCAATGAAAATAAAGTATACTTGGGGACAAAATATGACGACCTCGGCTCACACCACCACTCTCCAGTGGCAGCCGGGTGTTTGTTAGTTTTTACTACGTCTACCGTAGCCGGAGTTGCCAAATGGTCTACTGTACTCGACATAAAGAAAGGGTAAAGACTGAAGAGATTGTGGAAGGAAGTGGTTTGGCAACCTCCCCACACGAAACAAGGATCATTTAGAACTCGTTAACTCAGCAGAGTGCAGGGTGTGAGTGACGGCTGGCTTCGAGCTCACTTCCAGGAACTGAAGCCGTCATGGTTTGTCCCCAAGTATGTTAATGTTTCAAGTACCTAATAAAAAAATTTATCCTGACGGTGGTTTAGCGATACAACCGGGAGGGGACGTCAGAAGAGCTAAAGAGTGAGAATTCCTCCTTCACCACAAAGTTTCCATAATTCCGCCCATAAATTCATCAATACTATTCTGTTAAATTTAAATTCTATAAATTCTGGGTTTCGAAATCCTCAGGGAGATTCGTAATTTCGACTAAGAGTGAGAGAGAGGAAGAGCGAGAGAGAGAGATTTCCAAGAGTCTTTAACATAATATTACATTATTTATACGAATTTGGGCGCGTCCTTATTTATGTAGGCCAACAAATTGCTAACGATTCAAATACGGTGTAGTATTTTTATTGAAACAATTGCGTCAGTCGCTTTGATATTTCTCGATCTGACGTAGCGAGACTCCCCCCGTTGCCACCGTCACCACCGAGAAACAACTAACGCAGTACATAATGCAACAACTGGATTTTTATTAAACAAAATTCACTTCATAATTAGGCCTAGTATTACCGTTCATACAATGGCTTATGACAGTACACACTCCGAATTTGAACCGTAACGTGAAAACGCGTTCTTGTGAGGCTATGGGCAGTTTATGATTTTAAAACTTCGTGAAAACACGCTTGACCAACAGCGTGAAAACGCGCTTGACCAACAGCGTGAAAACGCACTTGACCAACAGCGTAAAAACGCGCTTGACTAACAGCGTGAAAAAGCACTTGACCAAAAGCGTGAAAACGCGCTTGTCCAACAGCGTGAAAACGCGCTTGTACAACAGCGTGAAAACGCACTTGACCAACAGCGTAAAAACGCGCTTGACTAACAGCGTGAAAACGCACTTGACCAAAAGCGTGAAAACGCGCTTGACCAACAGCGTGAAAACGCACTTGACCAACAGCGTGAAAACGCGCTTGACCAACAGCGTGAAAACGCACTTGACCAA
The DNA here is from genome assembly GCF_040414725.1 of Anabrus simplex. Classification (NCBI taxonomy): domain Eukaryota; kingdom Metazoa; phylum Arthropoda; class Insecta; order Orthoptera; family Tettigoniidae; genus Anabrus; species Anabrus simplex. The sequence continues at coordinate 1,512,076,234 of NC_090265.1, read as the reverse complement.
CAGCGTAAAAACGCGCTTGACTAACAGCGTGAAAACGCACTTGACCAAAAGCGTGAAAACGCGCTTGACCAACAGCGTGAAAACGCGCTTGACTGACAGCGTGATAACGCGCTTGACCAACAAGGTGAAAACGCGCACTTGTGGGTCTATGGGCAGTTTATGATTTAAAACTGCGTGAAAATGCGCTTGACAAACAGCGTGAAAACATGGACGTGTGCCCGTAGCCTTGCTCAGTCCTTTCGTACACTGGTCTTCACTGTACCGCATGCATTTGCAGTTACTCGACTACGCAGCTCGCTCTACAGTGCTCATTCGTATAGACCTTGTTCTTACGTCACAACAGTGGTGCCTGCTGATCGCTGGTGTAGTGCGTAGTGTATGAGTTGCAGGAATGTTCTGAACAGTACAGAAAGCAGTCCCCGAGCCAAGGAACTTCGACCTGGCCGGGAATCGAACCCAAGGCCGAGAAAACTGAAGATCAAGATGTTGATCACGTATCCGCGCAACCAGACCATCTGAGCAACACAATCAACAAAACTGGCGAACTCGTAAGATAATCATCATACTTAATGAGGATGATGCAAAAGATGATCGTCATACTGGCCACGGAGTGAAAACATAAGCCCGTGAGGATGAGGATGAAGTTTGAAAGTTCAAGGGAGTCTTTCATTTCTTTTTGACATGGAATAGTTTCTTATCCGAACTTGGACTGGTGAGCGCTACAACAACACGAAAGTTTTAAAATCGGTAGACTTTCTAGAATACACGTGGTACTAATAATAATGTTATTTGTTTTACGTCCCACTAACTACTCTTTTACGGTTTTCGGAGACGCCGAGGTGCCGGAATTTAGTCCCGCAGGAGTTCTTTTACGTGCGAATAAATCTACCGACACGAGGCTGCCGTATTTGAGCAACTTCAAATACCACCGGACTGAGTCAGGATCGAACCTGCCAAGCTGGGGTCAGAAGGTCAGCGCCTTAAGCGTCTGAGCCACTCAGCCCGGCACACGTGGTACGACAGTGGTGAATTATCATTTAAAAGAAAGGACTGTTTATCTAACAATAATAGTTTGGACTCGGTATGACGTCAACAGGGAACGCAATAGTAATCCCATCTTGAAGTATTAAAATCGCCATGCGACGCAGCTAACAATCAGTGTAGCTCTTGACTCTGGCATGATAGTATGTCGTGTGAGGTGTCTTTCAATTTTCCAGTGGGTTCTACATGAATGCGACAGTAAGAAATAAAAGAGTGTACTGTTGAGAAAGTTATGATGTTCAAAAGCGTGAAAAACTTCTTTCATTCGTAAAATCTTGTGACATTTGGACAACGAGCAGATCAAAATCTGAAACGCATTCAAGATAATATGGAGGGTTGTCAGAATTCCAAAAGTTCAAAATCACCAATGTGGCGCGTCAAATGTTTCATCAAGAGCGTCTCAAAATTAAGGCGGCTGAGCATTGTGAGGCAATTTTTGTTCTGCTGGGGGGCGCAACTGAAAACATCTGCTGCTAAATTTGTTTAGAATTAGGAAATTAAATATCAAGAGTAAAATTTTAAATCCATACTAACTAGATACTTACCTTATTTCGACAATATCTATAACGCTGTACATATCGTTCGTCGAAACCTTCTATTGTGACTCGACGGAGCACTGTTCAATTTTTCTTCCCTCTCTAATACTTTATTCATCGAAGGAACAAACCACCGCCTCTGTAGTCAACAATAAAATCGGATGATTATTATGTTGTATTTCTTCTTAATCCAAAAAAATATTAACTTCAGCGATGTCACGCTTCCACAGATATTTCATATCGGCGATTAAGTTCGAAATCCGTACTTCACACAGCCTAGATACTTACGTCAGCCCATCAGCCTCTCACAGATTTAGCGCTGCAACCTGGAGCTGTATGTGTTCTATTTGGTGCGAGAAGTCGCGTGCATTGTACCTCTGTGAGCCATGGCGCCATTTGCTGCAGTCATTATCATTATCATTTGTTGCGAACAGCTGTGGAAGTTCCATACCGAGGTCATGGCCAGCTGGTTTAACCACACCTCATACACTACTCATTATCTCTGCTTATGAAACGACCTAATGTGAGAGTTGCAAGATTCAGTAGGGAGTGATTCTTTTGCATGTACAGTACAAAGTCAAAAGTGAATTAGCGTATGTTTCTGTATCTTTTACTCAGTTCTATCCAGTCAGTAACTCATCTCTACAGTATTTAATTTTTAATTCTGTTTGTACACTTGAAAATTTTGGCTTACACTTCAATTCTTATCGGTGTGCCTGTTTGTGTTATTTGCTTGTTACGACATCATGGGGAAACATCTGAACGTAATTTCTAGGAACTCGGTATTTTAACTTAGAGATATCCGAGTTGTGCACTTGATTAATATTCTAAGCCAATTCTAAGGGAGCAAAAATAGGAATTGTCCAATTTGTCTGTCCAGTATTAGCTGTATCGGAAATGGTTGTGCAGGATATGATTTCCGAACTTGTGTGTTTCGTGTGCTTTTATACTGTGCGAGGAATAATACCGCAGATATTCGTGATTTTTATATTTTTACAAACTTCCAAATATATCCGGAAAAATCAATTCAAAATTATACAAAATACACTAATTTAATTTCATGTACAAACAACATACTACTCCACCAACACAAAAACACGCAATCGTGAATCCATCCTTTCACGTACGGTTGGTGTTAGGAAGGGTATCCAGCCTTAAAACGGGGCAAAATTTACATCAAGGGCCTACCCCCAATAAGTTGAGAATAAGCCAAAAAAGTTTTTTTTTTTTTTTTTTTTTGCTAGGGGCTTTACGTCGCGCCGACACAGCTAGGTCTTATGGCGACGCTGGGATAGGAAAGACCTAGGAGTTGGAAGGAAGCGGCCGTGGCCTTAATTAAGGTACAGCCCCAGCATTTGCCTGGTGTGAAAATGGGAAACCACGGAAAACCATTTTCAGGGCTGCCGATAGTGGGATTCGAACCTACTATCTCCCGGATGCAAGCTCACAGCCGCGCGCCTCTACGCGCACGGCCAACTCGCCCGGTCCAAAAAAGTTTAAGAAGAAGTAGAGTTCCTGTGAGACGTTGATTTGATAATGATCACACAAGAAAGTTGGGTGGACTGTATCACATATGAAGCAAAGCAACCTCGTAGATTTACGGCTATTGATATCGTGATCATAGCCATGGAACTTACCTTTAATTCCAATCTGAACCTCAGGGGCGTGAATTTTCATTTCAAAAAGTCCCACATACGCTGAAGGATTCGAACAGCAGCCACTTCGTCGAAAATCCAGTGATTCTGCTGTATTCAAAACTGGAATACAGAATGTCGTCGGGATCTCTGGGGACGAAGTTTGAAGGGTAATTAGCTTGTGGAAAGCCAGCATTTCTATCTTTTGCCCGACAACGTAACTTCCATTTTAGCAGACATTTTCGCAGAGATACCATGTCTATCTCATCCCATTCCTCTTGACAAGCTTTCCAGAGACCATTTATAATACGTGAACGTCTATTTCCTAACGCCCTTTTTTAGGAGTCCAAATGCACAAACGTCCATGGGTGACCCATCGGGTGCCTTTACAGAAATGTTAGTAAAAGGAATTGCAAGGATTCCAGTTTCCATCTCCATTCCCTGTAAAAAACAGGCGAGCCGAATGAGAGGTGAGGCCTTACCTGATTTTTCGCCCTCCCATACAGTATTGGGATATCTGTGTTGTAAATGGTTGTTAAAACCTCTTGATGATAGCATGTAGAGTTCACCTCCACGTTATTAGCGACACGGCGAAGGATTAACTTGCCATTGTAGCAGTATCCAGCTGTGTTCAAGAAACCCTTGGGAAACTTTCCTGGCATACTTTATACAATGTTTCAAGCATTGTTTTGTCTCTAGGGCGATAGTAAATCGAGTAGAGTTTGTAAAGTCACTAAGGTACACATATGCTTCGTCTAATGTAACCACATATTTCCTTGTGTTCCCTGCCCGACAGCCCTCGTACAGCTTTGTTGCATTAGTGCGACGTTCCGAAATGTGACGAGGCAACAGCTTGTGAACTCGGCGATTATGCCGCTTTTCTAATTGCAGGTCCTTGTTGATGATGGTGGTAACTGTTGAAACAGGCATCTCAAAATTACGTGCGATAGTCCTCTAGGGGGCAGGGTTACCACCTGATACAAGGGCCTTCGATTTCCTCACCATTTCTGGTGAACGGCTGGTGGTTGTTTGTGGATTTGCCTGCTTTTTCTCCCTCTGGAATTAAACCCAGTCGGCCTTTGCCTTTTTTATACGATACAGCATCGGTCCCGTTCTTTCATTTCAAGAAATCACGCTTCTTGCACATTCTTTGGATTGCAGAATATGTATATTTAGCATCGGTAAGGGCTGTTATGTAGCCCTCCCATTAAGGGTCAATCCGCTTCTGCATCGTTGCAGCTAATGTCACAAAACTCTACACACACGTTCTCAATACTGACGTGAATCACTACTCTCCATTTTGACAAGCGTAAGTTTATACCAGAGCCGCCAGTGGCCTTAAAACTTGTCACCAGAGATCCCGAGCGACCTTCTGTATGCATAAACCCAACACTGCCAATGGAGTATACTGAAGAGAAGTTTAAGAACACGTATTTTGAATGGCAGTCCGCCTCTGTGGTGTAGTGGTTAGCGTGATTAGCTGCCACCTCCAGAGGCCCGGGTTCGATTCCCGGCTCTGCCACGAAATTTGAAAAGTGGTACGAGGGCTGGAACGGGGTCCACTCAGCCTCGGGAGGTCAACTGAGTAGAGGTGGGTTCGATTCCCACCTCAGCCATCCTGGAAGTGGTTTCCCACTTCTCCTCCAGGCGAATGCCGGGATGGTACCTAACTTAAGGCCACGGCCGCTTCCTTCCCTCTTCCTTGCCTATCCCTTCCAATCTTCCCATCCCTCCATAAGGCCCCTATTCAGCGTAGCAGGTGAGGCCGCCTGGGCGAGGTACTGGTCATACTCCCCAGTTGTATCCCCCGACCAAGAGTCTGAAGCTCCAGGACACAGCCCTTGAGGCGGTAGAGGTGGGATCCCTCGCTACGTCCGAGGGAAAAACCGAACCTGGAGGGTAAACCGATGATGATGATGATTTTGAATGGCATAGCATCGTATTCAAACTCATGCAGTGAACACTGACGTTCACTTTATAGTGACAATAAGAACCCGAACCCTGTGACACTACAGCCCTGACTGTCTTTGGAGTACCAAGCGACCGCTACTCATCCCGAAGGCCTGCAGATTACGCGGTGACGCATGGTCAGAACGATGAATCCTCTCCGCCGATATTCTTCGTTCTGCAGACCGGGGTCGCCATCTCACTGTCAGATAGCTCCTGAGTGAGGCTGATTGGACCTCGAAACATCCCTGGGATACAGGCCGGGAAACGAATCTTGGGCCTCCGTGTGACAGACAGACACGCTACCCCTAGACCGCGCAGTCGGCTGATGATAAGAACAATGAAACGAAATATAACGAAGTGGGCCCGTGACAACCAGTGCTCCTCTCATGGGTCACTTGCTAAAGAGAGCCGCCCAGCCATTTTCTTTCTACTTCAGTCTACCAAAGCCTCCGACAGATTAAAAATTTCAGCGTGTCTTACTCCCAGCGGGGTCGGGAGACAGCATGCATGTTCCGAGCGATACATTCATAATCTCCCGCGTATTCCTTATCTGTGTTATTACATTTATTGCTTATGTATGCAATCAATAGCCTTTATCTTGTCCCCAATAGCCTTTATCATGTGTACTAACCTTTTTTACAGGCGGTGTTGAAAGTGGTGTCCTTCAGCATACCTGGCGTGTTCTGTTGAAATTGCTATTCACATGCATAAGTTCCTGTTGCATATTTACCCTAATGATTGTTGTTATATTGTTTTATGTTTATTTGTGGTGAGAGGATTATTTCTTTAAACTTTACTTTTTAGGGTTCCCCATAAATAAAAGTCGGGGGAGCGGGGTTCCATAATCCTATCATCAAAAACCGCCTCTATGTCTTGCAAAGAATCATTTGCAATATGAGCTGTGGCAGAATCCTGTTGGAAATAGCTATATCTCATTATCTGTCAACATTTGAAGGAAAATATTGCGAGAATATTTGTGCGGTACCTCTAGGAATTTATGGTATCGTTAAGAAATAAAGGGGCCTAATATCCGTTCTGCGGTTACAGTACACCATACACGAATTTTCTGGTCATGTAAAGGAACTTCGCGCGAATAAATCACGGATTTTAAGTGCTCCAGTACCAATTGTTTTTTGTGGAGAAATATGAAAACTCAAATGAAACTATGCCTCAGCAAATAAAATTATTAAATATGGGTCAAAAATACCGTCAGCGATATTTTGCAACGTTCAGTTGCAGAAATTTACTCTGCCTTCATCATCACAGGGTCTGTCCGGCTCCATGGCTACATGGTTAGCGTGCTGGATTTAGGTCACTGGGGTCCCGGGTTCGATCCCCAGCAGGGTGGGGAATTTTAAACAAAATTTGCTAATTTCGCTGGCACGGGGGATGGGTGTATGTGTCGTCTTCATCAACATTTCATCCTCATCACGACGCGTAGGTCACCTATGGGCGTCAAATAAAAGGACCTCCATCTAGCGAGCCAAACCTTGTCCTCGGACATTCCTGGCATTAAAAGAAGCCATACGCCATTTTTTTTATCACCCGGTAATAACTGGAGACGATAGTTTCTCTGTAAGGTATTAATTTCAATATTTTAGTAGCCCTATGTACTGAGGATTTTGAGATACCGACTTCTTGTGCAACTCGCTGTACTGATTTAGTGGGAAATCGTACGAATGATGTGTTCATGTCGTCGATTTTGTTCGATAGAAATCTTCGTTTCAGTTTAGGAATTACAGCATTAAGTGATCCCATTGTTTTTATTTATTCACGACACATTTAACTGTTTCTCTATCTGGAATTGGAACCCCAGGAAATCGCTCTCTAAATGACTTGGTTGTTACATACGTTTCATACATAAAAACTCTGTGTTCAAGCGTGAATTTCACTGGCATTTCATCAGTGAAATTTTGTAATTAATCTAACGAATTCTACTTTAATTCAGCCACATGTACTTTTGCAACACACGTATCACTTTACGGCTTCACGGCTTCCCACGACACAAAAACTCGAGTAACTGACCGCCTCGTGGCTATGCAGTGAGTCAGCGTGAGGGTATGAATACACCGCTCGGAGCGTGCATGTTCATGTCAACTGCTGGCCCCGCTGGGGGCGGGACACCCTGTACCATCCTACGATCAGATAGTTTCATGCGAGAACGAATTTAAAGCTCTTAAAAGAAGCAGGGATCGAATCAAGATCCCAGTCAGTGTTATATCCTAGAGCGCATTTGACCAAAAAGATTATGACGTAAAAAATTATATTAGTGATCTTCGATAGAGAAATTGCACCTGAATATTCGGAGTAATCTATCCGCGTCATAAACTGGCTGCATTGGTTATTACAGGCTACCAAAGAACTGGATGGGAATCAAACTGCAGTGAAAATTGATGTTATAATTAGATCATTTTGCAAAAGAAGTTTATGAGAGTTAGTTAACCCTTATTGTTCATCGCATACGTGCATCATTTACTAAAATTTATGAGATGACAGTGAGATATTCATTTGATTTCAGACTTCAATGACGGGCAAGTTACGCTCTTAGTTCATTTGAGTTTCTAAGCAAAGACGAGTGGTGCAGCAATTCAGTAAATGGTATGGAAATAGGGCGGCGGACGGGGAAAGGGCTAACCAGCAAGCTACCTCTCCTCATTCCCTCTGTTTTCCTTGGCCACTTTGAGGCTCTCCCGCCGACACGCAAAGTGAGCCCTCCCTGATACAGGTCGATGGACAGCAAGTCCACCGCTCGCTTGGGAAACTTTGACAAAGAGCACATAAAGATTGCACTTTGTGGTAATTTACCTCATTTAAAACAAAATGTTCGACCACCATACAATGCTGTACGGGATGTCTCTATGATCTTAAGGGAGATTATACATACAAGTTGTTTCCTTGCTTACCTCTACTATGAAAAGGACAGGAGAGACAAGTGCACTGGCATTCGAACTTTGAAAATCCGTTTCAAATTTAAAGCAGTGCGAATATTGCGTCGAAAGCGAAATAGAAACAAGATTCAAATGGAGATAAGAACCAAAATTTCCCGACCATCTGACGGGGAATGAAACCCAAAAGTTTTTGAGTGAATCAAATACGCCTTTACAGACGATGATGACGGGTTTTTTTTACAATTTGCTTTACGTCGCACCGACACAGATAAGTCTTGTGGCGACGATGGGATAGGAAAGGCTTAGAATTGGGTACGAGGCGACTGTGGTCTTAATTAAGGTACATCCCCAGCGTTTGCAGGTGTGAAAATGGGAACCACGGGAACCATATTCAGGGCTGCCGACAGTGAGGTTCGAACCCACTATCTCCCGGATGCAAGCTCACAGCTTTGCACCTCTAATCGTACGGCCAATTCGCGTGGTATTATTATTATTATTATTATTATTATTATTATTATTATTATTATTATTATTATTATTACATTATTGATTAGAAATTATTGTGACCAGGATAATGTTTCACCAATGACCATTAGTCAAAACAATTCACACGATTCCCGCCCAGGGTAATACGTAAATATTCCTTATTTTAAGAAATTTATCGTCTTCCCAGGCGCTGATGCTTCTCCTGTTAGACAATTCATCCATTTCATATCATGTTTCAGATAAAGATGGTTGTTGAAATGAATAATATGTGTACTTGTTAGAGATCAGTTAACCAGTAAAAGTGAAGCCCAAGCCAATACCGGCCGTGGAAGTTAACTCAGCAGTATGTAGGAAATAATTGTTAGCTGCAGGTTTGCCCGCTGTTGCCCATAGAAAATAACCGTGAACTCTCGGCTTTTGAATACCGATAAAACCTCCAAGATCATGCTCAGAAGTAGGCTCCCCATTGGTAAATTTCACTCTCCAAAAACTAATAAATGCAAAAAGCATGTCTTTTATCGCCTCGGCTGGGTGTCCTCTCATCGTTATCAGTAAAACACTATATGTAATCATGAACATAGAAAGAAAGAAAGAAAGAAAGAAAGAAAGAAAGAAAGAAAGAAAAAAATGAATAAAAAGAAATAGCTGGAAACCATATCCTATTTGTTTCGTGATATAGTACTCCTTTGGACTTATGGAATTCTCACTTACCCTCGTAACATACGATGATTCGTCTTCAGGATCTATCCAACTTTCGGACTGAGGAAGCACCCACTTAGCGGATAGAGAAATATCAAGACAGAAAAGTAAAACCGAAATAATATTTAATACCAATTCAAAGCATAATATAAATGAATGCTGGAATAAAATATGCCATTAAATACAGAATTACCTCGCAATTTGAGAAAGGCGCCTTCTGATTGTAAGAAAACAGTAATTGAAGCAATCTGTAACCAAAGGAACTGGAAGAATTGCAACAGCTATCGAGATAGTCCTTTAATTAGTATTTTAGGCAAAGCATGCAGATATTTTGGGAAAAGAAGGTACAGTTAATGTGGATGATAAGTTATATTAAAACCACTATGGTTTCAGACCACAGAGTGGTTTTCAGTATACACCAAGCAAGAAAAGTACACCACAAGAGGAATACTGTTACGTTTCGGGTGATATACGGGGTAGTCCAAAAATGTACTCGCTGTTGGACAATCTATAAATATTATGGCACATTTAACTTGCAGGTAAACCTTCTGGCACTGAAAGAGATATGTCATGGTATGTTCGAAATGACCACCAACAACTATACAACGCTGAGGACGCCAAAGTGCAGACCGAATTACAGCTATCAGTATGTCCGGCGTAATGGCAGCACATGACGCTACTTAACTCGTTGATTGTACATGGTTTCTGTCGATACACTTCATTCTTGACGATCCGCTACTGATAGAATTCAATTAGTATCACATCAGGTGACTGAGGTGGGTACTCAGCAGCAGCACCACCTCTGCGACCTACCCTCCATCCTGGTAGAATGTCGTCCAAGTACAACCTGATATCTCGATGGTGGTAGGAGGGCTGCCTACATTGGGATTCGAACCCACTATCTCCCGGATTCAAGCTCACAGCCGCGCGCCTCTAACCGCACGGCCAACTCGCCCGGTTAATAAAACGTATAAGATAACAGTGAGATAGTCAGGTGGTCGGAACTGTATTGAGAAGTGTAGTTCATACCGATGACTTGGTTAAGTGTTGATTATTTGCAATGGAGTATGTTGATGCTTGAAAATAAATAATATTATATATATCATATGATATGACAATATTTCTAAGACTAACGTAAAGGAAGCTGAGAAGGAACCCAGTATGACTGAATATCAGGTAATTAGTATGAAATTAGTATGATTGGTGGTCAATTTTAAGAATTAGGGTACGTATTCTACATGGATGGATGGTATGGTAGTACAGTAAGTGCAAATTGTGCTATGAAAATCAGAATTCTGGTTGTAACATACAACTGAAAGATCACCAGTTTGGCGTAGTAAACCAATTCAAATATCTGGGCAGCATGGTGACCAGTAATGAAAGGAGTGACTAAAGAGTTCAGTTTCTGCAGGATCGTTCCTCATTTATTATGGGACAGCAAGATTCCTCTAAGAACTAAAATCACCCAGTACAAGCCGTTTCTAATTCTCATTCTAACATAGTCTTTAGAAACATGCACGCTAACATTAAAGAACTTAACAAGCTTCAGGCTTGCGTAATTACTTTTTCTTTTTCTTACATTGGCCCTCCAAAAGCACGTCTTGATTGTCTAAAGAACGGAGAGATCCGAATATACTTATGATAACCTGTGGAGGAAAGTCTAAGGACATGCAGACTTAAATGGTTGGGGCATGTTAGAAACGAAAAGCACAAGAATATCACGTGTTTACGGGAAGAAGACATACAGGCAGGATACTGATAGGACAACCTAGGGAAAGGTGTAAAGACCAACTGAGGGAAGATGTGGAGATGATAGAATTGGGAATATGTCATGGGAAATGAAACCCACGTGAACAGTTGGAGAGAGCTCGGTTATAAACAGCATACCAGACATGCTGTGAGGGCTCAATGATGCTAATGATCAATCTACATGGATGGTCGTATGATAGTGCAGTGTCCTGGAGCGTCAGATATCGGGTCGAGGGATACAACTGGGGAGGATGACCAGTAGCACGCCCAGGCGGCTTCACTTGTTCTACTGAACATCCTAGTGGTGGGATGGGACGATGGGAAGGGATAAACAAGGAAGAGGGAAGCGGCCGTCGCCTTACGTTAGGTACCATCCCAGCACTTGCCCGGAGGTGAGGTGGGAAACCACGGAAAACCACTTCGACGATGGCTGGGGAGGGAATCGAACACCTCCCCCCCTACTCAGTTGACTTTCCGAGGCTGAGTGGGCCCCGCTGCAGGCATCCTACTACTTTTTCAAATTTCGTGGCAGAGCCGGGAATCGAACCCGGGCCTCCGGGGGTTGCATCTAATCACACTAACCACTACATCACAGAGGTCGATGATAATAATAATAATAATAATTGTACCGGGCGGTACACCTCTACACCGTTTATTTAAAAGTTGCGCCAGTTGAAACTCCTCTTCTGGAGGAAGGTTGAACTTTATCTATTCTATTAATTCTCTACTTTCTCAGAAGATGTCACCACGTGGAAAATTTTGAGTTTTTGAACTGTGTCCCTTTTGATGTGTTTTTGTTTCGCTTGAAGTAAGAAGTGTGAACTTTCTCTTCTAGAGGACACTACTGAAGAATTACAATAGTGCAACCTAGTGCGAAATCAAAGAACTATTTTGTTGAAGAAATTTTTATTTAAAATGTTTGTTCCTTGCTAAATTTCTTTCTGTTATTGTTTAAGTTGGCTGTATACCCCTCTTTTTCCCCTTAGTTTGGATCTAGCCAATCCCGAATTTCTTTTCCACCAATAATGTGTTTCTTTTTCCTCTATGTAGGGGTTTCTTTTCCCTAGCCAATAAAATTTTTTTTGGGAGGGTGTTTTATTTCCCCTAACGCCTAGAATCTTCCGCGAGAGGATATAAACTGCTGATTTTAGGGTCTCCAGGCCACTTCTGTTCCATCTTTCAGTGTATTAAGTACATAGCAGGAGGCGGGAAGCGCCTCTTTCTTCTTCAGCCGTTCAACACCAGGTAATGGCCTTTTAATAACTTCTTTTCTTGCTAGGTCGGCAGTTTAACACTCGCGGCGGGTTCGAAGCATTTCCATCATGTAACCTTTTCCTAAAATGTAATTACTCTTTTCATCTTTTCTTGTAAAGCTACATATTGGGATAGAGAGTGCTAACCCTCTCGAGCTCCCACTCACATTTGTTTGGAGGTGAACTTATTTTCTTAAACTATTCTTTGTTTATGTAATGTAAAGTGTTCTTCTCTAAGTCACCTCTGTAGTATGGGATTAGCCCTTGCGTTAGCGGCCCAGAGCCAGATTAGGTTTTAAAAAAAAAACAAAGTGTATTAGGAGTGCAAGATCGCCTCCTCTCAAATTGTTATTTTAGAGGTCATGTAATCAACCTTCTTTTCATGTAATAGACCTCTGTAGGTTGGGTATTTTACCCCTGTGAACACGTCCTTAGAGGACAGCTTGAAGGTAGAGTTTGGTTTGGCCTTTGAGAGGCTTAAATTTCAAGAGCGGATCGCTCTTTTGAAAATGGAGTGTCATATGCCTCGTGGAGGCTTTTCTGTGTAATTCGGAGCCAGGGGCTCCTAGGGATGAATGGGGTTTTCTGCCCCTCTGTTAAAACTTGTGTTTGTGGTAAAACTGAGCTGATCGCTGAAGTCAGGGCGTGAAGCCCAAAACCTGTAAATATTGTAACTCCCCTTGTTTTGCTACATTGTACCCGCCATGTCTGTTATTGCTTTGTTTTTGAAAAGAAAATATAACCTAGTTAAATTTTAAATTACTTTTACATTAACTTTGATTCCGTAGTTTGAAACCCATTCACGCCCGCACCTTCTTACGCCTCTACCTACCGCTAAAACACGGTAACAAGTGGTAGCAGAGCGTGGTTGAATGGGTCTCAATTTAGCCCCTTTTGACGGCTAAACATTGCTTTAATTCGAACTCTAACAATTTTCTCAGTTGCTGGAATTTTTTGAGTTTTTCAAAATTGTTCTGTCATCATGCCCGGCCCTCGCGATGTTCTCCTCCTTAACTACTTGCGCAAAGAGGAGTTGATATACGAGTTAACTATCAGAAATGTGCAATCTGGAGGCACGGTTGCAATCGACACCAACAAGCTTAGAGAGTCCCTTGATTTGCCCATTTCCATCCCCAATTTGGGAGAGAAAGAAATTGATGACTCTCTTTCCACGATCGTCGAGAATATTACTGGGCTAGCATCGGTAGTCAGCTTTTTTGATGAAAACGATCCATCTCCTAATCAAATTAAGCGTGTGCAAGGCAGGCTGTATCACTTTGCAAATAGAGTTAATGATCTGTTGTCTCTAAAGGTGAATGACGTTCAGAGGAAGCAAGCTAATACGCTCCTTGAAACTATTTCTGAATTGTCTAATAAGGTCACTCAATTGCTAACCGGCGAAGCTCCTCCCAAAACTGATCAACCCGCCACGGTGAATGTAGGTAACGAGGAAGAGCCTCCTCAGGGAGAAGTCAATAGGATAACCGTTGCTGCTCAAACTATCTCTGCCCCATCGAACAACGAATCTGAACGCCGTGCGTCATTGAGTAACATCCGCTCTGAATTAACTTCTTTGCCATTGAAACCTTTAACGACTATGTCACCTGGGTTCAGCAGCTTGCCTCATCCATTGGCAATGTTGCTTAGAGGTATCTCTAAGTTTTCCGTCAACACCACCAGTGACGTAATTTCATTTTTAAGATTTCTAGTGGAATTTCAGGATCATGCCCTTGTGTTTTCTCTTTCCCCATGTCAAATTTTGCAAATTATCTATCCTTATGCTATTGGTGTTCTATCTGACAAAATAGTTAGAGCCATCGCTGAGCAATCTTCTATTGAGGATTTCCATGCCCATTTGCTAGCTAACTTCATCCCGGCTAGGGCCAGGTCCTCCCTTATTCAGAAATACTATTATCGGGTACAGCGCTTGGATGAAAACCTGGCAGACTTCATCCAAGATATTAAGTTTTATACTAGGGTGTTTGCTCTTCACTTCCCTGAGGATCAAATTGTACAAGCTATTGTGGAAGGTATTTCACCATCCTATAGGTCATATTTGTGTTTCGCGGCGTGCCCGCAAACGTTCTCGGAACTTGAAGCATTGGCAGTCTCAGCGGAAGGAGTTAGATACGCCGATTCTTTGCGTGTCGCGAAAGAACCCCCGCCTTCCTTTAGTAACACTCGGCCTCCACCTCGCCGACCAGTCAATCCCCGTAAATGTTATGCTTGCGGGTCGCCTGACCATCTGCGGAATAAGTGTCCTCTGATCAAGTCAAGTGGGACAAGGAATGGAGCAGGGTCATCACAAGGCTGTTTTAAGTGTGGGGCCTTCTCACATATCGCCAAGAATTGCCCAAACTCAAATAGCACCCCCTCCTGCTCAACTTCTGGTGCAAATTCCAGCTATGCCAATAATAAAAGGTGACTAGTGGCGTCGGCTGAGCCGACTAATCCATCTTCCCGAGACTCAGCCCCTAGTAAACAGGTTGTAAATGCAGAGATCGACCAGCCTTCAAATTCATCTTTTGAATGCCCTAAAGAGTGTCTTAGGATTGCGGCGGATACCCCCGCACCTGTTCCTTTTCTTAAGATTGAGTTAAATAACGAGCCTATAACAGCTCTCTTAGATTCAGGCAGTGTTTGTTCCATTATTTCGGCTGATTGGTATTCTAAATTGAAATCTGTTTGTAAACTCCCTGACTATGACTCATCTCCTGTTAAATATGTTTCGGCTAATTCATCTCCATTAGAAATTCTAGGTTCCTTACATGTCAAAATTCGGGTTTTTAAATTTACATGGAAGATCAAATTGTTTGTGGCCAAGCGTTTGTCTTGCCCCATCATATTGGGAGCGGACTTCATTTCTCACACTGGTATTGTGCTCGATCTCCAGAGTAGGTCGTGCACATTCAAATTTGCGTCCAATTGTAGAATTCCCTTGTTAAAGTGTAATTCTGTATCATGTTCATCTATTTCGCCTACCCAGGATGAGATGTTGTTAGACCTTAGACATCTACCTGAGGAGCAGGCTGATAGTATTCGGAAATTGTGTCAGTCGTTTCCCGAGGTGTTCTCTGATACTCTTGGTGTTACTGACCTTATTGAATACAAAATTGAGGTCACGGATTCAATTCCTGTCCGTTTTCCACCGTATAGGCTATCTCCACCTAAAATGAAGGCTCTGAAAGAAATCATCGATCAGATGTTGAAGGATGGTATTATTAGGCCCTCTAAGTCAGCGTATTCTTCGCCTATTTTTCTAGTCCCGAAACCCCAAGGAGGCTTCAGGCCTGTCATTGATTACAGGGCTCTCAATCGGAAGGTGGTGTTGCAATCTGTGCCCCTTCCCGACCTTCATTCTTGCTTTTCATGGTTTCGTAAGGCCAAGTTCTTCACCATCTTGGACTTGAATCAGGCCTATAATCAAATTCCCCTTGCCGAAGAGTCTAAACATCTTACAGCGTTTGCCACGGACTGGAATTTATATGAATACAACCGCGTGCCTTTCGGGCTCCCCACGGGGGCAGCTGTGCTCACTAGGCTACTAGATAGGGTCTTTTCCGACATCAAATTTGAGTACTTATATCACTACTTGGATGATGTCGTCGTATTTTCCGAAACCTTTGAAGAACATCTAGATCATTTGCGAGAAGTTCTCAATCGCCTTCGTAAGGCTGGGTTAACTGTTAAGTTGTCCAAGGTTGCCTTTGCTAAGCCCTCTATGTCATTCCTAGGGCATATTGTGTCACCTGATGGTGTAGCAGTCGATCATTCTAGAACACAGGCCATCCGTGATTTTAAACCTCCCAAGGACATTAAAGGTATCGCCAGGTTCATTGGCATGGTGAATTTCTTCAGGAAGTTCATTCCTAATTTTGCTAATAGAGCGGCGCCCTTAAACCTTCTTCGTAGGAAAGGCATCAAATTCGAGTGGGGACCTTCTCAACAAGCCGCTTTTGAAGATCTGAAATTAGCTCTCTGTAATGCCCCTGTACTTGCTATGCCTGATTTCTCGAAGAAATTCATCGTCCAAACCGACGCATCGTCGTCAGCAGTGGCTGCAGTTCTTCTTCAAGAGACTGAACTAGGGAGGCGACCCATCGCCTATGCGTCTAGGACATTGTCAGCTCAAGAAGCAAAGTACTCCATATATGAGCTTGAAGGTTTGGCAGTCTTATTCGCCTTAGAAAAGTTCCGTCTCTATCTGGAACACGTCAAATTCGATCTGGAGACAGATAATCAAGCCTTAAGCTGGGTCTTAGGTAGGCCGCGTCGTACAGGTCGTATAGCCCGTTGGGCCATCCGTATTTCTGCCTTCCAATTCGATGTACGGCATATCAGAGGTACTGAAAATGTTGTCGCCGATGGACTCAGCCGTATGTTTCATAACGACGTAGAGACCCACGAACCGGTCGACAGTTCATCACCTTCCGAGTCCATACTATCTGGTGTTAATGCCATCTTAACAGATGCTCCCATGCTTTTTAGGGATATTGAGAAATACCAACGTGAAGATCCTACGCTGGCTCCGATAATGGAAACCCTTTCTTCTGGGGAACATGTCGTCCCTTATGTTCTGAGGAATGGTGTTTTATGTTGCCCTTCGAGGCATGATAAGTTGATGAAAGTTGTTGTTCCAGCGGTTCTTGTACCTATGATCTTCAAATACTATCATGAGACCCCATTGGGGGGGCATCTTGGAATCTTTAAAACTCGTGAAAAGATTCGTGAAATGTTCATATGGAAAGGTATGGACGGTGAAATTCGGGAACTCGTAAAAGCTTGTAAATCTTGTTTGATCAGTAAACCTACCATGTCCACTAAAGTAGGCCTTTTGTCTTCTCATCAAGCGTCGCGCCCCATGGAACGCCTGTATATTGATTATGTGGGACCCTTCCCCCAGTCAAAGGGTAATGCCAACAAGTTCATCTTTGTGTGTGTAGATGGTTTTACAAGATTTTCCTGGTTATTTCCGACTAAGCTGGCTACCGCTCAGTCAACCATTACTTGCTTAAATTCTATTTTCGCTTCTTTTGGTCCGTGTCAATATATTGTATCTGATAATGCTAAGGCGTTCACATCAAATTTATTTCGTAAATTCTGTTTTGACTTGTCCATCTCTCATGTAACTACATCTGCTTATTACCCTCAACCATCTCTGGCTGAACGGGTTAACCGTAATCTCAGGTCCGCACTTATTGCCTATCATCATGAAGATCATTCTAGGTGGGACACGTCCCTGCATTGGTTAGCTTTTGCTTTGAATTCGGCGGTTCATGAATCTCACAAATTTACTCCAGCTTCTTTGATGTTTAAGTTCGTTCCCAACACGCCGCTCTCTAACCTCTGGTCTCTGAATGACATTCTGCCCGAGACAATAGATCCGGACAACATTAAAGATCTTTGGAAGAAGGCTAAAGCCAATCTTAAAGTGTCTCATGAAAAGGTTAGGGAAAGGTATGATCGTGGACGGAGACCCACCCCTTTGAAGGTAGGCGACCAGGTTATGGTCAAAAATTTTGTTCCCGCGGGCAAGCTTGCCCCCAGATTTCATGGGCCTTGTATCATTCTCGATTTTCTTACGCCGGTTACCTTATTGCTAAGTAATCCAGCCACCGAGAGGATATTTAGAGTTCACCTGTCCCAGGTGAAACCGGTGTAATTTCTGTGTTAACTTGCTTCATATTATTTTGAAAGGATATGAAGGTTATATATTTTTTTTTTGAGTTTCACTTTAAGGCATTCTGCCCCTTCTGTAATATTTTGGTTTTAGATGTAAGCCTTGTGTAAAACCTGCCCCGACCCATTAAACTGCCATCCTGTTCTTGCCACGGCCATTACCACGCTCCCGTCTCCTGCTCCACCTTACACTGTGGCTTCATAATAGTAAATGCCATGGATATCTACACGCCGCTGGCCCCTCAACCTCTCCACAAGCCTGTACCCTCAAAGAAGATGATAGTCCAACACAATTCTGCCGCCTAGCTTTAATGTTTCAGCGCCCCCGCAGCCGCGCAGCGCCGTGCAGCGACTGGGGAGGGGGATGGGCCCCCTCCTCTCCAGCGAGGACGACATGTGCACGGCGAGCCGGAGCTCTCCTCCCGGCCAAGGCTGATGTGCGGCGCACGACCTGCTACATGCCCGCAGCCTGTATCTGTTCACCGCGGGCGCGGCGGACTTCAACACCTCTGCTCCCCTCATAGTGCGGGCGAGCGGTATCTTAGGGTACTTGAGGGGTCCGAGCGGCCTCCGTTGGACGCAAGCTGCAACGGCCGGTCCGGCCATTCGACTCAATCTACATCAACTATATGGACAGTCACCATAAGCAATAACTACACTTGGGCATTCAACTACAGTATTTGGTGGACATTGCAAAATTTTTTCTTCACCTTTAAGTATTAAAAGTTTATCTTCAGAAATTCAAATTCTACAAACATAAAGACTTTCTTTCACCTGCAACAACAACATTTTGAAACTGAATTAAGAAATCTTGTAAATGCTTCTGCTATCTATCTTCGTATCAACATCATTACTTGGACTTTGTTTCAAACTGATTTCATGTGTCACCCCTGGAGGAACTTTTGGGGGGGGAGGTCTGTACCGGGCGGTACACCTCTACACCGTTTATTTAAAAGTTGCGCCAGTTGAAACTCCTCTTCTGGAGGAAGGTTGAACTTTATCTATTCTATTAATTCTCTACTTTCTCAGAAGATGTCACCACGTGGAAAATTTTGAGTTTTTGAACTGTGTCCCTTTTGATGTGTTTTTGTTTCGCTTGAAGTAAGAAGTGTGAACTTTCTCTTCTAGAGGACACTACTGAAGAATTACAATAGTGCAACCTAGTGCGAAATCAAAGAACTATTTTGTTGAAGAAATTTTTATTTAAAATGTTTGTTCCTTGCTAAATTTCTTTCTGTTATTGTTTAAGTTGGCTGTATACCCCTCTTTTTCCCCTTAGTTTGGATCTAGCCAATCCCGAATTTCTTTTCCACCAATAATGTGTTTCTTTTTCCTCTATGTAGGGGTTTCTTTTCCCTAGCCAATAAAATTTTTTTTGGGAGGGTGTTTTATTTCCCCTAACGCCTAGAATCTTCCGCGAGAGGATATAAACTGCTGATTTTAGGGTCTCCAGGCCACTTCTGTTCCATCTTTCAGTGTATTAAGTACATAGCAGGAGGCGGGAAGCGCCTCTTTCTTCTTCAGCCGTTCAACACCAGGTAATGGCCTTTTAATAACTTCTTTTCTTGCTAGGTCGGCAGTTTAACACTCGCGGCGGGTTCGAAGCATTTCCATCATGTAACCTTTTCCTAAAATGTAATTACTCTTTTCATCTTTTCTTGTAAAGCTACATATTGGGATAGAGAGTGCTAACCCTCTCGAGCTCCCACTCACATTTGTTTGGAGGTGAACTTATTTTCTTAAACTATTCTTTGTTTATGTAATGTAAAGTGTTCTTCTCTAAGTCACCTCTGTAGTATGGGATTAGCCCTTGCGTTAGCGGCCCAGAGCCAGATTAGGTTTTAAAAAAAAAACAAAGTGTATTAGGAGTGCAAGATCGCCTCCTCTCAAATTGTTATTTTAGAGGTCATGTAATCAACCTTCTTTTCATGTAATAGACCTCTGTAGGTTGGGTATTTTACCCCTGTGAACACGTCCTTAGAGGACAGCTTGAAGGTAGAGTTTGGTTTGGCCTTTGAGAGGCTTAAATTTCAAGAGCGGATCGCTCTTTTGAAAATGGAGTGTCATATGCCTCGTGGAGGCTTTTCTGTGTAATTCGGAGCCAGGGGCTCCTAGGGATGAATGGGGTTTTCTGCCCCTCTGTTAAAACTTGTGTTTGTGGTAAAACTGAGCTGATCGCTGAAGTCAGGGCGTGAAGCCCAAAACCTGTAAATATTGTAACTCCCCTTGTTTTGCTACATTGTACCCGCCATGTCTGTTATTGCTTTGTTTTTGAAAAGAAAATATAACCTAGTTAAATTTTAAATTACTTTTACATTAACTTTGATTCCGTAGTTTGAAACCCATTCACGCCCGCACCTTCTTACGCCTCTACCTACCGCTAAAACACGGTAACAATAATAATAATAATAATAATAATAATAATAATAATAATAATAATAATAATAATAATAATAATAATAATAATAATAATAATAAATTAATATTAATATAATATTGAACCCTTGGGCCACTTGAAGGAAACCTACCTTCCTTACCTATCAGCAATTTTCATGAGATCTGTCTCTTGGTCGTTTCGGGTTCTTCGTCATTTGCTGAGGTAAAAGGTAGGGTTCAGTAATCCTAATCTATCTACTCAAATGAAAGGTCTATTTACCAAAATATTTGTATTTTATTTTGAAAATTTACGGAAGAAAATTATAATTTTAAAACTCAACATAATTTGGAATCTATCTTGTCCACTTGACACCACAATAATTTTAACACAGAGGAGCAAAATACAGGTTTTAGCCTTTTATTTAACTGCCTGTTGGGCATCCGTACAAGAAACCATTGTCTCAATCATTAAATAAAGGAAGAAAGTCTGGAGATCCTTAAATTCGGCTTCCATGTGTGACTGCATGTACATCACAATGATTCTTGATGGTCCAGCCCTGGTATCACGAACTCTGGACTCTGGGTATGATTAAGGCAGTCCAATCGGTGTGTGCCACACAGTGATTGTACGGCATGAACCCTTAATTGAATCGATGTGACCTGCGACTATGTCATGGACTGACCTCTAAACTTCTAAGTTACTTTAAAGTCATTGTGGATGATGTCCGCAAGGAAAATGATCCTACAGTGGCATATGGCTCTAATCTAAGTCACTGAGGTAGATGACCCCATGACCATCCAAGTTTCTAAGCTGAAGTCTAAATACAATTAAGTTACATCGGTTGATGACCAAAGTTTCCACTTTAATAACCCCAGCACATTTAATGTTCAATCAATCAAAGTCAAACAATACATCAACAACAACGCTCACAATACATTGTGGCAGTAAAATCCATTACCTTCGGATATGTCCGCTTAATCGTTACGTTAACATTTGAATATTCCCAGACAAATAAACTAAGATTTCCAGAATGCATCTTCAAGTTATTCACTTGGTTTAAAGTCATTTCACAAATACGGTTTCCACTGAATTTAATAATTAAATGATTTAATGAATCTTAATAAACAACAAATTCTATCTCCGCGGACGAATGGTTTTTTCACAAGTCCCTACTCAAATTCTGACGTAATTAATTTTAATTCGTTTGATGTTTATCATCTGTTTTTATCGTGCAGCTGGAAAAAATGCACGTCATTTATTTCCAGTATTATATCTTGTTTCATGACATCACACTTTACGTCTAGTCTAATACTAGCTATTATTAATACTTGGATCACCCTAATAATTAAGCACAAAACAAAATCTGCATAAGTAACTCGCCGTACAATGTAAGCCGATTACGATGTCATATCTCATCATGGCATTTCCCTGAAGCTTTGTGCATCCCTCAAAAATATATCAGTCATAACTACCACCACTCTATATTTTGGACAACCCTGAAATTGGCTAACCTCGCTCATTATACTCTAAATTCGTAATTTCAAATATACATTTCAATCTCAATTAAACAAATTCACAGTATCTAATAACCTACACGTTAATCCCGGATGCAAAATTTCTACTAGTTCACGCAATTAATGATCTCCATTGCCAAGAAAAGCAATCTCAATTTTCACACGGAGAGAGCAGAGCAACCCCCCTTATCTTCGAACAGCGAACTCCGATCAGCTGGCGGCATTGAAAACACACGACCCTCCTGGCTGTCAGGTTTGATATGAGAGACATGTCTTTCGTCATACTTGACTGGCCTCTAAGAATGAAACCTTCGACTTCGCTAATAGAATTAAAATACGATATTCCTGACCAAACAGATATGCACATAGAATTTACTTTTAAATGCCCTACAATAACTGTACACGTCGCAAATTAATACCTGCGTGGATTCTCTCGCACTTTTCCATCCCAAACATTATAAAAAATCTTCCTCGGGCTCACATAAAATCCCGGCATCATCTACAGGTTTCCACTCACCTGATTCGCAAATCCTATCTCAACTCATACGACAAATCTAACCTCTTGTCGACGACTCTTACTGACAAAAGAACTGGAATAGAAATCCTTCGAATCCACGACGCATAATTACACACAAATACTTTAATAATGAACAACTTCGCATAAAATGATCTCGTATTTTAAAACTGGATTTTAACAAAAATGACTAACAAATTTTCTGTTATTAATTTTCAGTCAGATGCAGTTTAAACGGACATAGCAGAGAATTACACTTCGTGACAAAATTCACCGATCTGCATTACTCAACAATACAGCGCTTCCACCCGATTGAAAATGGGTAACCACGGATTTCTTGCATCAATTCCCACAAAATTCAAACAAAATTTTTACGTCGAATAAAACATCTTAATTTGACATCACAAAATATAGGCAATAAATTCATGGAAATGACGATCTATTTTGGACGTGATATCACTTCGAAACCCTCACTAATAACTTTTACATGTTACTCGGCACTCGCAATATTTTAAAAGTTTATCCAAGCAAAGAAAATAATACAAATGACCTTTCGTCATATTTCTGACTTACACAAAAACATATGGGTGACCAACTGCGTCATAAATACCCATTACCAATACATATAAGTTTGACATCATAAAACAAGATATAGTAGGCAGTGAGATGGTATTTTCACCTACCTTAATTTACGTCAGCTTCCATTTTGGGCTCACCAGCAACTTTTCTATATTTATTTCTTCATTGTTACACTTTTGGTTTCTAATTTTGTTTTAGTCATATTTCCTGAAAAATAAAGCATAAAAAAGAAATGCCCTTCACATGATGTTTCGTTGATCGAACTCGACTGATTTTATTTGTTGCCCGCAGACGAATTACTTCTCTTTACCACACAATATTATAAATTTTACAAAAACTACTTCGGTATCTGGACCGTCTTTTATAAGATTACTTCTGCTATGAACAACTGTCTCCACATGAAGTCAAGACCAAGCCACATCGGAAAAATCTGGGTTAGTATTACTTAGTCTACTTTCTGACGATTGATTCACTGAACAGTTCAGCCCTCTCTCTCACGCTTCAATGATACAAATGCAGGGCTTTCAACATGGTGTCCCTTCTTATTTTATAGGCGATCTCCCCTCTCTCCAGGCATTTCTCCCTTGCCGCCAAGAAATTTGCATACTTTTTCCGGCTTACTGGAACTGTATTTAAAAGAGCTTTTACTGTAACCACGTACTTGCTACCTTGCTAGCGGCAGTGTTCATGAACATTTAAAATTTGTTCTTACCAAATTAATTGGTTGAATGACCTCATTTGATAGGCACTATTTTCTGTCAACTTAGCGTGGGTAAAATAGACACGCGCGCGTCTCTTCTGAAATAATCCACAGAAAGGGCTTAGCAGTCTCAAATCCGCCTTACTAAAGATACATAGATAGATAGATAAATATAGATAAATACAGGACCCTCATTATACTGTGTTCACTACTAATTCTTTTATTTAAATATATTTATTCAACATAAACTTTCTTCTGTATCCATCCACTGTCGACACGTGCGGATGACGTCACATATAGCGTGGGAAGGAAGGTAGCCACCCCCTTGCCACGTGTCGCCTCTGAGATATATAAAAATTCGACAATTGACATGGTGCCTCCTGTAATAATTTAATACTTAAAATTCTTTAGGGCATAAAGGTCATGGGTTATATATATAAAAATATAATGTAATAATATAATTAATATTAATATTATTTTACCGGGCGAGTTAGACGCGCGGTTAGGGGCCCGTGGCTGTGAGCTTGCATTCAGGAGATAGTGGGTTCGAATCCTACTGTCGGCAGCCCTGAAAATGGCTTCCGTGGTTTCCCATTTTCGCACCAGGCAAATGTTGGGGCTGTACCTTAATTAAGGTCACGGCGGCTTCCTTCCAACACCTAGTCCTTTCCTATCCCACCGTCGCCGTAAGAACCATCTGTGTCGGTGCGACGTAAAGCCACTAGCAAAATATATTTTAAATATCAAATATAATATAATAAAATATAATATAATATAATAAAATATAATATAATATAATATAATATAATATAATATAATATAATATAATATAATATAATATAATATAATATAATATAATATAATTATTAAACACTAACGATAATGAGAATGTATATATTTCATATATTCGCCATCTTCATACTTATAAAGCAGTATTTAGGCTGCTACGCAGCTAGCACATCCGTTGCGCACCACTACTGAACCAGCAAGCGAGTACACATTCAGTACTGTTCCTCCGTCCTCTCTCCGCTCTCCCTCCGAAAAAACCGATTGGTTTCTAAGCAACAGTTTACTACCGGAGAAAATATCGGATAGAGCGCTACACACGTACTACAGATTGCAATCATAGGAGCAAGTGCTCTATATCAATCTTCATCGGGACTTTGAGAGTGCTACTTTAATTGAGGAGGCCTCCCTCCAGAAGCCAGATAGATGTGTTTTTCCAGAGCAATGACCTACAGTTTTCCTGGGCTTATTAGTTTCCTGAAAGTCTTAATTTTACCCCTCTCCCTCCCCCAGTCACAATGGCGGATACAGTTTTCCAGACGAGCTATAAAATTGAAATTTGGCAAAATTATATTTAATCTGTAACCGAAGGAACAATTCCAAGATGTTCATATGTGTAACTTTCTGGCCCCGAAAATTATTGAAATATGGAGGCAATTTTAACGACGGTGCCCACCATCGTTTCGGAGTATTTGGTGGCTAAACGGTAAGTCGTATTACAAAAGAGATAGCACAATCGCGGCTCAATTTGGAGAGTATGCCATTGTTATCAAAACTCTCAATCTCGATTGTGAATGTTTAGTGTGGCTGTCATTATAATTAAAAGTCCATAACTCCATTGCGACTGGCAGTAGAAAATGGTTCCTGTCATTTTAATGAAAACTCCCCAGTTCGGTTGCGAATGGCAGTAGGAAATGTTGCCTGTCATTATCATCAAAAACTCTCCAACGTGCACCTAACAGCGGAAACAACGTATGGTGACCTCGCCGTGGTGTCTCGCATAACGGTATGAGTCATGTAATTTAATATCATCTCACTCACTGCATGTGCAGTAATATACGTAGAAATCCGTATACAATGTAGAATACCGGAGCGAAGCACTGTTACATTTGCTAGCAATAATAATAAAAATACTGTGCCTGTTCACTCCCTGACTGAATGATCGTCGTAGTCGGCTTCGGTTCAAAGAGTCCCGGGTTCGATTCCTAAGCTTATCGGAGATTTTAACTTCGTCTGGTTAATTCCCCTAGCTCGAGGACTGGGTGTTTGTGTTTGTCTTAATATACATCCTTATTTCCATACGACACGTCGGATGAAAATCATTGGAGAAGGACGTAATATCCTTCTTCTACCGATTTTCCCACAACTGTGGTGTTGCGGGTGCGAACTGAGCCGCACATGTAGATGCGGCCCTGTTTTACGGCCAGTTGCCTTTCCTGACACCAACCCCATATAGTGGGATGTAATCGCTATTGCGTGCTTCTCAGGCAGTTAGTAGCGTGGTGTTTTGTCCAAATATGAAGACGAGTATGTTGGGACAAACACCAAGTCATAAGAATTAATCACACGCGATTAAAAACCACGATCCGGCTGGAAATCGAACCCGAGACCTTCTGAACCGAAGGTCTGTACGCCGATCAAACTGCCAAGGAGTCGGATACTACAGAAACACGTAACAGTAAATATATTTATCCACACACTAGACAAAATCATACAAAGTTCTGACGCCTGATAACTGGAAAAAGCCAAACCAAACCAAACCCCATGGCACTACAGCCCTTGAAGGGCCTTGGCCTAAACTGGAAAAAGCCAAGGAATAATAACGCGCGCGGGCGCGTGTATGTGTTTTACAACGTGAAGTTACAATAAATAATATGAATTCACTTTCATTTCAATGTGAAATGTATACCTGCTAAGTTCGAAAAACAGATAAAATACCTTCACGCACTGTTTCTCCGCGCACTGAGTTTCCAGATTGATAAATTCCTGCATATACTCTATGATACGAATGAGACAGAGAAGACTAGGAGTGATTTCCATGAGCTGCCGACGCGTTGAGAACTAACTACTCAAAGTACACACCAGACCTAACTGCCAAACCGCAGCTACAACCGTCCTGGATAAGTGAAGAAGTTCCGTCCTACTAAATGCTGTCTGCTTACCATAGAGAGAGTCGTCTCAGTGCTTTATTACGAATGTTCCGAGTACTGGACGAAGCTCATTGCACTGCGCTATCACATATGTCATTATGATAACTCAGCTGCTGCTATTTCAATGAAGAAATTTAATGGCTTAAAGAACAGTAGATCTATTGAACAAAATTTTAATTCTCCATTCGTTGACTGCGTTAACATGTCATGTGTTTGATTATCCTATCTGAAAATTACTTTGGGAACAGAAGAAAAACAGAGACTACCGAACTTGTGGCTGCGCAGATTTATTCACGAATCCGCCAGCTTGCATTGAAAGGATGTGGGTTCGAGCCCCACTGTCGGCAGCCCTGAAGATGGTGATTCTCATGCTCACGCGAGGAAAGTTCTGGGTCTTTATTTCATTAAGGCCACAGTGGCTTACTTCCCATTCCTAGCCCTTTTCCATTTCCCTATCTGTGTCAGTGCAACGTAAGGTAAATAAAAACGCAGGGACTTACTACATTCCTACAGATTTCTTGTAGGAGTGGCTGATATTGAGTTCTGTAGCTATGATTTTGGCAGTCTTCTTTGATAAATTGTACTTAATGTACAGGGTGGACGCAAAGTAACGGGTAAATATTTGTTTACAATTTGATTTATGTCGCACCGAAACAGATAGGTCTTATGGGGACGATGGGATGGGAAAAGCTAGGAGTGGGAGGAAAGCGACCGTGGCCTTAATTAAGGCACAGACCCAGTATTTGCCTGGTATGAAAGTAGGAATCCACGCAAAGCTATTTTGAAGGCTGCCGACAGTGGGGTTTGAGCCCACTATCTCCGGAATGCAAGCTGGCAGCTGCGTGGCCCAAACCATACGGCCAACTCGCTCGGTGCAACTGTTTGATAAGGAAGTAAAACACCAAAAAATATTACGACTAAGAATTATATTAAATAATTTGAACACTTTCCATTTATTTTGGTCCTTTAGTACATAGGGCTAAAGGCCGTAGCCGTGTTGAAACACCGGATCCCGTGAGATCTCCGAAGTTAAGCAACATTGGGCGTGGTCAGGAGTTGGATGGGTTGCCACGCGCTGTTGGTGGGGGTAAGGGAATGGAGGAGAGGAAAGGAACTGGCCACCCTACCGCACGTAAACTCCGGCTCAGGAACACCTCTTCGGAGGTTCGGACCTGCCCTCGGGCAGAATAACCCTTACCTTACCTTAGTACATAGTCCTCAACTGGGCTCTTTTCAAGTAGATGCATGCGTAAAGTCTTATTTGGACATTTTCACATGTCTTTCTGCATATGTCGATGGGAATTAAATTGATCTCCTCTATGATAACCTGGTGCAGATGAGCTTTGTTTTGGAGTGTATTCCTTATCCCTTATCCCTCAAACACACGCGTATGGGGTGGAATCCACCCCAGGTCATTTTATTTCCTAGTGAAATGAACAAATAACTTTTCTGTGCTCTCCCCGCTCGTGTACCTATCTGGCTGGATCCCCGCAGAAAGGGTCATTCTTACATAATCCATCTTAAAATCTCCAATGAATACAGTAATTCATATTTTACAATACAATGATATGTGGGGTGGAAAGCACCCCCACGCGTGTGTCTGCGTCCTAGGATCTGGCGCGTGTGCTTGAGGGTTAAAAACGTCTACAAAGAAAAATCTGGAGGTCGGGGGTATCTTGCAGGCCATTCAGTAGGACCCCGACGTCCAATCCATATGTTCGGAATCCACTCATCAAGCCACTCTCGTACCACAACACCGTAATGCAGCAGAGCTCCACAAGTGTTCAGAGTCATCCCGTGCCAGTAAGAGGGGACCAGCGTCGTTTGGCAACAGATATAGTATGTTTCTCCTGTGATATTTTGATCGAAGTAAAGGCCTATTTAAGCCACACGCACCATTACTACGGGGATAGATAGGGCATAATTGTGGTGAATGGTAACATACTGTATGTGCTTTCACTTCGCCAGTAAACACAGTTGTGTCTGTTGAAAGATTTCGTCATATGAAATTTGGCCTCGTCGGACCAAACGACGTGTTGTTCTCAGTTAGGATCATCATCCAGCATCTTCAGCCAGTTGTCAGAAAACTGAGGATGTCGATCTAAATCGTCTTCTTTTAGTAATAATAATAATAATAATAATAATAATGATAGTAAATCTACCGACAAGAGGCCGGCGTATTAGAGCACCTTTAAATACCACCGGACTAAGCCACGATCGAACCTGCCACGTTGGGGTGAGAACGCCAGTGCCTGAACCGTCTGAGCCACTCACCCCGGCCCTTCGGTTAGTAATAGCCTCTGTCGGTAAGGGTATAGTTTTAAGTCGGTCATGAACCTAGCTTGATTAGATGGCCGACGTTGTGACTACGTTTTGTGAGGAGAACGTTCTAACACATCAACCACACGTTCTTCATTCTGTTGTGAATGAACTGATCTGGGATCCTCTGGTTACTGCGGATGACAAACACTTGTTGTTTCATTGAATAGATTCTGTACAGAATGAATGCATACAATTTCGGTCCTGGAGGTCCATACAATTCCGCCATTTGGTGTCTAACCTCGAAAGTATTTCTCGACACAAAATAAATCTAAAACAGAAATAATGGACTACAGACGAATGAGGTCAGTGATGGCGAATTTACCAGATTAAGAAAGGGCATCTTAAAGAAGCAGATAAATAATAGAATATCCAATGGTGAGAGAAGTAAGAAGAAAACCCACAGCACGTGATTGCCCATTAACGATCTTGGCCTGCCATGACGACTTCTACACATTCACATGCTATGCAGGTACTGAATGGCACATGGTCACTATGGCGTCATTCTCCACCATATTGCTTGGTTTTCGTGACCAGTTCCTCGGTCTTCTTTTCGACATTTGTTTTACGTCGCACTGACACAGACAGGTTTTATTGCTAAACGACGATGGGAGAGGACAAAGTTAGGACAAGAAAAGAAGCGACCGTGGCGTCAATTAATGTACAGTCCCAGATTTTTCCTGGTGTGAAAAATCGGAAACCATGGAAAACTATCTTCAGGGCTACCAATAGCGGGGTTTTGAACCCACCGTCTCCCGAATACAAGCTAATAGATACTTGAGTCAAACCGCATAGCCAAATCTCTCGGTCCTCAGTTGGTCTCACAAGGCTGAGAAACACCGTTATAACACTCGGCCCAGAATTAACGTTCATGTACCCTACTGGACGGAAATCGAACTGAGGACTTCCGGGTAAGGGGACTAAGTTAACGGCACATGACAATTCCGTGTGGCATCTCATCCAAGTCAGTTTTCCTTTTCTTGCTACTTGTTTCACGTCGTCCCTACTCAGAGAGATAGTATGGTGACAATGGCATAGAACTGAGAAAGAAGTGACCGTAACATTTCTGATGTGTAAATGGTGAACCACGTAAAATCACCTCCAGACCTAACAACAGTGGGTTTCGAAGCCATCATCATCCGAATCTAAACTAACATTTACCGAGCTCGATAGCTGCAGTCGCTTAAGTGCGGCCAGTATCGAGTAATCGGGAGATAGTGGGTTCGAGCCCCACTGTCGGCAGCCCTGAAGATGGTTTTCCGTGGTTTCCCATTTTCACACCAGGCAAATGCCGGGGCTGTACATTAATTAAAGCCACGGCCGCTTCCTTCCAATTCCTAGGGTCGTTCCTATCCCGTCGTCGCCATAAGACCTGTCTGTGTCGGTGCGACGTAAAGCAACTAGCAATAATAATAATAATAATAATAATAATAATAATAATAATAATAATAATAATAATAAAAACTAACAGTTACACGATTCGAACGGGACAGGTAAAATTATCCAAATACTGACCACACACAATGTTACTTAAATATGATATCCTGACTAGAACAAGAATATTCAACATCGCATCGGCGTTGGAGTGGAGAATTAAGGGAGAAATAAAGTTGTTGACTAGCCAAAACAAAGAATACCGTTCATTAGAAGAGTAATGAACCACCTCAAACACAGAGTTGCGTATTAAAAAAGGGTGTCCCTGAAGATGTATATGTGGAATGTGAAATGGTATTAAAGTAAATTATTCGCAGTGACTGGAGCAGAAAAAAAATAGAATAGACCTTTGAAATGTAACGGCCGTAGCCGTGTTGAAACACCGGATCCCGTGAGATCTTCGAAGTTAAGCAACATTGGGCGTGGTCAGGAGTTGGATGGGTTGCCACGCACTGTTGGTGGGGGTAAGGGAATGGAGGAGCGGAAAGGAACTGGCCACCCTACCGCACGTAAACTCCGGCTCAGGAACACGTCCGCGGAGGTTCGGACCTGCCTTCGGGCAGAATAACCCTTGCCTACCTTACCTTTGAAATGTTACTGGTGAATGTTGATGGTGAAATGGTTAGAATGTATTAAACATGAAGATATACTGAATCACGTTGGTGAGAGGAGAATGGTATGTAGAAATTTGACAAGAAGAAGAGATGGATTGGAAGGACATATCTTTCGAT
Source organism: Anabrus simplex (assembly GCF_040414725.1). NCBI lineage: Eukaryota > Metazoa > Arthropoda > Insecta > Orthoptera > Tettigoniidae > Anabrus > Anabrus simplex. The sequence goes on along the minus strand of NC_090265.1, from coordinate 1,512,045,215 downwards.
AAATAAAATTCGGCAGTGTTTTACTTTTTGATGGGAGTGTCGGGGTCGATCAGAATATAAATATGAAAAACAGATAAGGGCAGATATTGGACACAATACGTTAGATATTGTGCCATTTCACTGTTATGAGAAGTTCCGTCCGTAAGAAGGACAAAGATGGAGTCCAGGTCTCAGAGGATAATTAACGTCAAAATATCTGATGACACCGCGAGCGAAAGCAAAAGTATTCACCTCAGGCGCTAGAGAAAGGAATTTAGATCCAGAAGGCAGTGAAAAAGAACGAATGTGAAGATTGTTACTAACAATTATCGAGAAAAAAATTAAGAAAACGAGATTGAATTGCTACTTCTAAATCAGAGTCGAAGACGGAAAGCAACTACGTCAGAATTTAAAGAAGGTATCGACAAGAGAGCATTTCAGTGGAAACAAAGAACAGACTTATTGGAAGCTGCGTCGCAAGTCAAACAGAAGATTATTAATTTCGTTCCGCGAACTTTAAGATACGTGGAAAGTCGAGAATAAACTACGACAAGCTTACGTCACGGCAGTCTCTGCTGACGTATTACTCGATAGCACCCAAGTTAAATAATTACAGAAGTGGGAATCCCATAATAATTCCTGGAAAGATAAAGGAGAAAAATCTGTTCATTTCAAATCATAGAATTATACTACCCCAAAAAGATTATTTGTCAAGTAGATCAACTCTTTCAAAAGAAACAATCTTTCGCATTAGACAGATTATCACAGCTGTTCATGATGGCAATGCTAATTGATTCTGTTTGCTATGCTATTCCAACTAGTCCAGAGATGAGCAGGATGTTCTAAGAAGATGGTAGGCCAGACTGCCCAAATGGGTGCCGTCGGATGACGTTGCCTGCCGAGAGACGACTAAGCCCAGAGGAGAATTATGCCAGTATTTCCCATTCACCTAGGGAAGTAAAAGGAGGCATATCCGTGTGCCCTGTCAGCTGGACATATGCCGACGACTGGAGCTGTTGAATTCAGATAAGTCTTACTTTTAAATTAGTGCAGTAATGTTTTATATTCATATGTAAGTGTAATATGATTTGTTAATTTGTTCCGTGCGAAATAATGAAGCGACGAAAGTGGTGTATTAAATTAGAGCAAAGATGTCAAAGAGAGACTTAGGTGTGCGTGTACGTTGGTTATGACCAAAGAGTGTCAAGTTAGGAACCAGCAGTAGGATATGCTTGCTAAATAGACAGATGTGTTTACAATAATTTATATGACGGAATTAAGGTCATAATGTCGTGAAATATGTCCACGAACCGTGAGTAAAATAATAAAGGCCACGATTGAATGAAGTGGACACGTATTTAGTAAAGGAGACAGAATATAGGTTTGGAAGTATAATAACGATTATTTTAAGAGAAGTTGATATGAGATTGATAATTTAGAATGGTGGTAGTTATTGATTCTTCGCGAATATGAGCACAGTGATGTAGTAGTGGACTTAATGGTTTCAAGTTGAGTTTTTATTAAGTAGAAATGAATATGTAGCATGTATATGTACTATTTCTCTTACGAGCAAGCATGAGAAAGTTCAAGTAGGATTGGAGTGACACCTGTTGGTTAGCGTACATACTTGGTAGTACCAATGAAGTCTCAGTTAGGAGGATGAACTAAACACATGCACTGTGTCACAGATGTTTTCTAATTCTGATCTATTCTCAGGCGAAAGGAAATGTAGTAACTTCTTAGGTAACATCCTATCACTGATGACTGACTGAAAATGTAGGAATTGTATTTGATGGTCGAGTCTTCGAACAATGCAGACCACATTAGCTAATATATTTCAGATGAAACTAGTAGAGTAGTCGTTAGAATATATATAATGTCGCACGTATGTTCAACTTAAAATGATGAGAAGATGCAGATCTTAGGATGGTATGTGGAATTTACTGGTACTTATTGAACCATTTATAAAATTACATTAATTTAAAAGAGGACTTATCAATATTCACGCAAAAGAAGAAGAGCATTAAGAAGCATGAATATTCAGAATTGTAAACCAGTTATTTGTAGAAATATTAGGGAACAATCCGCCCAAGTTGACATTTATAGGTATTTATTGATATGTTCTGTGAAAGGAATAATTATATGTTAACAGATTAATATGAGCTCCGAGTGAGAGCCAACAGTTCACTCAAAGACTTCATAGGCAACAGAGAAGAATTCAAATTCATGAGATATGGTTTTAGGCCTAAAATGCCTCCTGAATATCTTGAAACCGCCCTCAATCTACTCTTTAGCTTGTAAGGTATCATGTTGTAAATATTTTTCTTTGCTAGAGTGCACCCAAATAAGTTTTAATTACCCCAATATGTTTTAATTACGCATACAAGTTTTAATTACCCAAACATATTTAACTTAATTGCTTCAGTCTATTAATTTTTCACTTTATTTCGATTTAATCAGTTCTTTAAAGTCTAAGATGGTGAGTTTGCCATCCTTGAACTTATAATTTTTAATTGTTAATTGCGAGCTGAATTATAGTAATGTTCAGCTGAATAATTGGTTATACGGACTTCAATAATTTGCCGTATATTACATTCTGTCTTTGATCTTTGGGTCAATCAAGATTTAAGCACTTAGTGCAATAGATTTCAACAGATTCATTTTATAGATGACTAACTCAAGTAGCATTTCTTTTATAATGCATAGTGGGTGCCGGACGTGTCAATTACCGGCAGATTCAAGATGAGCGTCGCTTGCATGTATTTTTACCCAATACTGACATTTCTTCGATTTCTCCTTACGCAGAAATGTGAATGTGTTGATTTAAAAGTTGATATGGAGAGAGGCTAAGAGAGGAGGTAAAATGATTGACTATGCGTTCGGGTAGAAGAAATAGATAGATTTAAGGAATTAAGGCCATGTTCGCTAGAAATGGACGAAATAATCAGATGATCATGCAGTTTCCTCTATTAGAAATTCTTTCGGGAGGATAGCAAAACGTTCGACCTTTGGATTGAAACAAGTATATAATAAACAAGATATGTAAAAATTTAAACAGTTCTTTCAATGTATTTCGTAGCGTAGAGACTTAGATTTAAGTGGATGAATGCTACAGCATCTTGGTAGCGTAAGAAATTCAATAAGCAACGTATGAGAGTTGTTTCTTTGGGTAATTTAAGATTTATTTGGCTCCATATGGTATGTCTTTCTCATATTCGGAACTCATAGCCCAAATGATAGAATTATGTTAGTCGGAAGGATCGTAATTAAGCTAGCCTGGATCTTATGCGTCCTCTCAGGGAGCCGGGGACGGCGCAATATGGTTGGAGAGTTTAACGCAAGTTAGGTTGGCACTGAGAAAGGCATGAAACCATTCTATGCACTGATGACTGAAACAAAATAATCGTAATGAATGTGCTTCCTTTTGTCAATCGGATTTGCTATTCACAAAATACTTGTCCCCGTGCCCAAAAGGGACTCTCTTCATGTACCATTGTTATTTTAAATTTTATCAACGAAAGATAGTTTTACAGTGGCTGTCTCACCAAACAACAGCTTGTAGATAACATATTCTCTTTAACCGGATTGTACTGCAGTTTCTTAGAAGTAAATGGAAGTAGTGGATAATACTTTTCCTGGCTAGGCAATGACATTTTCTTCGAAATGTTTGGAGGGATGATATTTGTTAAGCCCGGAGCCCTTCAGTTGATCCACCTTATATTGATTGTAGTGAGCTAGCATGTCAGTGAGTTGAAGATACATCGTCTAGAAATACATTGCGTATAGGCTTGCTAGAGCGGAAGGTCACTGTCCCGAGCAGATATGGCTCTGGTAGGGCTTAATTGTGTTAGATATGGTTCCATAACAATATTGTGACAAAATTTAGATTTATTTTACGCTGATTTGCTCAGGCATGCGAATTTATATTATCGGAATACTAAGTTTTAGCGTTGTTGTGGGGTCTGACGTGTGTATATGTGGTTGTGGACTGCATTGTGTGTTGCCGATCAGTGAATGATAATAGTTTAACTCCGAGTAGAAAATAGGTTAACTACGACTGATGTCTGGGATTGCTGGAACTATGAAGCCCACACTAACACACTGTTTTCCAGTTTTAAGCCACGTTGCTCCGGCATAAGCTTCGTCTTAATTAAGCTCTCCCACTGGTGCATTCCTCTACAGGCCACGGTCGAGACATTCTCCATCGCTTGGAATCTAGTTGCCGATAAATTCCATCTAGTTCAATAATGGTTGGACAACTGGAAACTGAACGTTCGCTAGCGTTTCGTGATATGCCACTAATCACGACAATGGTTCCTGGGTTTTATCTTTCCTGTGTGATGAGGTCAAGATTAAACCGTCAGGACCAACTATGAATATGTGCAGACTCTTAGTTCAAAAGGAAAAGATACATAGGCCACAGTACGACAGTAGTGCCAACAGACAGACGGTGCAAGCACATCACGCAGCAATATGCCACTAAAGCCTAGTTGTATTTTAACTTCCCGACTGCTGCATTAGTGGACTATATTTCTCATTTAGAAGTTAGACTGGAGCTCTTGAGCTGTATTTGGTTCTGTGATACCATTCGCTTAATCATAATATTAATAATAATAATAATAATAATAATAATAATAATAATAATAATAATGACGAACCACCAACAAAGGAAGAAGTCAAGGAAGCTCTTGAAAACCTCAAAAACAACAGGGCAAGTGGAGAGGACTCAATAACGGCAGAAATGTTGAAATGGGCAGAACCGGAAATCTTAGATGATCTTCACCAAAACATCAAGGAAATCTTGGAGAAGGAGACAATTCCAGAAGAATGGAAAGCACTTATCCATCCGCTGCATAAGAAAGGGGACAAGCAGGATGTCAACAACTATAGGGGCGTGTCCCTCCTCCCGATCGCCTATAAAATTCTCTCAAAACTACTTCTTAATAGAATAGAAGCGAATCTGTACCAACAACTAGGGGAATACCAAGCAGGGTTTAGGAAAGGCCGCTCCTGTATCGAACAAATATTCAACCTGAAGTCAATACTCCGCCACAGAATGTTGATTGGTAAGAAAATTGTGGTGTCGTTTATAGACTTCAAAAAAGCCTTCGATTCGGTGGACAGAGAGACTTTGGATAAGATCATTAGGGAATTTGGAGTCAAAACCAAACTGGCAAATATAATCAAAGAGACCCTAACAGGCACAACCTCCAAGGTAAAATTCTTCGGGCATCTCTCACAATCATTTGAAATCAAGACAGGCGTGAGGCAAGGGGATGGACTATCCCCACTCCTATTCAACTGTGTCCTAGAAAAGATAGTGAGAATATGGAATTCAGAATTTGAACATCAAGGGATGATCCCGATTTGTCTAGGGAGAAAATCAGGTGGCATTAAAGTCAACTGCTTGGCTTTTGCTGACGACTTTGCTATACTATCAGAAAGTCCAGAGGTCGCAACCATCCAGATTAACCTCTTGGAAAGAATCGCCAGCCAAACAGGACTGAGGATCTCAGCAGAAAAGACCAAATTCATGACGAACATCAAAGATGAACCAAAATTCCTGGAAACAGAGATAGGACGGTTAGAAAGGGTCAAGAAGTTCAAGTACCTTGGTGAGACGATACAGGAGAATGGACTAGAAAAAGCTGCAGTGGAAGATCGGATCTCAAAAATGGAGAGAACATATGGCTTGACAAAAAACATCTACAATAAGAAGTGCTTACCTTGGAACTCCAAATTAAAACATTACAACACCGTGGTCAAAACAGAATGCCTGCACGCCATTGAATGCCTGTCCATGAACTACAAGCTGGAGAAGCTAGAGGTCCTGGAAAGAAGAATCCTCAGAAAAATTATGGGAGCTGTGCAAACTGAAAGCGGATGGAAACTTAGGAGTAACAAAGAAGTTTACCAGAAGGTGGAAAGAATCTCAGAGACCATGAAGAAAAGGAGGCTGGCGTTTCTTGGACATCTATACAGAATGAACGCAAACAGACTTACTAAACAGATACTTGATTACTTCTGGAGAAAAAGACCACTACAGAATGGATTAAGGAAACGAAGAAGGATATGGAAAGGTTAAGCATCTTGGAAGACTAGCTGTTAGAAAGGAATACGTTTAGGAACACACTGAAGAATTTGGAAGGTGTTCAAGCAGCAGGAAGAACTAGGAAGACCGGAAGAGCCTGGATAGATGAACAACGGAAGCAGGCCATGCGAACGCATGAAGGAGTATTGGACACAGAGAAAACTCCGCACGAAGAGAAAGAAATGAAGTTGTAACGTGATCCTTAGTGGTCCATTCGCTTATTAAATAATAATAATAATAATAATAATAATAATAATAATAATAATAATAATAATAATAATAACTCCAAACTGCCGAAGTATAGGTAATTTTCCGAAAACGTGCACATCTCGATGTGAATGTTCGTGCATTTTATCAGAATTATACTATCGAGTCACGTTGAGTAGCATTTGATGAGGCTGAACATTATCCCTCCTAGAAAGCTGTAATACTGTAGATTCTAATCTGAGGTCTGAATATCATGGTACCATAATCAGTCATATATAAGTGCACAGTTAGTGGTAGAAGACATAACTGGACAAACATCTCCGCAAAGTTAATATTGCGTGAGAGTATATGATGATGTTAATTCGTCTGTCGAATGGAGACGTTAAACCTTGATCAGACCCCTTTATTTTATTCGACAGGAGTAGGCTATGTGCTGATACAGAGTTTCACCCCCTCCCTACCTCATTACCATCAACCCAGATCAAGACGCTCAGGTCGCTCACGGATTTCAAATAGAGGGCCCTACACCAGGTGAGCTGAACATACCCCCGGACCTTCCAGGCACTAAAAGCCATAAGACATATAATAATACTACACCCAAGGTATTCCATAACTGCCCTAGATATGCCACTAGAAAGGGCTTTTAAACTGGGTCCGTCCCCAAGTTCTCTTCCGATCCTGAGAGCATTATTTTTCCGAGACCTGAGGTGTCTTTCATTTTCATGCCCGTTGTTTCCTTCCTTTTCTTTTGTCGATAACTTCTTCGAAATTTTGGAACTCCTCTTTTTCTATTTTTATTACTTCAGTTGTATTCACCCTTAAAATTATCTCTCAAATGCAAGGTGACGTGACTCAAACCGCACAGCCACTCGCTCGATAGTCCCTGTTTTCCTTCTGTTTCCAAGGTAATTTGCTTATAGTCCGGCCCCGCGGTGTAGGGAGCAACGCGTCTGCCTGTCACCCGGCGGCCCCGGGTTCGATTCCCGGCCGGGTCAGGGGTTTTTAATTGTAAATGATTAATATCCCTGGCCTGGGGACTGGGTGTTTGTGTCGCCCTTAAAGACGCGTACACACTTGCGATCATCTTGCGAGCCGAGCGGCTCATGAGCCGCTCACACTACAATGCTCGCAAGTGTGTACGGGGTACTGAGCGTAAAGCGAGCATGTTGTGAGCCGCTCACACTACAATGCTCGCAAGTGTGTACGAGGTACTGAGCGTAAAGCGAGCATGTTGTGAGCCGCTCACACTACCATGCTCGCAAGTGTGTACGAGGTAACGAGCGTAAAGCGAGCATGTTGTGAGCCGCTCACACTACAATGCTCGCAAGTGTGTACGAGGTACTGAGCGTAAAGCGAGCATGTTGTGAGCCGCTCACACTACCATGCTCGCAAGTGTGTACGAGGTAACGAGCGTAAAGCGAGCATGTTGTGAGCCGCTCACACTACCATGCTCGCAAGTGTGTACGAGGTACTGAGCGTAAAGCGAGCATGTTGTGAGCCGCTCACACTACCATGCTCGCAAGTGTGTACGGGGTACTGAGCGTAAAGCGAGCATGTTGTGAGCCGCTCACACTACAATGCTCGCAAGTGTGTACGGGGTACTGAGCGTAAAGCGAGCATGTTGTGAGCCGCTCACACTACAATGCTCGCAAGTGTGTACGAGGTAACGAGCGTAAAGCGAGCATGTTGTGAGCCGCTCACACTACAATGCTCGCAAGTGTGTACGGGGTACTGAGCGTAAAGCGAGCATGTTGTGAGCCGCTCACACTACCATGCTCGCAAGTGTGTACGAGGTACTGAGCGTAAAGCGAGCATGTTGTGAGCCGCTCACACTACAATGCTCGCAAGTGTGTACGGGGTACTGAGCGTAAAGCGAGCATGTTGTGAGCCGCTCACACTACAATGCTCGCAAGTGTGTACGAGGTAACGAGCGTAAAGCGAGCATGTTGTGAGCCGCTCACACTACCATGCTCGCAAGTGTGTACGAGGTACTGAGCGTAAAGCGAGCATGTTGTGAGCCGCTCACACTACCATGCTCGTAAGTGTGTACGAGGTACTGAGCGTAAAGCGAGCATGTTGTGAGCCGCTCACACTACCATGCTCGCAAGTGTGTACGAGGTACTGAGCGTGAAGCGAGCATGTTGTGAGCCGCTCACACTACCATGCTCGCAAGTGTGTACGAGGTACTGAGCGTAAAGCGAGCATGTTGTGAGCCGCTCACACTACCATGCTCGCAAGTGTGTACGGGGTACTGAGCGTAAAGCGAGCATGTTGTGAGCCGCTCACTGCGAGCCGACTGGAGTCGGTTTTCTAGGCGAGCACAAAGGGATGCTCGCGCTCAGTGTGAACGGCCAAGGAACGTGCTCACAAGTGTGTACGGATACAGTGAGCATCCCGCGAGCATGGCAGCCTGGTCGGATGAAGATGTGCTTACGCTAATAGACACTTATCGGTCACATTCTGTTTTATGAGACCCGAAAATTGGCTTGACAAATAATGTGAAAGAGGATGCATGACGGGATATTGGTACAACAATTGGACGACCCGCGGATGAATGAAGAAGAAAATGATTTCTTTGTTGGGATCACACCGGAGGGAAAGGAGCAAAGAGAAAAGCAGTCGCACTAATGAAAAAGGTAAGTTCTCGTGTTTAAATAAAAGGAAACTGCAACTTCCTTTTCGTACTTGATGTAATCATTTAGTATCTTCTTAAAGCAACAATTGTTGTAAACAAGTAATGATATACACTGACTGACAGAGCAAACGCAACACCAAGAAGGAGTGGTCAGAACTTTACGCCAATTGCAGGGTAGACTGATGTCACTGAGGTATGCTCATGATATGAAATGTGCCGCTGTGCTGCGCACGTAGCGAACGATAAATGGGACACGGCATTGGCGAATGGCCCACTTCGTACCGTGATTTCTCAGCCGACAGTCATTGTAGAACGTGTTGTCGTGTGCCACAGGACACGTGTATAGCTAAGAATGCCAGGCCGCCGTCAACGGAGGCATTTCCAGCAGACAGACGACTTTACGAGGGGTATGGTGATCGGGCTGAGAAGGGCAGGTTGGTCGCTTCGTTAAATCGCAGCCGATACCCATAGGGATGTGTCCACGGTGCAGCGCCTGTGGCGAAGATGGTTGGCGCAGGGACATGTGGCACGTGCGAGGGGTCCAGGCGCAGCCCGAGTGACGTCAGCACGCGAGGATCGGCGCATCCGCCGCCAAGCGGTGGCAGCCCCGCACGCCACGCCAACCGCCATTCTTCAGCATGTGCAAGACACCCTGGCTGTTCCAATATCTACCAGAACAATTTTCCGTCGATTGGTTGAAGGAGGCCTGCACTCCCGGCGTCCGCTCAGAAGACTACCATTGACTCCACAGCATAGACGTGCACGCCTGGCATGGTGCCGGGCTAGAGCGACTTGGATGAGGGAATGGCGGAACGTCGTGTTCTCCGATGAGTCACGCTTCTGTTCTGTCAGTGATAGTCACCGCAGACGAGTGTGGCGTCGGCGTGGAGAAAGGTCAAATCCGGCAGTAACTGTGGAGCGCCCTACCGGTAGACAACGCGGCATCATGGTTTGGGGCGCTATTGCGTATGATTCCACGTCAACTCTAGTGCGTATTCAAGGCACGTTAAATGCCCACCGCTACGTGCAGCATGTGCTGCGGCCGGTGGCACTCCCGTACCTTCAGGGGCTGCCCAATGCTCTGTTTCAGCAGGATAATGCCCGCCCACACACTGCTCGCATCTCCCAACAGGCTCTACGAGGTGTACAGATGCTTCCGTGGCCAGCGTACTCTCCGGATCTCTCACCAATCGAACACGTGTGGGATCTCATTGGACGTCGTTTGCAAACTCTGCCCCAGCCTCGTACGGACGACCAACTGTGGCAAATGGTTGACAGAGAATGGAGAACCATCCCTCAGGACACCATCCGCACTCTTATTGACTCTGTACCTCGACGTGTTTCTGCGTGCATCGCCGCTCGCGGTGGTCCTACATCCTACTGAGTCGATGCCGTGCGCATTGTGTAACCTGCATATCGGTTTGAAATAAACATCAATTATTCGTCCGTGCCGTCTGTGTTTTTTCCCCAACTTTCATCCCTTTCGAACCACTCCTTCTTGGTGTTGCATTTGCTCTGTCAGTCAGTGTATGACAATCTGCACGTAATGCCACAACAGCAAATTCATAGTCCGGTAATATAATGGAGTAGTAGTAGTAGTAGTAGTAGTAGTAACCCAGATTACATTCTGAGTACTGATATGTGCTTCCAGTCGGTATTAAGGATTTATTCTGCAAATACTGTTGAGTATCGTTTGTTGTGGGTAAAGAGCCTAAATGCCATAGAGCTGAACTACGGAATTAAACAATCTAAGTAAATATCTGGGAATATCGGTAACAATAAAAAGGAAACTGCTAAGAAAGCCTCCTCCAAGAATGTTAAGTTTTAAAGGATTTCTTGTTGTTGTTGATGCTTTAAGTCAAACTTACAATTAATTAACGTTAGCAGTTGGAATCATTCCGATCCTCCTGCAGACCAATGTCTGCATATCTGTGAGCTGTATTTTCATAATAAGAATTTAAATGTAACTAAACAGCCTCATACGTTGACGTTTTATAAGTAAATTGTACATCATTTGTGGTTGCCATCAAAAAAAATAATCGAAAATGATAAGTTACATATTTGAAAGTAGTAATAACATATTGTGTATTAGAACAGAGCTATTCCGTGCTCATAGAGCAGATATTTTCTAATTCACTTGTAAATGGCAGTATTGGTGAGAGAAAAACGCGGATTTTCGCTAGGAATACTTGGAAGTTCGATCGAGATCATGGAATTAATAAAAAGGTATAATTTCGAAATTTATTCTTCTGATAATATTACGTCATGGGAATGAATGGTATATATTATGTCATAAGTTCTAGAGTCCGGATTATTAGGTGCTGATAGGTTAGAATGCAAACTTACTTAAGCCAGTAACAAGTATACCCTACACTGTACAACGGTTATGTTATGAGATTTGCATAGGTAATAGGGGTACAGCCTATAGAACTCCTTGAATTTATTCTACTCTTCCTACGTTATGGTACAACGGGTTGCATAACACTTCCTACAAACCAAATTACTTTGCATTCTAACCTATTACCACCTAAAAATCCGAGGTATACATAACATCTATTACCAAGATAGTATCTCATGATATCTGTTCGGTAATGTTGTGTGCTATGATAGAAACTTTCCATGCCGGGTTCACTGTAACGCAGTTCCTTGCGAGAATATTGTACTTTCCAACCAAAAGCTGGAACGGACGGAAGTAAGCAGACGGTTCCTTTGATCATATATGACGTGAAGCTCCGAAATGGCCACTGGCGCTAGTTAATCCAGACAGCTCTCCGATGTCTTGCGTGGCCTGCCTTCTTGTTTCTGTCCAACATCACGTAATGGTGAAAGCGCTCACCTAAATATGACCAAGCTTCCAACCCGGTCGTTATATAAAAAGCTTTACGTCACTCACAGACTTAGTTCAAGTTGAACTATCTACTGCATAAGTAGAGGGATAGTTGTGAATACCCAATATAACATATTAAAGCGGTAAATATGATGACTTTACGATTGTGGCTTGTCTTTATTCACGGATTTAAACGCACTTTCGTTCTTGATTAAATAGTAAACAAACGTTGATACGCTGGGGAGAATCATTTCATGTGCTTTGACCAGTAGCTTATATGTTGAATTGTTATTGTTATTATTATTATTATTATTATTATTATTATTCTTTCTTTCTTTCTTTCTTTCTTTCTTTCTTTCTTTCTTTCTTCCTTTCTTTCTTTCTTTCTTCCTTCCTTCGTTTCAGCCTGCTGTGGACCACGTTATTTCAACCGTTCGCATCCTTGAGCTTTAATTCTTCCCCAGTACTCACGCATTCTCGTTCTGTGAGCCTCCTTTCTTTCATCAGTCCACTTCTTGCCTGTTTTTAACTTTGGCCTATCTTGGAACCTCTTGTATCCCTGGAGCTTTTTCTGGAGAGGAGCACGTTTCTGGATGTCTTCGAGTGTGATTCCTATTTCTTGAAGGTCTTTTTCAACTTCGATAAACCAGGGTCCCTTGGTTTTCTTGTTAAGAAAGTAGGAAAAGATCCTACTGGTCTGTCTCTGTGTGCTCAATTATTAATATTATTATTATTATCGTATGAATCTTTAGTGTCCGCCTCTGTGGTGTAGTGGTTAGCGTGATTAGCTGCTCCCCCGGAGGCCCGGGTTCGATTCCCGGCTCTGCCACGAAATTTGAAAAGTGGTAGGAGGGCTGGAACGGGGTCCACTCAGCCTCGGGAGGTCAACTGAGTAGAGGTGGGTTCGATTCCCACCTCAGCCATCCTGGAAGTGGTTTTCCGTGGTTTCCCACTTCTCCTCCAGGCGAATGCCAGGATTGTACCTAACATAAGGCCACGGCCGCTTCCTTCCCTCTTCCTTGCCTATCCCTTCCAATCTTCCCACCCCTCCACAAGGCCCCTCTTCAGCATAGCAGGTGAGGCCGCCTGGGCGAGGTACTGGTCATTCTCCCAGTTGTATCCCCGACCAAGTGTCTGAAGCTCCAGGACACTGCCCTTGAGGCGGTAGAGGTGGGATCCCTCGCTGTATCCGAGGGAAAAGCCAACCCTGGAGGGTAAACAGATGCAGATGATGATGATGATGATGATGATGATGATGATGATGATGATGATGATGATGATGATGATGATGAATCTTTAGTAAAATATACAATATAAATATACACTAAATATAAAATTTAATATCTAGATTTGACCACATTCCATAGCACTCAGGATTACTTCACTACTAAACTATTGATATCATATTATATAGCATGTGATCCATTACCTCGGTTGTGCAAATAGAAAAAGTAAGACAGGAAGGAAGGATAAAAGGAGGGAAGGAAGAAAGGAAGGAAGGAAGGAAGGAAGGGTGGAAGGAAGGACAGCTTGCATTTCAACATGACTGGTGAATAAGCACGATATTTCACACTTATTTTGTTTGAGATTTCACGATACTGGTGGTATAATATTTCGTGGTGAAGTGCGAGGTGGTTTTTGGACTACCTTCAATTAGATATTCGTGAACTATGAGTTCAATATCTCATTGTGAATAACTAGGAAAAAATAATATGAAGATTCTCAAAGTTGTCCACAGCATCGTCAATAATTTCGGCTTCATGTAGTCAGCAGTATCTATAGCGAGGTGATAAATCTGATTTAAAGAGTAAATTGTTTGTCAAATTTAAAATCTTCCCTTTAAATTGATACACTGATGAATTTTGTTCTAAGAAAAAGAACTTTCCAGTACTTAAAACGAACTCTCTCCACGAATTGCGTTGATGGTAACTTTACAGTTGTCATTCTAATGACACTTGATCACATATTTTTTTGAATAGCCGTCAAAAGTCCAATAAAGTGTTGTATATTGACCTCGCCTACGTTTTCGCCTGCAAGTTAATTTTCCAAAACGTCAAGTTTAGGAGATAAAACCTTACCGATAGTTCTGACAATATAATAATCAACACTGGAGATTCCATCATTCTTAAGAAAGGAACTGTAGCACTATAATGGAATAATAGGTAGTTGCATTAGTTAACCGAACCAAATTTCGAGCGTCTTAAACCCAGACTAATAGTTTCCTTGTAGAATCCTGATTTGTATACTATGAAACAATAACCTGCACTACATTCATGCATTTAATTCTTTCATTATTTACGAAAATTTAATTTTTGTTTTTTTTTTGCTATTGGCTTTACGTCGCACCGACGCAAATAGGTCTTATGGTGACGATGGGATAGGAAAAGCCTAGGAGTTGGAAGGAAGCGGCCGTGGCTGCAATTAAGGTACAGCCTCAGCATTTGCTCGGTGTGAAAATTGGAAACCACGGAAAACCATCTTCAGGGCTGCCGACAGTGAGATTCGAACCCACAACCGCCCGGAAACAAGCTGACAGCCGCGCGCCTCTAACCACACAGCCAACTCGCCCGGTTATAATTTGTATGGTGGTACTTCCATTACAACTTGGTTTCCATGCGAATCTTGTTGAATCTTGATAGTGATCTGAAATTTGTAAACCAATGTGTTAAAACAGTGACAATATATTCCGATAGCGTACAGCGGTTAGTGTTACCTATCATCACAAGATATTGCACCCGCCCACCTCCTGAGTCCCAGACTAGCATTTATCTCAGGGGTGATCAGTTCGAAAATGATAAAAAAAATTATATAAAGAAAATCAAAAAAAATATATGTATCGGCGCATCAAATGAACACAGGGATGAACGGGGCATGAAAATTTAAGGTTACGGGGAACGACTCATTCATGGATACAAATTTCTGACTCCACAATAGGACTGGGAAGTGACAACTTAAATTCCATGGGCATACTGGACTAACTACAATGAAAAGATATGGAAGCTGTTTCCTATTGAAATTGCAATGAGGAGCAATTTATTAACTTATTTTGCATACTACACATGATGACAAATTTACATTGGGACACTTAATCCTGAAAAATAAATGACAATATTTGGATTTTACCTCATTACTCTGGTAGTGTAAAACACCTGGTGAATTCGTCCCAATTGGGTACTGGGGATCGAATTCACATCCGTATGATTGGACGTTTCACCGCTGGAGATCTTCTTTCGGCGACGAAGGCACGACAGTAACTTTTTACTGTCGTCTCCTCGTTCCGTTTGGACATGAGACACTTCCGGTATGTACATTCTGGTGAGCCGGACACCCACCGTAGAAAATGTTATCGCCTCGAAAAAACGTGAATTTATAATACGGACAAACTCTAGCCTATTATTTCCAGATTCACAAACACACCAGGTAGAGTTCATTAACTCAAAAGCTACTTTAATATTTACACTTGTCAATACGACAAGACGTACGGAAAGGTTCATTTCTATGCTCTGACCCTGCAAACATGTGCCGTCCGTGGGTTATTTACGTATCTACCGCTATCTCCCCGTGAAAACCCAACATCTGGTTCAGAGCAGTTCGACACAGGATGACTGTCCCTAGCATATCCTCCTATTATTATTAGATAATCTCATTACCATTCTTTATCTGATCATTAGCATATACTTTGACTACCATCAATTAATTTTATTATTATCATTAATTTCAATTATAATCCGGTATTTGATTATTATCATTTGTCATCCGGGATGATTATATGCCAACCCTTGCCGACGTTTCAAACGAAGGTTAGTTCTTCCTCCTAAATTATCCGCACAATATAATGATCAGCTTCCTCATAAATATTTTTATTATTATTATTATTATTATTATTAATATTATTATTATTATTATTATTATTAATAGTGGAAATCGTGATTATCGTAACCCGTAATCATCCTTGCTATAATACTCCAACTTCTCGCTCTTATTAATTTCATCAAAAAAATAAAATAATAAAAAAGTACCTTCATTGGTTATTCTTCTTCTCCTTCTTCAAATATTTTATTTATTATTATTATTAGTTAAAAATCTCAAATCTTTCATTTCACCTCCCAACATCATTATTATGTCCAAAATATAAAAAAAATTTATTTCTTCAAAAAAAAAGTAGCTTAGTTTTTATTATTATTATTATTATTATTATTTTTTAAAAAAACTTAATTTCGCCTGTTACACGGTAGTTCACTCTTAATATGTTTAACGCATAACCCCTTTTACGATTCCGATTTATCTTGGCACTAAGCACTTGATTTAAGACAAGATTCACTTGGAGTATGATTAATTTTATTATTATTATTAAAATGATAAGATGATATTTTAATTTCCACTCTTTAGAATTTAGTCACATATGTTAAATCCCGTTATGAACCACTAAGATCTGCTTTATATTGGTCGGGACAACACGGTATTCGGGACCGTACCTTCAACTTCGTACTGCCGTTAATTTTATATGGGGACACCTGTCCTCCCAAGACACATCTCACAACCTATGGCACATCGCGGCTGGGCAAATACCTCCAATGCCGGCGATTGCTAAACTATTCCTTCAAATTTGAAGTCCATTTCCTTTCATCGGAACTCTTCAAACATTTAATTCATAAAATAATCCTCGGTGCGTGGATTCTACCACTAATAACACCGGCATATGCATTTATATCATCTTAGGCCTTGAGATTCATCTATTTCATCATTACAAACAATACGGCTCAATTTATTTCACGCCGGATATTCGTCCCTCATGACTTCCAACTCTAAATATGGGCTCAAATCATTCTGGGCTTTTAACATATCGTGACCATTCTAATTCACGTGCCTTTATCGCTTTTAAACAAAATTTAATGGTTAAAATAAAGTCCCAAAAACGTAAAATCAAAAATTTACGTAAAATCAAACTGACTACGCGAATGAAAGTCTTTAACGCTACATGTCATCTCCACTTTGATTATTATATTTGCACTGGCTAACTCGCGAAGCACTGTCATTATTATTATTATACTTTAACTTGCACACGCCCAAATATTATTATTATTATTATTATTATTTTACTTTCCTTTGTCGACTCACAACATGATTATTATTAGTATTTTAATGACCTTCCGTACGCAACACAAATCTTCCATACTCTGGCTCTTTCATAATCTGGCTGTCTAATAGAAATTATTCCTAATTAAAATACAAATGATCACCGCAGTGAATGAAATTCAAATAAATGGGTTAGCACAAAAAAAAAGAATTTAACACTTGAAATGAACTTAATTCAAAGTATTACAAACAGCATGCATTAATTGAAAGAAATATATCCCATATTTACATTATATACAACAAACAAATACTCAAATTAATTAATCTAACCCATTATTACGTTAATATAAATTAGTTCGTCCGTCTAACAAAAAAAATCATGGACTCGGGAAGCGGACCATGTTAAGTAACCATAATTAATTTACACTGAACCCCGTTTAGTCGCGATAACATCCCCTAAATATCAAAATTGTGTACTCATTCCTATGTAGAATTCCATTGTCTCGTAGCGGAGGAGATATAGGCCTTACGGCCCCATGGTGATTTACCCGTCCATCATGTCGCACAATACAAATTTAACATAATAAAACACTTCTGGGAGACTACCCATGATTAATACCTTATTACACTATTTTACACAAAAATATTAATAACAAAAAAAAACACTTATAGGTGCTCCTAGACCCCTGACACTCGCACAATATACTCTTCATATACGCCCGAAACACACGTCGTGACACATTACGACGAAATGTCGTTCATTTGAACCGGCGCTTATCGCGTCTTCAACCGGCACTTCCTGGTTTATTTTCAAGCCGTCTTGATCATCGCCTAGCTCCTATAATTCCCTGCTCGGATAGTTATTCACCGTCTATCTTGAGGTGTTTACTTCAGGCTCCGCACACTGCCTTCCAAAGGTACTATCGGCGTTCCGTTAGTTATTTATTATTTAAACACATGACATTCATTAAATTCAACATACAATTGTACTGATTATACACACTCGGTACTATGGATAATTTCACTGTTCGTATTCATTATCCTAATAATTCACGTACTTTCAGCTCTAACTGACTCCGAATACGTCCCGAGGTACTGACTTACAGAGTCAACGTGTCAGAGTCTCAACTACTTCATTACGACTGACACGACTGGTGACCGATAACGACTGGTGGCTGGTAAGAACTGAGTGATGTGAGGTCCGCTTCTGGACTTTTATGGACGATCTGGTTTCCCGCCGGGGTCATCCGCGGTCATTTCCTGGTGAGGGGGGTTGGTTTCCTAAATCGGCATATGCAGGTGGATTTGGATCTCCTGCTTTATCCCACTTAATACACTGGCGATACACATTCATGTGTCGTATTCTGAACTCCTATCGTTCGGTGATCATGGAAATATCACTTAATTTCTGTCCTCCACCTTTCGCGCGCTAACTCGGCGTCCCTGATGGCGTGCTCATCTCGACCAATGGCGATGTAGCGTGGGTCATTTCCACGAATTCATTACTTTAATTTATTACGATTACCATTATTCAACATGGGAACGATATCACAAAAATCCCCTCTATTCAATTGTGTGGTTGGAATAATTTAATTATTGTTATCGGAGAAGCTAACTGGAGTTCACTCTGAGTTTTTCTTATGTTGGTTTATCTGCGGGCCTGTGATATATTTTCTCATTGGTCAACACCGTTTCGGTTAGTTTGAAATCTCTCCCTTGAAACGTAACCACACCAAACGCCTCGGGCGTGGAAAAACTGCCACGTCACATTCTCGGTATTGGTGATGCATCTGCTCGGCCTTGGTCCGAAATATATACTCTTCTACTTCCTGGTAGTCATTATTCTGTTGTTGTGAGCTCTAGATTTAATCCTCTTATCTTCTGACCAGGAAACCTTTTCCCCCTAATGACAAGCTTATTGTGGCGCCGGACAGTCGCGATCACGGCTGGCTTATGTCGAAATTTTTCCCGTCCACACAAAACTGCCACTGTATTCATTTAATATTCCTATATATCTGTATTTCTCATATCAAAATCAAATCATGAAACTAGGGCCTATCTCATCAGGGTACATTTTCCCGTTGCTCGGTAAAAAAAATCTTGTGATAATCATGAGATTTTTTTATATATCCGCATCATACTTTCATCATGATTTGATTACTGCTTTCGTTCCTTTTTGATGGTGACTGATCTCGTCCCGCAGATTCTGGTTATTGAGTCTCAATTCTTCATTCTCTCGTTGAATCAGGTGGATCCTGTTAACAAATTCTTGGACATCACTGTCGATCTCTCCGCATTCTGGGCATGGTCTTGCTTCTATTTGCCTATGGATCAGTTGGACTTCTTCTTCTCTTCCATCTTCTTCTTCATCATCCTCTCCTTTGTCCTCATCTTCTTCTTGGTCATCCTCTGCCTCGTTTCGTGCATCCTCAGCCTCTCTCTGATCTGCCGGTGTATGATACAGCTTTAAATTGGCGGCGTTATACACGTTTTCAGTGCTACCATCCAAGCTCTGGACCTTATATGAATTGTTCTCATAAGTATGTATGATTTTGTAAGGCCCCACAAATAACTGGCAAAACTTGTGGTACACCTTGCGTTCAGGATTAGAAACTGCAGGTTTCTTAACTAGAACCAATTCGCCAACTCTCAATGGACGGTGGAATCGCTTATTCCTGAGTCTCCTTAATCTGCGCTCGGCTTGTGCTTCCAAGTGTTCTCGCGTTTTCCTGACACAGATTTCGTTTGAATCCCGGGGATCTGTGGGACATGCACCCGCGTCGTGCCATGGCCTGGTCGGATATCTATTGAAATGTATCACTTCAGGAATCTGACCCGTCGCTTCGTGGATCGTGGTGTTAATGCACTCAGCTATGATAGGCACCACGTCAATCCAACGCCAGTGTGCTTCTGAACAGTAGATTCGGCAGAATTTAGCGATCTCTCTCATAATCCTTTCTGAAGGGTTTGATTCGGGATGGCGAATCGAACTTAGCACGTGTTTAATGTCTAGCTGTTGCAACTGATTCGCAAATGCAGCGGAAGTGAACTGACTGCCATGATCAGTAAGGATGAACTTGGGCTTCCCCATTCTCGGAATTATGTGTGATGTTATTCCTCTCAAAACGGTTTTGGAATTAGCTTTCTGCAGTGGATATAGTGCTACAAATTTTGAAAATACGTCTAAACTGACGAGAATGAACTGGTTTCCCCTGCGGGCTTTTGGTAACGGCCCATATAGGTCCATTGCGAAGGTTTCCCGTGGCTCTGTGGGTAGCAAAGGGCGTGGAGATTGCTTGAGTAGGTACGGGTTCGGTTTTATCCTCTGACAGATATCACAAGTCCGTAATACATCTCGAACCGTTTGATTCATTTTGGCCCACACGGAAGTCTCCTGAAGAGTTGCCAAGACCTTCCCAATACCTCCATGTCCAATGACACGATGTACATGGTTTACTAACGGCATTTGCATCTCTGACGGTACTACGATCCGAAGTTTCGTGTGATCATCATCCACAAACTTGTGTAGGATTCCGTTTATGTAATGGTAATTAGCTGACAACTTGTTCGCCCTCGCGAACTGTGGACTATCTGGTGGCAATTTCTTAGTGAAGAAATCGACCATCATGTTGTCGAAACCGTCTCTCTTCTGCATTTGCCCGATCTCCCTAAGACTTTCTAAGACTTCTTGGTCTTCCTCAATCAACTCGATCCGGCAAATCATGACCTCCTCCGGGTTTGGATTTCGGCTCAAAGTGTCCGCCAAAATATTTAGCTTCCCGGGGCAATGTTCAACGGTCAAATCGAACTGTTGAACGAATAAAGCCCATCGGCTGACCCTTTCACTTGCCATGTTTGTTTTCATTATAAATGTCAGCGCTTTATGATCGGTGCGAATTACAACCTGAAAACCATACACAATCTTCTTCCAGTATTGTAAAGCGCTGACTATGGACAACATCTCTAATTCAGTGATGGTATACTTCACTTCATGTTTCCGTAATTTCCGGCTCATGAACGCGATATACGTTTTCCTACGTGAGTCATTAGGATCTTCCTGGTGTAGCACGGCTCCTATGCCTATGGTAGAGGCGTCCGTTTGAATAATGAACTTGATGTTGAAATCGAGATATCCTAGTTTTACATTTTGTAATAACCGCTGTTTGGTTTTCGCGAATGCTTCTTCACATGACTGGTCCCACTTCCAGCGATTATTCTTTCTAAGGAGATCTTGCAACGGTGCGACGACTGTAGTGTAATCCGGACAATGGTCGGCAAAGAACTGACACATTCCGAGAAATTGCCGAACATGTTTGATCTTCGTAGGCTTCGGAAACATCCTAATCGCCTCAATTTTCAACGGGTTTGGCCGCACACCCTCTCCATCTACGAGGTGACCCAAAAACAAAACTTCTTTCTGACAGAAATGCGATTTCGATAAGTTTACCTTAAAATTATGCTTTCCTAAATCAGTTAGAACTTCTTTGATGCTTTCCAGGTGTTCTGAAAGCGTCTCCGTGGCTACCAAGATGTCGTCCACATATCTTATAGATGCTTCTTTGACCTTCGGACTCAGATTCCTGTCGAGAGCTCGGATAAGTACTGATCCTGCATTTTTAATACCGAACGGGAGACGATTAAAAACGTAAGTTTGCTGGTCAAATAAAAATCCAGTTAACAATTTGGATTTTTCCTCCAACAATATGTGGTGAAAGGATGCAGTCAGATCGAAAGTTGAAAAATATTCCATACTTCTGAATTTCTTCAAGATTTCTTTGATTGCCGGAGCCTGCTCATACTCCGGAACCAATCTCTCATTTATGGCCCGCGCGTCTAAGGAAATGCGCACGGAACCATCAGGTTTCTTGACCACTACCAGTGGGTTTAAAAATGGCGTCGGTGATTTTGAAATCAACCCACTCTCTTCCATATCTCTAATGGCTTCTCTAACTTGCGGATAACATTTCTCAGCAATTGGATAAACCTTTTTCTTGTATGGAGACCAGTCATTTACATTTAATTCGTAGGTAAAATTTTGAATTTTTCCCGGTTTTGTGCCGAAAGTATCCCGATGTTTCTCTAGGATTTCACTTAAGATTTTCTTCTCATTTGGATCAATAATTGCTTCGTTAACCTTAGCTGCAATGGCCCTTTCACAACTTCCATCTTGTTCTTGCAAATCTGCGGCAAATAATTCGTGATCATCTGGCATCACCTCAACCTCCATTTCCTTCATAGAGCTTAAGGGATTCCCTATCGGTTTTTCTTTAACGACTTCGGCGTTCCAGACTTCTTCACCTTCTTCCCTTTCTATCTCTGGATTCATAATGGTATCCTCAACACCTGCCTCGTGCCTAAATTTGACGGAGTTATCTCCCATGTCGATTACAGCGTGGTATTCAGTCATGAAGTCAGCCCCTATGATCAGGTTATAATTTATTTTATTCATGATGATGAAGGAATGTGCGAAAGTGGATTGACCGATTTCTATATCCAACAAGGCCTGATTTTTGCACACCACGGATTTATCTGGGTTTATACCACGAATTTTGAGGTTAGAAACCGGAATTATAGGAATATTTATATTTGATTGTAATTCGTTTATCAGGATTTGCGAAACGACTGATACGCTCGCTCCAGTGTCAATGAGTGAGCGTACCCTTAAGTGGCTAATCCTCGTGTAAATCACTGGTAAGCGCTTCACCTCCTTACAACTCCGTGTTTCAGGGTCATTGATTAATTCATCGGAAGTCACGATCCATGTGTCGACTTCCTCGATGGTCCATTTATCGTTTAAAAATTGACGTTTTTTTTTCGCCCCAAGCACTCGTTCTGAGTTGAACGTAGGTGCATTCGGGTTCAAATTTCCACCGTGATTCCTTGCCTGTTGCATTGGCAAGCTTTCTGCGCCGCCAACTTCCTCTTCACGGCTTCGATTCTGGATAGCATCCTTCCATTTCCTCTTATTTAATTCAGCGAGGTACTGCTGAGTTTCTTGGTGCCGATCCTCCATATCTCTACGGGATTCCTCCGTGTAAGGTCTTCGGTTACTGTGATTTCTTCCGTGGTATGGCTGAGTTTCGCTCCTTCCCCTTTGATATCCACGGTATCCCCTTTCTCCTCGGAATTTATCATGATTCATTTGCCGGTTGCTTTCCGCGAATCCTCCTCGGTGATTCCATTGTCGGGGTCTCCATCCTGGATCATACATCCTCTTGGGTTCTGGATCGGTACTCGTTCCTTGGCTTCTAGTACTGATAGTTCTAGTTTCCGTCTGCCTCTCGACGTTATTTATCTGTTGCTCTCTAGGCCTGGGTTGCCTCTGGTTAGAGTGATACGTGGTCTGATCTAATTGACGTAACAAAGCTTCCGCTTGCACTGCAGTCTGAATATTCGACGCAATCATCATCCGTTGGACCTCAAATGGTAACTGCTTCCCGATAGCGCTAATGAGTTCTGTCTCACTGACCGGATTATCTAATTCCCGCATCTTATGAAATTGGGATACGAAGTACTCTGAATATTTAGTTGGGGACGATGTTGCATAACGTCTAGAATACAACTCCAACCTAAGATCTTGCTGTTCTTGGATACTCCAGAATTTTTGCAAAAACGCCTGTCGGAATCCCATGAAATCCTCGAATGTGTATAAGAAGGCCCTGAACCACATTGCAGGTGCTCCGTCCAAAAACTTCTCTACAGTTCGTAATTGCCGCTCCGCCGGAATTTTATTTTCACTAATATAGTTAGTGATCTCGCGGATGAAGCCTTTAGGGGTTATATGTCCTCGAGCGTCGTATCTAGGTGGTTTGTCGTCTGACATTTTGATGACGTGGACCACAGATGTCGGAAGGGCATTTGATGATGATGACGATCCGTCTCCGACTTCAAACTTAAGTCCGGTCGTATCGGCTTGTGACATGCCTTCCTTTTTATGAAAGCCCTGATTGTCTGGGGTCTCGAACTCTCGGTACTGGAGATGGAAGTCCTGAAGTGACCCTGGCTGTTCTAACCTGGCCTTGACCTGTTCCAGATCCTTTCTAATTTCTTCCAGCCTTTCGGTATTACTGTCGGGCATTTGCTTGGACACTGAATTCTGCCCCGTGTGGACCTTAAATTGTTCCACTATTCTGACCTCTGTGTCAGCGATCGTCTGGCTTTGTTCCGCTAACCCATCAGTCTTTCTGAACAATGCTATATTTGCCTCCTCACACTGTGTGAGTCTACGGCTACGATCTTCCGAATTCGTTTTTATATCCTGAATTTCATTTCTGAGACCGGCTACTAGTACTAGGGTACGAACAGTTTCACCTCGTAACTCATCGATTCCCTTTTCGTGCCTGTCCAAAGTATTTGCAGTATGTGCACCTTTACTTTCCACGTGGCTTCGGATGATATCGTTTTCCTTGCGACATTCACCCCTCACCTCTTCGATGTGCGCCTTTAAATCTTCGCGGTCGACCAACCTCTGAGCTGAAATCTCCTGAATACTGGCCTTTAATTTCTCCTTAATTTCATTACGTTCTAGTAACGCCTCATCCCTGAATCGGTCAACCTTTTCATTGACACTAATAATACAAGAGTCGATATGCCCTTTCAATTCGTCCTTAGCGAAATGACACGCCTCCTGGACTTGGGTCATTCGGTCCCGTAATTCCTGTCCTAGTGATATACTGGCGGCATGAACCTCAGCTATTTGTTCTGTGAGTTTTATTTTATTAAATTCACACGCGGCCTGTACCATATCGACTTTATTTTCTAATGAAACATTAGCGGCATGTATTTGTTCCGTCAGTTCCTGTCTAGTAGAAACACTAGCGGCCTGAACTATAGATGTCAGTTCCTGTTTAGTAGAAACATTAGCGGCCTGAATTTGTTCCGTAGTTATAGCCAAAACTCGCATTAAATCTTCCAAAGTGAGAGCTTTCACCTCTCCCTGTCCTTCTAACTGTTCACCTTGGGGACGCTCCCCACCTTCGTCTGACATATCAAATGAGAAAAGAGGGCCGATCAGCCTCTCATCCTATCGCACACGATTACGACAATTTTGGGTCTAGGCCCTATCATACGGTTATATCCTCGTTAATATTTTCTAGAATTTTTAAATTTCCAAATTCAAAACCAAAACAATATTTTTCGCTTTCACATAGCGAATAATTTATATAACGTAATTCAAATTTGCATATTAATTGCCATCACGTGCTTATTATGCCTGAATTATATATCATCAGTCATTCCAGACTATGACAACAACAACAACAACAATCGATAATACCATGACGAAAACCTTGAAGTCACCTGTCTTGAAATAATTTAAATTTAACTTACACAGTTCCATTATCTTTTTATTAATACTTAAATCTGGTTCTCAGTCACATTTTTACCAAATACAGTATTCCTAATAAATTTTGCCTATATAAAATTCCTGCCCATGGATAGTTACATTTATGTGGAGTCTCACTAAATCACAATAAATTTTAATTTCATAGAATAGGGAATTATTAATTTAATGAGCCTTTATAGCAATAAACTACTCTTGTATAATTATCAAGTCTAGCCCCGTTCGAAACTAACCTTACTTTAACATGAATTACTACTTGACATATCAAAAACCACTATTCAACCGTGATGCGGTCAAAATTTAATTAAATATCCCGATTGGGTTTACATTTAAGTTAAACAACTGGGCCTATTTATAATGAAATCGGGCACTGAGCTGCTCGCTAATGATATCGTCGCTAATACAACAAAAAAGTTCATTTTTTTTTGTAAAAAAATATAAAGTCAACCGTTGCTCAAACATGATGCAATAGGCCCCACGTTGGGCGCCATTATGCACCCGCCCACCTCCTGAGTCCCAGACTAGCATTTATCTCAGGGGTGATCAGTTCGAAAATGATAAAAAAAAATTATATAAAGAAAATCAAAAAAATATATATATATCGGCGCATCAAATGAACACAGGGATGAACGGGGCATGAAAATTTAAGGTTACGGGGAACGACTCATTCATGGATACAAATTTCTGACTCCACAATAGGACTGGGAAGTGACAACTTAAATTCCATGGGCATACTGGACTAACTACAATGAAAAGATATGGAAGCTGTTTCCTATTGAAATTGCAATGAGGAGCAATTTATTAACTTATTTTGCATACTACACATGATGACAAATTTACATTGGGACACTTTTAATCCTGAAAAATAAATGACATAATATTTGGATTTTACCTCATTACTCTGGTAGTGTAAAACACCTGGTGAATTCGTCCCAATTGGGTACTGGGGATCGAATTCACATCCGTATGATTGGACGTTTCACCGCTGGAGATCTTCTTTCGGCGACGAAGGCACGACAGTAACTTTTTACTGTCGTCTCCTCGTTCCGTTTGGACATGAGACACTTCCGGTATGTACATTCTGGTGAGCCGGACACCCACCGTAGAAAATGTTATCGCCTCGAAAAAACGGGAATTTATAATACGGACAAACTCTAGCCTATTATTTCCAGATTCACAAACACACCAGGTAGAGTTCATTAACTCAAAAGCTACTTTAATATTTACACTTGTCAATACGACAAGACGTACGGAAAGGTTCATTACTATGCTCTGACCCTGCAAACATGTGCCGTCCGTGGGTTATTTACGTATCTACCGCTATCTCCCCGTGAAAACCCAACATCTGGTTCAGAGCAGTTCGACACAGGATGACTGTCCCTAGCATATCCTCCTATTATTATTAGATAATCTCATTACCATTCTTTATCTGATCATTAGCATATACTTTGACTACCATCAATTAATTTTATTATTATCATTAATTTCAATTATAATCCGGTATTTGATTATTATCATTTGTCATCCGGGATGATTATATGCCAACCCTTGCCGACGTTTCAAACGAAGGTTAGTTCTTCCTCCTAAATTATCCGCACAATATAATGATCAGCTTCCTCATAAATATTTTTATTATTATTATTATTATTATTATTAATATTATTATTATTATTATTATTATTATTAATAGTGGAAATCGTGATTATCGTAACCCGTAATCATCCTTGCTATAATACTCCAACTTCTCGCTCTTATTAATTTCATCAAAAAAATAAAATAATAAAAAAGTACCTTCATTGGTTATTCTTCTTCTCCTTCTTCAAATATTTTATTTATTATTATTATTAGTTAAAAATCTCAAATCTTTCATTTCATCTCCCAACATCATTCTAATGTCCAAAATATAAAAAAATTTTATTTCTTCAAAAAAAAAGTAGCTTAGTTTTTATTATTATTATTATTATTATTATTATTATTATTATTTAAAAAACTTAATTTCGCCTGTTACACGGTAGTTCACTCTTAATATGTTTAACGCATAACCCCTTTTACGATTCCGATTTATCTTGGCACTAAGCACTTGATTTAAGACAAGATTCACTTGGAGTATGATTATTTTTATTATTATTATTAAAATGATAAGATGATATTTTAATTTCCACTCTTTAGAATTTAGTCACATATGTTAAATCCCGTTATGAACCACTAAGATCTGCTTTATATTGGTCGGGACAACACGGTATTCGGGACCGTACCTTCAACTTCGTACTGCCGTTAATTTTATATGGGGACACCTGTCCTCCCAAGACACATCTCACAACCTATGGCACATCGCGGCTGGGCAAATACCTCCAATGCCGGCGATTGCTAAACTATTCCTTCAAATTTGAAGTCCATTTCCTTTCATCGGAACTCTTCAAACATTTAATTCATAAAATAATCCTCGGTGCGTGGATTCTACCACTAATAACACCGGCATATGTATTTATATCATCTTAGGCCTTGAGATTCATCTATTTCATCATTACAAACAATACGGCTCAATTTATTTCACGCCGGATATTCGTCCCTCATGACTTCCAACTCTAAATATGGGCTCAAATCATTCTGGGCTTTTAACATATCGTGACCATTCTAATTCACGTGCCTTTATCGCTTTTAAACAAAATTTAATGGTTAAAATAAAGTCCCAAAAACGTAAAATCAAAAATTTACGTAAAATCAAACTGACTACGCGAATGAAAGTCTTTAACGCTACATGTCATCTCCACTTTGATTATTATATTTGCACTGTCTAAATCGCGAAGCACTGTCATTATTATTATTATACTTTAACTTTCACACGCCCAAATATTATTATTATTATTATTATTTTACTTTCCTTTGTCGACTCACAACATGATTATTATTAGTATTTTAATGACCTTCCGTACGCAACACAAATCTTCCATACTCTGGCTCTTTCATAATCTGGCTGTCTAATAGAAATTATTCCTAATTAAAATACAAATGATCACCGCAGTGAATGAAATTCAAATAAATGGGTTAGCACAAAAAAAAAGAATTTAACACTTGAAATGATCTTAATTCAAAGTATTACAAACAGCATGCATTAATTGAAAGAAATATATCCCATATTTACATTATATACAACAAACAAATACTCAAATTAATTAATCTAACCCATTATTACGTTAATATAAATTAGTTCGTCCGTCTAACAAAAAAAAATCATGGACTCGGGAAGCGGACCATGTTAAGTAACCATAATTAATTTACACTGAACCCCGTTTAGTCGCGATAACATCCCCTAAATATCAAAATTGTGTACTCATTCCTATGTAGAATTCCATTGTCTCGTAGCGGAGGAGATATAGGCCTTACGGCCCCATGGTGATTTACCCGTCCATCATGTCGCACAATACAAATTTAACATAATAAAACACTTCTGGGTGACTACCCATGATTAATACCTTATTACACTATTTTACACAAAAATATTAATAACAAAAAAAACACTTATAGGTGCTCCTAGACCCCTGACACTCGCACAATATACTCTTCATATACGCCCGAAACACACGTCGTGACACATTACGACGAAATGTCGTTCATTTGAACCGGCGCGTATCGCGTCTTCAACCGGCACTTCCTGGTTTATTTTCAAGCCGTCTTGATCATCGCCTAGCTCCTATAATTCCCTGCTCGGATAGTTATTCACCGTCTATCTTGAGGTGTTTACTTCAGGCTCCGCACACTGCCTTCCAAAGGTACTATCGGCGTTCCGTTAGTTATTTATTATTTAAACACATGACATTCATTAAATTCAACATACAATTGTACTGATTATACACACTCGGTACTATGGATAATTTCACTGTTCGTATTCATTCTCCTAATAATTCACGTACTTTCAGCTCTAACTGACTCCGAATACGTCCCGAGGTACTGACTTACAGAGTCAACGTGTCAGAGTCTCAACTACTTCATTACGACTGACACGACTGGTGACCGATAACGACTGGTGGCTGGTAAGAACTGAGTGATGTGAGGTCCGCTTCTGGACTTTTATGGACGATCTGGTTTCCCGCCGGGGTCATCCGCGGTCATTTCCTGGTGAGGGGGGTTGGTTTCCTAAATCGGCATATGCAGGTGGATTTGGATCTCCTGCTTTATCCCACTTAATACACTGGCGATACACATTCATGTGTCGTATTCTGAACTCCTATCGTTCGGTGATCATGGAAATATCACTTAATTTCTGTCCTCCACCTTTCGCGCGCTAACTCGGCGTCCCTGATGGCGTGCTCATCTCGACCAATGGCGATATAGCGTGGGTCATTTCCACGAATTCATTACTTTAATTTATTACGATTACCATTATTCAACATGGGAACGATATCACAAAAATCCCCTCTATTCAATTGTGTGGTTGGAATAATTTAATTATTGTTATCGGAGAAGCTAACTGGAGTTCACTCTGAGTTTTCTTATGTTGGTTTATCTGCGGGCCTGTGATATATTTTCTCATTGGTCAACACCGTTTCGGTTAGTTTGAAATCTCTCCCTTGAAACGTAACCACACCAAACGCCTCGGGCGTGGAAAAACTTTCACGTCACATTCTCGGTATTGGTGATGCATCTGCTCGGCCTTGGTCCGAAATATATACTCTTCTACTTCCTGGTAGTCATTATTCTGTTGTTGTGAGCTCTAGATTTAATCCTCTTATCTTCTGACCAGGAAACCTTTTCCCCCTAATGACAAGCTTATTGTGGCGCCGGACAGTCGCGATCACGGCTGGCTTATGTCGAAATTTTTCCCGTCCACACAAAACTGCCACTGTATTCATTTAATATTCCTATATATCTGTATTTCTCATATCAAAATCAAATCATGAAACTAGGGCCTATCTCATCAGGGTACAATATGATTCTTCATTTAAATGTAGAGTAGTTGATTTGTACGTGTAAAAGTTTTTAATAATTTTCTTCGTACCGAATTCTCGAATCTAGCCGTTAAATTCTAAAACACTCGAAAGTATATATATATAAAGCAAGATGTCCTGACTGATTATCAACGCACAGCAAACCCTACTAGAGATAATTGCATGAAAATTGGAAGACATATTTCTACTGTAGCTTAGATGCGCACTATCATCATCATCATCTGTTTACCCTCCAGGTTCGGCTTTTCCCTCGGACTCAGCGAGGGATCCCACCTCTACCGCCTCAAGGGGCAGTGTCCTGGAGCTTCAGACTCTTGGTCGGGGGATACACCTGGGGAGAATGACCAGTACCTCGCCCAGGCGGCCTCACCTGCTATGCTGAACAGGGGCCTTGTGGAGTGATGGGAAGATTGGAAGGGATAGGCAAGGAGGAGGGAAGGAAGCGGCCGTGGCCTTAAGTTAGGTACCATCCCGGCATTCGCCTGGAGGAGAAGTGAGAAACCACGGAAAACCACTTTCAGGATGGCTGAGGTGGGAATCGAACCCACCTCTACTCAGTTGACCTCACGAGGCTGAGTGGACCCCGTTCCAGCCCTCGTACCACTTTTCAAATTTCGTGGCAGAGCCGGGAATCGAACCCGGACCTCCGGGGGTGGCAGCTAATCACGCTAACCACTTCACCACAGAGGCGGACTTAGATGCGCACTAAGAAAGAATTTTTAAAAATTCCTATTTTAAAGGAGTGAAAAGGGGTTGAATGTGATTTTATATTTTGTTGAATATCTCTGTTTCTGTGAAAAATATTGTACTTATATTAATTCAGATATTTCATTTCACATATCATTAATACTATTTTAAAAGGAATTTTTAAAATTCCGATTTTAAAGGGGTGAAAAGGGTTAATATGTGGTTTAATACTTGTGTTCAATATCTCCGTATTTTGAGCAATATTGTACACATATATTCATTCAATCTTCCAAATCGTCCAATAGTACAGCAAAAATCTTGCATTTCTTGAAAACTCAAGGGAAATATATTTATTTTCAAGATTTTCCTTGTGCGCATGAATCGTTGGCTTTTGCCAATAAAAATGGCCGCGGCACTTTCCAACATATAAGTGTACGCGCCAATTCACTCCACATCCGTTTATTTTAAGATGGCAATGAACCAAGTCCTCAAATAAAATAAAAAAAACCATTTACAGTATATAGGCCTACATACGTGAATGTTTGTCAGTAAATTCATGAGAAGCCATTGCACACTGCGCTGATAGCGCAAGGTTAAGCCAACGGACTGTAGACTGCAAGAATGCAGGTTCGAATCTGCCTCTTGACGGGTGTTTTTAACACCGGAATATTGCTTTATCAAGGAGTATTATTACAGTTTTATGTTTTATTAGTGAGTTATGTCCGCCTCTGTGGTGTAGTGGTTAGTGTGATTAGCTGCCACCTCCGGAGGCCCGGGTTCGATTCCCGGCTCTGCCACGAAATTTGAAAAGTGGTACGAGGGCTGGAACGGGGTCCACTCAGCCTCGGGAGGTCAACTGAGTAGAGATGGGTTCGATTCCCATCTCAGCCATCCTGGAAGTGGTTTTCCGTAGTTTCCCACTTCTCCTCCAGGCAAATGCCGGGGTGGTACCTAACTTAAGGCCACGGCCTTAAGGCCACGGCCGCTTCCTTCCCTCTTCCTTGTCTATCCCTTCCAATCTTCCCATCCCCCACCAAGGCCCCTGTTCAGCATAGCAGGTGAGGCCGCCTGGATGAGGTACTGGTCATCCTCCCCGGTTGTATCCCCCTAACCAATGTCTCACGCTCCAGGACACTGCCCTTGAGGCGATAGAGATAGGATCCCTCGCTGAGTCCGAGGGAAAAACCGACCCTGGAGGGTAAGCAGATTAAGAAGAAGAGTTATGCAGCCGCTTACAGTTTCATTGTTTCATTGTTTCATCCGTACAACTGGTAAAACGGCTAGGTGAAATCAGTACAAGTTCTTCCTTCATTATGATCGTCGCGCGCATGCGTCATTAGCAAAACTGTCTAAGGTTCGAAGATATGTCACTCATATTGACGAAGAAGAGACCGGAGGCAACTTGCATAATATTGTCGACCTGTAGGCCTAACGAAGTGAGTGTGATAGAACTCTTGAGCAAGAAGGCTTTGAACCTTGGCAACCCTTGCTAATAACTATTCCTCCTCAGAAGAGTACCAACTTTTCATATCAGATGTTTCAACGTACTGGTGTGTGATATTTTAAGAGACAGCTAAATAACAGACTGCAACGCAAAAACGTCTTTTTCACGCGCGCAGCATAATGGCGGTAACTTATCTAAACATTAATGGTGAAGTGTTGCCACATAACATTGTTTCTATTGTAGGTGACTGTGCATGTCTATTTGATATTCTACTCAGTTACAGCATAAAGAAGTCCGTGAAGCTATTGTTTCGTAAGTAGTGAACAACTGGGTAGAGTTCTCCATTTTATCCGAAAATCATCTTGGTAATGCACCAGACAGGGGCATGATCCCATGACCTCTGGTTATGACTAGTCATTTAAGTTGCAGACGCGATGCTATTTGAGGAAGGAAATCTCGAAATTAATGAATATCAATATCATTGCGACAGATGAAATAAGTTTTTAAAATTTATTCTATAGAATTTAATTATTTGCGATCTATTGCGCAACATCTTTCTTTGTCCAGCGATGGGCCCGCAGAAGAGCCAAGCCCGTGAAGTCGTGGGTGGGGTGCAATCGGTAGTTCACCGTGACGTAACTTGAGAGAAGTCATCCCTACCTCACGTTCAAGAAAGTGAGGGGAGGCAAACTTTTTCGAAGCGACATCTTTAAATCACCCTGACCAACTTGATTGTCTACGATGTGGAAATTAATGAAATCTGAATTCTGGAGTCGCGTTTCGATTTAGAAGAGATGATTATAATTGGGGCATTTATTTAGAGTGTATAATGTCCTCTTGGTTGATAACTTACGGATGGAGAAGGAATACTTCGTTATATCTGCGTGAAAAATTACCAGGGGCCATCTGGATAGTGACAAGACACCTCCTTGATGCGGGAGTTACCCCAGAGTAGAGGGGGGAGCAGGAGAAAGTTTAATTAATTGCAGAAGATCCTACGAAAAATTATCGCACGGATGTGTCTCATTCAGATCAGGTGAGTACTGGTCACCTAATGGTTGCACTATTTAACCTCTAGTGGGCCGTGGATAGGCCATATGCAGATTTTAGGTGGGGGAAACTGCTTTCTTGTAAAAAGCAATGCCAAGGGTGCAGCTTGTCATTCGGGACTCTCAGCTCACGAAGGGCGAAGCTATGTTTAGCTGAGCTCGTAGTAATTCTTTATTTACTGATTTGAAATCTAAAATTCAAACGCAGGAGAGTAATTCGTGTGAATACTACATTGAGTTAACATACGTGATGCTACAAATGAAACATTTAAACTGTATCGAGTCGCGCACACTCAGTTCGACTCGTAAAGTTATTATTATTATTGGTTCTCCACAACGACCATGTCGGGTAGTAATAAATGAACAGTGGCTGAAAGGAATAAGATAATTCGGTATTGAACCGCGGACTACACGGTACTAAGCCGAAATCGTGGCCGGACACCCGCTCTGAATGCAATCGAACATATTGCGGAAATAAATAATAACGTGTTTTGTGCCTAGGAAACTACAAGTGACATCATCCATCGAGGACCATGGACTTCCAGCTTGATGGCGAAATGGAACTACCAGTGATCGCTTTGGTGCTCATCGAACAACACTAAACCCCGATATGGACCACCCCAGCTGACAAGATGTTACCAGATGATGGAGATGAGTACTAGTCTACTTAAATGGCATGGCTAGAAGGGGCGGGAATTATTTGTCATAAGCTGACGCTATAATGTTAGGGATGTAATCTTATTTGAATGTAGAAGTGCCAAGGTAGTGGTTAATCTAGTATCGGTAATTGCATGAATAATAAGTGTTGTAATATGAGCTACGTGATGAGTTCCAGAACTTCGAGGGATGCCTACAGGACTGATACCCAACCCCTCCATTGAAATATTTAGCTACGGATTGTCTCAATTTAAGATGGGTTGTTTTGATCAGTTTACGTACAATTTAATTATGATTTAATTACCGTGTGACAATTTAATTATGGTATAATTATAGTTAATTAGCGTGTGAATATTAATGATGATTTAATTACCGTGTGACAATTTAATTACGGTGTGATTATGAGTTAATTAGCATGTGAATATTTAAGTATGAGTTGATTACCGCGTGATAATTGAATTAAGGTTTAACTATGAGTTGATTACCGTGTGACAATTGAGTTACTATTTAATTATGAGTAATTACCATGTGAATATTTAATTATGAGTTGATTACCGTGTGAGAGTTTAGATATAAATTAATTATGAGCTAATAATCGTGTGATTATTGAATTACGTTGTAATTATGAGGGAGTTACAGTGTGATGATTTGATATGATTCAGTTACCAGGTAAATCACGTAAGGAAGTCAGTGGCCAGCTGAGACCAATAATAATAATAATAATAATAATAATAATAATAATAATAATAATAATAATAATAATAATAATAATAATAATAATAATGACGATAATGATAATAATGATTATGCAAATGTTAGTATCATAAACCTATGTCGTGATGTGAGATAGGTGTGATATGTGAAGTCATGGGTTCGGCCATGTGCAAATACATGTTGATTTGAGGTTCTTTTATTCGAGGTCGAGACGGTTTGATGAATGAGGAATAGACCTCAGTATTATCGAGAGTGTACCTCAGAACGAGGTGTTTTTAAAGAGATGGTTTTTTATGCCTGTGAAGGCGAGGCTAATGACAACCCGTTGTGGGGGTGGAAATGCTTGACCTTGACCCAGATGTGTTTTTGTGTGTGTCTCGCCCCTAAGGGAGGGAGCTTTTCGCTGTGAAGCAGGGCCTGACTGAATTGGCTAACACTTGGAAATATTCAACACGGTAGAAATATGTATTCGCTAATAAGCGACACGCTAATTGGTACAGATATTTGTTATATTATTATTATTTATTTGAGTATAAATTAGCTAGGGTTTTCAGCGCCAAATGTTCATCTTTGGGGCTGTCAGATCAGTCCTGATTCAAGGCAATGGTATTTCACAATGGTAAGATGAAGGAGGTGTGCCTCATGTGATTCTTGTATATAATGTGTGACTATTTTGATGCTTTGTGTAACATGAGGTGTATATTCCAGTGAGGGTTCGGTTCAAACCCGGGTGTTTGATCCATGTCAATATAATTTATCTCATGGTATTCCGTTGGGGAAATAATGCGTGTGTTTTAGAATAGGCATCACTTAGACTTGTTGTATGAGTGTCAATTTCATTTGTCTAATAATATGAGACAGCTTCAGTGTTTATGATAAATGTTTCCGTTCACGTTGTGTCCTGGCATTTCGGATCGCGATAGACAGTACTCGGATCTATCTCACAAGACTAAGAGTCAATAAATAATCCACAACAGATGTAAAATAAATTATGTACTTCATTTGTGTATATATGCTTCATTCTCATAATCATCAGATTTTAATAAACCGTTTGCATTATCTTAAATTTTATAGCAATGTGTTCCCGTTTCACCTACCCTGTATGCCGCTAAGATAGTTTAAGTTGTGCACCTGTTTGTTTTTACCCAGTAACACCCTATAGATTTCTCGCCGGAGCCTCTTAGGCTAGGGAGTGGGTACAGTAATAACTATTCCTCCTCAGAAGAGTGCCGAATTTTCATGTCAGAAGATTCAACTTATGGTTGAATTATTCGTTGTTACAAAAGTTTATGAAAAATGTCATACTCGATACTCAAATGCTACGAGAAGAATACAATTTAAAAAAGCAGCAGCCACATTTTTACAGAATAATCCTTCCGCACATACCATTCCTGCAAGTGAATACCAAAAGAAAAATCCCGAAGTCCATAGAGCAGCAGCGAGCACGTGCCAGAAGAATAATCTCAAGGTTCATAGAGAAGCGGCACCGACATACCAGAAAAATAATCCCGAGTTTCATAGAGCAGCGGCAGCTACACACCAGCAAAATAATCACAAATATCACAGGACAATTCAAGCGATGTGAGCAACATCACCCTGGGGTCCGGAGAGAAAGACGACTGCGTCCTTCTAAAATTAAGTTTAGTTCCGGGGTGTCTTGCGATCCTGAAATTAATTACGAAGATAACAGTTTGATAACCATTGGTACAATGATCCATAAATGCCAATTCTGCAATGCTCTCAAGTGGAAAGATGAAACACCAGGCATGTGTTGCGATTCTGGCAAGGTTCAGCTGCCATCAGTCTAATCTCCACCTGAACCATTGTACAGTTTACCAATGGGTGCCCTTCCAGATCAGCTGTTTTTAAATGACATATTTTGGTACTGAACAAGTCATCCAATCCGCCTAATGACAATTTTCAAAGTACAAGGTCAAATTTAGCATACCATAGGCAGTCTACTGCCAAATGCTCATCAAGACCCTGGATTTTTTCAGATTTACTTTGTTGGCGAAGATGAAAGAGAAGCACTTGGGTTAAACAGTTGCAAAAAATGCTCCATGATGTTAACTGTTATGTAAAGAACTTGAAAACAGCTCTTGAGAAGGTGCCTTCAGGATGTCAAGATTTTAATGTAGTTATTCTTGCGAACAGAAAGCCGGCTGACGCTCACTGAGGACGATATAATGCTCCAACATCTAATGAGGTTGCTTTAGCAATCGTTGGTGAACAATATGAAAAATGAGATATAGTTATTCAGAGCCACAATGATAAACTGAAACGTATCCCTGAAATTCATCCGTCTTATGATGCACTTCAATATCCTATGGTTTTTCGTTATGGTAAAGATGGCTATTCAATAAATATTCCTCAACGTGATCCTCATAAAAATATTTTTTTGAACAAAAAGGTATCAGTGGCGAGCTATTATCCCTTTCGAATAATATTGCGAGATGGCGATGATAATTTACTCTTACATTTTGATGCTTTTTAAAAATTAATATTTAGTTGATAACGTTCACATCTTACATTTCTTACGAAAGTCGATAAACGCATATCGTTGGTTCGGTGGCCTTCAAAAGAAAATTGTAAATAAAATAACATAATGGGACATAACTATGACGCGAGCGAAGCCGCGGGCAAAGCGCTAGTAATATATAAAATATGAAATGGCATATGCCTGTCTGGCTGCCTACCCTCCGAAACGATACCACGTCTAAACCTCTGGGTAGAATTTCGTGGGATTTTGCACAAACACTTTCCGAGGAATCTGTCAAGTTACTATGTATTATTTTCGAAATATAGGCCATAAAATATACAAGGTAAATAACAATGGCGCATTCGAAGTGCAGGATATGATTCTGTATGAGTCTGTAAAACGAAAGTCATTTAGCAAAAGGTTGTCTGGCGGGATTTACAAGAGGAAGCTCTGGTAAAACTGTAACTATTGCCAAACATAGACCAAACGAATACAAGGCTCTGGCGGAGCTGTCTGATTAGTTCCGTGAGATGACTGATGGACGTGGTACAGCAGTGAACACAAAAACGTCGGTGCTCGAGATTTGCTCGCCCATGCATTTCTATCCTTCTTTCTCTTTTATTTTCAGCTAATGTATCGAATTGTTTCTAATTGCATTCTGCACAATGCAATATTTTAATTTGTATTTCTTACTTTTACTGTTACATTTATTTCAACATTGAAACATAATATGAACTTGTTACGGATGTAAACTAACACCCTTTCTATTAACGCAAATAAACACAATAGAAAATAATAGGGTCCACCTCTGTGGTGTGCCAATGGCCGTAGTCATGTTGAAACACCGGATCCCGTGAGATCTCGGAAGTTAAGCAACATTGGGCGTGGTCAAGATTTGGATGGGTTGCCACGCGCTGTTGGTGGGGGGTAAGGGGATGGAGGAGCGGAAAGGAACTGGCCACCCTACCGCACGTAAACTGCGGCTCAGGCACACCTCTGCGGAGGTTCGGACCTGCCTTCGGGCAGAAACACCCTTACCTTACCTCTGTGGTGTAGTGGTTAGTGTGATTAGCTGCCACTCCGCGGAGGCCCGGGTTCCATTTTAGGGTCTGCCACGAAATTTGAGAAGTGGTACGAGGGCTGGAACAGGGTCCATTCAGCCTCTGGAGGTCAACTGAGTAGAGATGGGTTCGATATTCACCTCAGCCATCCTGGAAGTGGTTTTCCGTGGTTTCCGACTTCTCCTCCATTCAAATGCCGGGACGGTATCTAACTTAAGGCCACGGCCGCTTCCTTCCCTCTTCCTTGTCTATCCCTTCCAATCTTCCCATCCCCCGGAAGGCCCCTGTTCAGCATAACAGGTGAGGCCATCTGGGCGAGGTACTGGTCATCCTCCCCAGTTGTAACCCCCGAGCCGATGTTTGAAGCTCTAGGACACTACCCTTGAGGCGGTAGAGGTGGTATCGCTCGCTGAGTCCGAGAGAAAAACCGACTCTGGAGGGTAAACTGATAAAGAAGAAGAGGAAGAAAATAATAGGGAATACAGTAACATCAGCTGTATGGACTGCGGTGCGGGAATGAAATACTTTAGGTACGCTATATCGCATTGCACAAATGGACACATACTGTACAGTACAATTCGATTCTTTAATTTTGATGTCCAGTTGTTTCTTCATTGATACTCTACGCACGCCGGTCTCTTTAAAGTTATGTTCAAATCGACCACCCTGTATTTCCAAACATTTGGCCACTCGCATGATCATAATTTTGCTGGATTCTGCTCAACATGTCTGCATCCAATATTGCCGAAGCAGCGTGCATGTGAGCAATTAGGTCGTGTGCATTCATAGGTAGAGCAGCTTAAAGTGTCCCCACAAATACAAATCTAGTGAATTAATATCCGGGAAACGTGGATGCCAGAACATTGGACCTTCCTTGCAGAGACACTATTTAAATATCTGCGCACATTCACTCCAATGTGTGAGCGTGCTCCATCATCTCGGAACCGTAACTGTCGCCTAACATCAAGTAGCAGGTTTTCCAGTGCGTCAGGCAAATTGTTGCAAAGAAACGCATGATAAAGTGGCGCATTCAACTTGTTCGGCAATAAGTAATGTCCCAGAAGCATTCCTCCCACGATTTCAGCCCACACGTTCATGCCAAAGCGAGCCTGAAAGCCACGTTCTCAGGTGAAATGTAGGTTATGTTCAGACCAACAATAGCTGTTATGAAGGTTGAAAGTACTCAGACGAGTGAAGCTAGATTCGGAAATTCATATCGTATTATTTACGATGCGTTCATTAGTTTCCACTTGATACTAAAACCATTCATAAAACTGTACTCATCGAAAGTGGTTTTCTTGACACTCGTGGTGAGTTAAGAAGTAATGACATGGATGCAGTTTCTTCCTCCTGAAGCATGTCAATAATCAGTTTTTGGTATATCTGGCACTGCCTTGCAATATTACATGTATCTCGTGAGGTTTTTGGTGAAAAGCTTCAAGGACATCTTCCTCCGTATGTGGAGTACATCTAGTCCTTGGACGATCTCTGTCCACTAGTTGTGCATGAATATTACCTGTCTACGAAAGGCTACGCTCCAGTCGACGAAATCCATTATTTAGATAACGTCTTTGAGGGTATCTAAAACTCACGAACAGCAACAGCAGGTTTGCTATGTGATGCACCTGGCACTAAAGGCATATATACGCATTCATTGTGTGTGTACTCCATTAGGAACCCGCACTACGTGACATTAAGAGGACCAGTTATGGTCGATATGACATAATAACAAAATGTTGTACTACTTCTAAATAACGTAAACTAACCAGTGTACTGAGAAAAACGTGAAAAGGAAGAAAGTAAAGGACTAGACCACGATTCGAACCCACGCTCGGTAGCGTAAGTTGGTTTGCTAACGCTGCAGTTCATTCACTGATCTACTTTCTGGTCTTGTGTCGTGATGCACGTCACTACCAACGTTCCGATGCGCCGCACGTTGAGGCATTACTTTCAGGTCGTCATTCACTTACATGTGTTTTCAAATGCACCCGTTTTTATTTTGAAAAATAAACCTGTGTCTTAAGGGAGGTAAGGAATCACATGGTGTGCTCCGAGAGCGCCATTTTTTCTTCATCCTGTATTCTTCAGGGAAATGTTTGCGAATAATCACCTAGCAGCTTACTACAAGGTAGCTACCATGGTTACGTGAACATAAGTTTGTTGATTTGAAGGCCATACCCGACATATTGGGTGGTTTGTCGGCCTACGTAAAAGTATTCCTTAGTAAATTATCTTTCGCAGCCTATGTAGTGTACAGGTTAGTGTGATTAGCTGCCACCCTCGCGGGCACGGGTTCGCCTCCGGGCTCTGCATTAAATTTGAAAAATGGTACGAGGGCTGGAAAGTGGTCCACTCAGCCCCGGGAGGTCAACTGAGTAGAGGAGGGTTCGATTCCCGCCCCAGCCATTCTCGAAGTGGTTTTCCGTCGTTCTCCGATTCTCCTCCAGGCAAATGCTGGGATGGCACCTCATTTAAGGCCACGGCCACTTCCTTTCCTCTTCTTTGCCTATCCCTTTCAATCTTCCCGTCCCTCACAAGGACCCTGTTCAACACAGCAGGTGAGAGAACGTGGTACTCCTTCCCTGTTGTATCCCCTTGACACAAAGTCTCACGCTCCAGGACACTGCCATTATAGTGACAGAGGTGAGATCACTCGATGAGTCGGGGCTGAAAGTGAACCAAGAGGATAAACGGATTAAGAAAGACAGAAAGAATGAAAGAAAGAAAGAAATTATATTTTCTGGTTCACGTCAAATTTCTAACACGACGACTTCAAGAGTGCGAAAAACTCCAACGCCGCTGAAAAGTTTGGAAGAAGTGAAACTGAAATTTACGACTGCCTTTATAAACTGATAATGCCAAAAGCCATGGGATAGCAGAATTTAAACGTTATAGTGGATGGGTGGGCTGGTGGGTGGTGTGTGGTGGGTGGTGCCACCGCAACCAAAGTTGTGCGGTAATTTATCATTCCTCGATCGACGGTTTTACGTGTGTGTCGGGAATACCTTTTGGAAGATATTACCACCCACAGTGAATAACGCATTGGCCGACTACGGATGCTTAATGATCGCGATTAGCGGCCTCTGTATTGAATTACCCGTTGTAACAGACAAGCCACACTGGACCGACACGGGGACCTGCAGAGATGATAATACCTTTCTCTGAATAGCGGGTGACGAAACATATGGATCAGCATATGTTTCTCGCAGGATCCGTCGATTGTCTCTTCTGGCGGGCAGACGAGGGCGTGTGTGTCCACCTTCATCTACACGCCCTGTCCGGCTCCATGTTTAGCGTGCTGTTGGTTGGTTTCAGGGATCTCGAGTTCGATTCCCGGCAGGGTCGGGAATTTTAACGGTCATTAGTTAATTTCGCTGGCACGGCTGCTGGGTGTAGTATATGTGTCTTCATCAACATTTCATCCTCATCACGACACGCAGGTCACCTAAGGACGTCAAATCAAACGACCTGCAGCTGGCGAGCCAAACATGTCCTCGGACACTCCCGGCACTAAAAGCCACATGGAATTTCATGTTTTCATCCACACACCGTAACAGTCTAAACAGAACGACATAGGTGCCTGCGACCATCAAGTCTAGCGCATTGCGATAATGCGTCCTCTCTCAAACTCTGTTAACTAGGTTGCATTGTAAAGGAATATCGAATGGTCGACAAAGTTTACGCAACCGGAAACAATAGTTCATTATGTTCGAATAACCAACTACACAACTTTCCATTCCTTACCCTGAAGGGGTACGGCGGGCCTCTTAAAGGATAATACGCCGTCTCAGGCCAGAAAATTTGTTACGGCGAAGGAGATGATCGGAGAATGGAAGGGGGTTGGCAGCAATGGCCTGTACTAGGAACTGTTCCGTCATTCGACACAGTGCAGAAGAATGGAACCCAACGGCTATCCATTTTCAGGACAGTCAACGTTGATTGTTGTTTGGTTGAAGGAGCTGTACCAAATTAATGGAGAGTTGCTATAGTATCCCCTGTGTATTAAGGAAAGGGTGATAGACATAAAACTGAAAATTACAGGCCAGTAAGTTTGACATGCGTTGCATGTAAGCTTTGGGAAGGCATTCTTTCTAATTATATTAGACATGTTTGCGAAATTAATAACTGGTTCGATAGAAGGAAAGGTTATTCCACTGAAGCTCAACGTGTAGAATTCCAGCAAGATATAGCAGATATCTTGGATTCAGGAGGTCAAATGGACTGTATCGCGATTGACCTGTCTAAAGCATTTGATAGGCTGGATCGGTAGACTACTGGTAAAAATAAGTACAATTGGACTAGACAAAAGAGTGACTGAACGGGTTGCTATATTTCTACAAAGTAGATCTCAGAGAATTATAGTAGGCGAAGCGTTATCTGACACTGTAATGATTAAGAGGGGAATTCCTCAAGGCAGTATTATTGGATTATATTTTCTTATATATATATAAATGATATGAGTAAAAGAAGTGGAATCAGAGTTAAGGCTTTTGCGGATGATGTTATTCTGTATAGAGTAATAAATAAGTTAAAAGACTGTGAGCAACTGCAACATTATCTCGATAATGGTATGATAATAAACGGGGTTAAAAGTCAGGTTGTGAGTTTCACAAAGAGGAAATTTAATGATTGCGTTGATGGGATGAAAGTTCCTTTTGGGGCTCATTGTAAGTATCTATTACTTGATTCAAGAACTGGAAAAAAGCCGAAGAAGAGCAGCTCGAATTGTTCTGAGTGATTTCCCACAAAAGAGTAGCGTTACAAAAATATTGCAAAGTTTGTGGAGGGAAGAACTGGGAGAAAGAAGACGAGCTGCTCGACTAAGTGCTATGTTCCGAGCTGTCAGCGGAGAGATGGGGTGGAATGACATTAATAGACTAATAAGTTTGAGTGGCGTCTTTAAAAGTAGGAAAGATCACAATATGAAGATAAAGTTGGAATTCAAGAGGACAAATTGGGGAAAATATTCATTTATACGAAAGAGAGGTAGGGTTTGGAATAACTTACCAAGGGAGTTCAATAAGTTTCCAGTTTAAAATTAAAGTTCCGGAAACTCAATCGTCAAAAATTACCAGTGTTTCGCCCAGACCCATGCCGCACTCTGGGCGAAACACTGGTAATTTTTGACGATTGAGTTTCCGGAACTTTAATTTTAGTTATCTCAATCGGAAGCCATAATTTGGTCAAGTTTCCAGTTTCTTTGAAATCATTTAAGAAAAGGTTAGGAAAACAACAGATAGGGTATCAGCCACCTGGGCGACTGCACTAAATGCAAATCAGTATCCATTGATTGATTGATTGATTGATTGATTGATTGATTGATTGATTGATTGATTGATTGATTGATTGATTGATTGATTGATTGATTGATTGATTGATTGATTGATTGATTGATTGATTGATTGATTGATTGATTGATTGATTGATTGATTGATTGATTGATTGGGATGTGGGTAATCAGTTACTGAGAATCCCTTGCAGATTTCTGTCAATTCAACTAGTTGACTTTATTCAGCACTTTGTCTTGATAACAGACGCATGAGTAGCCTAATATTTCAAACGTTCTCACTGACCACTCAATGCGCAAGGTAGAATTAACAAAACATTCCGAAATGTGAAATGCTTGGTAGACGTAACATACTTTTATGTGTGGCCTACAATGAACGACAGCGACCACGACATGCAATTTAGAGCGATATGCTAGTAATTGAAATGCTAATGATGGCAGAGATTACACAATGATTAGTGTCAGTGGCGGTGACCCAAGATCGAAGCGGGATCGCCCCCTCTGGGTCCGTGGTCACAGCTCACGTGCACTCGCTCTTCGCCCCTCTCCGCATACATGTGACGTCACCCTAGGCTTTATTTCCTTATCCACGGCAAATTAATGGATTAGAATTAAAACCCTGTGAGCAAGAGTTACATGCCCAGAGTGGAGAATAAATATCCAACTGGACACACAGTATTTTACGAAAGTTGTTTAGGACTTAAAACATTAGCACCTTACCTGGTTGTACAGGGTTTCATTCTCGGCTCTTTCGGAGAAAATCTGAATGCTAGAATGAGGGTTCTTTCGACAAATGGGTTTTCGGAGTTTATCCCTCAGGCTCCTAATGAATTCTGAAATAGATTACAAACACAAGCCACGACCAATTCCAGTCTACATCTGCATCCTATTCCTAAGTTGGCTGGAACGT
Organism: Anabrus simplex; assembly: GCF_040414725.1. Lineage (NCBI taxonomy): Eukaryota > Metazoa > Arthropoda > Insecta > Orthoptera > Tettigoniidae > Anabrus > Anabrus simplex. The sequence goes on along the minus strand of NC_090265.1, from coordinate 1,512,000,825 downwards.
CCTTCCATACATCTAGCACTTCACTTGTAAGAGTAAAGTTTAATATTATTATTAGACAGAAAATTCATATATTTCCATTTATGAATAATAATAATAATAATAATAATAATAATAATAATAATAATAATAATAATAATAATAATAATAATAGTACCGGGAAGTACAGCTCAACCCCGTGCATTTAAATGAAGCGTATTTAAGAACGCTATCTATCATATAAAAATTGAAACATCTAGTACAAGAACTTGGGTCATTGATTACAAGATGGTACTACTAAAAAGTTAGAGTAATATGTTATTTTTAAGTTTCCTAAACTGACTGTATCTCTCTCTTCTTCTTTTTTTTTTTTTGTATCACTGGTTTGCAACAACTATTTCAAGAAATTTGGACTTTTCTCCATAGATGCTTCTAATAAAGAACTGATGTCATGCACTCTGGTGCAAAGTGGAATAACTAGAAATTTAGAGAAATTTTGTATTTATAGGATTTCTGAACTGAATGGACTTTTCTTATTTTTGATGCTTTAAGGTTTGCAATACTTCTTACTCATCCCGCCAGCGCTGGTTTCGGACCAATTAGAAATTTTGTGTATTTACTTTTCAGCCAATCATATGCTCCCTGTAACTTTTTGTCTGTCCAATAAAATGAGAGGGTGTGTTCGGATTAAGTCCAGAGCGTTCTCGAACCTTCCCCTCCGGTGTAAAAGCTGACGCTTTTTCGAGCTAACTTGTCTTCCTGATCGTCGCGTAACTGAGTGTGTGTGCTAAGGGAGGAGGCGGAGGTTTTCATTTTTCGGCAGGCAGAACATCAGCCCAGGTAATGGCTACCAGTTTTTTATCTCAGTAGTTATCTCCGCAAGCTGAACTCGAGGGGAAGGGTCCAATCTTTAACTATGTAACAGTCGGTTTCCTAAAATCTAAACTTCCTTTTTATGTAAAATTTCATGTAAGTCCTAAGGACTTAAACTGTAAACCGGATATAGGTAGTGCGTTACTCTCTCAAATTCCCCTTCAATTAATCTTGAGGTGACTAAGGTTCTGTAACTGCTGTTCTCTTGTAAATTGTAAATTAACTTGTCTATCTAGTCACCTCAGTAGTTTGGGGTTAGCCTCTGCATCATCGGGCCACAAGCCCAAGTAGGGTTTTAATTTCTGATTTCGAAGAGCGCAAGAGTTCGCCTCCATACATTTTGATTTTTGGGCCAGTAATTGAACCTGTTATTATCCCCGAAGGCCCGGTAGTATGGGTACTCGATACCCCTGAGTAAACTTTAATGGTGATTAATATGGTATTGCAAATTGTAAGTTGTGCCTAGAGAGGCCTGAATGTGTAATGTTATTGAGCAGAGACGCTCTGTTCCGTCTTTTAATAGTTAATGGTTGCCTTGAGTAGGCCGTAAGAGTTCGGGAGCGCAGTCTCCTTGGTAGAAGTTTTAGAGCAGGGTCAGCCAACTGGCTGGCGTGTGGTGTAAGAGGGCCCGTGTGACGTCGGAGAGCACATGTGACGGATGAGCATAGAAGGTGGGGAGACGCTGTTGTAGAGTGACACGAAGAGACAGCCTCGCTTTGTAGTAAACACGTGCAGTGCTATACGTAGTGGTGGTGGTAGTGGTACAGTACGTATGGATGAACCGGGCACATCACGGTGCGACAAGCTACCTACCCCTCCGATCATTTTATCTTTATGGGAAGATCTATATTTATTTGTTGAAAAGATAGGATTGTTACAGCTAAATGTTTAGTTTGTATATGCAGAAATAAAGTTACTTTATAACTCTTATGCTACTTCATAACAAAGTTATGTTACAATAAAATGTGTAGAGAGAAATATGTACTACACATGCCGCATTGTACCTGCAGCTCTTGGGCCTCCCCCTACGAATGACGTTATGTTTCCCCTCGCCCTCTAGCCTTCACTTCTCAGTTACAGTACTAAGTACTTCGTTTCGCTGCCTGAGCAGAGTGTGTGACGTGTTACCTGACATCACACGTACACGCAGTTGGCTGACCCTGTTTTAGAGCATGTAAGCTCTTTTCTTGTGATGTAATAGAAATTGGTGTAACCTTGAGTGGTGCCTTTGGAAGGCCGTAACTTGTAACTGTTGGATCAAAGTGCTCTTTAAAATTGTGTTTTAGGAGATTTCTCAACTTGTCTATCTAACTAATCGCAACATTAGCGATGTTGGAACCTTGTAAATTAGGAGCTTGAAGCTCAAATATGTAACTTAACTCTTATGGGATTTTCTATTTGTCGATTTTTTACCTAAATTGTTCCGTACCTGAAATCTTGTTCTTTCAACAAGTGAAGAGTTTTGTTAAAATTTAATATCTGAAAAGAAATATAACCATTATTTTAAACATTACATACATACATTATTACTATAGACTGTTATGCCTTTCAGCGTTCAGTCTGCAAGCCTCTGTGAGTTTACTGTTATGCCTTTCAGCGTTCAGTCTGCAAGCCTCTGTGAGTTTACTAAACGTCGCCACAATCCTCGATTTTCAACTTGTGTTGTGGCCTCATTTAGTTCTATACCTCTTATCTTTAAATCGTTAGAAACTGTAACGGTTCAAATCCCGTTGCAAGGTGATATCAGTATTTTTATTATTATTTCATCTTTGATATCATTATTATTATTATTATTATTATTATTATTATTATTATTATTATTATTATTATTATTATTATTATTATTATTATATATAAATCGCTGGGGCCATCAAGGACCACGTTAAGTCTTGTTGTATTTGACACTGAACTTGGCCATCTTTAGAGCCCAAATTTCCCTCATTCTTTGTGAGTGGGCCTGCTTACGCTCCTCTGTCCAAGGGGCACCGTGTCTTCTCTTCGGTTGCTCGTCTCGGTTTAGCCCGTTCGTCGATATTTTCTTGCGGAAGAGATCTCTGTTAAGGGCGTCTTCAGCTGAGATATGTAGCATTTGCAGGTCTTCTTTGGTATTTCTAAACCAGGGAATTGTAGTTTTGGGGTTGAATCAAACAAGTGAAAGATGTTTTAGTTAATTTTTTCTTCCGTCCATTCTTTTCAGATGACCGTAAAATCGTGCCCCTCCTTTTGTGATCGTGTCGGTAATTTTCTCTATTTTGCTGTAGACTTCCTTGTTGGATCTCTTTTGATGGATTCCATTTCTGTACTTTGATCCCAAGATTCCTCTCACAATTTTGCGTTCTCTTTTTTCCAGTTCTTCAAGGAGTCCTTTGTTGGCATTTAGAGACAGGGTTTCAGCTGCATATAGAACTACTGGCTTCAGAACTGTTTCATAGTGACGTATCTTGCTGTTTTGGGAAAGGCATTTTTTGTTGTAGATTGTGCGGGATGTTTGGTAGGCTATTTCCAGTTTGCGTACTCGCTCCTGAAGTGCTTCTTTGTCCAGTCCATTTTTCATGATGATCTCACCCAGGTATTTGAATTTGTCTACTCGGGTGATGTCCTCCGTATTTTGTATGGAGTTTTGGTGGAGCCTCTTTGATGTTAGTCATTACTTCTGTTTTCTCAAACGATATCTGCAAACCAGTTTGTTCGGCAATTTCCTTTACAATTTCAACTTGGGCTCTAGCGGTTTCTATGTCGTTTGAGAGAACAGCAATATCATCGGCGAATGCTAAGCAGTCTGTTGCGATCCCCTTGGATTTGGTTCCTATTCTCAATGGACTGTAGTTGGTTTACTGTAATCTCACCCGCCAGGTTCTGATGATCTTTTCAAGAACACAGTTGAAGAGTATCGGGGATAGCCCATCACCTTGTCGGACTCCTGTTTTGATGTCAAAGGAATGCGAGAGACATCCGTGGAACTTCACCTTGGATTTTGTATCGGTCAGGGTGGCTCTAGTTAATGCCAGCAGTTTCAAATCAACTCCAAATTCATTTAAGATGTTTAGCAGGACTTCCCGGTCAATGGAGTCGTACGCTTTCTTAAAGTCCACAAAGACAGACACATACTGCTTGGACCTTAGTGTACAGTATCTGATGATCGTTTTGAGATTTTGGATCTGTTCAGCTGTTGAGCGACCTTTTCTGAACCCTCCTTGGTATTCACCTATTTGGTGTTCGACTTGTGCTTCCGAACGCTCCAGGATGGCAAGTGATAGAATTTTGTAAGTCACGGGTAGCAAAGATATTCCTCTGTAGTTGTTGATGTTCTTCATGCTGCCTTTTTTGTGTAATGGATGGATCAAAGCTATTTTCCAATCTTCGGGTAGGGTCTCCTTGTTTCAAATTTCTTCTATTTGCTTTTGCAAGATATCAAGTGATTCCTCTGGGGCATATTTCCATAGTTCTGCTACTACTGAGTCTTCCCCCGGCGCTTTGTTATTTTTGAGACGGGCAATATGGCGCTTGATCTCATCTCTGTCGGGTGGTCTGGAATCTGGGTACCTGAGTAAGGGTTCCTTGGTCTCAATGGCGCTTTGCGGCTTAGAGCAATTAAGTAAATTCTTGAAGTAATCTGCCAGAATGCTGCCATTTTCTTCATTTGACGTCGCCAGTGTGCCGTCCTTTCGCTCAAATCATAGAGATGGTGGTTTATAGCCAGTGAGTTTGCGTTTGAAGGCTCTGCTTTCATTCTTCCTAAAGTTTTGTTCTATCTTTTGAATGAGAGATTTTTCGTATTTACGTTTCTCAGTTCTGAACACCCTAGCTGCTTGGGCACGTTGGGTTTTGTAGGTTTCCCAATAATTTTCTGATTTCGTAGAGTAGTACTGTTTCCACGCATTGAGTCTTTCTTGGAGGACTGATTCGCAGGTACTATTCCACCAGGCATGCTTTTTGCTTCTCTTGATTTCTGCAACGTCTTTGGCGGCCTCAACAAGGAGACTTTTGGCGTTGTTAAAGTCACAGTCATTTGGTCTAGCCTTCTCCTGGAACTCCTCGACACTTTGCCGAAGTTTATCATTGTCGAAGCGTGTGATCTGTTTGGTTGTCTTGCTTGTGTTTGCGGGAATTGGTTTGAATTTGATAAGAGACATATAATGATCTGAGGCCACATTGATGCCTTTCTTTACCTTGACATTCATAATCTCAGGGCTGTTTCTCCTGGAGATTGCAACATGATCAATTTGGAACTCTCCGAGAGCTTGGACGGGAGAACGCCAAGTCATTTGCTTTCTGGGTAGATGGCGAAAGTGGGTCGACATGACCTGCAGGTTGTGATTTTCGCAAATGGACACCAGTCTTTTGCCGTTGGGATTGGTTCTTTTGTGAGCAGGGTAATTTCCTATAACTTTCTTGTACTTCTGTTCACGACCTGGTTGGGCATTGAAGTCACCCAAAAGAAGCTTGACATGGTGTTTGGGGATTTTGTTTAATTTTTCATCCAGTAGGTCCCAGAAATTATCAACTTCGTCTGGATCAGACTTGTTCTTATCGTTTGTAGGAGCATGTGCGTTAACTAGGGCGTAGGTTTTGTTTGCGCATTTAATTGTGAGTGTAGGCAATCTGTCATTCACAGGTTCGAAATGTGCAACCGATTTAAGGATCTTGGTTCTAACAGCAAACGCGGTTCCAAGCATCACAGCTCCATTGAGGATTCCTCTTTGCGCTTTGCTCTTGAAAAATCGGTAGCCTTCGGATTCAAAAATCTCTTCGTCTGGGTACCTTGTTTCCCGTAGGGCCATTATGGATATCTGATTTTCGTGAAGAGCTTTGGTAAGGGTTTTCAGCTTGACAGTTTGTGTAAGTGAATTTATGTTGAAAGTTGCTAGAAAGGTTTTAGATTTCGGCCTGAGTTTTTGACTCTTCGGGGTACACCGAGACGCTCCGACTCGTCTCTTGCATGATGTCGAGTCTCCCCCAGAATCCGAACGAGACTCGTGCGCCGTGGTGTTCACGACGAGGGATTTTTCCGAAGATTTACCCCCTGGGGTATGTTTCTTAAAATGTTGTGCCATCATGCTTTTTGACTTGACTTTGCTTTGGCGGGTACCCATCCTTTTACAACTAGGGTTGTTAGCCCTAGAGGTTGCCTCAAGATGTTTTCTGGCTTCTGGTCATTTACCAGTCTTCGCCGTAACCCTGGCAAGGGACCAGTTTTTTTTCACGGTGGTATTTTATTTCCCTACTAGCCTCTGACTCTGCTGGCGGCAGATCCAGCGAGCTTCCCCAATTCCAATGGGACGCGCCCGATGGAGGTAACCGGTAAATCCCCACACGGGTATTATTATTATTATTATTATTATTATTATTATTATTATTATTATTATTATTATTATTATTATTATTATTATTGCGTTCCGGCCTTCTAAGGACCACGTTACAATTTTAATTCTTCCTCCTCCAGTATTCATTCATTGTTTCACTGTGCTTCTTTTTCCTGCCTTCAGTCCACTTTGTGCCTGCTTTATTTACCTTCCTCCCTTGCAATACTTCCATTTGTAAGACTTTGTTCCAAAAAATCTTTCTTTCCAATAATTCTTCTTCTCGTATGTTGTTCCTTTCCAAGTCTTTCTTGACTTCCTGAATCCAGGAGGTAGTTGATTTCTTTTCCCAAAAGGTACTTGAAGATTCGTTTATTGATTATTATTATTATTATTATTATTATTATTATTATTATTATTATTATTATTATTATTATTATTATTATTATTATTATTATTTTAGCTGTGAGATTACTATTATTGTATTATTATTATTATTATTGTTCAATTCAATTCTGCAATGCTTGTCGCTTGCGTGATTGTAGTTAAATGTATGTGTATATATACGTGTGTGTAGATTAACACTAAAAACATGTACAGTAAGAGTTGCTGTATATCAGATGTGGATGTAGTGTGTCCAATAATTTATTTTCTCATCTGTTTTATCGCAACAGTTCTTACTATTTTAATTGAAATTATTTCAAGAATATATTTTGTTCTATCAAATTAATTTATCGTTCATTTTAAGAGTAGAATCATATAACCTCAAATTAAATGGGGAAACAGAACACCAATCAACTTTTCCCAGAACTTATATGGTATCTTGTCAAAATAAGGTTATTGCCCCACACCCTTGAGATAATCAAGATTCTCATTCTATTATTGCTGCACTGAGTTACAGCTGGCGCCCTTCAAATAACGTATGTGTAAGTAATCAGGTAAGAACCAAGTGTGAGTACAAGGTCCTACGATTGAGCATTTTATTTAATGAATATTAATTTTCATATTTTTCATTTAAATGCAGTAATATGTTTCAAACTTGAGTAAGTGAATCACGAAAACTTACAAAACTGAGTCTAACCGTCGTCGTCTTGGTCTACCTCTACTTCTCTTACCCTCCATAACAGAGTCCATTATTCTCCTAGGTAACCTATCCTCCTCCATTCGCCTCACATGACCCCACCACCGAAGCCGGTTTATGCGTACAGCTTCATCCATAGAGTTCATTCGTAAATTAGCCTTTATCTTCTCATTCCGAGTACCCTCCTGCCATTGTTCCCACCTGTTTGTACCAGCAATCATTCTTGCTACTTTCATGTCTGTTACTTCTAACTTATGAATAAGATATCCTGAGTCCACCCAGCTTTCGCTCCCGTAAAGCAAAGTAACATTTTAAATTAATCTTTGACTATCGTAGGGAGACCCATTCCAGCCCGCACCTTGTTTCACCTATGCGTTCCACAGAATACCCCGGAACATTAATAATGAATTGGCGTATGGCTTTTAGTGCTGGGAGTGTCCAAAAACAAGTTCGGCATGCCAGGTGCAGATCTTTTTAATTGACTCCCGTAGGCGACCAGCGCGTCATGGTGAGGATGAAATGATGATGAATACGACACATACACCTAGCCTTCTTGCCAGCGGAATTAATCAATTATAGTTAAAATTCCCGATCCTGCGGGGAATCGAACCCGAGGCCCCTGTGACCAAAGGTCAGCACGCTAACTATTTCGCCATGAAGCCAGACATAATAATAATAATAATAATAATAATAATAATAATAATAATAATAATAATAATAATAATAATAATAATAGCGTGTGCCCTCCAGAGGGGCTTGGTGGAGATCTTTCACGTTGACATCCATGGGCAACCTGCGTGTTTGCGAGGATTAGATCCTACCTATGATGAAATCTAATGCTGAAGACGGCGAAAACACCCGGTCTCCAAGCCAGAGAATATAACTAAGGAAGTTTAACATCGCTGACGTGGCAGGGAGTCGAAGGTGAAATACCATCCAGTTAGCCACCGAACCAGACATTTAATAAATTAAATTATTTTATGAATTTCTGACTATAAAATAGTTGTGCAATATAACGTCACTCAGTAGATATTCTCTCTCGGGGTAGGGGTGGTAGAATACATCAATGGTATCCCTTGCCTCCTAAAACGGATAGCGCAGGGGCTCTCAACTAGGAAGCGTGGGTTGGTAAAAAAACGGAACACCTGAGTCTGGCACAGAGTCTGCTTGCTTCTGTCAGGCTCCTCACTTTCGTCATTCTTATCCGACCTCCGTTGGTAAACTCTTGCTTACTTACGACCCCAACTGTACCGCATTAAGTTTGCGAAGCCTAGGTTGTCCTTAACGATCTTTCTCTTTCTTTTGCCGTTAACTTGAAACTTCGAAGAATCTGACTTCTTTCTTTATGATAATGTTAAAAGCAGATAGTAGGCTAGTTATACAATAATTACCACCACCTTCTGTAGATTGTGACAGGTGTTGCGTGGTGTATTCTTTAGCTGTTTTGGTAAGACTCCAGTTGCTGAGGTCACAACTGCAATATCACTGACTGCTATTGTTCTACTGTGAGTATTGTTTCCTGAAGCGTTCGGTTTCAGCTGAAGGTCTGAGATACTCAGCCGGTTCTTGCATATATTATTTTCTTAAATGCTAAATATGTGTTCCGGGATTCCTTCCTGAAGCTCAAAATAAGAATCTTCACCGCACTGTAGGCCGCATTATTAAAACAGAGTAAAATCCTTCTTCGTATGTATTCACATCAAAACTACAGCAGCTTGCAGCAATACCGTTGAATATAATACCCTTCATTTCATGTCTTAGAAATGAAAAGCACGATATAATTATTTTTATGGAACATTACCTGTAAGCTGTAAATTTGTACTCTCGTGTACAGCGATGTGTAATACATAATTCTGTAACCAATATTTCTGTAGCCTTAAGCTCATAGATATTTTCTTTATAAATTCCTCATTACAATATAAAATAGGTATTTATATCTAAGTGAATTATGAGGAAGAAATAAAGTGATGCGTTATTTTTTGTACTAATAAAATTTTAAGGAAATAGTATTTCTTAGAGCAGAAAAAGTTGTAAGTGTTCTAGTACCTCCTACGCCAAATTGAGGTGGTAGACTACATAGTAAATATACAACAATACTCAACCACTTTAAGATAATTCACTGTTGCTGCGTCACGTAAAATCTAAGGACACTATGGCCACCATCATCACATATATTAAAGGATATGAATGCTATTTGTCCGCCTCTGTGGTTTAGTAGTTAGCGTGATTAGCTGCCATCCCCGGAGGTCCGGGTTCGATTCGCGGCTCTGCCACGAAATTTGAAATGTTGTAGAACTCTGGAACGGGATCCACTAGGCCTCGGCAGGTCAACTGAGTAGAGGAGGGTTCGATTCCTACCTCAGCCATTCTGGAAGTGGTTTTCCGTGGTTTCCCACTTTTCCTCCAGGCAAATGCTGGGATGGTACCTAACTTAAGGCCACGGCCGCTTCCTTCCCACTTCCTTGTATATCTCTTCCAATATCCCCATTCCCCTTAAGGCCCCTGTTCAGCATACCAGGTGAGGCCGCCTGGGTGAGGTACTGGCCCAAAAGGCGGTAGAGGCGCTGAGTCCGAGGGAAAAGCCAACCTCGGAGTGTAAACAGATTCAGAAAGAAAGAAAGAAAGAAAGAAAGAAAGAAAGAAAGAAAGAAAGAAAGAAAGAAATGAATGCTATTTAATTTATTACTGTAGTATCTGAAATAGTGTGCGTGCTTTCTATTATTACAATACGAGACACAGTCTCGAAATATAGTATTCCAACATCTATCTGCGAAGAATGAGGAAGTACTTTGAAGGAAATAGTTCTAGTGAATATTAGAATTCACCCTACTTAACCATTGAATTACACAACATAACTAGTTCCCGAATTTCTCTATTGGTTTACCAGACCCTTGCGATTTAGTTTTATGCATCGCGTCGCGGCTATTACAACACTGAAATACATCGGCTCCTGTCCCTAAACCATGGTAATATAACGAGACGTTTGATTACGGCACAAAACCAACAGGAATTAATTGTGAGTACCTCGAATGAACCCGTAAAACGAGCACAGGTACGGGAAATATTTACCTTACAACAGGAGGTGCACACACAGAGACCAGGAACAGGTATTGTATAGGCTAGAAACTGCGCGCTGCATGTTAAGCGTCGCAATAGCTCACTTGGCAGGGATACGGAACGAGTTGTGGTAGTGGACGGTGCTCTAAGTTTCGAACCCCACGCATGTATTTTTTAATATGTTTTACAGCCATTGGACTGGGATGTGGCAATTGTGCATACGTGATAGCTTCCACAGACTGATTTATTTATTTGGCGTTGAAAGGGGCCATTGGTATTGGGGCATGTGGTACGGATCTGGGTAGGATGATACTAGGAACCATGTGACAGGATTTTAGTTACCCAGTACCTGTTCGAACTGACGACCTCCGTGGTCGATAAAGAGCTGCGTGCGATGTTGTAAAGAACGTCTCCGGCGTAACAGATTGGCATGCCTCGGTGACGAGCTGTCTGAGGGGACCTGGATTGCTCGGCTCCTATGCATACACCATTTGTCTTATATGGTCGCTGAGAGAAATATCCAGGGGCGTAGGATCGGGTGATTTGACGGGCGATAACAGATCCTCTCCTTCCTATTCATTTATCAGGATATGCCGCATGAAGATGATTCCGGACGACCACCACTGCGTGGGGTAGAGCTCAGTAATGTTCAAACCACATCCTGCAGCGGTCAAGGATTGGCACATTTTCCAAGAACGGTGGTAGGTCATCTTCGAGAAATCGCAGATGACGTTCTCCCGGCAGATATTCCGCAAAGAAATGGGGACCAATGAGGTGGTAACGCACGATGTCTCAGCATACGTTCATTACCCACTGTATATGAAAAGATGCCTGTCGTACCCAATGGGGATTATCCACACACCAGTCATACATATTATGCAAATTAACGGTTCCATTGTTGTGGAAATGCTCTTCGTCTGTAAATAAGATGATGAGGTGAAGGTTTATGGCTAGGACAAAGGCAACCAGTTAGCTACATCGTGCATGTTCCAAGCTTCGTAGACCACAGATAGCCAATGTGTGCCCTATTGGAACGATAACAACATGCGATGGCAGGTCGAGGGAAATCAATCAGTATGGTCCATTGAGAGAACACCACCCGTATTTCGAAATCATGACCATGGAGCTCCTGATGTAAATACAAATGGTACGGGTGAAACCGCTGGGTATGCAATATCCGCATAATAAACGCCCTGCTTAAGTGAGTCTCCTGTGCAATGGCCCGTATGCTAGTGTGAGGGTTATGCCGGACAGTGTCCAACAAAATATCTTCATTGTGAGCAGATGTCACGGGATGACATCGAACAGGCCGTGTCATTCCCAGGGTCGCAGCAGCCCGCAGACGTCTTTCCACACTCCGAAATGTCATGCCTGTTGGTTGTCGTCTATCCGGATATCGTTCTTCAGACAGGCGTTGTGACTGGTATGCATTCCGTCTAGTTTCTCTGTAGATGGGTAACCTATCCACACACTCGTCGCTGAAATACAGCACGCGGCAGTGAATAAACTTTGTGTTGTGTTGTGTTGTGTTGTGTTGTGTTGTGTTGTGTTGTGTTGTGTTGTGTTGTGTTGTGTTGTGTTGTGTTGTGTTGTGTTGTGTTGTGTTGTGTTGTGTTGTGTTGTGTTGTGTTGTGTTGTGTTGTGTTGTGTTGTGTTGTGTTGTGTTGTGTTGTGTTGTGTTGTGTTGTGTTGTGTTGTGTTGTGTTGTGTTGTGTTGTGTTGTGTTGTGTTGTGTTGTGTTGTGTTGTGTTGTGTTGTGTTGTGTTGTGTTGTGTTGTGTTGTGTTGTGTTGTGTTGTGTTGTGTTGTGTTGTGTTGTGTTGTGTTGTGTTGTGTTGTGTTGTGTTGTGTTGTGTTGTGTTGTGTTGTGTTGTGTTGTGAGTTGCCTCGTAGGAGGGGAGTTCGAGCAGCTACATACCTACCTACCGTCGCATGTTATCGTTGCAACAGGGCACACTATGCCCTATCTGTGGTCTACGAAGCTTGGAACATTTACGATGTAGCTAACTGGTTGCTTGTGTCCTAGCCACTGACTATCACCTCCTCATCCTCATCCAACCCAGCTCAATACACTATGCCACGATATACATGGTCCGTTACAGAACCAAATAAACAAATCATTATGTGGAAGCTATCCCAGGCAATTGGCGACAAAATAGAAAAATAAAAATATTTGCATAAGATTCGAAACTTCGAGCACGTCCATTATCAAAACTCCCACTACGGCCCTGTCAAGTGAGCTATTGCGAGGCTTGCATGCAGCGCGCAGTTTCTAGCCTATACAATACCTGTCCCTGGTCTGTGTTTGCACCTCCTGTGTTCGTTTTGCTGGTTCATTCCAGGTACTCATAATGAATTAATAGCGACACTCACAGTTCCTGCTGTCTTCTAGTCCGTAAACACACATCTCGTTATATTATCCCGGTCTAGGGAGAGGGACTGATGTGTTTCGGAATTGTTGTAAAATCGACGGGATGCATAAAAGGAAATCGCAAAGGGTTGGTGAACCACCCGGTATATATAGTACTAGTTTTCTCCCGCGGTTCCTTTCGCGTTGCCCAGGTTTTGCGAAACCAAGCGATTATTTCGTTTTAGTTACGTAAAGTATCCTCATGTGGAACACTTTTAGCTACTGCAGTGAAACGTATTTCAATAAACTTTGGGAAAACCTCGACTATCAGACGTTAAACAAAAAATTCTGGAAGATAATATTGCCGGTGCTGACTAATGTTAAAATTATGCAACTGTTTTCGTTTGAGTTAATTTATGTGTTACTCAACGAAGAATTACTATATTTCGAATAAAGAAATTTAAATGACATTATTTGTAGTTTATTAATATGTTTTGTCCTCGTCTCCACTTGCAGGGAAATAATGATTCAGCCCCCATTATTGTTTTAAAAGAGAAATTCACAAACTAATATTTGGTCACATGGCCGAAAATGTGCCAATATATAGCTATTTAGTTTAAGGTTTCCGTATGCACATGTTGCCTCGAGGACTCAACAATTCTTGCACAGTATGAGAATACATTTACCAAAGCAGTGTTAAGCCGAGTCTAAGGAGTATGCTTCCCGTACCCAATGCTTGGCTCTACACTTAATAAACATAAAGACTGTTATTACGGCCCACTATAGGATAGGTATGTGGTTTCGCGGACGCTTTTGCTGAGCGTATGCTCTACAATTCTTACACATATAGTTGGTGGACACATTTAACGGTCTTTACAGCAGAAGCCGAGAAAGTATTCGATATTCAACAGTTTTGGCAGTATTAATCCGAGCATCAGGACTGCTCTTACCGTACATAAACTAGGGAGTCTTCCATCAAGAAATATAAAAGACAGTTATTGCGGGCGATATTTGAAATACAGATTTGTGGTTCCATGGAATTTTAGTAGTGTTTTTATGTTCTACAATTCTTATCGATATGATTTGAGGTAGTGACTGAGTGAGCAGATTTAGATAGAACTGAGGTATTTTGAGTTTTGTGTTTGCCTTAATAAAGATAAAAATGTTCCTGTTAACATGTACGTATGCAAGTCAATTAGTATCTGCAATTTTGCTCTAATTGTCTTTAAGCTGTCCCTTGCGTTGTGTGCTCACCAGACGCTAGATGGCGCTGTTGTCTTCGTCTCTGATAGGTTTCAGCGTTATCAGATGAGTACAGCTTGCGCTGCTGCGACGTTTTCACCAAGGAAGAACAGCGCTCCGTAATCCGTTCTTTGTGGTCCGAGGGTGTAACAGGAGCTGAAAATCTTAGAAGACTTCCATAACAATACAGGAACAATGTTTTGCCACAGCGAAGTGTTTACCAGTGGATTGAACAGTTCAAAAGGGTTCGCACAAGCGTCAAGGATGAGGAGAGATCCGGGCGTCCACATGCAGACGTAACTGATGCCAATATTGAACAAGTGCCTGAATGATCTTGAATAACAGACGAGTAACTGTTGATAACGTGGCAAACCACATGCACATCAGCCATGGTTCTGCATACGAAGAAAAGGGCGCATACGTGGCTTGCTGCGCAATTAGAAACTTTGTTTTTCAGAGGATGTCAGAAAGCTTATGAAGTGGTGGACTATGTGAATTGAGAAGCAGGGAGACTATGTTGAAAAATGATATCAATAAAAAGTGTGTGCTCTTTTTTTAGTAAATTATAAAAATTGATTGCAGGTACTTATAGACTTCCCCTCGTAATTTAATGTTTACCATCCCAAAGTATGCATTTCAGACTCTTCAGGAAACTTACTTATTGGATGTAATTCCAAATTTAACTGCCTACTTAGGCACTTTTCACCTGCAAACAAATAAAAAAATCTTGCATTCCAATAGATTCATCTGCTCTGTAATATTAGCATCTTTTCCTTCTCTTTTTCTTCGTCGCAAAATTTTCTTTCCACCAACTAATTATGATATCACGTAGAGAAAAAGCATCATTCTATCTTTCCGTCCGTCCATCCACTTTCCTATCAGTCAACTTAGTACTTACCCAAAAATCATTTTCATCACTATAGATCTCCTCTTCCTTCACAAAAGGTACTTAGATCTTCATTGAAATCAAATATTAAACTGATGCCAAGGTAAACAAAATATTTCAGTACCTTGAGCTATCGAGGTCTTTCTCGTCACCCTCAGTTGTACTGTAGTAATCCTGCTGGAGTGCATGGTATACGTATATAGCACGGTGATTATCTGGTATATAAGTTAGGAGAAGAGACATCAAATCCTTATATTTGGCTTTGATCATTTTTTCCCTGCATAAGGGGAATTTTTCACAGAATATGTGGAATTGCCAATTTCTTCTTTGAGTAAATGCTACTGAATTCCTGCGGACTTATCACTTCAAATAAAACACGTTTTGTGCTTTATAGTCACTAGTTTCATAGAACCCACAGAATATATATCATCCTTTTCAGTTTATGTAAGTTCGTAATATATATCAGCTCACATTACCTGCCACTGATTGTATACTGCACTGTTAGCTAACATTTTTCTGCTTTGCAGGAACCACCTTGTTCGTTTTATCACTTATTTTTCTTCTTGTTCCTCTTCTTCTTATTCTTCTGCTTCAAGTATCATATAGGTCCCCCAGTCGTTGGCGATCACCCTGCAGAAAGCATTCCTTTCTATGGCTAGCTTGAAAAGTTGTTCGGTGTTGTTGTTTCAAGTCCAATCTTTGATGTTTCGGAGCCATGACATTGGTGCTCTGCGGCTCATCACTTGCCTTCTATCCTTCTGTTTATCATCGATATCCTCAATACGAAGTTTATACACTATTAAGATCTTTTTTCCTTTCGATAATTGCCATTTCTCCTTTTCTTTTTTTCACGATACTCACCCACCGTCCGTCATATCGTACACACTAACACGTGCCTGAGAACAGGCGCAGCTATTGGCCAGCTTGCGTAGCCGACAGGCAACGTGTATCGTGAACGCTTCTCTCTGCTTGGCATAGCTCACTGCCTCGCAGTATAAATGTGAGATGAGATAATTCGCTTAAAGTGAGTTCTTTAAGAAAGGAGGGAAGAAGCCTACGGATGTGCTTGATATGATGAACACTAAAAGACATATGTATGCCCTACACGAGGGCACCAATAACACAAATTTGCCATTTTCGCGATACAGCCCACTCACTCACTGTCTCATTTGTGGATATAGTATATCCTACGTCTGAAGCAGCGTAAGCCGAGAAAGTTTCCGCATGGCAAAGCCGTTACTGCTCAGTTTGCTCTTATCACAGTCTAATATATAACACTTTCCTCGGGACCTTCCCCAGGCAACAATGAAACATAAGTTACATACATACATACATACATACATTATCATTATGGAATGTTAAACCTATCAGTGTTCAGTCTGCAAGCCTCTGTGAATTTACTAAACGTCGCCACAATCCTCGATTTGCAACTAGTGTTGTGGCCTCATTTAGTTCTATACCTCTTATCTTTAAATCGTTAGAAAGCGAGTCTGACCATCGTCGTCTTGGTCTCCCTATACTTCCCTTACCCTCCATACAGAGTCCATTATTCTCCTAGGTAAACTATATTCCTCCATTCGCCTCACATGACCCCACCACCGAAGCTGATTTATGCGTACAGCTTCATCCATCGAGTTCATTCCTAAATTAGCCTTTATCTCCTCATTACGATTACCCTACTGTCATTGTTCCCACCTGTTTGTACCAACAATCACTATGAATAAGATATCCTGGGTCCACCCAGCTTTCGCTCCCGTAAAGCAAAGTTGGTCTGAAAACAGACCGATGTAAAGATAGTTTCGTCTGGGAGCTCACTTCCTTCTTACAGAATACTGCTGATCGCAACTGCGAGCTCACTACATTAGCTTTACTACAATTTGATTCAATCTCACTTACTATATTACCATCCTGGGAGAACACACAACCTAAATACTTGAAATTATTGACCTGTTCTAGCTTTGTATCACCAATCTGACATTCAATTCTGTTGAATTTCGTACCTACTGACATCAATTTAGTCTTCGAGAGGCTAAATTTCATACCATACTCATTGCACCTATTTTCAAGTTCCAAAATATTAGACTGCAGGCTTTCGGCACAGTCTGCCATAAAGACCAAGTCGTCAGCATAGGCCAAACTGCTTACTACCTTACCACCTAACTGAATCCCTCCCTGCAATTTTATACCTTTCAGCAGATGATCCATGTAAACTACGAACAGCAAAGGTGAAAGATTACAGCCTTGTCTAACCCCTGTAAGTACCCTGAACCAGGAACTCATTCTACCATCAATTCTTGCTGAAGCCCAATTGTCAACATAAATGCGTTTGATTGATTTTAATAATCTACCTTTAATTCCATAGTCCCCCATAACGGCATAAAAATACGTCCAGCGGTTCTCAAGTTGTAATGGTTTAAGAAGCATTAACTCGAGTCTCAGGAATGCTTGTCCTGTAATTAGTGCAAGATTTCTACTGTTAACAAATATAAAGACTGATTTTTGGAGGACATTTTATATACCGATGTGTGATCCTGTGGCCTCCTTTCAAGTAAATTTTTATGTTGTACAATTCTTATGCGTGTAGTTTCTGTACATCTTCAACAGTTTGTGTAGAATGTTTTATGGTCCACAATTATTTCCCGTATACAGTAGTTTGTGGTTATCTTCAACGGTTCAGGCAGCCTACGCAGGGAAAGTGTTCGAATGCTATCTTCGTTTTCGAGTTGTTTCGCAGAAATCGTCATTACTCTCCTTTCTTTTAATGTATTTCAATATTTACTATACGAAAAACTTTCCTACGTGATCCTTTAGGCAACTGCTAAAACTGCATAAAAATCCATACAGGATGCATACATCAGACAGAGATAGAGATTATAATAGAAACTGATCTCACGAATAGCACCATTAGACATTTACCCATCGTACTCTTGCCTGGTCATACTGAATTTACTCAAGTCCCAATGCATATCAATACTTACATTTTGAACTTTTTTTTTTTTTTTTGCTAGGGGCTTTACGTCGCACCGACACAGATAGGTCTTATGGCGACGATGGGATAGGAAAGACCTAGGAGTTGGAAGGAAGCGGCCGTGGCCTTAATTAAGGTACAGCCCCAGGATTTGCCTGGTGTGAAAATGGGAAACCACGGAAAACCATTTTCAGGGCTGCCGATAGTGGGAGTCGAACCTGCTCCCGGATGCAAGCTCACAGCCGCGCGCCTCTACGCGCACGGCCAACTCGCCCGGTTTTTGAACTTTAATTCCTAATGCTGTACGGACTATTTTCCTTTTCCGATAAAGTTTTCTCATCATTTTGGATTCTATCTAGTAAAAGAATCGAGAGTCCGCCTCTGTAGTGTAGTGGTTAGTGTGATTAGCTGCCACCCCCGGAGTTCCGTGTTCGATTGCAGGCTCTGCCACGAAATTTAAAAAGTGGTACGAGGGCTGGAACGGTGTCCACTCAGCTTCGGGAGGTCAACTGAGTAGAGGTGGGTTCGATTCCCACCTCAGCCATCCTGGAAGTGGTTTTCCGTGGTTTCCCACTTCTCCTCAAGGCAAATACCGGGATGGTACCTAACTTAAGGCCACGGCTGCTTCCTTCCCTCTTCCTTGTCTATCCCTTCCTATCTTCCCATCCCCCGCAAGGCCCGTATTCAGCATAACATATGAGGCCGGCTGGGCGAAGTACTAACCATCCTCCCCAGTTGTATCCCGACCTAGAGTCTGAAGCTCCAGGCGGTGGAGGTGGGATCCCTCGCTGAGTCCGAGGGAAAAGCCAACCCTGGAGGGAAAGCAAATTAAGAAAGGAAACAAGCGAGAAAGCCTACAGAAAAGCATGATATCCTCCAATACTATTCGAGTAAACTACAGCCGTAACTACCTCCCGAGGACATGCAGCTCTCTCTGTATGAATGATGTACTGATGATGGCTTCCTCCCGGGTAAAATATTCCGGAGGTAAACTAGTCCCCCATTCGGATCTCCGGGTGGGGACTACACATGAGGGGGCGATCATCAGGAAGATGGATACTGACATTCTGCGAGTCGGAGCGTGGAATGTTAGAAGTTTGAATCGTTGTGGTAGGTTAGAGAATCTGAAAAGGGAGATGGATAGGCTAAAGTTAGATGTAGTTGTTATAAGTGAAGTACGTTGGCAGGAAGAACAAGATTTTTGGTCAGGCGACTACCGAATTATCAACACAAAATCAAACAGGGGAAATGCAGGAGTTGGTTTAATAATGAATAAGAAAATAGGGCAGCGGGTAAGCTACTACGACCAGCATAGTGAAAGAATTATTGTCGTCAAGATAGACACCAAACCAATGCCCATCACAATAGTGCAGGTCTATATGCTTACTAGCTCAGCGGATGATGAAGAAATCGAAAGAATATATGAGGAGATAGAAGATTTAATACAATATGTAAAAGGTGACGAGAATATAATTGTGATGGGAGACTGGAATGCAGTGGTAGGCCAAGGAAGAGAAGGTAGTACAGTAGGATAATTTGGATTGGGATAAAGGAACGAAAGAGGAAGTCGGCTGGTTGAATTCTGCACTGATCATAATTTAGTCCTTGCCAATACTTGGTTCAAACACCACAAACGATGGCTGTATACGTGGACGAGACCTGGAGACACTGGAAGGTATCAAATAGACTTCATTATGATTAGGCAGAGATTCAGAAACCAGGTGTTGGATTGCAAAACTTTCCCAGGAGCAGACGTGGACTCTGACCACAACTTGTTGGTCATGAAATGCCATCTGAAGTTGAAGAAATTGAAGAAAGGAAAGAATGCAACAAAATGGGATCTAGACAAGTTGAAAGAAAAAAGAGTGAGGGATTGTTTTAAGGAACATGTTAAAAAAGGACTAAATGAAAAGGCTGAAGGATACACTATAGAAAAGAGTGGAGAGTCATGAAAAATGAAGTCAGTAGGGCTGCTGAAGAGATGTTAGGAAGGAAGAAAAGATCAACTAAGAATCAGTGGATAACTCAGGAGATAATAGACCTGATTTATGAACGACGAAAATACAAGAATGCTAGAAATGAAGAGGGCAGAATAGAATACAGGCGATTAAAGAATCAAGTGGATAGAAAGTGCAAGGTAGCTAAGGAAGAATGGCTGAAGGAGAAGTGCAAGGATGTCGAAGGCTGTATGGTCCTGCGAAAGGTAGATGCTGCATACAGGAAAATCAAGGAAACCTTTGGAGAAAGGAAATCTAGGTGTATGCATATTAAGAGCTCAGATGGCAAGCCACTTCTAGGAAAAGAAGACAAAGCAGAAAGATGGCAGGAGCATATCCAACAGTTGTATCAAGGTAAAGATGTACATAATTTGGCTCTGGAACATGAAGAGGCTGTTGATGCTGATGAAATGGGAGACCCAATTTTGAGGTCAGAGTTTGACAGAGCTGTGAGCGACCTAAATAGGAACAAGGCACGTGGAATTGATGACATTCCCTCTGAATTACTGACTGCCTTAGGAGAAACCAGCATGGCAAGGTTATTTCATTTAGTGTGCAAGATGTATGAGACAGGAGAAATCCCATCTGATTTTCGGCAGAATGTTGTTATACCTATTCCCATGAAAGCTGGTGCTGACAGGTGTGAAAACTACCGTACCATTAGTTTAGTATCTCATGCCTGCAAAATTTTAACACGTATTATTTACAGAAGAATGGAAAAAGTTGAAGCTGAGTTGGGAAAAGATAAAATTGGCTTCAGAAGAAATGTAGGAACACGTGAAGCAATCCTGACTTTACGTCTTATCTTAGAGAATCGAATCAAGAAGGACAAGCCCAGGGATCAGTTACCGAGAACGAAGAATTATCTACAATCTGTATAAAAATCAGTCTGCGGTGATAAGAATCGAGGGCTCTGAAAAAGAAGCAGCAATCCAGAAAGGAGTGAGGCAAGGCTGCAGTTTGTCCCCTCTCCTTTTCAATGTTTACATAGAACAGGCAGTAAAGGAAATCAAAGAGAAATTTGGAAAGGGAATCACAGTCCAAGGAGAGGAAATCAAAACCTTGAGATTTGCCGATGATATTGTTATTTTATCTGAGACTGCAGAAGATCTCGAGAAGTTGCTGAATGGTATGGATGAAGTCTTGGGTAAGGAGTACAAGATGAAAATAAATAAGTCCAAAACAAAAGTAATGGAGTGCAGTCGAGCGAAGGCAGATGATGTAGGAAATATTAGAGTATCAATCAATCAATCAATACTGATCTGCATTTAGGGCAGTCGCCCAGGTGGCAGATTCCCTATCTGTTGCTTTCCTAGTCTTTTCCTAAATGATTTAAAAGAAATTGGAAATTTATTGAACATCTCCCTTGGTAAGTTATTCCAATCCCTAACTCCCCTTCCTGTAAATGAACATTTGCCCCAGTTTGTCCTCTTGAATTCCAACTTTATCTTCATATTGTGATCTTTCCTACTTTTATAAACGCCATTCAAACTTATTCGTCTACTAATGTCATTCCATGCCATCTCTCCGCTGACAGCTCGGAACACACCACTTAGTCGAGCAGCTCTTCTTCTTTCTCTCAATTCTTCCCAACCCAAACATTGCAACATTTTTGTAACGCTACTCTTTTGTCGGAAATCACCCAGAACAAATCAAGCTGCTTTTCTTTGGATTTTTTCAGTTCTTGAATCAGGTAATCCTGGTGAGGGTCCCATACACTGGAACCATACTCTAGTTGGGGTCTTACCAGAGACTTATATGCACTCTCCTTTATATTCTTACTACAACCCCTAAACACCCTCATAACCATGTGCAGAGATCTGTACCCTTTATTTACAATCCCATTTATGTGATTACCCCAATGAAGATCTTTCCTTATATTAACACCTAGATACTTACAATGATCCCCAAAAGGAACTTTCACCCCATCAACGCAGTAATTAAAACTGAGAGGACTTCTCCCATTTGTGAAACTCACAACGTGACTTTAACCCCGTTTATCAACATACGATTGCCTGCTGTCCATCTCACAACATTTTCGAGGTCACGTTGCAGTTGTAGGAAATGAAGTCTTAAAGGAAGTAGAAGAATATTGTTACTTGGGTAGTAAAATAACTAATGATGGCAGAAGTAAGGAGGACATAAAATGCACACTAGCACAAGCAAGGAAGAGCTTTCTTAAGAAAAGGAAGTTGCTCACTTCAAACATTAATATCGGAATTAGAAAGATGTTTTTGAAGACTTTCGTGTGGAGAGTGGCATTGTATGGAAGAGAAACATGGACGATAACTAGCTCAGAAAGAAAGAGAATAGGAGCTTTTGAAATGTGTTGTTACAGAAGAATGCTGAAGGTGAGATGGATAGATCGAATCACGAATGAAGAGATACTGAATTGATTTGGTGAGAAGAGATCGATTTGGCTAAATTTGACGAGAAGAAGAGATAGAATGATAGGACACATCTTAAGACAACCAGGACTTGTTCAGTTGGTTTTTGAAGGAAGTGTAGTTGGTAAGAACGGTATGGGTAGACCGAGGTATGAATATGACAAGCAGATTAGAGCAGATGTAGATGCAATAGTTACGTAGAAATGAAAAGATTAGCACAGGATAGGGTGGCATGGAGGGCTGCATCAAACCAGTCTATGGACTGATGACTCAAACAACAACAGCAACAACACTGTTCGAGTTAGGCTGAAAATATATCTGAGCATTTTTGTAGAAATGTTGAAGAACACTTGGCAGGCTCCGTTTTAATAGGACTGAATATTTAGGTAACGTACTTTTTAACTATTTCTAGACGTACATATTTTTCTCTCTCACGCGCCAAATATTAGTTCGTTGAATGGCCCACTTACTAGACAGCGTGATAGTAACTGTTTGTATCAATTCTTTCAAACGTGATAATTCGACAAACATCCAATCACATTTTCACATTCGTTGTATCAGTACGGATTCACAATATTATAAATATTTTTTGCTAACAGAGCTGAGGCATCATGAAGGTGAATTAACAGTACATCCGCCCTTGTCCAGGAATACACTTCACAGACAGCTACATGGCAGTGGTAATTATTTTTGTTAGGCAAAGTGCAAAAAGATAACCTATTTTCTTAAGTCTAATGAGAAGAGATAAATGAAGAGCAGAAATCCCCCCTAAGAATAAAGGTATCGGATAAAGGAAGGGAAGGTCCAACACGCGCACACCATGTAGCTGTAATACCGTCTGAGTTAGAGGAAAATTAAGAGTTGGCCTAGGTAGACGGATGTGAATGTAAAGGTTAGGAGCCTGTTACAAGTAAGTGAAACTTTGTCAGACACAGGTAACGACCTCGTAATCACCAGCATATGATCCCAAGTTGAGAGCCCCTCCAGACACACCCTTTGAGTCGTCTTTTACGATAATCGATAAATACCGTAGATATGCTGTATAAACTGTTATTTTTCTTCATCACTACGAACCGTACGATTCACGTTTACATTTCTAGGGCACTTCCTGCTCTGTCACAATATGTCTAATAACAAAGGATGACCCTGATATACAAGATTAATTCATGTAGCGGATACTTAGAGCCATTGTCCAAATTGCACCAAGCTCCCAGAATATAGTACCTATTAAAACCAAAATACCAGGCAACTTACTTGGTTTGCATTTGATAAGTGAATTCCAGGAAATTGCAGTGATTTATATCCTTAGATTAATTCCAGTGCAATGTTCGAACCACAGAAACGTTAGTAATCATTGTATCAAAGTTCAAGAATGGTCATTCATAGATATTTTCCGTATCTATGCAATATTCTTACCGAAGAAGCGCACAAAAGTCGCTGATAAGTATTTCTGTAAGTAGGATCTCGAGCAGCTTCAGTCCCAGGAGAGTAATGTACCACCGATCCATCATTTATATTCATTATCATCAGATCGATGTGTATAATACAGTGTCTCTGCATCGTAGATGAAGTTGGGAACAAATTCAGCGCATTATAACGACGTATTTTTTTTATCTCCAATGTATTTAAAACAGTACTCAGTATTATAGACTGTATATAAAGCAGGAATGATCCTCATTATTTCTATGAAATATAATGCATTCTTTTTACCATTTTTATATATATGTCGGACCAAATCATTTACTGCATGCACCACCCTCGTATGCGAAAATTGGTATGGATACTAAAAAAGTGAAATAACACTAAAAGAGAAAGACAGATCAGTGTGACTAGTATATATCGATTTCGGAGACAAAACATTTCTAACTCCAACGGTAAGTATCCTCGAACAGGTTGGGGTAATTATCCCCTATGTTTCGCTTCCCATATCAGGGTTGCCGCAATGTGAGTGTCGGTCTCATGTGGGAGGTTCTATGCCGGGGTAAGCTCCTCCACCCACATCAACGTTTCCATTGTATCTTGCATTCTAAGATCGGTTGTATCATGTTGTATTGATCATGCAGAAATAAAATACTTCGCATCATTTCCTGGCACGGCCGACTAGATCCTCGTTGGTAACGTGATCTATGCGTTGGATTTTCAGTATTCTGCGGTATATTCTTGGAATTGTTAGGGGGGGATGAAGGCAAAATTACACTTCTTTTCTCGAATACCGCTGGCGATAGACATCTGAAATTTAGTGAAGCTTTAGTAAATGTACGTAAAAACAAATGAGTGGAAAGAAATTGTTTTAAATAGTTTGTTAAACTAGGCATTGGAAATATTCATAACATATTTTGGCCTTTGTGAACGACATTTTCATGGCTGTAACTTTGTTACCCCTTAATTTATCAATATATCCTTCCATTAAAACTTTTATTGAACTTGAAAGTTCATTTGTACTAAATTTGAAATCTCTGATTGTTTGTGAGAAAAAGGTTCAGGGATACGAATGAATCATGTTTCTATAAAAATGCGTTTAAAGTTGGATACATATCACACTTGGAGTTCTTCACTGAAATTCACCACATACGTATTCTGAGTTTCTTTCTTCAAGTTGTAGTTTCTTCCTCATTGATTCCCTTCTTTGATGAGCAAATAGAAACATAGATTACACTTCTGCATTTGCACCAGCAACACGTTTGTTTGTCATCAATGTATTTTAAAACCTCAAAAAATGTTGGAGAGAAACAGAGGTTTCGAATTTTGATATTTTCCAGAACTGCCATTATTAAATATATCTACTGCATCAAAAGCTGCAATCTGTACAACTTTTGCTGATACAAATGTGGTTTATGGGCACCTCTTCTAATGCAACGCAGTCTGACGGGAGCCGGACAGTATGCTGCCGACTCTCTATTATTACACAATGAGACAAATGAATGCATTTTATTGGTGCGGTGAGGAAAATCAGGTTTCACTTCTCCACTAACATTATCACTTGCTGTTACCGAAGATCTGCCGGTCGTTAATAAGAGTAGTGTGTTTATAATATCTGCCTTGTACATATTTATTTTCTTCATAATTGCAGAATTTTGGATTCGGAGGGACGCAGCATTGGAAAAGTGGAGCCTCCTATTAAGTGAATACTTCAACATCCCTGAGGATGAACGAAAATAATCTTTGCTACAAGAAGCTTACAACTGTCTTATCTACGATATGCAATACACGAACACGATTTCTGAAACAGAATTCACACGTAATACAGGGCTCTAGGCATAGTGTATTGGACCTGAAAAGAAACAATCTCAAAAAAGTTGCCATTGATGCGTTCACGGCTCGTACTTATAGACATGATACTGTATTGGCTTTTGGGCTTATGCCGTGTCAAGAAAATAACGTGAAATCCTTTACGATTCGCAGAGAACTTAAATAATGACTCTTTAAAATAGAAGAAAAATAGAAGTGGAAATGGTACTTTCATTCGCCACCAGATGGCTCCCAGGACATGGCACAACGCTAGCGTTCGAAGCGGAAGCTGACCGAACCATCAGAAACAGTCTAAGTGGTTCACATAATGTGTGTACGTAACATAAAATATGACATTGACAGGGACACAAGCCTAGAATGAAACATCTGGCGACGAGGAACGTACGAATTTGGAAAACACCGAGACGAAATAACTATAGTGAGAGGACAGGGAAGGGAACTCCGTACATAAGATCTTAATGGCTGGCAACCAGGTATTACTTAATTGATAGCCGATGTCCCTGTTCAGGTTGTTAGTATTTCTACGTATTTCCTCAGCTTCCCGTGTAATCCTGGACGTGTAGTGTCCAGTGTGAGTAAGAGCTCGAGTATCTTGGAACATGACATCATGACCCTACGATAGAACGTGCTCAGCTATTGCCAATTTGTCAGATTAGTTGACTCGAATATTACGCTCGTGTTCTTTGATACGGGTACCAATGGACCGGCATGTTTGGCCCATACATACCTTACCGCAAGTACAGGGAATTTCGTATACCGCAGGATGTAACAGTGGGGACAATTTATCCTTGGTTTTGCTCAGACTGTGACCAATTTTAGTGTCGGTGCCAAACACGGTTTTTATATTGTGTTTGGGGAGGACCTTGGTAATTCGATCTGTGGTGTTGTGAATGTAAGGCAAGTGGGCAGTTCCCTTCACTTCTTCCTTCTGTGAGCTTTGCTTGGTCGTTTTTCTGGGATGCAGGGCTCTATGAATCTGCAAATCGATATAGCCATTGCCTTTGAAAGCGACTTTGGGCGTGTCCATCTCCACCTGGATATATGATGGCTCACAAATTCGTCTCGCCCTCTTGGCGAGTGTCGTTTCGAATACTCCGAAGGGCCTTAAATGATTCAATATATACATATATACATACATTATTACAGGCCGCAATCCCTTTCAGCGTTCAGTCTGCAAGCCTCATTGGATTTACTAAACGTCGCCACAACCCTCTATTTGCAACGAGTGATGTGGCCTCAATTAGTACTATACCTATTATCTAACTATCATCGTCTTTGTCTCCCTCTACTTCTCTTATCGTCCATAACAGAGCCCATCATTCTCCTTGGTAACCTATCCTCCTTCAATCGCCACACATAACCTCACCGCCGAGGCCGGTTTATGCGTACAGCTTCATCCATCGAGTTCATTCCTAAAATATTTTCGTCTGGGAGCTGCCTTCCTTCTTACAAAATACTGTTGATCGCAATTGCGGGTTCACTGCATTAGATTTACTGCACCTTTATTCAATATCACTATATTCCCGTCCTGGGAGAACACACATACAAACTACTTGAAATTATCAACATGTACCAGGTTTGTATTACCAATATGACATTCAGTTATCTTGGATTCCTCACCTACTGACATCAGTTTAGTCTTAGGTTGGCTAACATACTCATTGCACCTACTTCAAGCTCCAAAATATTAGACTGCAGGCTTTCGGCACAATCTGCCATTAAGAACAAGTCGTCAGCATAGGCCAGACTGCATACTACATTTCCACCTAACTGAATCCTTCCCTGCCACTTTATACTTATCAGCAGTTTATCCATGTAATGTATGGACAACAAAGGTGAAAGATCACGGCCATGTATAACCCCTGTAAGTACCCTGAACCAAGAACTCATTCTACCATCAATTCTCACTGCAGCCGAATTGTCAGTGTAAATGCCTTTGAGTGATTTTAATAATCTACCCTTAATTCCATAGTAAACCAATATTAAGATATTTCTTCTAAAACTCAGAGGAAAGAAACATTATTTTCTCGCCCAGTATGGCGAACACCTTTTCCCTCGTTACCCTGTCATATCCTTTCTCTAGATCTACGAAACATAAACATAACTGTCTATTTCTCTAATAGAATTTCTCAATTACTGACGTATCTGGCGAATCTGATCCTGACAGCCACATTGTGGTCTGAAACCGTACTGGTTTGCATCCAACTTCCTCACAATCACTGATCTCACCCTCCCTTCCAAGATGACAGTGAATGCTTTGCCTGGTATACTAATCAATGAGATAGCTCGATACTTGTTGTAATCCTTCCTGTTTGCTTACAGATAGGTGGAGTTACTGCTTTTGTCCAATCTAAAGGTAGCCTACCAACACTCCATCCTAACTTTTTACTCTATGAAGCCATTTCGTCCCTGCCTTCCTAATATACTTCACCATTTCTGGTCTAATTTCATCTATTCCTGCTGCTTTATGACAATGGAGTTTATTTACCACCGTTTCCACTTTCTCAAGCGTAATTTCACCAGCATCAATTTTCTCCCCCCCCCCCCCATGAGCTCGGTTGTTCGCGACACTACCAGGAAAATTTCCTTTTACATCCAGAAGATTTCCAAAATATTCTCTCCACCTGTCCAGTGATTCCGCAGGATCTACAGTGAGTCCACCTGAATTACCCAAAACACTGTTCATTTCATTTTTCTCTCCTTTCCCATGTATGTTTATTACTGTCCAGAAAGGTTTCCCTGCTTCTTGACCTAGCCTTTCCACGTTATTACGAAAATCTTCCCACAACTTCTTTTTGGATTAAAAACTATTCGTATCTCTCTGTTTCTTTCGTCTACGTAAAATTCCCTGCCTGCATCAGCCCTTGTTTGGAGCCATTTCTCATAAGCCTCCATTTTACGTTCACAAGCTGCTCTCAATTCATCATTCCACCAAGATAATTGTTTCTTTCCATGTTCCTAGGCAGTCCCTTCCTCTGTCTACTACAGCTTCCCTGTCTGCCACCCATTCTCTTCCTACGAAGGGCGTACGATATTATTTTACACTTCATTTGTTGTACGTCCGGGTATGATTAACATTTCACTTTTGAAGGTGGTGACGTGTAACTATTGTCTTGTTCCAACATTTGGTAGCAGCACACGCACAGGGTCCAACGAATTCACTCGTCGTAGCCATTTCATAACAACAATGTCAGCGTAGGAGCAGACAACATGGAAAGCAACCGTCAGAGACAGCGCTATACGACTTCGTTCCTATGGAAAGAAGGCGTGACCACTGACCACTGCAGAAACTCATCGGCACTTGGTGGCAGTCTGTGGAGAGCATGCGCCGTCACGGAAAATAGTTTACAACTGGGTGGAAGGTGGGAAAACAGTGTGCACATCGGTGGACAAGTGAACCAGTTCTAGAAGGAATGTGACATTGTCAACACCAGTCAACATTGTGCGGGTCAAAAAAGCCATCCAAGGGAACAAATGTACCACATTTACGGAAAGGAGGCAGCCACGGGAATTAGCCGAAACACCCTGCAGCGGATCGTGCACGACCACTTACAGTTGGGGAAGGTGTCATCCACGTGGGTGCCTAGACACTTGTCTGCATACGAAAAGCATAGGCGTGTGGACGCCATGATCAAGATCCAGTCGACCTCATGGCTAGGCTTGTGACTAGTGCTGAGACATTGGCTCCATCTATGTGCGCCCTGTTTTACAACCTTTCACCCAGTTGTAAACTGTTTTCGATGACGGCGCATGTTCTCCACACACTGCCACCAAGCGCCGATGCATTTCTGCAGTGGCCACGCCTTCTTTCCACAGGAACCAAGTCGTATAGCGCTGTCTCTGACGGTTGCTTTCCATGTTGTCTGCTCCTATGCTGACAGTGTTGTTATGAAATGGCTATGACTAGTGCATTCATTGGCCCCTGTGCGTGTGTTGCTACCAAACGGTGGAACAAGACAATAGTTACACGTCAACACCTTCAAAAGGGAAATGAGAACCATACGCGGACGGACAAAAAACGAAGTCTAAAACAGCATAGTACGCCCCTCGTATATCCTGAACCTGCTTACTGTCCACTGTTCGGAACTTCTCAGTAATCATATCCATGTATGCCTGTCTAATTTCATCGTCCTGGAGATTTTCTACCCTTATTCGTTTGCAGACAGATTTCACTTTATCCTGGGCCTATGGATACTTAGTTCACTACAGACCAGACAGTGGTCTGTATCATCGAAAAATCCCCGGAAAACCCGTACATTCCTAACAGATTTCCTGAATTCGAAGTCGGTTAATATATAGTCTATTATGGATCCCGTACCCCTACCTTCCCATGTGTAGCATGAATAGCCTTACTCTTGAAAAATATATGCGTAACTGCTAAACCCATACTAGCACAGAAGTCCAGCAAACGCTTCCCATTCCCATTAGCTTCCATTTCTTTCCCACATTTACCAATCACCCTTTCGTATCCTTCAGTTCTATTTCCAACTCTCGCATTGAAATCGCCCATTATCACTATCCTATCCTTGCTGTTCACCCTGACAAGGATCTCACTCAATGCTTCCTAAAACTTGTCTACTTCATCCTCATCTGCACCCTCACAAGGTGAATACACTGAAACAATTCTCGTTCTAATTCTTCCAACTGCCAAATCTACTCACATCATTCACTAGTTTACGTGTGAACAGAAACTATGTTACGTGCAATGGTATTCCTGATAAACATTCCTACCCAAGACTCTGCCCTTCCCTTTTTAACACCCGTGAAGTACACTTTATAATCTCCTACCTCTTCCTCGTTATATCCCCTTACCTGAATAGCATTTACTCCTGGCACATCCAGATGGATCCTCTTTGCTGACTGGCTCCCCATCGAATTCCATTTCGTCATGTTATTTCCAAGGAGTCCCTCGCCTGTCGAATGGGAGTGGGACTCCGTTACTTTCATGGGTCCGAGGCCCTGAACTCGATAAATTCGTGAAGCAGGATGCTGCCCTACTTACACATAGTCCAGGTGAGGATCTCTCTTCTAACGTGTTAGGGACCATCTGTGCATTGTATAGTCGTAGCCGCCTGAGCACAAGGAGAACCATGACTCAGAATATGTCCGAGATGCCCACTCCCATTCCATAGCAACTGGTATCCCCATTCTCAGGACCGCTTGCTAGGTCACTCAGCCGTTGCCCATGGTTCACGAACTAGGACATGACTACAGTAACCCACACCATGAACCATAATAAATATGGATGAATTTTCTCTATCTTAATTCTGGAATTCTGACTTTGCGAACCATCAAAATTTCAGTGGGATGGGTGTGCCTGTGCGGCGTGTCAGTGTTCTGATGTGTCGTAGTCGAGGTGAAACTTCCAAGCGAAGTGTGGCTCCATATATACGTATTTGACTTTCTTCTTATTTATTTCTATATTTAAATTTCTGTTCATTATTTCCCCGAAGGCTGCTCGTGTACCCCACCATAAGTCTCAGGCGAACCTCCACCACAGTTTGAGAACTACTGGTCTAGATTAAGACGCTTTAGTAACGAAATGTGGAGAAATGACAGTTGTAGAGGAACTGTGTACCTACAAATATCCCACCTTCCCTTGGATAAGCTAACGTTTAAATCTTGATCATTTTTAATAACAGAAACGCCAGTGGAGATAATTCTGGGTACATGGCATGTGTTACCCGCTAGACTGAATGCAAAAATATCCCCGGCTTCTGAGGTGGGTTTCCCCTTCCAATTTCCTACAATTCAATTCTTCAGTAAACCGAGCAACGTCAATAAGTTATGATTTTGTATGAGTGCATTGTATACCCGTGTATTATCTTCCACATGCAACTCATGAATACCAGAAGTTTGAAATGTTGTATCTTTTTTATAATGGTTTTAAATGAAATTAACATTTCGCACTTTTATCACCTCATAGATTGAAGGTTGATTATGCATTATCTCACAGTTATTCATTAGAAGAGGTGGAAATAAGGAAAATAATACTTTTAGGTCACCTGCTGAGACATGGTAAGTTCCTTTTGAGGCAAAGGAAGACCTAGAAAATCATACTTCGAAGTCCTGAAGAACATGATGAAATAGGGAAACTACAAGGAAGTGAATAGAGCGCCAGAGGATAGGAAGAATGTTTGCAGTGAAAGTTTTGCCTTTAGTACACGATGATCAAGTAATGTAAAACAATACAAGCAGGGAATAGCGGGGTGCCACATGTAAACCTTATTGCCAATTTATTTTTATTTCTGCTGGTTGTCAGTGTATGCATTCCTCGATCTGCGGCTGCCTAACAAAGGACTGTAGTGGGACCCGTCCTAGAAAATAATGTGTCGCTATTCTTGCGTCTAATTGGAGTGTTTATTACACCATTGACGTCGTACCGCAGGATGCGCAAGCCGCCAAAGGTATGCTAGCCGTCCTGACTCATTCAGATGGCGACTGATGCTACTTGTTGAGATCAGAAAACGAATTGAAGGATCTCACTGAGTGAGACAGTTGTCCGTTGCTGCTTTTTGGCGAATAAGCGATCTTCTCTAACAATAATGTCTGATGAGACCAGTACCCGTCTACGTGACGTACAACTTGTACGTAAACACGTCTGCACATAAATTGTCACAGTGGTGATTGCACGTAAAGTATGTCTGCTTATACGACGAACCAACCACTCTTCTTCATTCATTCCGAAAATAGGAGCACTACTTAAGTAATTAATGATATTCGACTCCATTACCATGCCGTACCTTGCTTATTTGGCTTGTAACATGGACAGTTCTAAACATGCTACGGCCTAGGTCAGTCTAGGAAGGTCTAGCCACGCTACCACAATTCTTTGCGGTGACGGCCGTATTGAGTCTTAAGCACCGTTATCATGTGGGCGAGTCCGATGTGACAGTGTGAAATATACACAGTTCAAACAAATTAGGGGAGCATGTTTTTTTGAACGTACGCCATGCTCCACAAAACAGTACCTCACACCCCGGTATATTACCAACTAAACGTTTATTCTTTGACGTTGAAGTATACAAAAGAACATCGGTGGATTCGCGTTCATTTTCAGAACACAAACGGAAATGTCCGAATAGGGAAGAAAACAAAGTGATAGCCGTGCTCCACGGTACAATTTATCACAGCTTGCCACCTACGTGACATGCTCCGTATAAGTCGACGGAGGTCACGTTGCGGTATCAGGTCCCATTCTTCAATGAGAGCCTGTTCGAGGTCTTGGAGAGTATGTGGTGGAACAGGACGCCCACGAACACTTATATCAAGCCTATCCCGCACATGCTCGATGGGATTAAGGTCTGGACTCATTCCATCTCTTGAATGCCCAGTTCTCGCAAGACAGCTCTGGTGATGCGGGCTATATGAGCCCTGGCAGTATCGTGCATGAGTACGAGTTCAGGGCCAACACCGTATGCAGTTTCCGGCCCCGTGGCTAAATGGTTAGCATGCTGGCCTTTGGTCACAGGGTCCCCGGATTCGATTCCTGGCAGGGTCGGGAATTTTAACCATCATTGGTTAATTTCGCTGGCACGGGGGCTGGGTGTTTGTGTCGTATTCATCATCATCGCATCCTCTTCACGACGCGCAGGTCGCCTACGGGAGTCAAATCGAAAGACCTGAACCTGGCGAGACGAACATGTCCTTGGACACTCGCGGCACTAAAAGACATACGCCATTTCATTTTTACCGTATGCAACAACCAACACATGCTCGATGTACCCCGCAGCGGTAAGATTACCACGGACGACGACAAGATCCGCACGGCCATCAATACTGATGCCACTCCACACCATCACAGAACCTTGTCCGAATCAGTCGCCTACTTGGATAACCTTTGGCTTGTACTGCTCACCACGGCGTCTCCATACCTGCTGACGTCCATCACTCTGTGTAAGGGGAAATCCGGACTAGTCTGTGAGCACAGGTCTCCATTGGCGAAGTTGCCAGTTGGCGTGTGTACGGGCAAACAGAAGGCGAGCTGTGCGATGTTGCTACGTTAAACGGGGCACTCGAACAGGACGTCTGGGTCGTAAGGACACTTCTCTTAACCTGTTCCTTACTGTTTGGTCAGACACCGTGACTCCAGTGACCCTCCTGAGGTCTTGTTGCAGTTCTCTGGCAGTTGTTGAACGACACCGTAACGCACAGATGGTCAGATTGTCAGTCATCCTGTGGGGTTGTCATGCGTCTACGACCTTGTGCAACCCTCCTTGTGAACTGGCCTGTCTCACTGTAGCGATTCCACAAGCGTTGGATAACTGACGGAGAAACATTGAGATATACAGCAACACCACTAAAAGTCCATCCTTCCTGGATCAAAGTGACGGCCATTGCGACTTGAACCTCGTTAGGATGTCTCATGGGATGTGCTGGTTTACGTGCAACGTGCTCAAATGACCGCAGTAGTCTGTATAACTCACAACGACAACGCACCGTTATTCATTTAGTTTTGAGGGGTTACCTGACAGTTTAATCCATGGCTACGCCTAAGGATGTAGATAACTTCGATTTGACATACCCTGAGTAGCTAAGATCTCAAGGTATCCTGTACGACCATTGGATCCCCATCCACCAAATTAACGTTTACATACCAGACGTTACAAAACATGTTCCCCTAATCTTGTGAACTTTGTATTTGAATTTTTATGGAAAACAAGATATTGCTCTACACCAAATTGTCAGAATAAGTCAAGTTGGCGGAATTAGAATGTTTCGCTTTCCAGTGATAAACAATGCTGAGCTCAGTGGGCAGGGTACAAAATTCCACGCGTTATAAATGGTAGTCTACACATAATTCAGGGTTCGAGGTTAGTTATTACATTGAAACTATTCCTGAATAATTATGTGTTTATATGAACATTTTTGTTGTTTATGGGCTCCATTATGTATTTTCTTCTCGCATAATTTGGATGAATCATACTTTGAGCAAAGAGGGTAGATGGACGGAATCTCTCAAGTGGAATTCCATTCCAAAAATGTTCCTAATCCACCCCTTAAAAATATTGTAGGGAATCTTCCAAGGAAATAATAATAATAATAATAATAATAATAATAATAATAATAATAATCATAATAATAATAATAATAATAATAATCCTATGACCGCAGCTACCATGTGCAGACATTTCAATTTGACGCCATCTGACTGTCTGCTCGTCAGTATCGACGTTCCCTTTCACTCTAGGCCCACTAGATGGCAGACCGAGTAAACCGAAACTCTCTTGGGTGTTTATGGCTGAGATTTAATGAATTTTGTCTAGTAAACACCTAATGTGTCACCAGAGTTATTTTACATGCAGACATCGAGCAACATGGAGTGTCGAATGGACTTCTTCCGTCCTTCAAAAATCCGACTACCTGTGCTGGGTTTCAGCCCGCTATCTTGGGATCCGGAGGCCGACACTCTACCACTGATCCACAGAGGCAGCTATAGGAACTGTATCATAATAATATTATTGGTGTTTTCTTTTTTGAGTTAACTACCCAAGGGAATTCGTTTAGGAAAAATTAAACTAAGGAACCTGACACAAGTTAGTGGAAAAAAATTAAATATCCAGGACTCATCGAAGGGCCCCGTGTTCGTCAATCCACTCCTCCAAGTTAAGAGATCCTGGTGCCCCGTTTAGTCACCTCTTACGACAGGTACAGGGTACCATTATTCTACCACTCCCAGCCACAGGGTAAAGATTATGAAAGCCTATACAGACTGTTTCGCCGTTACCTACGACTCCTATAAAAGTGGGTCATGTGATTCGAATGACAAATGTAGCCCAATATTCTTCTTCTTTTCTTTACAATCTACTGTACGTCGAAACCGACAGAGGTAGGTCTTATGGCGACGATGGGATAGGAAAGGGCTATCAGTGGGAAGGAAGCGACCGTGGCCTTAGTTAAGAAACAGTCCCAGCCTTTGCCAGGTATGGAGATGGGGGAAACAACGGAGAACCATATTCAGGGCTGCCGAAAGTGGGGGTTCCAACTAACTATCTCCCGAAAGCAAGTTGATAGCTACTTGACCCAAACAGCACATGCACTTGCTCGTTCTTCCTCTTCTTTTGATGATGATGATGATGATGATGATTACCTCGATTTTTTCCTTGCCAAAAGTCAACTGTAGACTGTAGCCCACAAATTATGATCACCAGTTTTCAAATGCTATACTACAAATGTCGGGCTTGTAACATTTTGTGAGTGAGGTAGTATACATCCACGGTATGTCCTGCCTGTCGTAAGAGGCGACTAAAAGGGGAACCAGGACTTAACTTTGGAGCGTAGGTTAGCGAAAACGAGGCCCTTCGCTGAATCCTGGCATTGCTTTCACTTACTTGTGCCACGATCTTCACTTTTTCTATCTCATCCGACCTCCCATGGTCAACCCTTGTTGTTTTCCGACCCCGGCGGTATTAGAGCATTCGAGGCTTAGAATGTCTTTCATTTTCACTAACTTCGTGGCCTTTGTCATTCTTTGGCCGATAGCTTCATTTTTCGAAGAAAGTGTCGGATCCCTTCCATTATTTCCCGTAAAAATGAAAGGGCGTATGGCTTCTAGTGCCGGGATGTGTCTGAGGACTTCTGCTCGCCAGGTGAAGGTCTTTTGATTTGACACTCGTAGGCGATCTGCGCGTCGTGATGAGGATGAAATGATGACGGAGACGACACATGCACCCAGTCCTCGTGCCAGGGTAATTAACCAATTATGATTAAAATTCTTAACCCTGCCGGGAATCGAACCCGCGGCCCCTGTGAGCAAAGGCCAGCACGCTAACCATTTAACCATGGAGCCGGACATTTTTTCCTGTGGTTAGTGTTAAAAGCGGATGGTTGTCCAATTGTGCATTATCTTAAAACAATAATCTCCACCACCACCACTTTGTACTATTTAGGTAGATGGGTTACCCATAAACTATTTAGTGTACTCTCGTTGTGTATGTAAAGACTATTTTTGCCTCTGAACCCAAATAAATTACCATATGAACGGATAACAACAGCCAGCAATCATAATTGAATGCACTTAACTCAAGAGGGCATGTTTGTCAACATGCTAGGGTAACCTCTCAGAAACTCTTAAAACAATAATCACCACCACCACCACCACCCTCACAGAAACGCACTACCGATAAATGCTTTCTTTATAAATAAAGGTGTGCGGCCAGTATCCAGTATTCGGGAGATAGTAGGTTCGAACCCCACTGTCGGCAGCCCTGAAAATGGTTTTCGGTGGTTTCCCATTTTCACACCAGGCAAATGCTGGGGCTGTACCTTAATTAAGGCCACGGCCGCTTCCTTTCCACTCCTAGCCCTTTCCTGTCCCATCGTCGCCATAAGACCTATCTGTGCTGGTGCGACGTGAAGCAACTAGCAAAATAATAATAATAATAATAATAATAATAATAATAATAATAATAATAATAATAATAATGATAAATAAAGGTGGAAGTAATAAAGGTAATTTACTACAGCTCTCTTTAAGTACTTTAAGCCCAATATTTCATG
Source organism: Anabrus simplex (assembly GCF_040414725.1). NCBI lineage: Eukaryota > Metazoa > Arthropoda > Insecta > Orthoptera > Tettigoniidae > Anabrus > Anabrus simplex. Next base: position 1,511,963,961 of record NC_090265.1, on the reverse strand, counting down.
TAATAATAATTATAATAATAATAATGAACCCATGACCTTTGTGCCCTAAGAACATCATGCATAAATAGACAATCACTTAAAAGTTGGATTCTTGATAGCATGGATTTGACACGTGACGAGGAGGTGATTACCTTCGGTCCCACGCTCTGGGGTACGTGACGTCAGCCACACGTGTCAACGGCGGAAGAATCTCAAGTCATTTTTATTAACTATTTCAAAGCGCGTGTACATGGCGTGATCCAAGCCAAGTCAAAAAAATATAGTGCCTATCAAGGGAGGTCAATCATCTCACAAATCGAACCCGTAAAAATTTTAAATGTCCATGAACACTACCGCCAGAAATGTAGCAAGCATGTAGTCACTTTCAAAACTCTTGAAATTACAGTTTAGTTAAGTCAGAAAATTTATAGAAATTTTCTTGGCGGCAAAGGGAGATATCCGAAGAGAGGGGCAACTGCTATAAATATGAAGGGACGCCATGACGAAGTCTTCTTCTCCGGCATTTGTGATACAAAGCGGACGAAAAATTGTTGAGCTGCTCTGCGAAATCAAACCAACGAAAGTAGACTGAGTTCAACTGCAGATTTCAGCCAGTGTGGCTAGGTCTTGAGTCCATGAGGAGATAGTTTTCTTGAGTGAAATAATTGTACCAGATAGGACGGTCAAAGTACTGAATAAATTCCAATGTGATTAAGTAATTCGTGTGCCGAAATAATTATAGTCCATCGTGTGCGCTCAGCAAACAAGTGAAGGGTATTTTCTTTTTTTTATGCTTTATTCCAGGAAACCTGAAGAAACATAATGGTTTGTAAAGCCATGAATGTAAAAATGGCTAAATAAAATGCCAGGGTCGCAGGTGAGCCCTATGACTACATGAGGTAGGTGACTTTCCATCTTACTACTGTAACCTTTCCAAGGCATCTGTACATAAACCAGTTACCATTGTTCATAAATATGACGTTAGAATGGAGCACCATCGGTGAGCTTCGAACTCAGCCCGGTTTGTCGAAGCCTCACCCTCCCCTACTGGAATAGTTCGCTAGCCGAGTCGGTATCGCATTTTCGGGTCTGTGGACTGTCCGATGGGGCGGTAAGTCCTTTAGTAATAGTCTCTATAGTAGGGGGAAAAGTTAATTATGAGAGGAATACCATTTCATTACTAATGAGAAGAGAGACAATATCTTGTATAATAAATTTTTACTTATGCTAGTGAAACACATTATTTACATGGGTATGCCATACAAACACCTTACATATATTAACTTGGGTGATCTTAACGTTTAAATGTTCGGTAGTCTTTTCTACACTTCATTATACGTTTAAATATTCAAAATTAAGAAGGCGCTCCCTCTCGAACTATTACACTACCGGTACCTCAGACTTAGAGAGGCGTTTTCTCTCTAATTATTTCACTTTACACTTACACTAATCACTTTACACACACATCTATTCAACATAGGCATACCCAGCTGTAATTCTGTTTGTTTGTCGAAAATTAATATATTCAACTTGCATCAAATTATGATATAAGTTTGCTAGTATCGTATGAACTGAAATAGGCAATTTACACTCCCAATCCCTTGAAAGTCGCGTTACAACAGTACTTTAAGTTATACGTTGCCAAATATGCAGTATGACAAACACGCCCATTTCATTAGGATTTTTATCAACACATATATCAGGACATTATTTACACAACGATGTTACCTATGGACAAGCATTTAGCGACTTCAATACCAGACATCATAACAAAGTATTATAGCACTACCTGCAACAAACGGACAAGAATATATACACTTCACATACACATAATGGGCCGCAGGTGGTCTTATTTCACCTGCCGCTTGTGACAGTAGGCTTTACTGCCTCCTGCAATGAACTCAGGACCTTCTGAGACGGGGTATATCTGACCTGGAATTCCCTATACGCTGTGGATAATTAAAGAAATAAATTGGAGGGGTCCTTCATTTAATGCTCATTTGGAATCTCTGCGACGTTGGCTCTATTTAAATTAGCACACATAATCTTTGTATCGAGAGGAAAAGAAACTCGCCACTTGTGTCTGTTCTATTTCACTGAAGAAACGCCTTCACTCCCCCGTTTAAAGGGGCTCATAAAACTCCCGCTGGGAGCTACCCGTGCCACACTTTCAAAGAGCGGTCCACTAGCCTTCTCGGGCAATGACTTCACGGCAAATAATCTATTCACTTCTTTCAATCCTGGCCATAAATGGCATCACACAAATCACGGCCCTATATCCGGCCTAATCAACATATTCACATCGCGATATGCACCTCGCGTGTCTTAATGACAGATTCTAAGGGAACTTCACATTTCATTTCGCAATATATATTATGGCTACAGCCTGTTCAGCCATTTCATTTCCTCTCGGTACATCGACTACGATGCAGATCTAATGATGATCTCCTGCCATCAGGGTCCAAGTTAACTTGCACATTCGCGAACTAATTAGCGATGTAAGATATATACCCCAATCTCATGCTCCATTCGTTGTTCCAGCAGTTTTAATTTCTAGTAAGGAGGATTTCCTAAGAGCTTGTGAAGTACAAAAAAAAATCAGTTACTGAGATATCTTTGAGGAATCCTATTGGCTGTAGAAAGATGATAACTGGAGTCGTTTACGTAGAATATTTAAGCCCTTTTACTTGACAGTACTTCACACATAATTAATCTGAGGTCCTTAAATTTACGTCATGCATTATCAAACCCTTGTAAAAAAATGGAAGTAAAATATGGTCGTTCCCAAACCATGAAGAAGTGTTCCATAAAAGACCCAAATAAAATGAAATTATAATTATTATCCCTCTGAAATGGCGTGCTTGCAGTCTACGTTATATCTAAGTGAAAATTTTACATATTTACAATGGGACACGACCTTCAAAGATGTAAATACTTGGAAATGTACTCAGCCTTCTGGATACCACGTTCACAGCTTTACAGGGAGGCACTCCATGGATTTTAGACTGCTTGCATCACGTCATCGGTGATGTGAAGACCCATGATGACTTCCTGGCAGGTCACGAACATGACGGCTTGATCTGGTATGACGTTCTCGACGTTCTCTGCTACACCAGGCGAAGACAGCTAGGCGTCTGGTTCTCTCTAATATGCAGGCAAAATTCTGGCATTCAGATGGGCGTCGGCGTTCACTTCGGCATTCACGTAGACATGTAAATGAGGGGAAATTATCTCAAGTGAATACGTTAGTTTATCACACACCACAATTCGAATATATGGTTGGATTTGCTCAATAGCACGAGCATTCCAACCTAATGTCGGTAATGTCCCAGAAGCCCGACATTAATCCCTTCTCATTTATCTATTCTTCTTGTAGGCAGCGATTATAGGCCCAGAAATTTCACTAGTTTCCCTAGAAACGACAGTGGTTAGGCCACTAATGTATTAGCATTCTCGTATTCATGACACTAGTTCAGGCCTGTTCTAATGCACTTAGCCGTAAGTCGAGCTCTCAACTGTACTGCGGGTTATTTTAACGTGGCGCTGTCCTCAATTAGGTCTAACTGAGCTGTTCACTGACTTTCTTGGTAATTCATATTGATATCAAGCACGTACGCTCCACCCACTTCGCTAAGTACGTCACTATATATGTTAACTGAGCCGTATTAACTTAGACACATAGGAGGCTTGATGTACGACCTTTTCTACACACGGGTATCAGTTATTACGGTTTCGTACCGTTCCTATTTATTAATTTGCGGCACACTGTACACGCTAACATCTCACTCAGAGGGTGATTATTTCCACATACTCACAGAATTTAATGAATCACTGTATTACACTACTCAAATTACAAGATTATTTCTTCACAAACAACTCACTCACAAACCACGACGAAATACTACCGTACTGGCGTTACAATAAGAATGGACTGGGTGGTGTCTCCTTCTCAGCTCATGAATATATAGGCGCGCTACGCTAGAGACCCGAATGCTGAGGGTGGGGGAAAAAATGCAATCCTTTCTCACACATTGGTCCGTTAATACGCAACGTACAGTAACGAACAGGATATCAAAATGTAGCTCTTGTATTCCCATCTCCACTGAGTGACTGTTATTAAAATAACTTCGTAGGTTCTGAAGCAATCTTAAAAGCGTCCTTTAGTTTCTGGCGGTGAATGATGACGAGCACAGGGGATTCCTTGTGTTCCCTGGCACGGTTAGAGTCCAACATCTGTTAGTCATTAAGACGCGCCCTTGTTTACAGCGCAGTTATCTCTCTGTCAGTTAAGTAGAGCACTTCTCGGTCTCATAATTATGCGTAAAATTCCCTGATTCAAATGAATGTTTGCACTTAATTATCCAGTGGGTATTTTGCGATTTATAAAAATTAACAGAAATAAAACAGCTGAACGCGATAAGTTGGTAGTGGTGGATGAGCGAGGAAAACATGGTATAATGTTAGTTTTCACGTTGGACCTACTCTCTGGGTTCTTACTACCTCTTATATCTTGTCTCATGATCTATAAAAGTGTATTTGAATGGGGATATACGACGCAGTGGTCACCCCTACTAAGTTTTGTAAATGTGAGAGTACGACTAAAAGAGTCATTTGTTTTATTTCCCACTTGGATATTTTTTTGAAGTCTTGCGAGTGCCGTATAATGTTGTAAAAGTTATTGAATAGGGTTTCGAAGTGATATCACGTCCAATGTTGATCGTCATCCGTGTGAGTGTACTGCCTATATTTTGTGATGCCAAATTAAGATGTTCATTCGACGTAAAATTTTTCTGTCTGCAATTTGACGTTAATAATAATAATCCATGGTCACTCATTTTCAATCGAGTGGAAGCGCGCTGTCGGGTGAGAACCTCGGGTGATGAATTTGGTCGCGGAGAGAAACGTTTTTCTAGGCCCATTTTAAACTGTGTCTGACTGACAATAAAAGATGTAGTAGAATGTTTCAGTCATTTTCTCGTAAAAATCAAGTTAATAAATACGATATCCTTTATGCGAAGTTATTCATGATTAATGCATTGTGCGATATTAGACGTCGAGATTTCTAGTAAGGATTTTATTCCAGATCTTTGTCGATGATAATTGTGGAGCTGGGAAACCGAGGTTAGTTTTGTTGATATGAGATTTATGAATCAGGTTGGACCTGTCATTGAAGCCGGGACACGGAAGCCCGAGGAATGTTTTATATGAGTTGAGATGAGATGTGCGAATCAGATTAGAGTCCTGTCATTGAAGCCGGGACACGATAGCCCGAGGTATATTTTAAAATGTTGGGAATGGAAAGAAATTCATAGAAATCCATAGCGGTATTAATTGGCGACGCGTATAATTAGTGTGGGCATCTTGAAGCTTAATCTGTGCATTTTGTTGGTTAGAATATCGTATTTGTTTAATTATGTCGGCAGAGCATTTTGAGAAGCCAGTCAACTGTGAATAAACCAGGTGTTTCATGTAACTGCCAAGCGAACTTGGGGGGCGAGAGGCCTCAGCTGTGATAACGGGACAGGATTGGAATTGAGATTGTACTGTATTCTCGGCCGGGGAAAACGTTAAAATGCTAGATTTAGTTGAAATTCATAGCCGGTAATGATCTGAGTATTGTGAAATACTGTAATTGGGGACGTAATGAACATTTGAAACCATGAACTTCGAGTATAAGGAACAGAGTAACCAAATTCAGGGTTGTCCAAAATATACAGCGATGGTTGTGATGATCGGTTTGTCTGTGAGGGGTGTGCAAAATTCATAAATGTAATGACGAGATATGACATCGTAATTATATGGCGAGTTGTTTGGTTTGTACGTAGATTATTAGGATATCCAAGTGTTAATAACGGTTAGGACTAGATTAGATTTTAAAAGTGTGAGATCAGGAGACAAGATATATAACTGGACATGAATTATGTAACAATTCTTTTCCAGCCAGACAAACATCACAATATTGAATTCACATCACAGCTGCGTAGAAATTTGTGAAGAAACCAGAGTCCGCGGAGATAAAATTTGTTGTTCGTAAACATTTCGTCAAATCATTTAAATTTATTTAATTATTAAATTCAGTGAAACCGTATTTTGAAATAACTTTAATCAAGCGAATAACTTGGAGATGCATTCTGGAAATTTTAGTTTGTTTTCTGGGGAATATTAAAAAATAAAGTAACGATTAAAGGGACATATCCGAAGGAAATGGATTTTACTGCCACAAAGTTTGTGAGCATTGCTATTGTTGTAATTATTGAACTTTGACTGATTGAGCAGTGAATGTGCGGGGGATAGTAAAGTGGAAATTTTGGTCATCAACCGATGTAACTTAATTGTGTTTAGCCTTCAGCCCAGAAACTTGGATGGTCATGGGGTCATCAACCTCAGTGACTTAGATTAGGGCCATATGCCATTGTAGCATCATTTCCTTGCGGTCATCATCCACAATGACTTTAAAGTAACTTAGAAGATTAGATGTCGGTCCATGACATGGACGCAGGTCACATCGATTCAATTAAGGGTCCATGCCGTAGAACCACTGTGTGGCACACACCGATTGGACGGCCTTAATTATACCCAGAGTCCAGAGTTCGTGTTACGAGGGCTGGACCATAACGAATCACTATGATGGTACATGTGGTCTCACATGGAAGCCGAATTTAAGGATTTCCAGACTTTCCTTTCTTAAATGATTAATAATTGAGACAATGGTTTCTAGTATGAATGCCCGTCAGGCAGTTACGTTAAAGTCTCACACCAGTGTTCTGACGTTTATGTAAAAATGATTGTGGTGTCCAGTGGACACAATTGACTTCTATGATACCGTTGATATATCAGAATGCTTCAGAATTTTCCTGAATAAATTGGAATCTTTTAAACAGACCTTTCATTCCAGTAGATAGATTAGATTTACTGAACAATACCTCTACCTCAGCAAGTGACGAAGAACCCGATACGACCCAAGAGACAGATCTCATGAGCTTTGCTGATAGGTAAGAAAGGTAGGTATCCCTCAATAAGGACCTAAAGGGTTCAGTAATAATAATAATAATAATAATAATAATAATAATAATAATAATAATAATAATAATATGACAGTGAGAACGTGCGGATCTCTATATTTCTTTCAATTAGATTATGTATTTTGACAGATGATATTGATTTTTAAAAAACACAGTATGACCAAGCTGCAAGGAAGTAAGAGAGTATTCATGAGCACTTCTACTGATTCTTGTATCTCAAAAGATGAATTTCAGGTTTTGTTAATTGTCTTGCTTTCTTCACTGATTCCGCTGCGTCCAATATCAGGCAACTCTGCAGTTGAATTCATGCAATCGTATAAAACAAGTTCTTCCAGCACTCAGTTCCTTGGACTAGTTGAGGATCAAACCCAAGGCTTTGGGGAAAGAGGTAAGTTCTTTATTCTTACATCACAGAACTTGTCTATAACCAAGGTAGTTAACTGGAGATTTCAATGTGATTCTGAAAACACTGGAACCACTGCTTTACAGTGTACGTGATTTCTCTAAAAAGTAAATGCAAACCTGTGGTTGAAGGTAATCCAATTTCACTAAGTGCATCGTGTGAAAAACAATGAGAAGGCACGCTTAAGGGATTACGGCTGGCAACTATCCGGTTCAGTATTCCGTAGCACATCTTTAACTAGTAACTTCGTGTTCTCCAAATGAAAGTTATCCTTCAAATCTAAGGTTTCGAAACTGACTCAGAGTACTTTCTGGAGTAGGGTAAAGGTAGAAATGGATAATTGATACCTTATGGAATCATGGGAAGTGAGGCAGTTTTAATTTGCTTTCTTCAGGGAGCCAGAAATTGGTATTACATAAACGGTCTATAAGGCCCATTGAAACGCATACATTAACTGACTTATAAGCCATTCAGCATTCGCAACGAATGACTACAATCGGTACGGTGTTACTAGCATGTTTCACATTTTCAAACCGGCGGCGGCCCCTTGGCTGATTGGCCAGCGTAGTACTTTCCGGTTCAGAGTGCCCGAGGTTCGATTCTCGGCCTGATCGGAGATTTTAACCTAAGTGATTAATTCTCTTGGCTCGGGGACTGGATGTTTGTGCTACCGGCAACATCCCTGCAAGTCATACACCACACACAACACTATCCTTCACCACAAAAACATGCAGTTTCCTATACACGGAGGATCTACCATAAAATGGCTGCTCCAGGCTAGAATTAGCCACACGAAATTATATTTTCAAAGCCCAAACTGAGGCCTGAACAACTCATGATGCTAACAAACTCTTTCTATCTCATACCAGAACAAATTACACACTGTAAAGATGAATATAGTATAGCTTATCCTACTTAAACAGAAGCTAAACTCCTAGTGATAGGGTTTCTGTCCTTGTCGTACGCGGTCCAGTGCGTTTGAACTTAGGGTCCAAAAACTCATTCGCAAGGAGTCCATTCCATACAAGGACAATAGAAGTACTACATCACATGTATTCACTGGAGAATTCTGTGCAATTATTCCAAGTTAAACCAATAAGTGTCTTCGATATTATCATTATTACCATTAAAAATTTCTTGTAGGGCTTGACATGCCTTAACAATGTAACTAAAAAGATTCACGAGAAAAGATCTGCCTTTTTTCTTACACATATCTGGTAGAAAGAGTGGTTTAAACAATAGCCTGAGACATTTCACCCAAACTGAAGTATATATTGTACCCTACAGGACCCTATGGTTCCGGCCAGGCGAATGCCGGTCTCGAACCCAGAGTACAGTAGTGAAAGAACTCTCACAAACGTGAGCTTGTGCACATAGTCTTACCTGAACACATATCCACGCTCGGCCGCACAATCGCGCACTTCTCAGGGATAACAAAGGAGAACAAAGGGCAATATTAAGATAAAAAATTTGGATATGTGACTCATCAGGTAAGAATCAGCTAAAATAAAATGAAAAAATATCTAACAGAAAACACCGCTGCATTCAAAGTTTTACAATCAGGTATTTATTACATAAAAATATACTATTTACAAATATAAGAGCTTTCAAATATGATTGGGGTAAAGATAATGTTGAGCCGATAACAACCAGTTCACTGCCTTCACGAAACAGCTCTGCTGTAACAAGCATGTTACAATTGTGTGAGTAATGGAATCAATAGAAAATGGATATCTGCTGAAATACACATCTAACAGTAATTACCATAAACTTTAATATGCCTCGTACCATCGAACCCCGGTGCAAACAAATATAAACACATAATGTACAGTGCCCTGACCCGGTCTTGAACCCTGGTCCCATGAAAAGTAAGGCGTTGAATATTCATATACAAACTATATAAAAGGAACACAACCAACATGTCAAAGGGGTCATTATCAAACGGGCCAGTGTGAAAATTAAAGTAGAACAAACAGAACAAAAATCTCTCCCTGCGTTCAAAACATCAAGGTCGTCTTCTCCCCCTTACACACTCGACAAGCTGCAGACAGCCGTATAACCAAGTTTCAAGACTGTGACGTCAGGCACAATAACCCTCACCAGCCGAACACTCGACAAGCGGCCGTCCACACAATTTATGAGCCCAGCTGACTGACTGCGTGCTAAGAAACTTCGCCTTTCAAAGTACCTCACGTAATCTGGCTGCTAAAAGCACTCTTTTAAATACACACGGGCTATCCGCCCGCATCTCAATATCACCAGCAATATAACAAATCTTATTTCTGCCTCCCATGGGCTCAACCTTGATAATACAAAGGCACAAATCAGTAAGCTATAGTCACATAGCCATAATAAGGCATCTCAAATGCATCCAATACACTCTCAAACTGTGCTGGGGCTCTCTCATATCAATTCATACAGTCAGCTACATGCCTAATGCCCACATCTCCCAAACATTCGGACTCGCTCGCCCTGTCAGTAAAGCTAGGTGAATTAAGGGGTAAATCCTGGTCTCAACTATACAGCCTACGTCTGCAGAGACAAATGCCTAAACGCGACACAATTAATAGTGCCTGCCTGTCAGATTAACCTACCATGACCAAGGGAGTTCGACCTGACCCATGAAGATAGCACGTATGCTAATATAATACTATCGAAATGTAATATAAACACACCAACAAGGAATCTACAAACTATCATCTACCCTAATGTACGGGGTTCGAGCTTGAGGCCTAGCTCTTTATTACCAAGAATTTTCCTACCATAAACTAACCTGTTGGCTGACGGCCCCCCTATTCCTATCTAAATTTAAATGACATGCTTGAAACATAATTGGAAAGCTCTGACCTTACTTGATTGATGACATGAAGGAGCGGCCCTTCCTGTGGACCAATGAATTTACCACATCATGACAAACTGCGACGCTTGCAGCAGATAATGGTGAACAATTGGAGACATTCTATCTTGCGTGAGTCCTTCGTACAGCTCCTTAGATGGTTGGAAGATGTCCCCTTCGGCGTCGCGCTGATCAGGTACGCCCAACGTTCCTGGATCGATTCCCGATATCGTGCCGACTTCAGCTCCCGTTGTGGCTTCCTCGCAATGTTGATGTAGAAGCTCGTTCTGGCTTGATGCCGGGGTAACTGAAAACAAATTCATTTATTACAGACTGTCCAGACTCGATGCCTGTTTCCACTACTATCGTGCCTCACACGTTACATTGACCAAGTCTTGTTCTGAATTTTAAACCTGGTACACTATAGTTTCTTCACCACTCTTAGTAACACTGTTATTCCATCCTTTCACTCGGACAACATGTCGTGCTATAAGAACTACCCTGAGCCTACAATTATTCTAGCATTACGTCAGTTATAACTTGACCTCACAGAAATATGAAGCTACTAGTTCATCCGTCTATTATAGGCAGTACCTCATCTCACCATAGCATATCAACACAGGTAATATCAAGAATTTAGCTGAATATGCAAGTTGATTACTTACTTCCTCGCAGATTCAGTAGTACTAGTTGTATGTGCAGCTCGAAGATACAACGTTGTTCTCGGTACCGACTTGCAGCATGACGACTTCGTTCAAGCAGCCTTACGGTCAGAGAATGAGGCTGATGTGCCAGGCGGCCTTGCATTTATAATCAGGTGGGCGTAGCCACGCCGCTTGATCGCGTGCAGGATACGCGCGCCCGCGACTCGAAGTTTTCCCGCACAAAGCACGTCAAGTACCCTACTTAACGAATGCATTTATGATTGCAGCCCTAATGCATATCAAAATTAAGCATAAATTATGCAGGTTGCAATTCTTGTATCAGATCCAATGCATCTCTTCCGTAACCAAAGATACTAACTTAATTCTTTCTCCCCTCCGTAGGTTAGTTTTGCCGGGGTCCGGGAAGCGTTCCCAAATCTTCATTAAGAGGCTTGGCTTGGGCCATAACTCCCTTTAATGAGGTTCTGGAGATTTTCATAATGACGCTCTAGCTCTCTTCACACGAGAACGCTTCTTCTGGAATCTTTTATGAAATAAACTATAAGACAATGACTCCCTGGGTGGTCTCAGGTAATCCCAATATCTAATACTAAAATCTATACTATTGGTCCATGAACAGAATGGTTCAATATCTGAACACTCATAAAACACTCTCACAGCAAATAAAGTAGATCCTTTTCAGGTAAGCGTCAAGAACAGAGAAGTGAAGTGTATTCATTGGCACTTCTGACCGGTGCTACAAATAACATGACAATATGAGGCAAAGCACATGACTGATACATGACGTAGCAGCTGTTTAACTGTACGGAAACTGTATTCGATTCGTCATCCGTTAACGTGTTTTATTTCAGCTTTTGAAACAGTCTCTGTGGCTCAGGCGGCAGCGCGACCGCCTCTCACTGCTGGATACCGTGGTTCAAATCCCGGTCGCTCCATGTGAGATTTGTGCTGGACAAAGCGGAGGAGGGACAGGTTCTTCTCCTGGTACTTCGGATTTCCCTGTCATCTTTCATTCCAGCAACACTCTCCACTATCATTTCATTCTATCTGTCAGTCATTAATCATTGCCCCAGAGGAGTGCGACAGGCCTCGGCAGCCGGCAAAATTACTATCCTCGCCGCAAGTTGGGGGCTTCATTCTTCACGTCCCTGACCCGGTCGTTGACTACGAAACAGGTGGTAGGTTTTCATTTCGGCTTTTGACCAGCTATTTCACATATTTACGCGATTTTTCGCAAACTTTACATTATTCTTTGCTAAGGTGACTGATGCACCACTACTCCCCACATAAAATCGATTTTAGTTCTATCGGGAAACTGATTACCTCAATTTTATGTACCTCCCAAGACTGATTATCTTGATTGTTACTGCCTGAAGACCGAGCTCGATAGCTGCAGTCGCTTAAATTCGGTCAGTACCCAGTATTCAGGGGATAGTGGATTCGAAACCCACTGTCGTCAGCCCTGAAGATGGTTTTCCTTGGTTTCCCATTTCCACACCAGGCAAATGCTTGGCCTATAACTTAATTAAGGCCACAGCCACTTCTTCCCCACTCCTAGGCCTTTCCTTTCCCATCGTCACCATAAGACATATCTGTATTGCTACGATGTAAAGCAACTTGTAAAAAAAAACTGCCTGGAGAGAATATTTACTTACCTGCCTTAGAATACTGCTCTCCTCGATTTTAGATACCTAGTGTTACCGATTACCTCAGTTTTATCTACTTTGGAAGACTGATTATCTCAATTTTAGCTGCCTCGGAAGACTGATTACCTTGATTTTATCTGCCTTACTATGCTTATTTTGCCTTTGCTGGCAGGACCTAGTGTTTCCAGTGCACTATGCCTTCTGGTATGGGCTAGAGTAATTTTGTTACTTTCATTGATTTGTCGCTGTCTTATACTTGGCTTTGACAATATGAAAGTGACTAAGGTATGAGCGATGCTAGTAATGCCATTCCTTCTGCAGCCAGTCCCTGCTATGAGTGGTGTGGAAATGTTGCTCATAGGGTCGGTTGGTGCATGCATTTCAGTGGGCTTGGCAGACTGATATGTAATAGCAACTTCTTGCTCGGTGAGACAAGCAACGGGAAACTACCTCACTCCTCATTTCCCTAGTACGCCTCTTCAGTGATGCCTAGGCCATCTATGGCAGCTGATGGCGGAGCTGTTGAGGATACAACCAGCCTCAGGGCTTAAGGCTGAACATACATACAGTATGCTTATTACCTATCTGTTACCTGCCTGAGGAAGACTGGTTTCCTCGACTTGGGTAGGGGTATATCAGTCACCTTGTTGAAGAATGATGTAATATATTCGAAAGACCGTCAACCTATGCGGAGTGGATGTACAAAAACAGCACGATCTAATGGGCAAGAACAACGTAATGGCAATTTAAAAGACCACCGAGGCTTCAACTCGAAAAATGAGACAAGGTTTCTACATTCAATATATCGTCGCTGCCGGGACAAAACCTCGTATGTGAAATATTTTATCTTAGACATTTGGCCGGTAAGGTTCTGTCATCTAAGGTTCAATATTGTGTGAATCTTGTCAAGGCATTCTCGCTCTTCATAATGTATGTGCTGCGGGTCGGTATATCTCCAAAATTATTATCAGATAGGAGGTTTTGTCCCGGCAACGACGATATTTATTGTGACCTTCTCTATAGTGCATCGATGGCCGAAAGTTGCATATTATTTCTACAGCCTGTACGATGCTAAATATTACCCTTCATTTAAACCCATCTCTTAGAATGCATGTTTGGTCTTTGTTGCAATATCAGTAGGGCGTAACTGTATTCCAAGTGTGTCATGCCCCCACTACCTGCAACTTGGTTCTTTTTGCAGGCACATCCTCTAATTTAATAGAAGATCCCAGAGCATCATTTATCTTCTGTGTATTGTGTTGTTAATGACAGGATGAGGACAACTCTTGGCACGACCTTGCAAGCACTGTAATATATTACCACTGACCCAAATAGCTGACCGACATTTAGTCATGATACGTCTTGCTTTCCTACGAAAACTGCCAGTCACTTCATTGTAACTTTTTGCTGTTGTGACGACATGGACAGTGGCCATTCCCTAAGAAGTTTAGAGCTGTTCGAGAGTGTGATAACAACCCGAGCAAGGTGATAATAAATACTTCCTGCTCGCTGATTGATGAGGTAACAAGTTTATGTAATTATGTATATAATAACAGTACAAACAAAATGCTTCTCACAAGAAATATTTTCTTTGTCAAATATCCAATCCTTGCCTAATGTGTTTCCTCCAACAGAGCCGGATACAGAATAAGTGTTTTGAACAAATATTTATATAAAGAAATATTGATGCAAATATCCAGAATGCGTGGATTTCGCTTATGAAAGAAGCCCGTATTCATGGTTTTGACAATTCGAGGGAGAAAGTTAATTGTAACTGTATTTACGTTAATTGTACAATTATTTAGTACGGCTGTTTCCTTTGTAACATTTTTATTAAGATAAATAGGTTACTTAAACCATTTTCGTGACCATGGTATGATTGTCGATTAGGTGAACTAATCTTATCAACAGAGGATTATTAGCTGTATATCATTTTGTACGACAAATTATTCTCTGAAAAATACCAGCATGTGAAATGTTGCCACCGGTTGAGAATGGAATGTAATGAACGGAATGAAATTGAATTCATTTTTGTCCCCTTTTAAGTACGTTAGTCTGATCGGAACCGTGGTCTAAGGATAGCGAGACTGCCTCTTTCTCGGAGGATTCCCGTCCAGGTCAGGAATTTTAACCTGGATCTGAATGCTGAGTCGAGGTCTACTCAACCAACGCGAGAAAATATGAGGAGCTGAAATAGTGGCCCCGGTCTACAAAGTCAAGAAGAATGGTCAAGAGAATTCGTCACGCTGAACATGGGTCACTTTTGCAGTTGTTGAGGCTGAGCAGCGGTCATGCCGTAAGCCTATCAGGACTGTGGTGCCATTGGGTTGATTTATTGTTTGTTTTTTGTTTGTTTGTTTATTTGTTTGCTTTGCTTGTTTGTTTGTTTATTTGTTATTTTTTCGGAGCCTTGATCTCTTTTTCATCTCACTGAGCCCTTAATACACTTGTCCATTTTTTATAAGAATACCGTTCAAAATGATCTTATTATTATTATTTCGTATGGCAAAACAAGGATACATTATAAGTACATATAATATTAGTGATGTACATTACCTATTCCATCAATAAATATATTTAATTTTATCTAACATCTTATAGAGTAATTAATATATAGTATAACACTTGCACCGTAAGTTCAGATTTATTAGTTTAACTGGCTAAAGGATCCTCCTTGTTTTGTTTACGATCGTTTCAGAGATCCCTACGGATTTAGTGTAAATGCTCATTACAGTGTAGAACAGGGATTTATTCAAGCGAACACTCTCTGGAAAATCGAAGTGTTGTCTGGTATCAGCCGCAGTACTCACAACGTTTTTCAATTTGTAGAGGCACAGGTGTAGTGCAACATATCTACGTTCTTCTCTTATTCTTTTTCTGTTTACCCTCCAGGGTCGGATTTCCTCTCGAACTCAACGAGGGATACCACCTCTACCGCCTCAAAGGCAGTGTCTTGGAGTTTCAGACTATCGAGGTGGGGAATACAACTGGGGAGGATGACCAGTACCTCGCCCAGGCGGCCTCACCTGCTATACTGAACAGCGGCCTTGAGGAGGGATGGATGGATTGGAAGAGATAGGCAAGGAAGAGGGAAGGAAGAGGGAAGGAAGCGGCCGTGGCCTTAAGTTAGGTACCATCTCAGCATTTTCCTGGAGGAGAAGTGGGAAACCACGGAAAACCACTTCCAGGATGGCTGAGGTGGGAATCGAACCCACCTCTACTCAGTTGACCTCCCGAGGCTGAGTTGACCCTATTTCAGCCCTCGTACCACTTTTCAAATTTCGTGGCAGAGCCGGGAATCGAACCCGGGCCTCTGGGGGTGGCAGCTAATTACACTAACCACTATACCACAGAGCCGCACCATATGAACGTTACTGACTGAAAACACGCATCAGAACCGTGCACTGTGATTTTCATTAGAATAAGTTTTATGAACAGACTTAATAGCCACATGAAGAGTATTATTATTATTATTATTATTATTATTATTATTATTATTATTATTATTAAAATATAACAGTTTGGTTTTTGCTTTTTTACTTTTTTGCTATTTTTTAGTTTAATGTACAACTAACTCAATGAAGTTTTTCGGGAACGCAATGATAAGGATGAGCTAGGACTGGGAAGGAAGCGGCCGCGGCCTTAGGGTACAGCATCTGCCTGGTGTAAAAATTAGAAACTTCGGAAAACTGTCTTCATGGCTGCCGACAGTGGGATTCAAACCCATCATTTCCTGAATGCAAGCTCACGGTTGCATGACATTAACCACTCGGCTAACTCGCTCGTTTGATAAGAGATTTCCTTTATTTTTATTTACAAAAGCTTCCTGCAATCGAGAGTTCCCACAGTAAACAAAGCATAATGAAATAATGCAATTTGTGATTGCGCCTGACAATGTTAATTATTTGAGTGTTCCTTTACTCTTCTGACAGATATGATACACTCATAATTCATTAAAGCATTAATCGTTTCCATAAACAAGGCTTCGCCTTTAAAGTATTTAATTATTGTTGCTGTTGTTTGGGCATCGTTGTCATAATCTCCTGAGTATAAAGTTCACGTGTGGATTCTGTTTATTTATCTTGTCACCACTCCTGAGCTCATTGTGTTACAATTATTGTTGCCAGTAGTATAATGGGAGAGTTCGGGCGCCTCCTCCTCCTCCTCCGCCGCCGCCCGCGGGAAATTTGAATTTTGGCGGGAAATTTGAATTTTGGCGCGAGATTTGAATTTGTAAACAAAGCCACGTGCTTTTTGACAGCTGTCATCGACAACAACGCAACGCTAACCTCACTGCTGCCATCTTGACGGACCTAAACCTCACTAGTACCAACCTAACTTAACTAGCGTGAGGTAAACAAACCCACGTGTTTTTTGACAGCCACGTGCTTTTTGACAGACAACAACGCATCGCTAACCTCAGTACTGCCATCTTGACGGGCCTAAACCTCAGTAGTGCCAACTTAACCTAACTAGTGCGAGATAAACAAATCCACGTGCTTTTTGACAGCCACGTGCTTTTTGACAGATTTGTAAACAAAGCCACGTGCTTTTTGACAGACAACAACGCATCGCTAACCTCAGTACTGCCATCTTGACGGGCCTAAACCTTAGTGGTACCAACTTAACCTAACTAGCATGAGGTAAACAAAGCCACGTGCTTTTTGACAGCCACGTGCTTTTTGACAGCTACCATCCGCCATCTTTAAACTACAGAGCGCTGTGCTGCCCTCTTGCGTCACCTGTCATCGGCAGTGCTGCCATCTTGGCGGGCCTAAACCTTAGTGCTACCAACTTAACCTCACTAGCTCGAGATAAACAAATCCACGTGCTTTTTGACAGCCACATGCTTTTTTTTTTGACAGCTGTCATCAGCCATCTTTGAGCACCGTGCTGCCCTCATGCGGGGCAATTTCGTCAGCTGTCATCCGCCATCTTTAATCCAGAGAGAACAGTGCTGCACTCTATGTGGTGGCGGCAATTTGAAAAATTCTATGTGCTCTTGTTGGGAAACAAAGCCACGTGCAGCTGTCATCGGCCATCTTTGAGCGCTGTGCTGCCCTCATGCGGGGCAATTTCGTCAGCTGTCATCCGCCATCTTTAATCCAGAGAGAACAGTGCTGCACTCTATGTGGTGGCGGCAATTTGAAAAATTCTATGTGCTCTTGTTGGGAAACAAAGCCACGTGCAGCTGTCATTCGCCATCTTTGAGCGCTGTGCTGCGGGCAATTTCGTCGGCTGTTATCCGCCATCTTTGAGAACAGTGCTGCACTCTATGTGGTGGCGGTAAATTCTACGTGCTTTACAAACCTATGCGCTTTTCTGACAGCTGTCATCCGCCATCTTTGAGAACAGTGCTGCACTCTATGTGGCGGTAGCAAATTCCACGTGCTCTACAAAGCCACATGCTCTTTTGACAGCTGTCACCCGCCATCTTTGAGCACTATGCTGCGGGCAATTTCGTTAGCCGTCATCCACCATCTTTAATGAACAGAGCACCGTGCTGCCCTCATGCGGGGCAATTTCGTTAGCTGTCATCCGCCATCTTTTAATGAACAGAGCACCATGCTGCTCTCTGTAGTAGCGGGTAATTTGAAAAGTTCTGTTAGCTGTCATCCGCCATCTTTAATCACCGTGCTGCCCCGGTGACGGCAAATTCCACGTGCTCTTGTTTGGAAACAAAGCTTTTAATCCAGAGAGAACAGTGCTGCCCCGGTGGTAGCAAATTCTACGTGCTTTACAAAGCTATGTGCTTTTTTGACAAAAAAAAAAAAAAAAAAATTCTGCTCTCGAGATACTTACCGAACTATACTTACGAAACTGCTCATCACCTTCTTTCTTCCATGAGTAATAAACAAAAACTCTATCTTGCAAATAAGGAGCGGGAGGAAGGTGATACCTAACCTAAAATAAAAGAATATGCCAATTCTACATTATTTATTTACATCTTGTATGTACAAGTTTTATCTCGAATCATTTTACCCTAGCGTACTTCTCGATGCAATTCTTGAATGTACAAGTTTAGACTTGCCGTACCAGCGTTCCTCTCCCGAATTGTGATGTAAGACAGCGTAACGTAAGTACACACACACCTCTAGCATAATGTTTATGTAAAGTAGTACTTATCAATACTACTATGCCCCCAGGCTAGCGTGTTGGTAGAATTTGGGATGACAAACCGTTTACAATCATCGCTATTAAGGGCTACCTTACTAATTAAATGTGTGTACAACTGGTGCTTCTTGCTTCTAATGACAGACATTTGCTTATGCAAAACAGGTGGATTACTTTTAATGCAATTGTTATAGTTTTCAAAACTTAGCTGATTCTGAACGACATTCTTTTTAACCCCCTTCAATCTCTTTATTTGTAATTCATTTAAGAGTTTTATGCAATATGACTTGGATTTAGTACCTACAAATGAATCGATAATATTCCCAGCACATTCATCTTTCATTTTACCTAGAACCTTTTTGTTCACTAGCGGCAGATGATATTGATTATCTGCAGGATAGTTACTCGTATCAAACCTACCCAAGTCAGGCTTTATATCATTGTAATAGTCATCAGTTTTGATTTGATAAATAAACGAATCGGTATCTGTGTAGAGCAATTGCGCATTATGCGCGTACTTCTTCATCATATATTCGTAATGGAATTCATACATGAGTGTTTTAGCCAATTCAAGTACTGTGAAGCCGACGTAGGTAGGTTTGTCATACTTAACCTTGACACGATTCATCTGTATAATAACTAAATTCTCATGTATGATGGTGCAGCTGTGGAAATTTGGTTTACTTATTAAATAGTTAGCACCATACCTTTTCTTAATATTATCCCAGTTTGTAATCAATTTTACATCAACGCGTTTGTCAACATTCTCCATAGTCTTACCAAACACACTGTTATTCATGAGCTTGTAGAAATCTTTTTCAAACTCGTTAACCGCATTCGTTCTTAAATTATTGTTCAGATCGATATATGGCTTTAGCCACGGTGACTGATTAAATTCTAGTACGCGATGAATTTTGGATAACTTCAAACCATGCTGCAAACACTGTTTTAAATTTCGGTAATGAATGATATACTTAGATTTATCGCATAAATTAGCAATGAGCATTTTCGTCGTTGATGCAATGTACGGGGACTTCATATTTTCAGGGCAGAACGGTAGCTCATTATGAGAAGTGTGTAACTCTTTAGGATACTGTAAGTCAACTTCGAGGAAATAACCTTTATCAGCTTCATCACCTAGGGCGTGTAGCTGTAAAGCATCAATTTCGCACTGCGTCAGCCAGCGGAAACCACTCACCGGTAGATGCTGACTCATCGCCCACCCATACTGATTATTAGCATCGAGGTAAACGATATACCGAGATTCCTGACTGGAATCGAAACTCGGCATGTACTTATTATTAGCACTCGAATACCGGCCGCTGCACTGACTCAGACCGCCTCGAATGGATGCTTTTATAAAGTGCACCATATCGATATCGGACAGCAGTTCCAAATTCACACGCGTGTATTTTAACATCGCGTCCCAACTTAACCCAGGTGCAGTAAAATACTGACATGGGTCAAGGCTGTAGGTGTTCATGCAAACACAGCGAAAATTTTCAAAAACATCAGCTAACAAAAGTACATCTATCTTTAAATATAAATCAGAGTATTCACCCAGCGTTTGAATGTGGAACTGCTCCCAGATATGTTGCGCATGTAAATAGTCATCATCACTAATATCTGCTGAATTCAGCGAGCTGTAAAAGGATTGTTTCGATGGTAAGGCACGTTCTTCGAGGCGGTCTAAGCAGTCGAGATATTCATAACAAAAAACACCCTTACGCCGAAGTAAATTAAACTGCGCTTCTTCAGGGAAAACGCGTCGAATTTCTGTAAATTGTTCAGGCTGTAAATGACTAGAAAGTTTATCGAGGCTACTCGCCATAAAGCGAAACGAGTCAAGGAATCTCAGTTTTATAGAATGCTCAGCATCTACTTTTACAGACTTTGCAAACGCAATGTACCGCTCTTTATTCTGAGGGATTATATCTACTTTTTCATCCGAAGCTCCAAATTGTGAAATGATGAAATGAGAGTCGTAACCAGATAAGTTATGAAAAATTACAGGGATAAATTTAGGAACTCTATACTTAAGATTACAGCTATAATGAGCGGCACATCTGTAGAAACCAGTTAAATGATCATGATCAAAAACTTTAGGGTCATTTTCGGAAAATTCCCCATCACAAATGCTACACTTTGTAGCACGTTCATGATCATTTAACTGAATTTCGGTGAGTGGCTTCATAGGAATATTACTATTCAGAATACGACCGAGACGAACTGCATCACTTTCAAGTCTTTCTAAAAATACTTTAGCAGCATCATGTCCTCGATACAGCTCTAACTTGTTAAGCGTACTATCGTAACTACACTTGATGTAATACGCGAAGCTATACGGGACATGCATGTGCGTAGTATTAGTGAAAGAGTTGTCAGGATTAGGTGAGCATGTGTTGCATGGCGTGAGGATGGCTTCAAAGTCTGCATAAATCACGAACGGTACCCACATCTGCTTGTGAAAATTTGTAAATTTTAAAACATTATTACCTGTAGTAGGTATCTCTGTACGTACATGATTGCAGTCATTCTTGGAGTGCTTCGTTAACTGATCTTCAGTTTTAAAATACTGCAAGCATCCATCACATAGCCACTTTTTACCATTACGTTTTGACAACTGACTGCCAACAAGTCTACTCAGATTTTTAATCCAGCAAAAGTGGCTATTCTCACTGTTTTCAATATAGAGTAAATTAACGTGAGTACTCTTCTTATGACATGTATAATACAGAGGACCTACTACAGACTTTTTCTCTACACCATATACATTAATACTAATGTTATTTAGTTCCTCAAAGTGCTTAATATCCTTTATCTGTACAGGAAATTCTATACTATCGAAATTTAGCTGCGTTGAATAGTGTGGATACGATGATGTTCTATTCGCTACATTCCGTTTCACAGGATTTAAAGCTGACATCACCGCCCATGCAAAACATGCTTCGTCATTGTTTTGGATGTTTACAACAGCTTCTTTTCGCTAAATCCATGTCGGCAGCTCAATGTACGATGAACCTCGCATGGGATTGTACTTATTGATGTTAACTTCTAGATACATTATTTCAAATAAAGCCCACCCTGATTCCTTTTCCTGAAATTCCTCGCTCTTAGTTGAAATAATGTTAGAGACATCCCTAAGTACATCACCAAAATTAGTCGACTGACTTATGATAAAATTCTTCGTATTAAATGATTTAATGTCCGTTATTTCGGATTCATCCGTGCTTTTAATGTACAAGGCGAAAAGTTCAAAATTAACTTTAAATAAACTATGATTGGACAAAGATTTAGCAAGAAGCTGTTGTACATCCGGTTGAACGCAATTTAAAAAGTTTGAAGTGCTCTGAAACTTTTGACTGGTGCGAATTCGGTAACTAGCAATCCTACTTTTAAATGCTGTATTAATTTCCTCGATGTTTGCGTTACTACCACTTCTACACGCATTATTTTTATGCGCATTACTCCGTAAGTGCCCCTGAAAATGCGAAGATGGTACATCAGTGTTACAGTGCTCGCAGTGAATAGTTTGAAGTTCATGATTTTTTCTAGGTTTTTTACTACTAGTACTTTCTACAGCTACATCAGTAGCTGCACGCTTTTTCCCTACTACTACCTGAGGGCAAGTAGATATTTGATGTACCTCTGCTAAATGGTCCTCATATCGCTCTACGTTAGCGAAATACACACTACAAACTTTACATAAAGCAGATGTTATGCTAGGGTGTTTTGATTTCATATAGCGCATGAAGTTATCACGCCTTGAAAACGTTACATTACATTCCTCGCAGCAGGGGGACATCTGTTCATGATTTTTTCTAGGTTTTTTACTACTAGTACTTTCTACAGCTACATCAGTAGCTGCACGCTTTTTCCCTACTACTACCTGAGGGCGAGTAGATATTTGATGTACCTCTGCTAAGTGATCCTCATATCGCTCTACGTTAGCGAAATACACACTACAAACTTTACATAAAGCAGATGTTATGCTAGGGTGTTTTGATTTCATATGGCGCATGAAGTTATCACGCCTTGCAAACGTTACATTACATTCCTCGCAGCAGGGGAACATCTGAAAAGAGAACGACCGATAGAGATTAGGTGAAAGTTACGGAAGAAACCAAGTTTCAGCGTATAGAGGTTGGACATGGCTGTGAGTTAGGCCTATAGCATGAGGATTGAAGAGAACAACTAAAGTTACGATGTTCGGAAGAAACCAAGTTTCAGCCCGTTGAGACTAGACATGGCTATGTATACGTGTTTGAAATTATACCACGTCTATAGTATGAGGATTGAAGAGAACAACTATTTATCAATACTCTAAAGTTACGGAAGAAACCAAGTTTCAGCCCGTTGAGGGTAGACATAGCTATGTACACGTGTTTGAAATTATACCACGTCTATAGCGTGAGGATTAAAGAGAACAACTATATATCAATACTCTAAAGTTACGGAAGAAACCAAGTTTCAGCCCGTTGAGGGCAGACATAGCTATACCTCGTCTATAGTATGCAAGAACAACTATTTATCAATAGACTAAAGTTACGGAAGAAACCAAGTTTCAGCCCGTTGAGGGTAGACATAGCTATGTACACGTGTTTGAAATTATACCACGTCTATAGCGTGAGGATTAAAGAGAACAACTATTTATCAATACTCTAAAGTTACGGAAGAAACCAAGTTTCAGCCCGTTGAGGGCAGACGTAGCTATACCTCGTCTATAGTATGCAAGAACAACTATTTATCAATAGACTAAAGTTACGGAAGAAACCAAGTTTCAGCCCGTTGAGGGTAGACATAGCTATGTACACGTGTTTGAAATTATACCACGTCTATAGCGTGAGGATTAAAGAGAACAACTATTTATCAATACTCTAAAGTTACGGAAGAAACCAATTTTCAGCCTGTTGAGGGCAGACATAGCTATGTGTGCGCGTGTTTGAAATTATACCACGTCTACAGTATGCGGGTTGAAGAGAACAACTATTTATCAATACTCTAAAGTTACGATGTTTTAGATGAAACCAAGTTTCAGCCTGTTGAGGGCAGACACAGCTATGTGTGCGCGTGTTTGAAATTATACCACGTCTATAGTATGCGGGTTGAAGAGAACAACTATTTATCAATTGCTTAAAGTTATGATGTTTTAGAAGAAACCAAGTTTCAACCTGTTGAGGGCAGACATAGCTATGTGCGCGTGTTTGAAATTATTCCTCGTCTATAGTATGCAGGTTGAAGAGAACAACTGTTTATGAATAGCTTAAAGTTACAATGTTTTAGAAGAAACCAAGTTTCAAGCCGTTGAGGTCAGACATAGCCATGTGTGCCTGTTTGAAATTATACCCCGTCTATAGCGTGAGGATTAAAGAGAACAACTATTTATCAATAGACTAAAGTTATGATGTTTTAGAAGAAACCAAGTTTCAACCCGTTGAGGTCAGACATAGCTATGTGTACGTGTTTGAAATTATACCACGTCTATAGTACGCGGGTTGAAGAGAACAACTATTTATCAATTGCTTAAAGTTATGATGTTTTAGAAGAAACCAAGTTTCAACCTGTTGAGGGCAGACATAGCTATGTACGTACCCCGCGTGAGGATTAAAGAGAACAACTATTTATCAATAGACTAAAGTTACGATGTTTTAGAAGAAACCAAGTTTCAACGAATAGAGGTCAGACATACCTTAAAATCTTCGCGCTGCAAACTGTTACTCGGATGTATCAAATGCGTGCGTTCAAGCCTGAAACTCGAATGATAATATTCTGGTCGTACCTAAAAAAAAGAAGAAACATATATGAATGTAGTGTAGGGTGCATCATCTAACCTAATTATCTTTACAACTCAAAGTTCGAAAACATACCTTTAAAAAAAATGCACGTGCTGCAGGCTGTTACTGGGATGAATAAAATTGCGTACTTTCGAACGGTACCTAAAAAAAAGAACAAACATATATGAATGTAGATGTCCAGCGTAGAAGTTGCTTTGCAAAAAAGTAACTAACAGTTCTACCTTACCTTAAGATAAAGGCTGAAGAATTATATTCACAGCAGACGGGAGATGTGTGTGTACGTAATAAACGCATACAGAGAACTGTGAGCACTTCGCGCAGACTGCAGCGGCTAAATATTCTGCTTGTTACCAAGCGGATGTGGAAAAATCGCTGAGCTGGCAACTGCGGTACAGTCGGAACGAATGCAACAAGAGCTCCCACCTGCAGGCTGACGTATTCGAACCTCCTGTTGATGCCGAGGTGTCAGAATTTAAGAGTTCGATCCTTGGAAAGTTAGCGTGTGATCCTCGACTTCTCGAGGGTACATACGTGGTATTCCTTACCTGTAGGTATTGAGCTAAAGCTAGATCATGTAATGACGATCGCGCAGGCCCCCTCGCCTAGCATTTATGGCTTCTAGTTCGAACCCGCTATCCCCGAAGTAGCGAGAATGATTGGAGAGTGTTGAGGGTGATTCATTCGTCGGATGGAGGCGTTAAGCTATGTGCAGGCTTCTTCTAGTCGGGGTACGCGATTCAAATCCTAGCAACTTATACCGTCGGGAAGGGCATCCGGCTAGATCATGCAATGACGATCGCGCAGGTCCCTCGCCTAGCATTTACGGCTTCTAGTTCGTACCCGCTATCTTCCGAAGTAGCGAGAATGATTGAAGAGTGTTGAGGGTGATTCATTCGTCGGATGGAGGCGTTAAGCTATGTGCAGGCTTCTTCTAGTCGGGGTACGCGATTCAAATCCTGGCAACTTACACCGTCGGGAAGGGCATCTAGCTAGATCATGTTATGACGATCGCACAGGTCCCTCGCCTAACATTTACGGCTTCCAGTTCGAACCCGCTATCTTCCGAAGTAGCGAGAATGATTGAAGAGTGTTTGAGGGTGATTCATTTGTCGGATGGAGGTGTTAAGCTGGCTTCTTCGGTAGGAGTAGGCTATGTCGGGATATCGATTTAAAATCCTAGTCAGGAGGGGCAACCGGTCGTATAAAACTATGGTGTGAGGCGGGGTGTGCAAGAAAGCCAGCATTAAGTAAGGGCTGTTGATGGGGGCGTTAAACCTTGTGCAGACTCCTTCGAAAATGATTTTTTGAGTACAAGACTTGACGGTGATTCATTTGTCGGATGGAAGCAATAAGCCTTGTGCAGGCTTCTTCAGCGGGAGTAGGCTATGTGTCGGTACCGGGATATCTAGTTATAAAACCCGCTACAACAAATTTATCGCGTATACTGCGATTTAAAATCCTAGTCAGGAAGGGCAGCCGGTCGTAAAACTATGGTGTGAGGCGGGGTGTGCAAGAAAGCCAGCATTAAGTAAGGGCTGTTGATAGGAGGCGTTAAACCATGTGCAAGCTCCTTCACCAGGAGAAGCCTACATGCCGGTACCGTGCAGGCTCTTTCGATAGGAGTAGGCACTGTGTGTGTTTTAACCCCTCCGTACAATCATGATATTTTACGTTAGGAACTTACATAGGCTAAATGCTACACATTCCGTAGCAGAGCCAGGAATCGAACTCGGACCTCCGAGGGTAGCAGCTAACTACTACACCACAGAGGAGGACTATTTCAGAATATTTTACAACCTTAATTGGTACTGTGTTTTAAGAGCTTGAATGGTACTCAGCTAAGAAGACCTTCGCGAGTTACAAGCCGCTTATCAGCATGTAGTGTCCTCGTTCAAGGTCGAGCCGGAAGATACGTGTACAATTTCAGCTAACACACGCATTCCACACAACTCGCTCAGAATGACTGTGCCGATACTTCGAGGACTGTAGAACAAATCTATAGCCTACAGTATGCATGCCTCTCACCCGGTAGTCTCGGGTTCGATTCTCTTGGGAATAAAAATGTGTTTAAATCGCATGAATTTGTTGAGTTGTCCTTCCTGATGCAAAACTAGCAGTATCTAACCTCATACACTATAGTTTTACGACCGGTTGCCCTTCCTGACAACTCGGATTAAAAATCTGTTTTACAACGTCTAACACGGGGAATCGGGGATTTACAGCTAGATGCACTTCTTAGATTTTAAATCACGAACTATTGTTTTACGGCCGGATGCCCTTCCTGACGCAAAACTAAGATTTTTAAATCACAAGAATTTGTTTTAAGACTAGTCGCCCTTCCTGATGCAAAACTGGCAGTATCTAGCCTCTCACGTCATACACTATTGTTTCGACCGGTTGCCCTTCCTGACGTCAAAGAACTCGGATTAAGAATCTGTTTTACAACTTCTAACACGAGAATCGGGGATTTACAGCTTAAAGATGGCGGATGACAGCTGTCAGAAAAGCATATAGGTTTGTAAAGCACATAGAATTAACCGCCACCACATAGAGGGCAGCACGGTGATTAAAGATGGCGGATGACAGCTGCACATAGCTTTGTTTCCAAACAAGAGCACGTGGATTTTGCCGTCACCGGGCAGCACGGTGATTAAAGATGGTGGATGACAGCTGCACATGGCTTTGTTTCCAAACAAGAGCACGTGGAATTTGCCGTCACCGGGGCAGCACGGTGATTAAAGATGGCGGATGACAGCTAACAGAACTTTTCAAATTACCCGCTACTACAGAGAGCAGCATGGTGCTCTGTTCATTAAAAGATGGCGGATGACAGCTAACGAAATTGCCCCGCATGAGGGCAGCACGGTGCTCTGTTCATTAAAGATGGTGGATGACGGCTAAGGAAATTGCCCGCAGCATAGTGCTCAAAGATGGCGGGTGACAGCTGTCAAAAGAGCATGTGGCTTTGTAGAGCACGTGGAATTTGCTACCGCCACATAGAGTGCAGCACTGTTCTCAAAGATGGCGGATGACAGCTGTCAGAAAAGCGCATAGGTTTGTAAAGCACGTGGAATTTACCGCCACCACATAGAGTGCAGCACTGTTCTCAAAGATGGCGGATAACAGCCGACGAAATTGCCCGCAGCACAGCGCTCAAAGATGGCGAATGACAGCTGCACGTGGCTTTGTTTCCCAACAAGAGCACATAGAATTTTTCAAATTGCCGCCACCACATAGAGTGCAGCACTGTTCTCTCTGGATTAAAGATGGCGGATGACAGCTGACGAAATTGCCCCGCATGAGGGCAGCACGGTGCTCAAAGATGGCTGATGACAGCTGTCAAAAAAAGCACGTGGCTGTCAAAAAGCACGTGGATTTGTTTATCTCGAGCTAGTGAGGTTAAGTTGGTAGCACTAAGGTTTAGGCCCGCCAAGATGGCAGCACTGCCGACGACAGGTGACGCAAGAGGGCAGCACAGCGCTCTGTAGTTTAAAGATGGCGGATGGTAGCTGTCAAAAAGCACGTGGCTGTCAAAAAGCACGTGGCTTTGTTTACCTCATGCTAGTTAGGTTAAGTTGGTACCACTAAGGTTTAGGCCCGTCAAGATGGCAGTACTGAGGTTAGCGATGCGTTGTTGTCTGTCAAAAAGCACGTGGCTTTGTTTACAAATCTGTCAAAAAGCACGTGGCTGTCAAAAAGCACGTGGATTTGTTTATCTCGCACTAGTTAGGTTAAGTTGGCACTACTGAGGTTTAGGCCCGTCAAGATGGCAGTACTGAGGTTAGCGATGCGTTGTTGTCTGTCAAAAAGCACGTGGCTGTCAAAAAACACGTGGGTTTGTTTACCTCACGCTAGTTAGGTTAGGTTGGTACTAGTGAGGTTTAGGTCCGTCAAGATGGCAGCAGTGAGGTTAGCGTTGCGTTGTTGTCGATGACAGCTGTCAAAAAGCACGTGGCTTTGTTTACAAATTCAAATCTCGCGCCAAAATTCAAATTTCCCGCCAAAATTCAAATTTCCCGCGGGCGGCGGCGGAGGAGGAGGCGGAGGAGGCGGAGGAGGAGGCGCCCGAACTCTCCCATTATACTACTGTTGCCAGCTAGTAATCTAATTTCTCGTCATAAAAATAACTTGAATGTCGTCAAAATCCATCAGTTAAAAAAAAACAAGACCTAAACCTCAAATATAAAAAATAAATTGATGTAAAATTGTTCCATGTGCTTTCCCGGGTACTTTTTTCAACGATTCCTTTTGGATTTGTATTACCTGTTACTTATGTGTGAAGTGAATGTTTGTAGATTTCTTTATTGTGACGTTGACTAACATTTACGAACTTTCTTGTTTACTATTTGTTTTACACCGCACCGACGCAGACAACGATGGAAGAGGATTGCTCTAGCACTGGGAAGCAAGCAGCCTCGGCCTTGGGACCATCACCAATTAACCAAGCGAACCCAAAAACTGTTGATTCAGTACTAATCTCGGTCAATTTGGACATTTCCTTTCTCACCCCTTCTGACCGCATGCCGATGGAGGCTGAATTTTTTACTTAAACGGCATCGAGAGTGTCGCAATTCATCTCAGTAACCCCGAAAACTGTGGATTCGACACGAATATAGGTCGTTTCCGATTTTTTTTTACATGTCACTCCATCCCCACTCCATACCTACGAGTGCTAGGTGTGTGTTACTCCCACGGTACTTCTCTCCGGATAGTATTGTTGTATGTGTACCAAGTTTTGTTGCAATTGCAGGTTTCCCTATAGTCGCCGTCATATTCAATCGTTTAATAGTTTAGCTTCACCGATATCTTGTCCGGCTCCATGGCTAAATGGTTAACATGCCGGTCTTTGGTCACAGGAGTCCCAGGTTCGATTCCCGGCGGGGTCGGGAATTTTAACCATAACTGGTTAATTTCGCTGACACGGGGGCTTGGTGTACGTGTCGTCTTCTACATCATTTCATCCTCATCATGACGCGCAGTTCGCCTAAGGTAGTCAAATCGAAAAGATCTGCATCTGGCGAGCCGAACTTGTCCTCGGACCACGGTTTTCTAAAAATTTGCAAAGCTATCAACATGACGTGCAATACAGATGAGCTGTCAACTATACGACAGAGGTTGTGAACAACTTGGGAGTCACCGGAGTACCCTCGAACATCTTGGAGCAGTCGACTGCGGCACCGATTATCTTTCTCAGGAATATTAAACCCCCTTCCCTCTGCAGTGGAACACAATTCAGTCAAGAAACTGATACCGAATATTATTTAAGCCACCATCATGACTGGACATGCCGAGGGCGATGTAATATTCATTCCTCGGATTCAAATCATCCCTTCGGATATCCGTTTCAATTTAGACGAGTGCAGTTCCCCGTTTGTTGAGTTCGCTATGTGCATCAACAGGGCACAAGGACAATTGCTTAAAGTTATAGGACTCCACTTTCTGAAACGGTTCTTCTCCCATTGTCAACTGTACGTGGGTCGTTCAAGAGTTGGAAAGACGAACACTCTGTAGTCCTACATCTTAGCTCCAAATGGAATGACAGTATAGTTTATCCGGGAGCTCTATAAGGAAAAAGTAGTTCGGTTTTCGTATAATATGGTCTTTTGTATTGTTGTAATATACTGACTGAGCAAATGTCATGGAATAGCGGAGCAATGATGCGCAGGTGTATTGTCTGCGCACCACACGCCCCCTGTGCCAGCGGCAGTTGTATAGGAGACCTTGTGAGCAGTGGCTGTGCATGTGACAGATGTAACATGGAACGTCGTCGTGAGCTGACACCGTTCGAACGGGGTATGGTGGTCGGTGCCCGACGAATGAGAAGTGCGGTTTCGGAAGTGGTGCGGGAATTCGGCTTCACGCGATCAACCGTGTCCAGGGTGTATCGTGAATGGTTGAATGCGGGTGTCACCGTCCACAAGAGACGAACGACCGGCCGTCCAGCCACCCTCGATAACCGTGACCGGCGACATCTGAGACGGGCAGACGGGCAACCGTGCAACAAATCACGGCTCAATTCAACACAGGCCGTGCTAGACACGTCTCCCAGTGGACAATCCGTAGGAACGTAGGTTCTATGGGGTATGGGAGCCGGCGCCGCACACGGGTGCCACTGTTAACCCAACGTCATCGGGCACAACAACGCGCATTTGTCGCCAGTTACCAGGGATGGACACTGGAACAATGACTTAACGTGATATGGTCGGACGAATCACGATTTCAACTGCGCCATACCGATGGGAGGCACCGTGTATGTCCCAGACCACATGAAGCGATGGATCCCGCCTGCCTCGAAGGTGTGGTCCAGGGCGCTGGTGTCTCTGTTTTGGTCTGGGGTTCATTTTCCTGGTATGGAATGGCCCCCTAGTTGTTCTGGAAGAGACTTTGGAAAGTTATGAGTATAAGATCCCGGCTGACGCCATGCGTTAGCTTAGGTGCAAGGACCCAAAGTAAGTTATGTTTTTCAATATAATTTTATGTTCTTTTCTCCTGTTCCTGGATTGCCTTGCCTCAAAACTTGATTAAATGTGTGGATATTATTCCGTCCTACGAATAACAATTCTGATTGATCTTCCGAATTAACTTGGACATTTTGTAAGTGAAAAGTACTCGGCTTACTGACTGCACCTTTTCAAACTCCGTACCGCAGGAAGAACTCTATCAAAACCTGTTTATCTCTCTACATTTTTCTGCGAGAAATAATTTCATTGTAAATCTTAGCTGTTTTTCGGATCATTTAAAAGATATGTTGTTAATAAGAAATTGCATAATTTTACTAGCACGTAGTCGTCTGCTGTAAAAATTGAGACCACGCGATTTTCGCAGGAAACCCGAATCTTCTTATTCTTTTAATTTCCATTCTCTACTTCTCCTTTTCTGTATGCAATATGTATATTTTTAAATTATTATGGTTCTTGCTCTTGCTGGTTGTTTCTATGGCAACCGTTGCCGATGGTGATGAGTTGTTGGCATGATGTTGGTGATGATTATTTTTAAAAAAAAGAAAGATTGAAATTATAATTTGGCAGTGGCCTGAAGTTTTAGCTGTTGCTCTTTCCGTTTCGTTTATTATTTTATTGGAGTGCTTTCGCTCTGTATTAATGATATATGTAATTTTGTTGATTTGGGGGTGGTTCTTGTGTTGATGTGTTTAATCCCTATATCCTTGGGGTTTGATCATTTATTTGCGCGAGTTGTCCCCCGAATTTGGAAGTACCGGGTATCTTTAGTGAAGCGCGGTGAATTTTGGGTCGTGTTGGTGGCCTGCGTAAAGCAAACCTTGGTGTTTCTTTTGGGTTTGAACTAGTACTCGGTCCACTTTCTTTAATTTTCCTGGAGTCGCCTTGAGTTCTGGTTTCTTCGAGAAAATCCGTGGCCTCTCATTATTAAGTCTGATAATAAATTAAAGGGCAAGAAACCCTGTAATATTTTGATTAATTATTTTATTCTTTAATGTTAATTTTAGTTTTTAATTTAGAGGGCGTCCTTCACCTCAGTGGAAAATGGTCATATTTGTTTTTTGTTTACTTGTACCAGTAATCACCGGTACGGCTGGTATAGGTGTTTCAAGATGATAACGCGCCGCCACATTGCTCCCACGTCGCCCGGGAATGGTTCCAGGAACATGCAGTGGAGGTCCAACGACAGCCATGGCCACCCAGAAGCCCCGATATGAACCCTACCAAGCATATCTGGGATGTCCTGGAACGCAGGCTCCGTGCCATGGATCCTGCACAAACGAACAGACCATCATTGGCGGCCGCTCTGCAAACGATTTGGTGTCAGCTGCGTCCAGAGGATTTCCAGGGACTTGTCGACTCACTTCCACGACGTCTCACTGCATTTCTGAGGTCCAGAGGAGGCCCCACACGCTATTAGGTGACTATCCCATGACATTTGCTAAGTCAGTGCATATCTTTTACCATCCACCAACCCGGTATCATAAGCAATATTATAAGAAAAATAAAGTAATGTATTTTATGCAATTTGTGTTAAAACGAAGTGTGTTAATAAATATGTTGTTTTGTTCATTTAACTACAGTGTTTAAAAACCTAACGGTTGAATTAATAAACGCGGGTGAAGCCGCGGGTACAAGCTAATAATAATAATAATAACAATAATAATAATAATAATAATAATAATAATAATAATAATAATCCAGATGCATTATAAGTAAGGAAACACAATATTTCAGGATAACAAGTGGAGTTGCAGTGCATACAGCACCAACTCCTTCTTGGTACGGCAGTGTTGATAGCGGATTTGTAACGTTCTTCAAGTTGTCTGTGTCCTATCCATCTGAACCGCGATTATTTTCCTTGTGCTTATGCAGTGTGTGCGAATGGACTTTATTCTCGATTCCCTGCACCCAGTTCCACTACTCTTCACAAATGTGAACTATCTACCCACGTGGATTCTTTATGTACATTTTTCTTATCGACTGGGAGACAACGAGAGCATCTTCCCCTGATCTCTCTACTCCTCGCTCTTTCTCAAAAGCCATTTCCGTCTCCATCTCTCGTCCGTTGACAGCGATTCTCGTGGTCATGAGATTATCGCTGTCTGTCTGGCGTGCTTCATATGGAGAGGACTTTCCTTAAGTATTTACGTAAATTAGCTCTAATACTCTTCGGTCAACTTGGAAAGATATGGTTGACAAGTTGTGAATAGATAATTCCTGTCAGTCTGTCAGTCTGTTACTTTAAGCTCCCGAACATTTTCCTTTCTCCTAGGTGTAACAAAATATTCAATACTCGGTCTTCTAGAGATGACGGAGATCAAAACAAATACGGTTTTCCTAATAACCATAGGTCGGGAAGTGATATATTTAGGTCGTCTTAACATGATGAGAATTTCAACTACAATTTCCTACTTGTATTATTATGTTCAAAATTAATATACATATAGTGACATTCAATTTTAATCCTTTACAAAAACTGTGCAAATGTGCGGCCTGCTGCTGAAATACTCACTCTGCAAAGAAGTGTCATTGATTATCGTATACGTGGAAAGACTTCAAACATCAGCTGTAGAGTGTAAGTAGCTGTGAACACCGGAGTGACGAGCTTTCTCTCTGGCTTTACTGGAGTGTCACACACCAGGCTATTCCAGTGCTTCCAGTGCTCCGGTTCTATTCCAGTGACTTTGAAGTGGAAGCTGAACTTGTTTACAATGCACCGGGCGAGTAGGCCGTGCGGTTAGGACCGCGCAACTGTGAGCTCGCATCCGGGAGATAGTGGGCTCGAACCCCACTGTCGGTAGCCCTGAAGATGGTTTTCCGTGGTTTCCCATTTTCACACCAGACAAATGCTGGGGATGTACCTTAATTAAGGCCACGGCCGCTTCCTTCCCATTCCTAGGCCTTTACTGTCCCATCGTCGCAATAAGGCCTATCTGTGTCGTAGCGACGTAAAGCAACTAGAAAAAAAAAAAGTTTACTATGCGAAAGTTTGATATTTACTTCTTACTTTCTGTATGAATATTATAAGAGACTGCAGCATATTTCCTACTTGTATTATTATGTTCAAAAATTGAAATATACAGTATGTTCATTCTTCGCATGTTCATAACAGGGTGGTATCCAGCACTGAATCCAAGGCGATTTGTTGAATACGGAGGGTAATAACGTAAATATATCCTATGGCTGGGGAGTCATCTGGTTACGGTCCGACTCGTTGGCTGAATGGTCAGCGTACTGGCTTTCGGTTCAGAGGGTCCCGGGTTCGATTCCCAGCCGGGTCGGGGATTTGAACCTTCATTGGTTAATTCCAATGGCTCGGGGGCTGAGTGTTTGTGGTGTCCCCAAAATCCCTGCAACCCACACACCACACATAACACTATCCTCCATCACAATAACACGCAAATACCTACACGTTGCAGATGCCGCCCACCCTCATCGGAGGGTCTGCCTTACTGCACCCATCGGACGAGTCTGATTGGCAACATTTTAATAATTGTATTTGTTAATAAATAGTAATAGCCAGCGTTCTTAAACAAAGGGACAGCATTGGAAATTTCTGGTAGCTAGCTCGTGAGAATGAAGCCTTGATAGGAACCCACGCTTCTTTCTCTGCTAAAAATAAATTATTGGGACACCTGTTATTACATCATCTTTTGGAACTGCGTAGTTAGAGTGGAAAAGTACTGGCAGGAGTGACTGAGATGGAGAATCATAGTTATAGATACCCAAATCCCCTTATTTTGGAATGAACTCGTCCATATAGATGAACAGTGGAGTATGTGCTCCAATCAGATTGCTGCATTTAAATAATTTCAAAATTAGCGCGACCAAATGATATGTGGCTTGTAAGTAATCCCTGTCAGTATTTAAGGAAGATTATATTAAGAGGAGATGTCAGTAATTATTATAGTAATTCTGAACTAACTTATTGGTTTGTGGCAAATGGATTGGAATATTGTGTATCCAGATGTTTGTTATCACCGGCAGTGGGAACCCCTTGCCAGCGTGGAGAGTGGTTTACCAGCGCGGCAGAAGATATAGTCCAACTAACGCCTACTGTATTGTAAAAGAAATTACGAACAATTTAAGAGTCACGATGCATCATGGCAGTAACAAGAATTGATGCAATTTGTGTGTACAAAGCATTTCATGTTTTTGGTAACTTTGTTTGGAGCTACCCAGCATTCCTTTGGTTGGGATTTTTAGTGGCAAGAATTAGTGTTCCTACGCCGATTAGTGCGCCAACATCCCCGAGTAGTGGCTTCTCACGGGTCAGTCATCATCAAGAGTCTTGTGGCGGTCAGACGTGTCTTAACTTTGCTCCGTATTCAAGTACAAAGGTACAGAATTGTGTGTATTTATTACTACAGTGGAGGTGGAAATACGCTTTATAAACAGTAGTTGGGCTGTTAAGGTATTTAAAACCACCCAAGTGAGTGGAGTATTAAATTGACAGATTTTACGAGTGTTCAGTCTATGCAGGGCGAAGACGAAACTTTGAATTATGCAGTAGTTGCATCTTAGGTGACGCAGTTAGAGTGTGTAGCCCGCAGAGCAACCCAGACAGTTTAAAATATATGTGTAAGCCGTAAATGGTGGAGAACAATTAGCCTGCTACCGCGGAGCTGTTAGTATGTTTGAAACATTTGAGCGGAGGAAATACTCTCCCTCTCTATAAGTATTTAGGTCGAGTGGGGGTGGACACTTTCTCCCGCAGCTGGGGCTTTACAAAGGAAACCGTTGAGCCCATGCAAGACTTCGCTACGTGAGAAGCAGCAGTGTGTTAAAGCAGAGTACGTAAAATCCGGCCTAAGTTCCAAAATATCTGAGTACTGCGTATGTGTGTATATATGTATTACAGTGTAATGTCTAGTTTTAAAACAAGTTGTCGTGTTTAATATTATGGGTAGGAAATAAACGTGTGCAAAGTGTCAAGTGAGAGTGGAAAGTAGTAATATAAGCCAATGCCGGATACAGCAAGAATGGTCAATGATATTAACATGTTGGTCATGAATCTGTAAGACAACATGGCTGCCTTTAGTCCTGGTGATCCCGAAATGGCATCAATGTGAGTACACAATCTCATGTTTGATTTAAAAATCTAAAGCTTTCCTTTGATAATGGTATCTTTATTTAGATAGGTATGCGAGTGACGATGATGTAACTGTAAACCCGAGTACACAGCCAGAAAATTAGGATAATTCTGTTTATGAGTAGTGTAAATATTTATTATTATTATTATCGTTATTAATCGTGTGTGTACTAAATTTGATCTGTTAGTATCGAACAAGTTATATTTTTGAGGCAATTATAATGGTGTTTCGCATATACCCGCACTATTATTATTATTATCAGTAGCATTGTCAGTATTGCATTTAGGCGGAAATTTTTTTGTTTCACGCAAGCACAGTTATCGTGGTGGAGGAGTGATGAAGTCAATTAATGATAATAAAACATATATATATATATATATTCAATAGTTACTGTCGAGAATTCTGTTGGGACGACAGTAACACTGATACATCCACATATTGGTTGCTATGGCAAGTAACGCTGTTAGACAGTTGAGTGAACAATGCTAAATAAAAGGATTTATTTTGGCTCAGGTAAAACAAGGTGTTGTCAAATGATAAGAACGATATTGAGTAACGGTAATTTATTTGAGATGTTTGAAGGTCCGTAGTTGAGAGTATATGGTAACACATGAGGTTATTTACCTGAAGATAATTATGGAGAACAAAGAGTATGGTGAACATATTCTCAATAAAAATGGAAATATAAGTAT
This sequence comes from Anabrus simplex, assembly GCF_040414725.1. NCBI lineage: Eukaryota > Metazoa > Arthropoda > Insecta > Orthoptera > Tettigoniidae > Anabrus > Anabrus simplex. The sequence continues at coordinate 1,511,927,255 of NC_090265.1, read as the reverse complement.
CAGCGTGATAGCTGAGAGGTAATAGAATTCGTGCAGAATAAGAAATGATGATGACGTCGTAAATGAATAAATGTGAGGAAATAAATAAGCCAGTTAAAGAAGGTATACGAGTTAGAAGGACCAGATGATACATGTAAATGGTTTAGCCGTGACACAATATCGTTTTATTCAGAGAAAGTTATAGTACGCATTTGAATGATATTTTAAAGTTAGGTTGGTAACATGGATCACACAACTGGGCTGGTGTGGATGCTTGCCAGTAGGAACTATTTTATTGGTTTTAACAGATGACTATTATTATTAATATGAAATATATTTATTACTTTATTTGCCTCGTATTAGCCATCATTTAGGTACATTCTTTTATTGTCTGTGCATTGTCTATGCATTTTATTCTGAAGAAACCACCGTAACATTTGCATTGGGTCATGGCTATATTTCAGCGAATTATAATATGTTGAGACGCTGAAATAAGCCAAAAGTGTGGTATGTGCTGATGACAAGGTTCATATATGTATATATTAGTGGAACTTTAGGTATTAGGTTAGGATTTCTGGCTGCGTTATATCGCCTGGTGTACATATTAGCATAAGTTAGTGTATGTTTATTTAAAGTTGGGGAGTTTGTCTTTTCCAGATTTTTACGATATCTAAGTAAGGGTCATTCGCATATATCGAAAGTAAAGCTTTAGATTTGTGTGCAACAACAACCAAGGTCCATTATGTGAGTTAAAGTTACTGAATTCTCAGGTTAAAGCAATTATTGTTTATTGCACCTGGAAGGAAGATATTGAAATTATGGGAACTCAGTAACAGTTTTGATAAGAGAAATAATATTATTAATATTATTAAGATTGGTGAACTCTATTATGAGAATTTCATGGTTATGCCTTTACACAGTGGATTAGGTATTTCATTAAATTATGGCAAATATGGTTTTATAGATAAAGAAAACCCAATAAGCACTGTTAAGAAAGATTCTATTCAAATGGTGTTACTCATGGCAAATGAATGTTCTAAGATAACTGACATAAACATACTATAATTTATCAGGATGGTGGATCAAGAGTACCGTAATTACAGGTCATGTTAAGATATTATTATTTATTATTATTATTATTATTAATATTGAATATTATTATTTAACATTTTACCAATGCAATTCACAAGCAATTAGGGAGTCTTGATGAATAACATATTAATCACTTGTGTCAATCAATTGTGGATTTATTAATTAATTAAATAATTTACATTTTATATTTTTTTATTCAATTTATCTACGATTTGGTTAACAACAGTATTGGATTTTGGTAGGCGATTATAAATTCTTTAAGATTTTTTTTATGATATCCAGCATAGAAATAACATTCATTAAGTGATATTATTATTCTCGTTTCAATTATTATTATTATTATTATTATTATTATTATTGTTATTACAATATTATTATTATTATCATCTCGATGCATTGTAAATTCACTGATATCACTATATTGGAGGATTTGAGTCACAAGGTAATGATTTCCAGTGGTCAGTTAGGCAATTAATTATGTAATTAATAAATTTGAGTACAATCAAATTAGTAAAATTAATTAATTATTGTATTATGGTAACTTTTGGTATGTTTGTTTGCAAACTTATTTCACATATCTGAGAGGTTAGTAGTGACATTCCTAGATTTTGATCTGCGCAAAATCGTCGTATTATTTAAATTATTATTATTATTATTATTATTATTATTATTATTATTATTATTATTATTATTATTATTATTACTATTGTATTACATTTTAGGTTGGTTTTCCAAGCTACAGATATGCATTTGGGATACACTGTGGAGACTTTCCTGTATTCTTTTAATTGGTTTACAATGTAATTCTGTGATATCAAAACAATTTTTATCAATTAGTTAATCGATACTTTATTTATTTTTTTATATCTATATAAAACAATTTTATCTATTATAATTATTTTGACTGATGACAAATAGTTTTTTTGATGAATAACTTGAATTGGCTATACAAAAATTATTTCACATCAATATTATTATTATTATTATTATTATCATCACTAAGAGTTCTCATGATTATATTGTTATTCAATTGATCCACCTGGTTTATAAACAACATTATCCTAGTAAATATGTACAGTTACACAGACATTATATAATTGGATGAATTAATATGGGAAACATCATTTAAAACATAATTTTATGGAAAATTATAAATATTATTCTTTAGGGATTAATGAGGTAGTCATGTGTGTCATTATTGAGAATTCTAGTTGTACAGTCTCATAAGGTAATAATGTAACATTAACCACTCTTATTTTACATTTTATAAAAATTTATTTACTTTTCTCTTTTGATTTATAAATAAAATATTATATACATATTTAAACTCAAATCAGTCTGAGTCATAAGTCATTGTAGTCAATAGTTTTACCGAATGCACTATCCCTATGCATCCTGATTCGACGACAGGGACTGATCGCGCCTGAGAAGAGGACCTCACCACCTTCGGTAAGTATATTTTTAGGGCAGCCGAGGCAACGTTGACATCTAATCTACACCGAAGGAGCTCTGCAAGGGTGCATAGGTAATCAGGAATAAGTTGTAAAATGGTCACCCAACGCTGGGGCTTGACTGTCGTCTATAAGGGAATGGTAAGTCAACGTTAGGGTTATTTAAATGACCAGACTGAAACTTAGAACATTCATTGAACTTGTAGTAAAATGAACACTGTGTAAAAGGCGGAATTTCATATATGTGATACATATTGAATATATGTTATTAATGTTTATTTATGTAAAACATGGGACATTTGTTGTTGTTGTATATAGCACGTAAGGTCACCTAGGCATAGAGGCAGACTTTTATGCATAATGGTTATAACACAGGAGCAGTGGGAGCAGCTGGTCGCGAGCATTAATATGCTCAACACCAAGGTAGAAACTGTACAGAGTGAGATGAAGGAAGGACAGGACGAAATTACCAAGAACTTAACAGAAAGTTTAGAAAATAGTCAAACAGTACTCAAGGACGAAATTACTAGGAACTTAGCGGAAAACTTAGAAAGTAGTCAAACAGTACTCAAGGACGAAATTACTAGGAACTTAGCGGAAAACTTAGAAAGTAGTCAAACAGTACTCAAGGACGAAATTACTAGGAACTTAGCGGAAAACTTAGAGAATAGTCAAACAGTACTCAAAGGAGAAATTACTAAAAACTTAGAGAATAGTCCAACAGTACTCAAAGAAGAAATTACTAAAAACTTAGAGAGTAGTCAGGCAGTGCTTAAAGATGAAATCACTAGGAACGTAACTGAAAGTTTTTCCCAGAAACTAGAGGATACGCGGGCTATGTTGGAGACACTCGATGGTAAAATTGTTAGTAGTCAGGGCGAACTGAGAAAGGAATTCCTAGATAACCAAGAAAAGTTATTAAAGCTCTGCGAGACTAATAGGGCACACACTAAGCAGGAGTTGCATAGTTTAGCCGTTGCACATAAGCAACTAATTAAGCAGATAGGCGATGTAAGCATATCATTTACAAAAAGTTTGCAAGAAACCAAAGAAGAAGTGCAAGCTCAGTGTGAAAAGATGTCACAAAAGATCGTTATGATCGAAGATAGGGTCAATCAGGTGGAGATGGAGACACGTGATAACCTTACGGCGGTTAGCACTAAAATGCAGGAAACCATGGAAATGTTGGACCAGGGATTCAAAACGGTCGAGGCCAACCGGGTAGCAGACCAGGAAAAGGTGACACAACAATTCGCTGGCATGAAAGAAGACATAGTTGAATGGCAGGTGGACATGAATAGTAAATGGGAACAGTTAGATAAAGGCTTGATCTCTAGTGAAGAAGGGGTTAGAGAAGAGGTGAAAGAAGTCCTAAATAAGGAAATACACCAGTTGCAAGTACAAAGTGATAACTTAGCAACGTTAATAAAATTTGTGACAGAGGAACAAAGCGAAATTAAGAAACAGCTGGCTCAAACCACGACACCACAGGTAGTGACAGATGCTAATCCGTTCCGGGATTTGTTGATTAACAAGGAATCCAATACTCCATTAACTTCAGTTGGAGATGGACAAACAGTTGCTGCACCGGCAAATCTCATAAATGTGCTTAAGATTACTGACGAACAACCGAGAAAATTTAACGGGAGTGGGTCGTTAACTCCAAAAGTGTTTCTGAAAGATCTTAAGGCCTACTTTAGGGAAATGCAAGTACCTGAAGAAAAGAGGTTGAGAATCGCAGAAAGATATCTCGAGGGCTCTCCTAAAACATGGTTTATTGGTTTCCGATTTTTATTTGAAACTTTCGAAGATTTTGAAAAGGCATTTCTGAATCGGTATTGGGGAAGCGACGCTCAACAGAATTTAAGGCTTGAGTTGTATTCCAGAAAGTACAATTCCAGTATGCCTACGAGATACAGTGATTACTTTTTGAACCAGCTGGTCAAGATGAAAGATCTAGATAATCCTCCTTGTCAACAGGAGTTGGTTCAAGCCATAGTAAAGCAGTTTCCTCCAGATGTACAAAGGATGATGATCACCGCCAAAGCACAAAGTCCTGAGGAAGCGGAAGGAATTTTGCGACAGCTGGACAACACTGTAAATATGAGCACTCCGAGGCAAGCCAAGGCCACAGAGCACAGGGCATTTGTAGTTGACGCGGTGAAGGCAAATGATAAACAAGGCGAGAAGGGACGTGTCACTGGTACAATTTCAAGACGACTACCGAATGAGAGGAATACACCAAGTGGTCGAGAATTTTATGAACATCGGCAGTATCAACAGAACTACAATTATCCCAGGTCATATTCGAGAAGATACTGGAACAAGGAGCAAAATAGATACCAAAATAGGAATAGAAGTCAGCCATATCAACGGTACAGTCGAAGAGGAACGTGGAGTGATCATCCATCGCAGAGATCAGGCTACAGGAATCCGGAATACCGCAATTATGAGAAGAAAAGGTATGTGCAGGAACTGCGGGAGCAACAGCAACAGCAAGAGCAACAAAAGTGGAAGCAAGCGTTGGACAGACAAGACTTAAATCCCGATCTCACTGGAGCAGAGAGTATAGAATTTCAGCGAGCAAGGGAGCAGGATGGTCGACGCCAACAATCGCTTAATCCAATGGCTCAAGCTTACCCACCTGGGGGTAACAGTCAAGACAAAAAAACCGTCAATTTTGAATTGCTAAATGCATCTAAATGGAAGGATACTGGCTTAGTGGATGAAAATGCAAGTGAATGGGTGGTAGCACAAGTAGACTCTTGGGTTGTTGAACCATCAGATCTGCTGGAGGATCCAATTAAAAGGGAAGCAACGCAAGTTAGGAAACTACCTGTTATTAATGTTCGAATACATGGCACACAGGCAAGGGCATTGGCTGACACCGGCGCCACGATTAGCATTATTTCTAGAACATTATTTGAGGATTTGAAAGAAAGGCACAACCTACCAGAAATACCTGTATCGGCTGTAAAAATCAGAGGAATCGTGCCGGACAAAACTACAACTTGCAAGTCACAAACACTTTTAGATATACAGATTGGAAATTCATCCTTTTCACATCCGTTTGTCATCATGTCGCGGATGAATTACAATGTCATCCTGGGAGCAGACTTCTTAAGGGAAACTAATGCTGTAGTAGATTTGGCACGGAACACTATTAAATTTCGCAAAATAGATGGCAACGAACGTATACAAATGAGTCAAGAGGTCGGAAGGAGTGAGGAAATTAACTGTGTAGATCAAGCTGGTGCGGAACTTGAAGAGATAGAGCATGTTTTGGATCACGAGGAAATTTTTCAGGATATTTTTAATAGTGAGATTCAATCGGAACTAGAAGAATTAATTGATGTCAAGGTGGCGGAGTTCAGTGGTACGAAGGAACAAAAACAACAGCTGAGGGATATGCTTATAAAGTATCAAGAAGTTTTCGATTCAAAGGTTGGAAAAATTCCGAATTTTGCCTACGCTCTCAATGTAACAGATTGGCGTCCATACAAGAGGAAGCCATACCCAATTCCCGAAAAACATTATCAGGAAGTAAAAAGGATTATAAGGGAAATGGAAGAAAATGGGATTATAGCTAAAAGAGTTACACCTTTTGTAAACAATTTAGTCACAGTTGTCAAACCAGATGGGTCGCTGCGCATTTGCTTGGATGCACGACAAGTAAATGAAAAACTTATTCCAGAAAATGATAAAGCGCCTCCAATTAAGGATATCATCCGTCGTTTCAAGGGGATGAACATGTTTACGGGGGTAGACCTGACCTCTTCTTTTCATCACATCCAACTAGAGGAGAAATCAAAATTACTAACTGGCTTTATATTTGGCCAGCATACATACACCTTTGAACGCCTACCCTTTGGCCTGAAGAATAGCAGCGCAGCATTGATAAGAGCCTTAGACAGGAACCTGACTGACGCTGTCAAGGAATTTACAACCAGGTTTATCGATGACATCATTATCCCAAGCACATCATTCGAGGAAAATTTGCAACGAGTCAGTCTATTGTTCCAAAATTTAATTGATACAGGGTTTAAGGTCAATTTAAAGAAATCTCACTTTTGCCAAACTGAAATACTTTTCCTAGGGCATATCATAGATGGCGTAGGAATCCGACCCAACCCAATAAAATTAGAGGCCATCAATAACTTTCAGAGGCCCAGGAAGATTAAGCACATCAGGCAATTCTTGGGTATGTGCCAATTCTTTGCGGACCACTGTCCTAATTATACTGAGGTGGTGGCTCCATTGCAAGACCTGTTGCACAAGAATAATAAGTGGCGATGGACGGATGTAACGGAGATATCTTTCCAGCGAACAAAGGAGTTGCTTTCCAGAAGTATCAAATTATCTTACCCAGACTTTGAGTTACCATTTGTACTGCAAACGGATGCTTCCAACGTTGGAATTGGTGCGGTATTATTTCAAGAAGAAGAGCACCCACCAAATGCCAAAAGATATATTTCATTTTACAGTAGAAAGTTGAGGAAACATGAAGTCAACTATAGCACCACAGAATTGGAAATGTTGGCCATAGTTCAAGCGCTGCAACACTGGCAGAAGATAGTATATGGTTTTCCAGTAAAGATCAGGACCGATCATAAGGCACTCACATTTATGTTAAAAACGGCTGTTTCTAGTCAACGAGTCTCACGATGGTCTCTATATGTGCAGCAGTTTAATTTCACAACAGAACACTGTCCTGGTAAAGAAAACATCATTGCAGATATTCTCAGCAGAAACCCTAATGAAGAAGAGGAGCAAGCAAATTATGTTGACCTCGTACAGGAAGACCAAGAAGTTTTGCTTCATTTGAGTCAATTAGCTCGCTATCAACAGGCAGATGCTACTTTGAGTAGATTAAGTGACTTTCTCCAGGGAAGAATTCAGCAAGGGGATCCTAACTATATGGAAATTCAGAAAGAGGCCGAGGAATACCTAATTGTAAATAATCTTTTGGTCAGATATTTGGACAAGGATCATACAAAATTAAGGGTGGTAATTCCATCTCAACTCCAGGAAGAGATTATTTGGCACGTTCACCGGATTACAGGACATGGAGGAATTGACAAAGTAGTGGCTACCATTCAAGAGAACTTTATTTGGAAAAACCTTAGAAAATCTGTAAGAGAAGCAATTATTACCTGCGACATTTGCCAAAGGGTTAAGGCAAATTCATACCTTATTAGGCAAATGCCTATTCCGTTGTTGCCAAGTAAGCCCAAGGAGTTGTACGCAATGGATATTTTTGGTCCAATTCCGAAGTCCACTAGGGGAAACAGGTTTATCTTGGTGACAATGGACGTATTTTCAAAATTTACCACCTTATTTCCCATGCAAAAGGCAAACACTAAACTTGTTGTAAGATGCCTCACTCGGAGTATAATTCCTGGTATGGGAAAACCGGAAAGTTTACTAACTGACCATGGGCCTCAATTTACAGCAGCTCAATTTAAAGCAACTCTACAGGAGCTAGACATCAAGCATATTATGAGTTCTATTAGAAATCCTCAGAGTAACCCATCTGAGAGGGTTATGAAGGTTATTTCGAAATTTTGTAGGATCTATATCCCTAATGAGCATGCCAAATGGATGAAACTTTTGCCAGTGATTACTGACTGTATCAACAACACAATCCATGAAGCAACAGGATCTATACCATCAGTGGTTCATTTGAATCAATATCCCGCTAGACCTTGGCACGCTGTCGTGGATAGCCCAGTGGATGCACAACCTGCACCAGAAATAAGAATACGAGAGGTAGCCGAACATCTGCAACAACAAGCGCAGCGTCGCTTGAGGAGAGTTCAGGGAAGAAGATTTCATCGTCCGCTGAGAGTGGGAGAACTTGTATTGATCCGACGTCCAGCTACTTCAGTACCTGCAGCTAGATACTATGCTAAATTCGCACCAATTTACATAGGCCCATATCGTGTCACTCAAACCTTTAACAACAATGCATACAAGATAACGGATCTGGACGGGAACAACGAAGTCATTTTTAATGCTTCAAATTTGAAACTCTATAGACAGCCACGACACGAGGTTCCACCACAAGTTAACATCGCCGAACAGTGGGGAAAATCACCAGAAGAAGATGACGTCTGCTCCGAGAAGGAGGAAGAAGATGCGGAGGACACGGATTCATCATCAGATGAGGAGGCGACATCCCTTGTTTCCGAGGAAGAAGACAACACCATTTCGGCCCAACGCCAGGGAAAAGAGAGAAGAGATTGCTGTCCAGTATGTCTGCAAGAACAAGTAGAATTGAGGAAAGTTTTACTAAATATAGCAGAACAGTTAATAGAGGAACAGAGACGCCTTCTTCAAGAGAATCAAGAGCTCCGGAGTAACTTGCTTAAGTCAAATAGAGCATAAAATAGTACAGACTCACAGATGGTTGCAAGTGATGCACACAAGTTACATTATCAATATGGAGGTGGAAAAATTTTCTCGATACTCTCAAAAATTTTATTTAAAGTGGGAGAGTGTTGCACCCATCGGATGAGTCTGATTGGCAACATTTTAATAATTGTATTTGTTAATAAATAGTAATAGCCAGCGTTCTTAAACAAAGGGACAGCATTGGAAATTTCTGGTAGCTAGCTCGTGAGAATGAAGCCTTGATAGGAACCCACGCTTCTTTCTCTGCTAAAAATAAATTATTGGGACACCTGTTATTACATCATCTTTTGGAACTGCGTAGTTAGAGTGGAAAAGTACTGGCAGGAGTGACTGAGATGGAGAATCATGGTTATAGATACCCAAATCCCCTTATTTTGGAATGAACTCGTCCATATAGATGAACAGTGGAGTATGTGCTCCAATCAGATTGCTGCATTTAAATAATTTCAAAATTAGCGCGACCAAATGATATGTGGCTTGTAAGTAATCCCTGTCAGTATTTAAGGAAGATTATATTAAGAGGAGATGTCAGTAATTATTATAGTAATTCTGAACTAACTTATTGGTTTGTGGCAAATGGATTGGAATATTGTGTATCCAGATGTTTGTTATCACCGGCAGTGGGAACCCCTTGCCAGCGTGGAGAGTGGTTTACCAGCGCGGCAGAAGATATAGTCCAACTAACGCCTACTGTATTGTAAAAGAAATTACGAACAATTTAAGAGTCACGATGCATCATGGCAGTAACAAGAATTGATGCAATTTGTGTGTACAAAGCATTTCATGTTTTTGGTAACTTTGTTTGGAGCTACCCAGCATTCCTTTGGTTGGGATTTTTAGTGGCAAGAATTAGTGTTCCTACGCCGATTAGTGCGCCAACATCCCCGAGTAGTGGCTTCTCACGGGTCAGTCATCATCAAGAGTCTTGTGGCGGTCAGACGTGTCTTAACTTTGCTCCGTATTCAAGTACAAAGGTACAGAATTGTGTGTATTTATTACTACAGTGGAGGTGGAAATACGCTTTATAAACAGTAGTTGGGCTGTTAAGGTATTTAAAACCATCCAAGTGAGTGGAGTATTAAATTGACAGATTTTACGAGTGTTCAGTCTATGCAGGGCGAAGACGAAACTTTGAATTATGCAGTAGTTGCATCTTAGGTGACGCAGTTAGAGTGTGTAGCCCGCAGAGCAACCCAGACAGTTTAATATATATGTGTAAGCCGTAAATGGTGGAGAACAATTAGCCTGCTACCGCGGAGCTGTTAGTATGTTTGAAACATTTGAGCGGAGGAAATACTCTCCCTCTCTATAAGTATTTAGGTCGAGTGGGGGTGGACACTTTCTCCCGCAGCTGGGGCTTTACAAAGGAAACCGTTGAGCCCATGCAAGACTTCGCTACGTGAGAAGCAGCAGTGTGTTAAAGCAGAGTACGTAAAATCCGGCCTAAGTTCCAAAATATCTGAGTACTGCGTATGTGTGTATATATGTATTACAGTGTAATGTCTAGTTTTAAAACAAGTTGTCGTGTTTAATATTATGGGTAGGAAATAAACGTGTGCAAAGTGTCAAGTGAGAGTGGAAAGTAGTAATATAAGCCAATGCCGGATACAGCAAGAATGGTCAATGATATTAACATGTTGGTCATGAATCTGTAAGACAACATGGCTGCCTTTAGTCCTGGTGATCCCGAAATGGCATCAATGTGAGTACACAATCTCATGTTTGATTTAAAAATCTAAAGCTTTCCTTTGATAATGGTATCTTTATTTAGATAGGTATGCGAGTGACGATGATGTAACTGTAAACCCGAGTACACAGCCAGAAAATTAGGATAATTCTGTTTATGAGTAGTGTAAATATTTATTATTATTATTATCGTTATTAATCGTGTGTGTACTAAATTTGATCTGTTAGTATCGAACAAGTTATATTTTTGAGGCCATTATAATGGTGTTTCGCATATACCCGCACTATTATTATTATTATCAGTAGCATTGTCAGTATTGCATTTAGGCGGAAATTTTTTTGTTTCACGCAAGCACAGTTATCGTGGTGGAGGAGTGATGAAGTCAATTAATGATAATAAAACATATATATATATATTCAATAGTTACTGTCGAGAATTCTGTTGGGACGACAGTAACACTGATACATCCACATATTGGTTGCTATGGCAAGTAACGCGGTTAGACAGTTGAGTGAACAATGCTAAATAAAAGGATTTACTTTGGCTCAGGTAAAACAAGGTGTTGTCAAATGATAAGAACGATATTGAGTAACGGTAATTTATTTGAGATGTTTGAAGGTCCGTAGTTGAGAGTATATGGTAACACATGAGGTTATTTACCTGAAGATAATTATGGAGAACAAAGAGTATGGTGAACATATTCTCAATAAAAATGGAAATATAAGTATCAGCGTGATAGCTGAGAGGTAATAGAATTCGTGCAGAATAAGAAATGATGATGACGTCGTAAATGAATAAATGTGAGGAAATAAATAAGCCAGTTAAAGAAGGTATACGAGTTAGAAGGACCAGATGATACATGTAAATGGTTTAGCCGTGACACAATATCGTTTTATTCAGAGAAAGTTATAGTACGCATTTGAATGATATTTTAAAGTTAGGTTGGTAACATGGATCACACAACTGGGCTGGTGTGGATGCTTGCCAGTAGGAACTATTTTATTGGTTTTAACAGATGACTATTATTATTATTAATATGAAATATATTTATTACTTTATTTGCCTCGTATTAGCCATCATTTAGGTACATTCTTTTATTGTCTGTGCATTGTCTATGCATTTTATTCTGAAGAAACCACCGTAACATTTGCATTGGGTCATGGCTATATTTCAGCGAATTATAATATGTTGAGACGCTGAAATAAGCCAAAAGTGTGGTATGTGCTGATGACAAGGTTCATATATGTATATATTAGTGGAACTTTAGGTATTAGGTTAGGATTTCTGGCTGCGTTATATCGCCTGGTGTACATATTAGCATAAGTTAGTGTATGTTTATTTAAAGTTGGGGAGTTTGTCTTTTCCAGATTTTTACGATATCTAAGTAAGGGTCATTCGCATATATCGAAAGTAAAGCTTTAGATTTGTGTGCAACAACAACCAAGGTCCATTATGTGAGTTAAAGTTACTGAATTCTCAGGTTAAAGCAATTATTGTTTATTGCACCTGGAAGGAAGATATTGAAATTATGGGAACTCAGTAACAGTTTTGATAAGAGAAATAATATTATTAATATTATTAAGATTGGTGAACTCTATTATGAGAATTTCATGGTTATGCCTTTACACAGTGGATTAGGTATTTCATTAAATTATGGCAAATATGGTTTTATAGATAAAGAAAACCCAATAAGCACTGTTAAGAAAGATTCTATTCAAATGGTGTTACTCATAGCAAATGAATGTTCTAAGATAACTGACATAAACATACTATAATTTATCAGGATGGTGGATCAAGAGTACCGTAATTACAGGTCATGTTAAGATATTATTATTTATTATTATTATTATTATTATTATTATTAATATTGAATATTATTATTTAACATTTTACCAATGCAATTCACAAGCAATTAGGGAGTCTTGATGAATAACATATTAATCACTTGTGTCAATCAATTGTGGATTTATTAATTAATTAAATAATTTACATTTTATATTTTTTTTATTCAATTTATCTACGATTTGGTTAACAACAGTATTGGATTTTGGTAGGCGATTATAAATTCTTTAAGATTTTTTTTATGATATCCAACATAGAAATAACATTCATTAAGTGATATTATTATTCTCGTTTCAATTATTATTATTATTATTATTATTATTATTATTATTATTATTATTACAATATTATTATTATTATCATCTCGATGCATTGTAAATTCACTGATATCACTATATTGGAGGATTTGAGTCACAAGGTAATGATTTCCAGTGGTCAGTTAGGCAATTAATTATGTAATTAATAAATTTGAGTACAATCAAATTAGTAAAATTAATTAATTATTGTATTATGGTAACTTTTGGTATGTTTGTTTGCAAACTTATTTCACATATCTGAGAGGTTAGTAGTGACATTCCTAGATTTTGATCTGCGCAAAATCGTCGTATTATTTCAATTATTATTATTATTATTATTATTATTATTATTATTATTATTATTATTATTATTATTATTATTACTATTGTATTACACTTTAGGTTGGTTTTCCAAACTACAGATATGCATTTGGGATACACTGTGGAGACTTTCCTGTATTCTTTTAATTGGTTTACAATGTAATTCAGTGATATCAAAACAATTTTTATCAATTAGTTAATCGATATTTTATTTATTTTTTTATATCTATATAAAACAATTTTATCTATTATAATTATTTTGACTGATGACAAATAGTTTTTTTGATGAATAACTTGAATTGGCTATACAAAAATTATTTCACATCAATATTATTATTATTATTATTATTATTATTATTATTATTATTATTATTATCATCACTAAGAGTTCTCATGATTATATTGTTATTCAATTGATCCACCTGGTTTATAAACAACATTATCCTAGTAAATATGTACAGTTACACAGACATTATATAATTGGATGAATTAATATGGGAAACATCATTTAAAACATAATTTTATGGAAAATTATAAATATTATTCTTTAGGGATTAATGAGGTAGTCATGTGTGTCATTATTGAGAATTCTAGTTGTACAGTCTCATAAGGTAATAATGTAACATTAACCACTCTTATTTTACGTTTTATAAAAATTTATTTACTTTTCTCTTTTGATTTATAAATAAAATATTATATACATATTTAAACTCAAATCAGTCTGAGTCATAAGTCATTGTAGTCAATAGTTTTACCGAATGCACTATCCCTATGCATCCTGATTCGACGACAGGGACTGATCGCGCCTGAGAAGAGGACCTCACCACCTTCGGTAAGTATATTTTTAGGGCAGCCGAGGCAACGTTGACATCTAATCTACACCGAAGGAGCTCTGCAAGGGTGCATTACAAGGGCTGCACTCCGCTAGAAACAGCCACACGAAATTATCTGGTTACGAAAGTTAATGTGACGTAATTGTAACCCTAGCAACCGTGCAAGCCATGGTGTAAGGTAAGGATGGATGGCCAGACAATGTAACTTAGCAACGGTGCAGGATATGTCTTATGGTTGGAGATCATTTGAAATTAGTAGACGTCGATAGATGGCCATGACGGAGACACATATTTATGATCTTTTGATTTTCGCAGAGGGAAAAGGTCTGGAGTTTTTTTAAAAAAATATTTAAAATCCCAAAGACAGGTGTTATACAAAAAGTGAAGGTACATACTGTATCTCCCCTAGAGTTCTGTCACTGTCAATGCATGTGCTTCAAATGAGGCTTGCAGCGGTGCTTGAATTGTGCACTAGCCACCAGCATCGTAGAGAAGTGTGGAAAACCAAATTATAAGCCCAGTGCCACACTGGAGCGAAAAGCACGTAATTTCGCGGTTTCAAGAAAGCTAAACAGCTTGAATACTAATATAATAAAAATGTTAGCACATTGATACAAGTACGAGTATATTGGAAAGAAATGGCATATGAATTATATATGAATTATTCTTCTTTTCCTACCGCATTTTCCCACACCTGTGGGGTCGCGGGTGCGAACTGCGTCGCACATGGGAATTTGGCCCTGTTTTACGACCGGATGGCCTTCCTGACGCCAACCCTACGTGGAGGGTTATAATCACTATTGCGTGTTTCTGTGGTGGTTGGTAGTGTGGTGTGTTGTATGAAAAAGAAGAGGAGAGCGTTGGAACGGACAAATACACCCAGTCCCCGAGCCAGAATAGTTAATGAGAAGCGATTAAAATCCCCGACCCGGCCAGAAATTGAACCCGGAACCCTCTGAACCGAAAGCCAATGCGCTGAACATTCAGCCAACGAGACAGACATGGATGATATATGCATTCTTTCATGTAAAGAATGAAATAATAATTTAAAGAACAATTATTGATTATTAACAATCGAAAAACCGACCATGATTGGAACTGAATATTCATAATTTATAAGTAGAACAGGGTTTTTATGCAATAATAGGTTACATACCTTGCTGGCAGGACCTAGTGTTTGCAGTGCACTATGTCTTCTGGTATAGGCTAGAGCAATTTTGTTACTTTCATTGATCTGTCTCTGTCTCGTCCTTGGCTTTGACAATATGAAAGTGACTGAGGTATGAGCGATGCTAGTAATGCCATTCCTCACGCAGCCAGTCCCTGCCATGAATGGTGTGAAAATGTTGCTCATAGGGTCAGACGGTGCATGCATTTCAGTGGGCTTGGCAGACTGATCTGTAATAGCAACTCTGGCTCGGTGAGGAAAGCAACGGGAATTTACCTCACTCCTCATTTCCCTAGTACGCCTCTTCAGTGATGCCTAGGCCATATATGACAGCTGATGGCAGAGCTGTTGAGGATCCAACCAGCCTTAGGGCTGAGGACTCAACATACATACATACCTTTCTTTCTTTCTTTCTTTCTTTCTTTCTTTCTTTCTTTCTTTTATAATCTGCTTATTCCCCAAGGTTGGTTTTTCCCTCGGAGTCAGTGACGGATCCCAACTCTTCCGCTTCAAGGGCAGTGTCCTGGGGCGTGAGACATTGGGTCGCGGGATACAACTGGGGAGGATGAACAGTACCTCGCCCAGGAAGCCTCACCTGCTATGCTGAACAGAGCCTAGGTGGGGGATGGGAAGATTGGAAGCGATAGACAAGGAATAGTGAATGAAACGGCTGTGGCCTTAAGTTAGGAACCATCCCGGAATTATTTGCCTGGAGGAGAAGTGGGAAACCACGGAAAACCACTTCCAGGATGGCTGAGGTGTGAATCGAATCCACCTCTACTTAGATGACCTCCCGAGGCTGAGTTGACCCCGTTCCAGCCCTCGTACCACTTTTTAAATGTCGTATCAGAGCCGGAAATCGAACCCGGGCACCCGGGTGTGGCAGCTAATCACATTAACCACTACATCACAGAGGCGGACTACATACCTTATTTATCTAATTTTAAGTATTCTCTTTCGCATACAATAACGAGAGTCGCATACATAGTAGGACTTCTCGAATTCCATATTTACGATAGTTAAGGTGATTTATTCACACAGGCTAGAGGATATTTAGGCCTCGATTAACAAGATTGTAATACAACCTACCAATGAATATAAATAAGAGCTTTATGCACACAATGAGACACAAACCAGTTCCACTCCGAGAAGCTACTCATCTTTGGCATAGACAGAGTGAATGTCAGGGTCATGAACCCTTCTAGAAGTGGACTTCTGGATTCTGAATATTTCGCCTTCCTGAATTTCCGGTTAACCGAACACACCTTTGCCATACATTTAGGTAGCGACTGACAAACAAAATGAGCAGTAAGTAACCATTACTTCTACATTTCTACCGATTCTTCTGACTATAATATATTGTATCAGTACTACCAGTACAACATTTATTTTGCATTAAATATATTGAAGTATTTCTACAGCTTGAGGATACATCGTCTTCTTAACGTCCAACGTACAACTAACGAAGTATGTCACTTTACTTCCGGCCGCAGCAAGTTACACGTCATGCAGGTCCAGGTAATATTGCGATTCATTTAATATCTCCACTAGTTATTACGATACAGAAGAACGGACAACGGCAAAGTGTGTGTCTTAAAAATGCCTAAAGAAGCTCACTAGAATTTACGGATTTCGTAACAATACTGTGGAATTCATTAAAGATTTAAGAAATCTTATGCAATAAGTAACTTAAGTTTTGGTTCTCCGATCCCGCTTCTCTACTATATAAGCTCAGCGATAACTACATCAGATCGTCGGTGGTTGCAGACGGGTCTCGGCCCACAAGTGACCACGGCTGATCCGTGCTCCGACAGCTCTGCACTCCGACCGGCCAACGGAGCAGAGAAGGCGTGGCCACGGCTCTACCGTGGCCCTACGCCTCTGTATTCAGCAGACGTAGTGGGGATGGTCCTCACCGTCGGCTATCCTGAGAATGGTTTTCCGTGGCTTTTCCATTCTCCTGTCTCCTGCCGGGACAGTTGCCAGTATAGGCTACGGCCGCGAATCCCACCTTCTCCGCACATCTCCTTCTTCGATTCAAATCTCCTGGTCTGAGAGACGGCGTCACCGTCAAGGAGGCCCGCTTCCGACTCAGGGGAGGAATGAAAACATTTAGTAGTAGTGCACCAGATATTCAGTCAACGATTCACAGCCATGCTTATCTAATAAGCACCCTGTTGGACTAGGTCAGGCATACATTGCTAAGTCGCGTCAAGTATTGTGCGCAGACTTAAAATTCCTACAGTTGCAAATTACGAATCAACACTTGTGATATTTCACTTCGTGAATACTTCATGTCAAGAACTTAATTAATTTCTACACTCAGCTTATAATTGTTTTGGAAATGTTTAAATTAAAGTAGTCACTTCGTGTGTAAAATCAAACCAAGTAGTGAAATCTTAGGATAAATCTTTTCTTCGTTATTCCGGACAGAATTTGTAATTTTTAGTGATAATTATTTCTTCGACTTGGTGTTAGGGTGAGTGTTAAATATTTCTTCGTATTTCGAGACAGCGCTCGAGAACTTTATGAATATACTTCAGTATTAGTCAATCCTTCGTGCTTCGAGATAGTGATCGAGAACTTAGGTATTTAAACGGTGTAAATAATTTTCAAGTGTCTTCTTTTCTTTTTTTCATTGTACAGATTACGTTTAGGAACTAGTGAACATTTTCTCTTCGTACGACTTCTACCAACATATTTATTTATTCATTTAATGTATTTATTTATTTATTTATTTATTTATTTATTTATTTATTTATTTATTTATTTATTTATTTATTTATTTATTTATTTATTTTAACTTTTTGCTTGAACGGTGTTTCTAACGACGAATGGTCTTCGAGTTATTCCAATATAATATTGAAATATCATTTATTTCCACGTCTCATATAAAAAGACTTGTATTTGTTTTCAACGTCCACGAACGTGTAGTTTCTTCCTCTGAGATCTTAGCACCGGGCGAGTTGGCCGTGCGGTTAGAGCCACGCAGCTGTGAGCTTGCATCCGGGAGATAGTGGGTTCGAACCCTACTATCGGCAACCCTGAACATGGTATTCCATCGTTTCCCATTTTCACACCAGGCAAATGCTGGGGCTGTACCTTAATTAAGGCCACGACCGCTTCCTCCCCACTCCTAGGCCTTTCCTCTCCCATCGTACCATAAGACCTGTCTGTGTCGGTGCGACGTAAAGCAAATTGTAAAAAAGAAAAAGAAAAAATTAGCTCTTAGTAATGAATTACAGTAACTTTGAAATTCGCCAAGTTTAAATAAAACTCATCATAACTTGTGTTTATTTCGAGACGTACTCTGCGTAACTTCTACATAACCTTCACACTTGTAAACCCTGACTATGAGATGTGTCATAAGTCTTTGAGAACGTCCGGCGAGGGACCCTCATCACTGGATACCTGCTTCTATGGTGATGGAATTTGGATACGTGGTAGCACGGTTTACGAAGGCATCACAAACGGATTCTAGGCGTAAGCATCATTGCAGGAAACTACAAGTCTATTGTAAAGGTGATGTGAACACTGTTGAAATTAACTAGAACTTAACAAGATTTATACACATTTTTGGGGAGAAACCTCTCTCTGTACCCACTCCAATTGTGTACCACCCACGCTCTGAAACTAACTACTCATCCTCCTAAAGCTATCCTAGTATGTTATAAACAGATATAAGATGTACAAGGGATTGAAAACTGATTGTGTCAATATAAAGTAAAATAAGTTTTAGTCGAATTAACAGAAAATGATATAGTACCAAAATAAAACCTAAACTAAGGAATGAAAAGCGAAATTGGCCATTAGAACTCTGCATCGGTCATAAATTAGTCTTCGTTTACATTAAGATAAGGACATATATGAGATAACTTACTCGTATATTTAAAAATGATCAGCCAGCATTTGGATTAAACATCTGCCCAGGAGGAGGCGTGGCCTGTGATCACATCTAGGTGGACATGAAATGCAGAGTAAATTATGAGTAAAAAGTGGAAAATAATGAGATGGCTTGTGACTAAAACGCAAGAAAATTATTAGGGATAAATTTCAGGAAATTTGTTGCACAACTCTTAACTGGAGAGAGCTGAAAGGACACAATGGATGTAGAGTGGACAATGCTAAGGAATGAAATTTGTGGAGAAATGGATGAAAATACAGGGAGAAAGGCAACCCGAAGTAGAAATCAATGGATAATTCGTAAGATACTAGAGTTTGAATGATGACCGACGAAAATAAAATAACACGAGAAATATAAAGATCAAGAATGAGTACATATGAGTAAAGTGTTTATACATAAATAATAAGAGTAATAGCTGACAGATTTATGTTACAATGTATAAGATTGCACGGTTGAAAGAAAGGTGTACGTATTATGGTAAAATACTTATGGCAAAAAGAAAGATAAATGCATGAATATTAGAAAACTAGGTAGTAAAACTGTGCAAGAAAAAGAAGACCAGGAAGAAAGATGGCAGAAACACACTGAGTAATTGCATCAAGGAAAGCGTGAGAAATTGAAATAATTCGGATGCTTAATTAATTAAAATACTATTTGTTCGGGACGTCGACCTATAAAGATCTTTTGCCCCTACTTGCACCATGTGATATGAACCTGTGTGTAATTGGAATGGAGGAAGTATAGAGTGTTAAATGTGAGGAACGAATGTTAAGGACGACACAAACACCCAGTCCCCAGGCCAGGGATATTAATCATTTACAATCAAAAATCTCTAATCCAGCCGGGAATCGAACCGGAGGCCGTCGGTTGCCAGGCGGACACGTCACTCCCTACGCCGCGGATGCTATTGAGATGATACGTAATTTCTAGGGTGGAATTTGAGAGAGAATCGAGAGATCTCAGTAGGAAAGAAAGTAGAAAAATTGATTATATACTGGCTTTCTACATGGAAAGCATCTACAAAGTTCCTTCATATGATGTATGATATACGAAGCAACAGATGTGACATTCGGTTTTAGAAAGATTTGCGACCAGAGCTCCAAAGTCCTTACGATTTTTTATACTATCGTCAGTAGGGTTTATTTCTTGTAAATCCTTCTTAATTTCTTCCAACCAGTTCTCTGAATTTCTCTTTCCTTCTTAATCTGTTTACCCTCCAGGTTTGGTTTTTCCCTCGGACTCAGCGAGGGATCCCACCTCTACCACCTCAAGGGCAGTGTCCTGGAGCGTGAGACGTTGGGTCGGGGATACCACTGGAGAGAATGACCAGTACCACGCCCAGGCGGCCTCACCTGCTATGCTTGGTGGGGGATGGGAAGATTGGAACGGATAGACAAGGAAGAGGGAAGGAAGTGGCCGTGGCCTTAAGTTAGGAACCATCCCAGCATTTGCCTGGAGGAGAAGTGAGAAACCACGGTAAACCACTTCCAGGATGGCTGAGGTGTGAATCGAATCTACCTCTACTCAGTTGACCTCCCGACGCTGAGTGGACCCCATTCCAGCCCTCGTACCACTTTTCAAATTCCGTGGCAGAGCCGGGAATCAAACCCGGACCTCCGGGGGTGGCAGCTAATCACACTAATCACTACACCACAGAGGCAGACTTCTCGGAATTTATTATAGTAAATCGTTTTTAGAAAATCCTACAGACGTGAACATTGAATTTTAAACGTCTCCTAGGTATGGTATCAGTAAACTTATCTGTTGCTGTGTACAGGTCTGCAGTTTTTCTTTTCTTTTAACCCACATCCCATTTACATTTTCCAAAGAAGTGTACGTTCTTGCCTTCCGATTTATTATTATTATTAATTTAAAAGTATGACTTGTAAACTCACTATCTAACACCTTCCTCCACTATTTATCACAGCACATGACTTTTCACACACATTTTGCTACTATTCATAAAACATGTTTGCTCACACAACATTCAACATATGTTAAACATTTCTTCCTTGAGTATTTAAGAAATAATAACTGGATTTATTACTTTAGCGCATTAGTGGGATATATGACAGCCTTAGCGAAAGCGGCATATTATAAGGAATTGCTCCAGGGGTCATATATCTGCTTGTAATCCCGGAGCAGAAACGAGGTGCTCGGGCCAGCGGAAAGGACGGAAGCAAGGTGACATCTGGCGGTGAGATATGGCAGCTGGCGGGCACACAGGAGTTCAGGTGTGTCACCTACCGTCCTCAAACCCAACTAACGAACGAATGTTGATTATTAGTGTAATGGGATCACACCCAATCGCTGAGTGGATTACCTAATTGGAAATCAACTTCATAGCAACTAAATCCATCAGCTCCGTATAACAATTTTGTACTAAAGAGGGGATAAAGCGAGATGTCAATTTTACAGTCAATTATTAGTCTACAGACATTCCACATAAATTATTTCTATTAAGGTTATCTGCCAGTAACACCACCAAAGGTTGTACGGTTATAAGGAAGCTGCAAAACCGATGACGGGGTCAAAATAAGGCGTACTAGGCAAGGTGTGGAATGAGGTAGTTTGCCATTGCTTTCCTCACTGGATCAGAAAGTGCTATTGCAGCACGACTGACCCTATGAGCAAAACCTTTCATAACACTCAGACGCACTGATCGTGCTCCGAATGTCACTACTCAGCACTTCCCATACTTCAACAGCTTCCGTATTGTTATAGCCATGGATGAAGCTGGGACTACGGTGGAAGCTACATTTTGCTCTGGCCTGTGCCAAGAAACACATGCAAAATTAATCAAGAAACGGCTGTAGACACCAAGGTTACCTACATTTTTTTTTTTTTTTTCAATTTCATCACACCGACACAGATAAGTCTTACGGCGACGATTGGAGAGGAAAGAACTAAGAGTGAGAAGGAAGCGCTCGTAGCCCTAATTAGGGCCCAGCATTTGCCTTCTGTGAAAATGGGAAACTACGGAAAACCATTTTCTGGGCTGCCGACAGTGGGGTTCGAATCCACCATCTCCTGAATGCAAGCTGATAGCTACTTGGCCTAAACCATGCGGCTTGGTACACGTTATTATTATTATTATTATTATTATTATTATTATTATTATTATTATTATTATTATTATTATTATTATTATTATTATTATTATTATTACAGGCTTGCCCCACGGTGTAGAGGTAACGTGCCTGCCTCTTACCCTGAGGCCCCGGGCTCGATTCCCGGCCAGGTCAGCGATTTTTACCTGCATCTGAGGGCTAGTTCGAGGTCCACTCAGCCTACGTGATTACAATTGAGGAGCTATCTGACAGTGAGATGGCGGCCCCGGTCTAGAAAGCCAAGAATAACGGTCGAGGGGATCCGTCGTGCTGACCACACGACATCTCGTATTCTCCAGGCCTTCGGGCTGAGCAGCGGTCGCTTGGTAGGCCATGGCCCTTCGGCGGCTGTTGCAACATTTATTTATTTATTTATTGACTTGTTTTATATGGCGTGGCTCAGGCTATGAAGCCTGCTATTATGCCAAACCATCTCATATGTACTACATTGTAAAACTACAGAGTATTAAGATTTCTAATTACATATAATTAATTATAAAATTAAACTTAAATAATAGTTAGAAACAAAAGGTAAATTTCTGAGAGTCACCATTTAAAAAAAACATTAAATACTAATTTCTTTTTTTTTTTTTTTTTGCTAGGGGCTTTACGTCGCACCGACACAGATAGGTCTTATGGCGACGATGGGATAGGAAAGGCCTAGGAGTTGGAAGGAAGCGGCCGTGGCCTTAATTAAGGTACAGCCCCAGCATTTGCCTGGTGTGAAAATGGGAAACCACGGAAAACCATCTTCAGGGCTGCCGATAGTGGGATACGAACCTACTATCTCCCGGATGCAAGCTCACAGTCGCGCGCCTCTACACGCACGGCCAACTCGCCCGGTACTAATTTCTTAAGTCTATGTACCATTTATAACATATTTTTTTAAATACATTTCTACTATGTATGTCTCTAATTACAGCCGGAAGGGAATTCCAAGAGCGTATGGTTGCAGGTATGAAACGGGTTTCTATCCCGACGCCCAGTCCACCTCATTTCTCATCCTATTTTGGGCACGACCATATTTTACATCAACGGTGTCTGGGACAGAGGTCTTTAAAATAAGCCACCGCCACCGTTGTCCAACTGAAGAAGTTTTGCAAAGAAGTGGTCTTTGTAACCTGCACAATATCCTTGCTGAAAGAAGACTGCGATTTAAGGGAGCAAGTTTTGCGGATCGGTGATGAAAAATTTCTGAAGTCGACCATGGTGTGGCTATCACAGGACGGATGTAGAGGAGAACGGCGACTCGATACTTGGCACCGAACTTTCCAAAAGATAATGAATTAATTAGTGAATTTGACTGGAGCTGAGTCGCAGGTCTGGCAGAGGAGAGGACTCACAGGACAACCTCACTGCCCGATATGCTCCTAGGTATGGGGCGGAACTCATTATTATTATTATTATTATTATTATTATTATTATTATTATTATTATTATTATTATTATTATTATTATTATTATTATTATTAATATTATTATTAGTATTATTATAATTATTAATGAACTATTCAAAAATTGTAAGAATAATTATTTGCTGTGCAGAAGTTTTATATATTGCAATTTTAGTTCATTTAAAATGTAATAATTATGTAGTTATCTGATCTCGGAACGAAACATCTATTCATCTTTTTGTGTCCAATTTATATAATTATAAAATAGTCTTTCTATCTGTATTCAGGTAGATGGCCAGGATCTCAGTAAAGTGTTTTGGTCAATGCCAAATGTGCCACTGTTACAGACTCCCGAGCATGAGTAAATAAAGCCTCAATGAAGTGGCGGTAAACTAGAGGGCTTCTCTGCGATCGTCGGATACCAATCCATCTGAAGTCCAAGGTTTACAGGACTGTTGCTCGCCCGGTTGCTCAGTATGGCTCTGACTGCTGGCCAACAACTGTCAAGCATGAGCAAAGCACTTCATGTCATGGAGATGCGCATGCTTCGCTGATCACTTGGCCTGACTCAGCTACATCATGTCACCAACATAGACATCCGGAAAAATATGGGAGTTGCCACGCTTGTGGACAAGATGCGTGAGACCCGACTTCGATGGCACGATCACGTAATGTGAAGAGAAAGTGCATCAATTCTAAAGACAGCATTTCACAACGCACCACCTGGAAATCGGCCTAAAAAACACAGGCTCGATCTCCTTCAAGAAGACATGCCACTGATCTCTATACATGGATGGCTGGTGGCTTGGGTAGCAGTTAGCCGAATAGAAGATGACTGGCGTAGTAAGATGGCAGCAAGCGCACCGTGCAGTAGACCCATTGCATAGACCACGAGGAGCGCGCTTGCTTTGTTTATGCTTAGTTCAGTGACGCCATCCCCCTTGATTGTAGTTCCACGGGTGTTCTGTGCTGTGTTATTTCAAAAGAAATAGTAGTGTATTTTATGAATTTAGGTTTGTTGCCTTGTAGTATGCTTGTAAATTCGTTCGTTCCTAATCTGTTTATCCTCCAGGGTTGGTTTTCCCCTCGGACTCAGCGAGGGATCCCACCTCTACCGCCTCAAGGGCAGTGTCCCGGAGATTCAGACTTTCGGTCGGGGATACAACTGGGGAGTATGGCCAGTACCTCGCACAGGCGGCTTCACCTGCTATGCTGAACAGGGGCTTTGTTGGGGGATGGGAAGTTTGGAAGGGATAGAGACAAGGAAGAGGGAAGGAAGCGGCCTTGGCCTTAAGTTAGGTACCATCCCGTCATTTGCCTGGAGGAGAAGTGCGAAACCACGGAAAACCACTTCCAGGATGGCTGAGGAGGTAATCGAACCCCCCTCTACTCCGTTGACCTCCCGAGGCTGAGCGGACCCCGTTCTAGCCCTCATACCACTTTTCAAATTTCGTGGCAGAGCCAGGAATCGAACCCGGGCCTCTGGGGTTGGCAGCTAATCACACTAACCACTACACCACAGAGGCGGACACTGCTTGTAAATTACAAAATTAAATTTAAATATGCATGTATTTATGTGAAATCCGAATGAAGAAGCACCCTACCGGGTATTAACATACCGCAGTATTCAGCTTATGGATGTACAAACAGAAACGATCAGCAGAAGGAGAAATCATTTCATCGGTGAGTTTTATACCGTACATAATAATCTTCCTAGGGTAGTGTTTTGAGTTTTAGGTTTATTGTATCTTATTTCGTATATTCTGGGAGCAAAATGGCAATTTTTCTAGGTTTCCTTTCTCGAAACCCGAACATCTAAGATCATGGATTAGGAGTATCAGATGGGAGACTTGGGAGCCTTCTTAAACAGCTGTTCTCTGCTCCCATCACGTTGAGGAAGACTATTTAGATAAAAATGGACAAACTGCACGCCTTAGAAGTGATGTATAGCCAACTGTATTCAATTTTACTGAACATTAACTGCAAGTAAAGATTTACTTATATTTTTATTTATTGTCATAATTAAACTGACGGTTTTGATGAAATAATTGACGTGACCTTATAACAATCTTAGAAAATGAAGTCTGGAGGAATTCTAGACCTTATTTACATCAGTAATAATTATGGGTTTCCGACACTGGAGTGGTGGGAGAAGGCAAAGTGTGGTGGGTGTTTTAGGTTATCCCATTATACTAGTGGTATTTGGGTCTCATTTAACGGGTGTTACATATTTCTGATGATGACCATCAATATTGCTTTGGTAGCTGAATTTAATTAAAGAAGTCTGTAATAGTAAATTAAGCTGCAGGTAATGTGATATATTGACAAGTTTTGAATATTTGCTAGTTTTATGAATGTGTACATTTGCTTCAATGATATTTTAATTTGATAAACTGCGCGTTACTTCATAGAAACAGGAAACAGGAATTCATTATGAAGCACCGATTATGGTATGTCGAATCTAGGCCTGTATAGTGAGCTACGTTTATAGGTATATCATTTTAAGAATGCATAATTTCGTGACATACATGTACACAATTTACAGAAATGTTTCCAGAAACTGATTTTCACTCGTATTGTGTTACCGATCGCTAATTGCATGTATTCAGCACCTAAGTTAATATTAGTCGGCCGTTATTATACACTCATTTTTATTGCTATCCCGGAGATTTACTGACCTCGGAACGACGTGTCAGTGATCCCAATGTCCTTATCCTTTGAGTGAACATGTCCCTATATTTTTAATTATTCCAACGCGCCATTAATTGCGATTTAAAATTGACTATATTATCATAGCTTCCCCATAAAGGAGAGCTCTAGGTTGGGTACGCCAACATGGCGAACCGCGCGCTCAACTTGGCGTACTTTCTCCTGCAGCGGAGAGCTGCCATCAGCGATCCATGTATAGAGATCAGTGAGACATGCGCTACGCTCATCATGTTTCATGACGAACCGCGCGCTCAACTTGGCGTACTTTCTCCTGCAGCGGAGAGCTGCCATCAGCGATCCATGTATAGAGATCAGTGAGACATGCGCTACGCTCATCATGTTTCAAACGATGCACGTAAGAGAACGAAGTGGAGATTGGCTTGCAAAACAGCGGACCCAGCTGCATTGTGGGACAAACGCTAAGAAGGTGATGAGTCTTTCTATTCCTACATTTGGACTTGTCAGATAATACTTCGTTTTTACCTTGGATGAGGCCAAACCTGTAGTCCATTTCATTTTTGTCTCTTCGTTTATGCAAGTATGACACCAAATCTATTGGGATGCACGTATTTTCGCAACACATAATTTTCCGGAAAATGTGCCCATGACAAATTCATTTTGAACATTTCTTTCGGCTAATTTTCTGGTAGGACAAGTCATCATTGACGTGTCTGCATAAAACTCCCTCCTATTTTTTACATTGATTATATTATAGATGAGAGCCTCCGTGGCTCAGACGGCAGCGCGTCGGCCTCTCACCGCTGGATACCGTGGTTCAAATCCCGATCACTCCCTGTGAGATTTGTGCTGGACAAAGCGGAGACGGGACAGGTTTTTCTCCGGGTACTCCGGTTTTCCCTGTCATCTTTCATTCCAGCAACACTCTCCATTCTCATTTCATTGCATCTATCAGTCATTAATAAATCACTTTGGGAGTGGCGACCCCATCGTACTAACAGCCTATATCTGCTTCATTCATTACATCCCTGACCTGGTCAATGACTGGAAAACAGGTTGTAGGTTTTCATATTATAGATGATAATAGTGTTGTTATAGGGGATGTGGTTTCCTTCGAACATATTCCACTCTCTTCCTGAAAATAATGGGACAGTAGCATTCTTCAAGTACAGCTGTCACAATATAATCGGTTATCAGACACGTTTCGAAACAACGAAATACATGAAGGCCATAACTTACTATGCTAGGCCCCCGAAACTAATCAACAAATGCATTAAACAGACTGACAAGTGTTATTTGAGACAACAAAGGAAATGTACCACTACAATTTCTAACATAGTTGAAAATAAATAAACCGAATATATGAATATGAAAATCGTTGTTGTTGTTGTTGTTGTTGTTGTTGTTGTTGTTGTTGTTGTTGTTGTTGTTGTTGTTGTTGTTGTTGTTGTTGTTGTTGTTGTTGTTGTTGTTGTTGTTGTTGTTGTTGTTGTTGTTGTTGTTGTTGTGTGTGGGTCATCAATCCATAGACTGGTCTAAAGCAGTTCTCCATGCCACTCCACCACATGTTACTCTTTCCATTTATACGTAACTACCAGGGCCGGATTAACGGGGGGGTTAAAGGGGCTGCAGCCCCGGGCCCCGCGTGCCAAGGAGCCCCGGCCCTTGGTCGAACCTGAAATTGTATAAAAAGGCCTGCTGCTCCACCTCCGTGGATGTATATGAATATTTACGCTCGCAAAATATCGAACACGCACTCTTCCTTCCTTCTTATCAGCTGTCGGCGTTAATATTTCATCACTGCTAGAATCAGTTACCGTCCGGAGACATGAATCCTCGCTACTTACGCACTGTAATTATTGTAAAGGTTATTGTTGACGAAAAATTACATCTGGCAACTTGCGAGTACGGGCAGAGGGGGAATGAGGAAGACGTCAAGGAAGTGAGCGGGAGGGAACAGGGGAAGCACGGTGGAATGCGCATGCTATACTATATCTTTGCATCAGGAAGAGAACTTCCACTTCATCTCTGATTATTGAACCATTCGTAAGTTACAACTGTAATGTTCTTGTAAAATGGATAGAAAATATCCTAGTGGTGCCAAAAACGTAAGTTCTGTTTTGTAGGTCGATTTGATAGTGATGATGAGACAAATGTAAAATATGTTTTGGCATTATGAAATATTAACATGAAAAATAGAGAAAAATTGTAGTCTATTTCAACACTTCCCTATTCATCAATTTAAGTGGAAGTAGTTCTATAACGACTTCAGTATGCTAGTCTTACGTGATGTTACGAAGAAGGTGCCCCACATTTTTAAATAGCCCAGGGCCCCCAAACACCTTAATCCGGCACTGGTAACTACTACACCAACTATAATCTGTTTGTCATATTCATGCCTTAGTCTACCCCCACCGTTCTTACCACCTACACTTCCATAAAAAACGAACTGAATCACTCCTGGATGTATTAAGGTGTGTCCCATCGTTTTCTCTCTCCTTCTGGTCGAATTTAGTGAAATCGTTCTCATCTTATCAATTCAGCTCAGTATCATTTCATTCGTGACACGATCTATCCACCTCACCATCAGCATTCTATTGTAACACCACATTTCAAAAGCTTCTATTCTCTTTCTTTATGAGCTATTTATTGTCAATGTTTCACTTCCCTACAATGCCACGCTCTAAACGAAAGTCTTCAATAACATATTTCTAATTCCTATGTCAATATTCGAACTGAGCAAATTTATTTTCTTAAGAAAGGCCTCCCTTGTTTGCGCTAGTCTACATTTTATATCCTGCTAACTTCTGCCATACTTAGTCATTCCACTATCATTTATTTCCTTTAAGACTTCATTTGCTAATCTAACATTTGCTGCAGAGCTTGACTTCATTCATCTGCACTCCTTTACTTTTGTTTTTTTATTTTTTTTATTTTCATCTTGTATTCCTTCTCCAAGAATGCGTCCATGCCATTCAGCAAGATCTCTAAATCTTCCACAGACTAGGATAAAATAACAATATCATCGCCAGATCTCATAGTATTGATTTCCTCCCCTTGGATTGAGATTCCGTTTCCAAATTCCTCTTTGATTTCTTTAATCGCTTGTTCTATATAAATATTGAAAAGCAGAGAGGACAAATTGCAGCATTGCCTCACTCTTTTATGCTTCTATTTCAAAGCCGTCGATTCTTAACACTGCTGACTGATTTTCGTACAGATTGCAATGAATCCTTCTTTCTCGGTAATTGGTCCCGATCACATTCAGAATCTTAATCAGAATGCCATGCACGTTCGCTTGTTCTTCTTAATTTTATCCTCTAAGACGTAAAGTCAGGATTGCTTCATGTGTTCCAGCATTTCTTCTGAAGCCAACCTGATCTTCTCCCAACTCAACTTCAACTGGAATTCGTCAAAATAATGAACAGCATTTTGCACTAGCACACATTGTTTCATGTTACTACCCGCCGTCTCATTGAATTCCTGGTGCGCTGATGTATCCCTGCGATGTATTAATGCTAACAAAGGGTATTCTGAACATTTCATGTCAGGAAGAGTTTCGGGTGGTATGTCCTATTCCTTTTGTGTGTTCCCCATTATTCATGTACTATGTAGAGTTGTAGAAAATGAGTTATGAAATGGAAAAACAAGCGTTTAAATGCACATGTCCGTTTAACATATCGTCGCTGAGCCTAGAAGAACCGCTATGCGATCATCTTTCAGCTCAGAACTCTGACCAGAAAGTCTCTGTCACCTTCTTCTACATGTTTTCTGAAAATTTGGCTGTACCCTATTAACACACCCTGTATTTACTTGACTAACGGTACGATATACCTAACTTTCAATAATCATTCTCAAATACAATTAATTAGTTGAAGAAAATAGGCGAGGCCTCTATCGAACAAGTCCCCAAGTACGAAGAAGTTTGGATAAATATTTAGAAGAACATTGAATGTATCACATACTGTCCTTCCATATAAATATTAGAAATTCTGGTTGAACTACGTGTAATGACAAATTACTGTCATAAACATCACTCATAACTGTCCTATATGAATGTGAAGTTAATGGGTCAAAGTTTTATGGTACAACTTTCTTTGTTTTGATGTAAATGTTTGGTTCATTCTAATTAAATAGTCATCAGAGAAGAAACAATGTAACTTACGTTCGTTTAGGCTTTGTATCTGCACGTGTAATACATACGGTACGTAATTATACACCTTCTACCGCGTACTTCAACAAACGAGTTTCGTATCATACCGTGAACACAATAATCAAACAATTTATTTCAACGCTCGTCTCACTGTACTCCGAAAAGTTTTATATAGAATATGCGTCACATAACTTTTCATGAGATACGTACTTAGCCAGAGGATTAAACTAGAAATTCTTATACGGTAGACTAATGTGTAGAGAGTATTCACCAGCATACTGTTCCGTACAGTAAATTAAGAGGTTAAACAGCCAGTACCAGCTAGTGTTTCGAAATAATCCAAGTGCACTAAATATGAAAATCATCTGTATGGTATTCTTCAGTATTTTAAACTATGGCGGATGTGTATCGTTAGCAGGTATTTTGAAGTGTATTGAAACAATAATACAGGTATACTTCAAGCGTTTGCTAGTCGTTTCGCTCGTAGTAAACAATACTATATCGAAGACTGATACGTGTCTGGATGGGATCAAAGGCAGGATTCTGTTGCCAGCAATCGAATCAATATCCTGCCAGAGTGCAGAAATACTCTTTACTCCTCTCCTAACTAACTTGCACTCCCTCAAGAGGTTGGCTTTACTGAGTGATCAGTATGGCCAAAATAATATAACTCAAAGTACACCATTGAGAACTGAATATGACTTCATCATCATTACTGAAAACATTGGCGAAGGAGATTTTCTAATTGATAGATTTAGATTTATGAAAACTCAGCCTTATTGGGATTCAAGAGCTCGTTTCCTTGTCGTCATCGTTGGTTCGTACACTGAATTACGAGCAAATAAGTCAGTGAAACGTGTTTTGGAACATTTGGCACAGTTCATGGTTTTAAATTCCATAGTTCTCACCATCGTGAGAGAAGATACATTGAAAATATTCTCATGGTTTCCATACAGTTATAGTGAGTGCTGTGGATCGAAATTAACAAAACCTACACTTATAGACTCTTGGATAGGAGGTGAAGAAGGTAAATTCGAATCTCAACAAAATTTGTTTCCGGAGAAAGTCCCCCGAGATGTTCATCAATGTCCAATTTTTGCCTCTACATTTAGCATTGAACCCTTTATTCTTCCAGATGAAAGCAATCATGATATTAATAAACCTAGGTACAAGGATGGAATTGAAATTGAAATGGTCTCCACAATTGCAGAGCACATGAACCTGAATCTGAAATATTTGCCCGAGCCTGTTAGCTTCAACCGATGGGGAGTTAAAAGGAACGGGAAGTGGGATGGAGTCCTCGGAAATGTCGCTCATAATAACGCAGATATTGCATTTGGAGCAATTCCAATGTCTCCAGAGAAATTAGAATACTTTGATACTACTACGGTATACTTACTAGAAGGGACTGGGTGGATTGCACCAAAGGCCAAACCTTTACCTCAATGGAAGGCTCTCTTCCTCATCTTCAGTTTTTTAATTTGGATTTGTTTACTCGCACTGTTTCTTATAGTTTCCATTTTGTTTACTGCGATATCTAATCGTAACGATAATACAAGGCTTATGGAGTCTAGGTTTTATGGAGACATCACGATTAACTTTCTGAATAACCTATCCATTATCCTCGGACTATCATTATGTAGTCAACCGAAAACTTGGTTTTTAAGAACATTCTTCTTTATATGGGTGTTCACTATGTTTGAAATAAATGTGGCATATCAATCCCTACTCACTAGTTTTCTCGCCACACCAGGATACGAACATCAGATCGCAAATGAGGATGACATTTTAAATTCTGGTATTCCATATGGACTCCTTCCTAATATACGAGAATATTTCGATCGAAATGACGAAAGAGACGCACGAATTATCGACGGATGTACAATAGTGAGAAATGTAACAACTGGGATCCGACGAGTCGTCTATAAGCAAGACTTTGTGTTCTTAGCTGGGAAGTTAGCAATGACATATGCACTATCTAAATGGTATCATGACGAAAACGGCGATCCTCTAATTGTTCCATTCAAAGATAATATCGCAACTCACAACGTTGGAATATTTCTGAAAAAGGGGCATCCTTTTCTGACCATAATTAGTTCACTGATAGAAAGAATAGTTCAGGGAGGTCTGATACCAAAGTGGTTGAAGGATATTCTCTACATTACAAAGTTGAAGTCCAGTAAATTTATCAAATTTGAAGCAAACGCAAAGGGACAGCCATACGTCATGACTGTAGGGCATTTACAAGGGGCATTCATCGTCCTTTTGGTAGGTCTAGCAATATCTATCTTCGTAATCCTAGCTGAGTTTATACATAGAAC
Organism: Anabrus simplex; assembly: GCF_040414725.1. Taxonomy (NCBI): domain Eukaryota; kingdom Metazoa; phylum Arthropoda; class Insecta; order Orthoptera; family Tettigoniidae; genus Anabrus; species Anabrus simplex. The sequence continues at coordinate 1,511,894,623 of NC_090265.1, read as the reverse complement.
TTTGAGGACTACACCAGATATTACAATGAAGCAGAAGAAAATAGCACTTGGCATTAGGTTCAACCATAGAGTTCGAATGCGAAGCGTTAGGAAATAGATCACCATTGAATATGTGAAGAAAACTTTTAAATGTTAGTCAGTCTCAAACTATACATATTGAAAAATGAACAAATGTTAATATACGTTAGTAGTAACATTCATCATCAAACATCGTATATATTATTTCAGTAGTATAGATTCCTTTTTGTGGCGCTCACAAGTAACCGATTGTAAGAAATGAGCATTCAAAAGAAAGAGAATAGAAATTAGCAGTGACGAATTGCACCCTCATTTCATAAATGTCAGTTTCTTTAAAATTAGTTTAGAAAAATTGTACGAAGTGTGCGATTTGCAAATACTATTGCTGTAGGAAAATATGCGCCATCATTGCTGCTCACATCACATTTTGGCCGCTGGGACGCCCATTTTATGTCATTATAATATGCTGTAATTATCAGTAGAAGTCCGGCTCCATAGCTAAATGGTTAGCGTGCTGTCCTTTGGTCCCAGGGTTCGATTCCCGGCAGGGTTGGGAATTTTAACCATCATTGCTTAATTTTGCTGGCACGGAGGCTGGGTGTATGTATTGTCTTCATCATCATTTCATCCTAATCACGATGCGCAGGTCGCCTACGGGAGTCAAATCAAAAGACCTATACCTGGTGAGCCGAACATGTCCTCGGACACTCCCGGCACTAAAAGCCATACGCCATCAGGTAAGGAAAGAATGTTAGTTAAACCAAAAATTACTTCCGGAACATTCGTCAGTATAATAATGCACTTGCGTTTAATCCGTTCAAGTGGATACCATAAATGTTAAAAAATCAATACATTAAATGGCAATTAAGACTGTAAATATATCAAATTTAAAGTGAAGATCATAATTCTTAAAATATTAAAACAATTTCTTCAGACTTTTTATCAAAATACAATGACCGTAATATTTTAATAAAACTTCATGAGTTATAATTTTATGTAGATTATCAATTGTTGGAAAGGTGTTTATATATACTCCCTTCTATCATGTTTTAAATGGTCAGGATTTTCTCCATTAATATCTGTTAATTTTTGGGTCCATCCACTTGCCTTTATGGCCTCTTGACTTAGCCCAATAATATCCTTTCTACCTTGCCTCTAGTCTATTGCCATCCCTCTTTTTTTAATTTTCAGATCTGGTCAACCACACTTCTCGGATTTTTGCTAAAAGGCCTGCTCATCTCAGCCAAGATGTTTTCTTCTTCTCATTTACAGTATTATTTTCAATATGGAACCATTATATCATATCCTGAAGTTTTATTCTGTCTGTCTTCTTCTTCCAGAATGTGCTTTTAAGTATGTTATTTCCTGCCACTAATATTTCCATTTTCTCGGCTTCTGACACGCCTATATTTTTTCCAGTTCATGTACTGGACTAGCTGTAACATACGTGAGTTTCATAAATAGACCTTTGGCGTAACAGCATACCGGAGATTCATTTAGCAGCCATGTGCTGCTTATTACCCTCCTTATCCCCTTCGTCCTTAGTTCCGCCAGTACTAGGTTCTCTTCCAGAACTAAAATTGTTAACTTATTTGAGATAGGTTTCCCTTTCTTGTAACCACACATTCTGTCTTAACAGCCAGTTGCTTAACTGTTTCTCTAAAACTCGTGGACTTAATTATGTTACAGTCTCAGCGTTTTCCTGGTGTGAAAGTAGGAAATCACGGACAACTATATTAATGGCTGCTGACAGTAGAGTTCGAATCCACTATCTGCCGAATGCAAATTAACAGCTAAACACCGAAACAGCGTCTTAAAGACTAGTGGACGTGTTTCAAGTTTCAATCATCCTGGGCATTATAGTATAAATACTCTTGTTTTCACTTTTTACATCAAATGATTAAGTAGGCTACATGAGCAACATACAAGAAAACATATTCACTAATGGCACTGAAATTCAATAGAAGTGTATCATGTAGAAGTGTTACAACTAGAATTTATCACATTTATAACTCATTGTCAGGTATATTTAAAAAAATGTGTCACTAATGTTGTTAGAGTGAAAAATAAATCTGTGTAACTTTATCTACGTCAAATAAGTAACGTTCTCGTAAAGTTGTGTGAGATAATCAAATACAGGTTGACCCAAAAGTCTGTTAACATTATTTTGTACAATTGGCTTTACGTCGCACCGACACAGGTAGGTCTTATGGTGACGATGGGATAGGAAAGGCCTAGAAAAGGGAAGGAAGCGGTCGTGGCCTTAATTAAGGTACAGCCCCAGCATTTGCCTGGTGTGAAAATGAGAAACTACTGAAAACCACCTTCAGGGCTGCCAACAGTGAGGCTTGGACCCACTATCTCCCGGATACAAGCTCACAGCTGAGCGCCGCTAAGCGCACGGCCAACTCGCCCGATCTGTTAACATTTGATGAGGCAATACTTCGCGGAATATTGGAGGTAGAGAGGTAATAATTGACACACATGATTGGCATGAGATGACGTTTAATTGACACCAAAATAAAGTACTAAAGCTTCACTAATAATGCCTTTTCTGGTGACGTCAACATGCCGCAATTGCAGCCGCATCTGACGCCCTCACTACAGATTCTTTTATGCCGTACACGGGTCTCGTGCGGCTTCACTGACGTGTTGCCATCCAACGCCATCTTTTGGCCTGTTTGTGCATTCGTTGTTGGTGTCAATAAAACCTCGTGCCGTGTCTCGAATGAATGGCCATTTGTACCTGATGTATTACTGTGCAGCACCATCTGTTGGTCACTTTATTTTGGTTTCAATAAAACCTCATGTCATGTCAGTCCAATATTGTCTGAAGTATTGCCTCCTCAAATGTTAACAGAGTTTTGGGCCAACCTGTACGTTATACACGGTCCTTGGTGGAGCTCATGGTCTTTGAGTTAAGTGAAATAATTAAATAAATAATACATGAATGTGAGTTAAGCCTAATTTTACGGTCAAATACCCTTCCTAACGCCACTCCAACACAGAGGTATGCTCAACTAGTTCTACCATTTTCAGGTACGTTGTAACTTAATTTAAATTTAATCTTGATGGAATTTAATTCCGAAAACTGGTTATAAGAAAGAAACATGATTTGTGCTGATACATACTATATTTATACTCTTTTACTGTATTAGATTAAGTAAAATAAAAATGTAAGGACTGATTAAGTGTAAGAGAGGGAATATATCTCTACCTTTGCCAGGATGAACAAAACATATCACCTTATCTTATCTTAAATAGATCCCTTTTATCAATAATGGTGTTACCCGGAGCTCAAAGCAAACCCTATCAGTCAGTCAAACTTTGTGACAGGGCTGGTGATCTAACCCAGGACCACCAAGAAATCTATTCTGAGATGATAATATTAGGTTACGGAGACAGATTTTTTGATTGGTGATCGGATACAAGGTCTCAGCGAGCTTCCGCGAAAATCTCCAAAATATATTATCAATATCTGTTAGCCATTCATTTGCATAATAATGTAATCCTAATAAATTATGAGTACAATATTCACGACACAAGGGAATGAAGACCTGGTATGAAAAGCTATTACAGTTTGGAGTATCAACGAAGCTTATCTCTAACGTCGTTAACAATTACATTAAGTAACATACAGTCGCATTACAAATTCTATGATCCTTCTAAATCCCCACAAAATTGTTTCCAGACCCAAGGAAAATTGAATGCATAGCCAAAGCACACTCTCTACTGAGCGCCTGGGAAACGATTTGCTCATAGAATCTGATAACACATATCCATATAGACAATTTATATCGCTACGTTTTACGTTCGAGTCGCAGCGTGTGAAGTTTTGGGTACTGGTCTTGATATTGAACGGTCTAGAAGAGGTCTGGTTGGCCAGATTATTTTATTCATCAAAAATCTATATAAAAAATTAGTCAAAAAATCATTAACACGGGTTTTATCTGAGCCTTTGTTGACTGATATTAATTACATCAATAAGATGGTCTGTTCAATGTCGCTATGAAAGATTTCGATCCCAAAATATCACAACCATTATGATACGACCGTAACGTATCATAGTGAAATCTTAGGCAGTCTCAATTGATATAATATAACTAGCAATTGTACCCGTGCTTCTCTACGGTATTCCAGATTGTATACGGATATCGAAGTAAATTACTGTACATGAAGTTAATAATAATTTTTAAATTGCATGCAAATTGGCGTTATCCGAGAAAAAGCATAGGGAGGTCCGCAGACGATGTTTCGAATGTAAAGTGCGAGTTGTGGAGTTGTGATGATAACGACAGGTGCACTTGTCCACCACAATTCATTATGTTTTAGAAACGTTGAATAGGGTGACATTTGTGTAAGGTTTTCACACAGTGCATTACTTTTCAGATATGCGACAGCTTCAAACATAGAATTTGGCTCTCATATGGCTAGTGGGTGGGCCAATATTCGTGTAGAATTTGGTGATCCAATCTTTCCTATAAGTGAATCAAACCATCAATTGTACGTGTACAAAGTGCAAAATTTAGGTAAATCCAGAAATAGAGAAAAAGTTAATGTATAAGGGATAGAGATACGACAAAAGGTCATAGGACCGAAGAGGTAGATCACTCCAAATCGAACGGATATTTTGCCATCCGTTTTGTGATACGACTTACCGTTTAGCCACGAAATACATTGAAAGGAAGGACTGCACCGTCATTAAAATTGCCTCCATATTTCGATATTTTTCGGGGGTACAAAATAAAAATTTTAAACATCTCGTAAATTTTCGTCGGTTACATGCTGAAAGCTATAATTTTGTAAAATTTCAATTTTCTAACTTGTCTGGGAGATTGTGCTGCGATCTTGATATGGGGGAGTGGGTTAAAAATCAGGACTTTAAGGAAACTTTTAAGGCCATAAAACCTGTAGGTTCTGGATAAATATCACCGATTGTGTTCTTATGCAGGTATGAAACTCCCAGCATGTACCCCTCAGAGAATTATGAGAATTTGAGATTTTTCTAGGGATCTTGAAGTCATCAGGTTGTCTGGTACCAAGTTTTAAATTTCTAAGATGCCTTTCTAGAATGGTCTCACTGATTTACGTCTGTTTTCATTTTTATGCCTTAATTTATACATGTATATAGTACAGTATATATAGATCGCGCCAAACAGACTTCCATTTATTAGTGTGGATAGTATTTTACCCGTTTCCGTAGTGGTTCTAGGGGCGTCTTACTCCCACAGTACGTTTTTCAGGTAGTAAGTCATACTTGAAAGTCATACTGGAACATACACACGTCCATTATCTCGGTCATTTCTGACAATTTATTTTTCCACCCTTTCTCAACCCCTATGCCAATGGGGGATGAAGTTAGACTTTAAACATCCGGAATGTTACTATTCACCTCAGCGACCCGGAAAACTATGGATTCGGCAGTATATTCGATTACTATTATATCTCACTCCCCCTTCCCCCACCCTAAACGGGGCTAAACTTCGAGTTTAAAAAAATCGGAATGTTACTATTCATCTCAGCGACCCCGAAAAGTATGGATTCGACACTATTTTCGATGATTTGTATATCTCAGTCCCCTTGCCCCTCCCCCCCCGCTGCCGCTAAGGGTTCCTGGGGTGTTTTACCCCCATGTGGTTTGTCTGGTGATACTAAAAATTCGGAGTGTCACTATTCACATCAGCGACTATGTATTCGACACTATTATTTCTATATATCATTATTGTTTCTATATATCACTCTCCCATCGCCCCCCGCCACGAAGGGGACTGAACTTGGACTTTAAAAAATTCCGGAGTGTCACTGCTCATTTCAGCGACCCCGAAAAGTATGGATTCGACACAATTTTCGATGATTTTTATATCTCAGCCCCCTCGCCCCCCCCTGCCCCTAAGGGTTCCTGGGCTGTCTTACCCCCACGTGATTTGTCTCCTGATACTAAAAATCCGGAGTGTACGATTCACCTCGGCGACCCCGAAGACTATGTATTCGATACTAATTTCGTATAATTTTATATATCACTCCCCCTCGCCCCCACCCCAATGGGGGTTGAACTTGAACTTTTAAAAAATCCGGAGTGTCACTATTCATCTCAGCGACCCCAAAAAGTATGGATTAGACAGTATTTTCGTTAATTTGTTTATCTGACCCCCTCGCCCCCCCCCCGCCCTTAAGGGTTCCTGGGCTGTCTTACCCCCACTTTTTTTGTCTCCTGATACTAAAAATCCAGACTATACAATTCACTTCGGCGACCCCCGAAAACTATGTATTCGACATTATTTTCGATTATTTTTATACCTTGCCTCCCTGACCCCCGCCCCTAAGGGAGCTACGGATGGCTTACCCCCACAGTGCTCGTCTCCAGATAATAAGTCATAAGTGTACCAAGTTTGGATGAAATTGATCCAGTGGTTTAGGAGGAGATGTGTCATTTACACACACACATACATGCATACATCCATTTTTATATATAGTAAGATGAAGAAGATTATGCTTGCTTTATTATTACATAGAGAAATTTTATTTTGAACACTGCAGAGATCTAAACTTAAACTGTATATCCGAAGAAATTATTCGAATCCGAGGAATGAATATTACTTCGCTCGCGGCATGTCCAATCATGAGAATGGCTTCAATAATATTAGTCATCAGTTTCAGAGTCGTGTTCATTGCAGAGGGCAGGATTCTTATTCTTAAGAAGGATAATTGGTGCCACAATCGTCCGCTCTAAGATGTTCGAGGGTACTCCAGGTGACTCCAAGTCTTTCGAAGCTCTGCCGTGTAGTCGATAGACTTGTAACTGTGCAGAACATCGGGTAATTCTTGTAAAAGTTGCTTGTTGAAAGAAATGAATGACATGATATATGATTACAAGAATGAAGAGGATGAAACCCGGCGCCGGCACATATGTCACTCCTCTCGAATAGCTCAAGACTTAACGTCCCGATCCGACGGACGAATCATCATCAACACCATCATATGCCCTCACACCATATAAGACCAAAAACAGCTTCCTACGTCCTGGACGTAAAATGGCTCCTTGAATATTGTGTTCTCTACCTATCTTATGTACGTTCTCTCTGAGTCCATTTGGCCAGGAGATCAACGTCTGCTGATAGTTTGGCTGCCGATTTGTTGTTGCTCGCTTAGCAACACCCGGGGAACACGTGCAGGGCAATGTGGAGGCAAATCCTGCGGAGTGGCCAAGCCTCTTTAATCCAAACCACGCCCCAGCTGGTTTCAGTTTGCCAAGAAGAACGTGGGCATCACTAAACAGGTTTCGCACTAATTGTGGAAGATCTGCATTCTCCCTTTACCAGTGGGGCTTCGGGGACTCTCCAGCGTGTGAATGTGGTGCTTTAGTCCAGACCATGCATCATATAATGGACGAATACCCTCTGTGTGCTTATGGTGGAGACCGGAAAGACTTTGCTGATGTCTCAGAATCCCTAGTGCAGTGGATAAACAATTTAGATATCCATGTGTAATTGTTCCCTACTTACCATGTATTCTTTGCAGGTTTTTCTTATGTATAATATTTTATATACTTGTCCATTCTGTAAATTCCATACGCTTAATATTGTATTGTATTTATTAGTGAACAAAACAGGCGTTCAGCCCCGAATACATGTTCACAATAATAATAATAAATAACAAATAAGATTAATAAGAATAGTCCAACCTGAGCCACCCCTCTCCACTATATACTAAATAACATAAAATGAAATAAACAATACCGTCCCGGTTTTATACCAGAACCAACTCCATCTACATCAATTCACAACAGCCTGGTCAATGTTTACATTCTACTGCTGGTGTTACAACTCCATGCTTGTTATCACTCTCACGTACGCAACCTTCTTACTTCAGCATTTTCATCACCTCTATTGTTCCCTGACCTACTCCAGCATAAGCTGCAACCGCAGCATTACCAGGTTGCATTCCAAACCAGCCATTACATGATTGCATACCAAACCGGCCATCTTATTCCGTCATTACGTTCCAATCAACCATACCGCAACTTTTACCAATCTGCGTTAACATTGCTTCATTTCATTTCATTCCGTCATAACACTCCATAATAAAATTACCTCTCATCTCCAGAAATTTCGGCAATGAATAACAAATACCAATCACGCCTCCAAAAATTTTGGCCAGCAATACTCCAACACCACATTCCAGCAATACCACACCAACCCTACCTCATATACCACCTCTACTTCTACTACAAATACACTCACCTTCTGCCATCCACCATCTTATACCACCACTTCTCCAACACCACATTTCAACCCTATAACATATCATAATTTAATACTTCCAACACCACCCTTCAGCATACCCGCTCTACTCCTTCCACAAATACACTCACCTTCTGCCATCCACCATCTTATACCACCACTTCTCCCACACCACATTTCCACCCTATATCATATCATAACTTGCATTTACCATACACTCATACTCATCCTACCCGTCATAATTACCTACTGAAGACTCCATCTTCTACCAAACCAAAATTTACAAATAGCCGAGTTACATTACTACATTTCCATACCTTTCCAACACCACATTTCAACATATACCACCTCTACTTCCAACACCACATTTCAGCCCTAACACGCACTCGTCTGCCATCACTCAGCATTTATACCAGTCACCAATACAATACAAAATGATAATAAACTCACCTGTTTCCAGCTCCAAAAATTAAATAGCCATCAACACCACATTTCAACCCTATAACATATCATAACTTGAATACTAAGCCTTCAATACTTCCAACACCACACTTCAGCATACCAGCTCTACTCCTTCCACAAATACACTTACCTTCTGCCATCCACCATCTTATACCACCACTTCTCCCACACCACATTTCAACCCTATAACATATCATAACTACATCTCCATACCTTTCCAACACCACATTTCAACATATACCACCTCTACTTCCAACACCACAATTCAGCCCTAACACACCCTCATCTGCCATCACTCAGCATTTATACCAGACACCAATACAATCTCAGTACCACCACCTCTACTTCTTCTACAAATACACTCACCTTCTGCCCTCCACCATCTTATACCACCACTTCTCCAACACCACATTTCAACCCTATAACATATCATAATTTGCTCAATTTGCCATACACTCATACTCATCCTAATACCCATCATAATTACCTACCGAAAACTCCAACTTCCCCCAAACCAAAATTTACAAATAGTCAAATTACAACACTTATCCAACACCACATTTACCATCACTCCTCCAGCTCCAAATATCAACAAACTGCCATCCACCATCTTATACCACCACTTCTCCAACACCACATTTCAACCCTATAACATATCATAACTTATATACCACTTCTCCTTCACAACATTTCAGCCTCCACGCCCTTAATTACTTACTTACTCGCTATATTATTGTTTTTTACTTCTTGTAACAAAACCCTCACTACTTTTCATTGCTCTCATCATGTCCGTATATCTTCTATCTCTCCCTGCGCTCAAACTCAAATTCTGTGCGAGGTACTCACGGGTTAACACTGGCCTTACTTTTATACCCTGATCTTGTCTAACTACACCACTACACTCAGCTCTCTCAGCTTCTTGTTGCTCACTCTCCTTTCCCCCATCACCCCTTTGATCTTCAGCCTCTCTCCTGCATTGCCCGTCCACTGCTCTTTCCTTTCCGTTGTTCATACTTCCACTTAGCACCTCGCTCTGTCTCTCTTGACACTTTTCAGTACTACTTCCTATAATTACACTTCTACCCTCGTTATCTTTCACTTGCCTATTATCTTCCACTCGTTTGTCATCCCCGTTATTCACTACACTTCTCTTAGCCTCCTCATCTTGTTTCATCCTCCGTTCTAGGTCCATCAGTCTATTCACCGACCATACTCTCCTTCATCTGTTGCCTGTCACCACTAATTCCTGCCCTCTGATGACTGCATTCAACCCTTGCTGCCTAGCTCGTATCATGTGTTTTTTAAGAGTTTTTTCATTCCTCCACTCTTCAGCTCCTATGTCCCTCCTTATCCATATTTTTTCTCCTTGCACGTTACCTGCATTACGCACCACTGTATCAGCCATCAGTGTAGAAAATAATTGCACTTTGATAGGCCTATTACCTCTAAATCTTCCCACTCTTGTCACATCATCAATGTCCACTTCACTGAAATTTATTTTCATTTTACCCTGAATTATGTCCACTACTTTATAAACTATACTCGTCTTATCTTCCTTCTTACCCTCTTGCACTCCATATATAAATAAGCATTTATTTCTGCGACTTCGGGTGTTAACAACTACGTCGGCTTTCAGTTTCGATATCTCCTCTTCCAATCTCCCTATCTCCTCTCTTAATGCTGAAACTTCTTCACCATTTCTTCTCACCTGTGAAGCTGTGTCTTCTATCTTTTCCTGAAACCACCCCTTCATTTTTTCAAACTCCCTCGTTTGTTCCTTGATCATGTTCTTGATTTGTTCGAAGGGACATGTCTCTGATACCACCTCTTTTACGATTTTTCTGATTGTTTCCATGTCCTCCCAGCTCATATTTCCTCTGGAAGTCGGACCTGGGAGTAGTATAATTGGATGGTTCGGCCGCCTCCTCCTCCTCCGGCTCTCGGAAGGGGCCTCCTCCTCAGCCAGTGGCCTCCTCCTCCTCAGCCAGTGGCCTCCCAGTGGCCACCTCCTCCTCCTCCTCAGCCAGTGGCCTCCCAGTGGCCTCCTCCACCTCAGCCAGAGGCCTCTTCCAGTGCTGCCAACTTAACCTAACTAGCGCGAGATAAACAAAGCCACGTGCTTTTTGACAGACAACAACGCACCGCTAACCTCAGTACTGCCATCTTGACGGGCCTAAACCTCAGTAGTGCCAACTTAACCTCACAAGCGCGAGGTAAACAAAGCCACGTGCTTTTTGACAGCCACGTGCTTTTTGACAGATTTGTAAACAAAGCCACGTGCTTTTTGACAGCTGTCATCGACAACAACGCATCGCAAACCTCAGTACTACCATCTTGACGGGCCTAAACCCCAGTAGTGCTAACTTAACCTAACTAGCATGAGGTAAACAAAGCCACGTGTTTTTTGACAGCCACGTGCTTTTTGACCGATTTGTAAACAAAGCCACGTGCTTTTTGACAGACAACAACGCATCGCAAACCTCAGTACTGCCATCTTGACGGGAATAAACCTTAGTGGTACCAACTTAACCTAACTAGCGAGAGGTAAACAAAGCCACGTGCTTTTTGGACAGCTGTCATCCGCCATCTTTAAACCACAAAGCACTGTGCTGCCCTCTTTATCGCAGTAGCTGCAAAATTCGTCACCTGTCATCCGCAGTGCTGCCATCTTGACGGGTCTAAACCTTAGTGCTACCAACTTAACCTAACTAGCGTGAGGTAAACAAAGCCACGTGTATTTTGACAGCTGTCATCCGCCATCTTTAATCTATAGAGCACAGTGCTGCCCTCTTTAGCTACTTACCTTTGAAATGTGGTGGCGGATAATTTGAAAAATGCTTTTTGACAGCAGCCATATTTGTACACCGTGCTGCCCTCTTTAGCTAGATACCTGTGGTGGCAGACAATTTCACGTGACAGCAGCCATCTTTAATCAAGAGAGCACCGTGCTGCCCTCTATGTGGTGGCGGCAATTTGAAAAATTCTACATTCTCTTGTTTGGAAACAAACCCATGCGCTTTTTTTTTGACAGCTGTCATCCGCCATCTTTAATCCAGAGAGCACCGTGCTGCCCTCTTTAGATACTTACCTTTGAAATGTGGTGGCGGCAAATTCTACGTGCTCTTGTTTGGAAACAAAGCCATGTGCTTTCTTGACAGCTGACATCCGCCATCTTTAATCTATAGAGCACAGTGCTGCCCTCTTTATCGTAGTAGATGTAAATTCGTCACAGCTGTCATCCGCAGTGCTGCCATCTTAACGGGCCTAAACCTTAGTGCTACCAACTTAACCTCACTAGCGTGAGATAAACAAATCTACGTGCTTTTTTTGACAGCTGTCATCCACCATCTTTAATCTATAGAGCACAGTGCTGCCCTCTTTAGCTACTTACCTTTGAAATGTGGTGACGGATAATTTGGAAAATGCTTTTTGATAGCAGCCATCTTTGAGCACCGTGCTGCCATCTTTAGCTAGATACCTGTGGTGGCAGGCAATTCCACGTGACAGCAGCCATCTTTAATCATGAGAGCACCGTGCTGCCCTCTACGTAGTGGCGGCAATTTGAAAAATTCTACATGCTCTTGTTTGGAAACAAACTCACGTGCTTTTTTCTGACAGCTGTCATCCGCCATCTTGCATCACAAACCTCTGTGCTGCGCTCTTTAGCTAGATACCTTTGAAATGTGGTGGCGGCAATTTGAAAAAATCTATGTGCTCTTGTTTAGTAAACAAAGCCACGTGCTTTTTTTTGACAGCTGTCATCCACCATCTTTAATCAATAGAGCACTGTGCTGCTATCATGCGGGTAATTTCATCACCTGTCATCCACCATCTTTAATCTACAGAGCACCGTGCTGCTCTCTGTAGTAGCGGGCAATTTGAAAAGTTCTGTTAGCTGTCATCCGCCATCTTTGAGCACCGTGCTGCCATCTATGTGGTGGCGGTAAATTCCACGTGCTCTTGTTTAGTAAACAAACTCACGCGCTTTTTTGTCAGCTGTCATCCGCCATCTTACATCGCAAACCTCAGTGCTACACTCTTTAGTTGAAATATGGTGGCGGATAATTTAAAAAGAAAAATTCTACAGCAGCCATTTCTCGGCGCTAATTGCACAAGATGGTGGCTATACATGACTCCTTAAAGGTGCTTATGCAAGATGGCCGCTATACATAGACTCCCTTGGGATGCTTGCGCAAGATGGCGGTTATACATGGCTCCTTTTGAAATATGGTGGCGGATAATTTAAAAAGAAAAATTCTACATCAGCTATCTCTCGACGCTAATTGCACAAGATGGTGGCTATACATGACTCCTTAAAGGTGCTTATGCAAGATAACCGCTATACATAGACTCCCTTGGGATGCTTGCGCAAGATGGCGGTTATACATGGCTCCTTATGAGACGCCCTAGAGATGCTTGCGCAAGATGGCGGTTGCTCTTATGAGGTGGCTTAAGGGTCCTTGCACAAGATGACTAGAGACGCCCTAAGGATGCTTGCGCAAGATGGCGGACGCAAGATGGCGGCTATACACAACTCCTTATGAGACACTTTAAGGGTGCTTGCGCAAGATGGCTGCTGCTCTTAGCTTAGAGGCTAACGTGTCGTGCTAGTTCGATTCATTAAATTTGGAGGCTTAAATGCAAAATGTTAAAATTCTCGAAAACGATGCATCGTAGAGCAAAACGGACAAAATTTTTCTGACCAATGATTTAACAGCTGCTGTTATGCATGCGGTGGAGGGCAATTTGAAATTCTATGTGCTTAATCAACAGAGCGCCCTGCTGCCCTCTTTAGCTGAAATGTGGTGGTGGATAATTTGAAAAATTCTTTTGACAGCTATCATCCTTAAACAATGGCGACTATACATAGGCTGTTAAGGCCTTATCATGCTCCTCCTCCTCCTCCTCCCCCTCCTCCTCCTCCTTCTCTACCTCCTCCTCCGCCTCTTATGTCAAGGCATAGCTTTATATCGAACAAGTTTAAACCTGCATCGCGAAGGCAAGCGCGTGCAGCGATAACATTATTGTGCATGTTTAGACTTTCGAAACATAAGAAGAGTAGAATCAAACGCTGTACTCGATACGACATGTGATCAGAACATTGATTGATGCGTTCAGAAAACAAAATAAGTGATCAAGACTAGAATCGAACACTGTACTCAATACATCATGTGTTTAGAATATGTCAGGGGATACGCTTGTTCTAAGAAGATCAGATTGAAACATAACAAGACTAGAACAGAACACTGTAATCGATGTTGTTAACTTCAACATGTGATCAGAACATTGATTGATGTGTTCAGAACACAAAATAAGTGATCATGACTAGAATCGAACACTGTACTCGATACAACATGTGATCAGAACATTGATCGATGTGTTCAGAACACGAAATAAGTGATCAAGACTAGAATCGAACACTGTACTCAATACAACATGTATTTAGAACATGTTAGGGGGGTACCCTTGTTCTAAGAAGATCAGAATGAAACATAACAAGACTAGAATCGAACACTGTAATCGATGTTGTTAACCTCAAGATATGATCAGAACATTGTTTGATGTGTTCAGAGCAAAAGTACAATTTTGATGATTTGCGCAGCTAACTCGCTCGGTAAACGATGTGGCCAAAGTATAACTTCAAATTATTTACCTTCCATCATTCGTCTTGTGTGTAAAAATCAGTCGAACAAGTTATCGCATAAACATAGCTGAAAAAAAATCGTGATAGGGTATGGAACCCAGGGGTTACATCTTGTCAGAAGAGCAAAAAGGATGAAAGGACTCTTCCTCCTCCTTACCGCACATTCCTTGGCTAAAGGGCTAATGGGCTAAAGGGCTAATGGGCTAAAGGGCTAAAGGTGCAACAACCTCATCGATCGCTATCAGCAAGAACGCTTGTACTTTGTAGAAAATTAATCTTTATTTGTAAATGGTTTTATGTTCAGAACAAGGAATGGAACCTAGGGGTTACGTCTTACGTAATAAAATCCCCGAGGTGCGATGAGTTACGTTTTTCGAACTAGTGTTTGGAACACTGAACTTTTCAAGATGATAGCAGAGAGTTTAGCAATGTTCTGTTGTTGGATTTTAAATTCCGCGCTACAACATGCATAAGGTGGCAGCCTTGAGGTTTACCGCCGTAAAGATGGCAAGAGTGAGGTTAACAATGTTCTGTTGTTGAATTTTAAATTCCGCGCTATAACATGCATAAGGTGGCAGCCTTGAGGTTTACCGCCGTAAAGATGGCAGCAGTGAGGTTAGCGACGCTCTATTGTCCTTCAAAGTGAGGTTAGGGTTCGTCAAGAAGACAGCTGTCAAAAAAGCACGTGGCTATGTTTACCAAACAAGAGCACGTGGCTGTGACGTCACGGTCACGTAGTATGCCGCCTCAGCATGCAAAGTTTAATGTCTACAACTACGTAGTAAACATTCTGCTATGTTCACAAGATTTTTTACACATAACTATTCTTTATGCTTTAAGTTCATTCACATAGGCTATGCTAAGATAGCAGCACAAACACATGCGAACTTTGTACATTCTAATGGAATAAGTTTAGTACTATGTGCATCATGGATACATGATGTGTGCACGCATTTAAACTTGACTATACGTAATGCTGCTGCTTTGTTTACAAGATTTTTATACATTGCTATTCTTTATGCTTTAAGTTCGTGCACACACAAGCGATAGTCGTACGCTCTGGCAGGAGAAGTTTAGTACGACAGTCGATGCATACATTATCGGTAGGTGATGTGTACACGCTTTAGAACATAGCTCATCTTTATGCTTTAAGTTCGTGCACATGGGTTTGGGATACACAAAAGCGATTGCTACATGCTCTAGCGGAAGAAGTCTAGTACGATAGTCGATGCATGTAAAATCGATAGGTTATGCTAAGATAGCAGCACACTTACATGATTTTAGCACAATCTAGTGGAAAAAGTTTAGTATGATAGTCGTTTCGTGCAAAATCATTAGGTAATGTGTAAACGCTTTGAAACAAGGCTATTCTTTGTACTTTAAGTTCATGCGTACAGGTTATGCTAAGATAGCAGCACAATCTAGCGCAAGAAGTTTAGTACGAGACATGCAAAATCGATAGGTGACGTGTACACGCTTTGAAGCATGGCTATTCTTCGTACTTTAAGTTCATGGGTATAAGTTATGCTAAAATACCAGCACAATCTAGCGGAAGAAGTTTAGTACGAGATTCGATGCATGCAAAATCGATAGGTGATGTGTACACACTTTGAAACATAGCTATTCTTTGTACTTTAAGTTCATGTGTATGAGTTATGCTAAGATAGCAGCACAACCTAGCGGAAGAAGTTTTGTACGAGAGTCGATACATGTAAAGTCGATAGGTAATGTGTACACGCTTTGAAACATGGCTATTCTTTGTACCTTAAAGTCATGCGTATAGGTTATGCTAAGATAGCAGCACAATCTAGCGGAAGAAGTTTAGTATGATATTCGATACATACATTATCGATAGGTAATGTGTACACGCTTTGAAACAAGGCTATTCTTTGTACTTTAAGTTCATGCGTCTTAGTTATGCTCGCGATAGTCGATGCATGTAAAATCGATAGGTTATGCTAAGATAGCAGCACACTTACACGATTTTAGCACAATCTCGTGGAAGAAGTTTAGTACGAGAGTCGATGCTTGCAAAATCATTAGGTAATGTGTACACGCTTTGAAACAAGGCTATTCTTTGTACTTTAAGTTCATGCGTCTTAGTTATGCTAAGATGGCAGCACAATCTATCTGAAGAAGTTTTGCACGAGAGTCGATACATGCAAAATCGATAGTTGATGATTACACGCTTTGAAACATGACTATTCATTGTACTTTAAGTTCATGGGTATAGGTTATGCTAAGATAGTAGCACAATCTTGCGGAAGAAATTTAGTACAAGATTCGATGAATGCAAAATCAATAAGTAATGTGTACACGCTTTGAAACATGGCTATTCTTTATACTTTAAGTTCATGTGTATAAGTTATGCTAAGATAGCGGCACAACCTAGCGGAAGAAGTTTAGTACGATATTTGTTGCATGCAAAGTCGATAGGTAATGTGTACACGCTTTGAAACATGGCTATTCTTTGTACCTTAAGGTCATGCGTATAGGTTACGCTAAGATAGCAGCACAATCTAGCGGAAGAAGTTTAGTACGAGAGTCGATGCTTGCAAAATCGATAGGTAATGTGTACGCGTTTTGAGACATAGCTATTCTTTGTTCTTTAAGTTCATGCGTCTTAGTTATGCTGAGATAGCAGCACAATCTACCTGCAGAAGTTTAGTACGAGAGTCGATACATGCAAATTCGATAGTTGATGTGTACACGCTTTGAAACATGACTATTCATTGTACTTTAAGTTCATGGGTATAGGTTATGCTAAGATAGCAGCACAATCTAGCGGAAGAAATTTAGTACGATATTTGATGCATGCAAAATCAATAAGTAATGTGTACCCGCTTTGAAACATGGCTATTCTTTGTACTTTAAGTTCATGTGTATAAGTTACGCTAAGATAGCAGCACAACCTAGCGGAAGAAGTTTAGTACGATATTTGTTGCATGCAAAGTCGATAGGTAATGTGTACACGCTTTGAAACATGGCTATTCTTTGTACCTTAAGGTCACGCGTATAGGTTATGCTAAGATAGCAGCACAATCTAGCGGAAGAAGTTTAGTACAAGAGTCAATGTGTGCAAAATCGATAGGTGATGTGTACACGCTTTGAAACATGGCTATTCATTGTACTTTAATTTTATGGGTATAGGTTATGCTAAGATAGCAGCACGATCTAGCGGGTGAAGTTTAGTTCGATGGTCGATGCATGTAAAATCGATAGGTCATGTGTACACGCTTTGAAACATAGCAATTCATACTGCTGCTCTGTTCCCAAGACTTTTAAGCATAGCTAACCCTAATACTGCTCTTAACGACGTCGAGCTAAGGATTGATTACGTGACCGTGACGTCACGACCACGTGCTCTTGTTTGGTAAACATAGCCACGTGCTTTTTTGACAGCTGTCTTCTTGACGAACCCTAACCTCACTTTGAAGGACAATAGAGCGTCGCTAACCTCACTGCTGCCATCTTTACGGCGGTAAACCTCAAGGCTGCCACCTTATGCATGTTATAGCGCGGAATTTAAAATTCAACAACAGAACATTGTTAACCTCACTCTTGCCATCTTTACGGCGGTAAACCTCAAGGCTGCCACCTTATGCATGTTGTAGCGCGGAATTTAAAATCCAACAACAGAACATTGCTAAACTCTCTGCTATCATCTTGAAAAGTTCAGTGTTCCAAACACTAGTTCGAAAAACGTAACTCATCGCACCTCGGGGATTTTATTACGTAAGACGTAACCCCTAGGTTCCATTCCTTGTTCTGAACATAAAACCATTTACAAATAAAGATTAATTTTCTACAAAGTACAAGCGTTCTTGCTGATAGCGATCGATGAGGTTGTTGCACCTTTAGCCCTTTAGCCCATTAGCCCTTTAGCCCATTAGCCCTTTAGCCAAGGAATGTGCGGTAAGGAGGAGGAAGAGTCCTTTCATCCTTTTTGCTCTTCTGACAAGATGTAACCCCTGGGTTCCATACCCTATCACGATTTTTTTTCAGCTATGTTTATGCGATAACTTGTTCGACTGATTTTTACACACAAGACGAATGATGGAAGGTAAATAATTTGAAGTTATACTTTGGCCACATCGTTTACCGAGCGAGTTAGCTGCGCAAATCATCAAAATTGTACTTTTGCTCTGAACACATCAAACAATGTTCTGATCATATCTTGAGGTTAACAACATCGATTACAGTGTTCGATTCTAGTCTTGTTATGTTTCATTCTGATCTTCTTAGAACAAGGGTACCCCCCTAACATGTTCTAAATACATGTTGTATTGAGTACAGTGTTCGATTCTAGTCTTGATCACTTATTTCGTGTTCTGAACACATCGATCAATGTTCTGATCACATGTTGTATCGAGTACAGTGTTCGATTCTAGTCATGATCACTTATTTTGTGTTCTGAACACATCAATCAATGTTCTGATCACATGTTGAAGTTAACAACATCGATTACAGTGTTCTGTTCTAGTCTTGTTATGTTTCAATCTGATCTTCTTAGAACAAGCGTATCCCCTGACATATTCTAAACACATGATGTATTGAGTACAGTGTTCGATTCTAGTCTTGATCACTTATTTTGTTTTCTGAACGCATCAATCAATGTTCTGATCACATGTCGTATCGAGTACAGCGTTTGATTCTACTCTTCTTATGTTTCGAAAGTCTAAACATGCACAATAATGTTATCGCTGCACGCGCTTGCCTTCGCGATGCAGGTTTAAACTTGTTCGATATAAAGCTATGCCTTGACATAAGAGGCGGAGGAGGAGGTAGAGAAGGAGGAGGAGGAGGGGGAGGAGGAGGAGGAGGAGCATGATAAGGCCTTAACAGCCTATGTATAGTCGCCATTGTTTAAGGATGATAGCTGTCAAAAGAATTTTTCAAATTATCCACCACCACATTTCAGCTAAAGAGGGCAGCAGGGCGCTCTGTTGATTAAGCACATAGAATTTCAAATTGCCCTCCACCGCATGCATAACAGCAGCTGTTAAATCATTGGTCAGAAAAATTTTGTCCGTTTTGCTCTACGATGCATCGTTTTCGAGAATTTTAACATTTTGCATTTAAGCCTATAAATTTAATGAATCGAACTAGCACGACACGTTAGCCTCTAAGCTAAGAGCAGCAGCCATCTTGCGCAAGCACCCTTAAAGTGTCTCATAAGGAGTTGTGTATAGCCGCCATCTTGCGTCCGCCATCTTGCGCAAGCATCCTTAGGGCGTCTCTAGTCATCTTGTGCAAGGACCCTTAAGCCACCTCATAAGAGCAACCGCCATCTTGCGCAAGCATCTCTAGGGCGTCTCATAAGGAGCCATGTATAACCGCCATCTTGCGCAAGCATCCCAAGGGAGTCTATGTATAGCGGTTATCTTGCATAAGCACCTTTAAGGAGTCATGTATAGCCACCATCTTGTGCAATTAGCGTCGAGAGATAGCTGATGTAGAATTTTTCTTTTTAAATTATCCGCCACCATATTTCAAAAGGAGCCATGTATAACCGCCATCTTGCGCAAGCATCCCAAGGGAGTCTATGTATAGCGGCCATCTTGCATAAGCACCTTTAAGGAGTCATGTATAGCCACCATCTTGTGCAATTAGCGCCGAGAAATGGCTGCTGTAGAATTTTTCTTTTTAAATTATCCGCCACCATATTTCAACTAAAGAGTGTAGCACTGAGGTTTGCGATGTAAGATGGCGGATGACAGCTGACAAAAAAGCGCGTGAGTTTGTTTACTAAACAAGAGCACGTGGAATTTACCGCCACCACATAGATGGCAGCACGGTGCTCAAAGATGGCGGATGACAGCTAACAGAACTTTTCAAATTGCCCGCTACTACAGAGAGCAGCACGGTGCTCTGTAGATTAAAGATGGTGGATGACAGGTGATGAAATTACCCGCATGATAGCAGCACAGTGCTCTATTGATTAAAGATGGTGGATGACAGCTGTCAAAAAAAAGCACGTGGCTTTGTTTACTAAACAAGAGCACATAGATTTTTTCAAATTGCCGCCACCACATTTCAAAGGTATCTAGCTAAAGAGCGCAGCACAGAGGTTTGTGATGCAAGATGGCGGATGACAGCTGTCAGAAAAAAGCACGTGAGTTTGTTTCCAAACAAGAGCATGTAGAATTTTTCAAATTGCCGCCACTACGTAGAGAGCAGCACGGTGCTCTCATGATTAAAGATGGCTGCTGTCACGTGGAATTGCCTGCCACCACAGGTATCTAGCTAAGGCAGCACGGTGCTCAAAGATGGCGGATGACAGCTAACAGAACTTTTCAAATTGCCCGCTACTACAGAGAGCAGCACGGTGCTCTGTAGATTAAAGATGGTGGATGACAGGTGATGAAATTACCCGCATGATAGCAGCACAGTGCTCTATTGATTAAAGATGGTGGATGACAGCTGTCAAAAAAAAGCACGTGGCTTTGTTTACTAAACAAGAGCACATAGATTTTTTCAAATTGCCGCCACCACATTTCAAAGGTATCTAGCTAAAGAGCGCAGCACAGAGGTTTGTGATGCAAGATGGCGGATGACAGCTGTCAGAAAAAAGCACGTGAGTTTGTTTCCAAACAAGAGCATGTAGAATTTTTCAAATTGCCGCCACTACGTAGAGGGCAGCACGGTGCTCTCATGATTAAAGATATCCGCTGTCACGTGGAATTGCCTGCCACCACAGGTATCTAGCTAAAGAGGGCAGCACGGTGCTCAAAGATGGCTGCTATCAAAAAGCATTTTCCAAATTATCCGTCACCACATTTCAAAGGTAAGTAGCTAAAGAGGGCAGCACTGTGCTCTATAGATTAAAGATGGTGGATGACAGCTGTCAAAAAAAGCACGTAGATTTGTTTATCTCACGCTAGTGAGGTTAAGTTGGTAGCACTAAGGTTTAGGCCCGTTAAGATGGCAGCACTGCGGATGACAGCTGTGACGAATTTACATCTACTACGATAAAGAGGGCAGCACTGTGCTCTATAGATTAAAGATGGCGGATGTCAGCTGTCAAGAAAGCACATGGCTTTGTTTCCAAACAAGAGCACGTAGAATTTGCCGCCACCACATTTCAAAGGTAAGTATCTAAAGAGGGCAGCACGGTGCTCTCTGGATTAAAGATGGCGGATGACAGCTGTCAAAAAAAAAAGCGCATGGGTTTGTTTCCAAACAAGAGAATGTAGAATTTTTCAAATTGCCGCCACCACATAGAGGGCAGCACGGTGCTCTCTTGATTAAAGATGGCTGCTGTCACGTGAAATTGTCTGCCACCACAGGTATCTAGCTAAAGAGGGCAGCACGGTGTACAAATATGGCTGCTGTCAAAAAGCATTTTTCAAATTATCCGCCACCACATTTCAAAGGTAAGTAGCTAAAGAGGGCAGCACTGTGCTCTATAGATTAAAGATGGCGGATGACAGCTGTCAAAATACACGTGGCTTTGTTTACCTCACGCTAGTTAGGTTAAGTTGGTAGCACTAAGGTTTAGACCCGTCAAGATGGCAGCACTGCGGATGACAGGTGACGAATTTTGCAGCTACTGCGATAAAGAGGGCAGCACAGTGCTTTGTGGTTTAAAGATGGCGGATGACAGCTGTCCAAAAAGCACGTGGCTTTGTTTACCTCTCGCTAGTTAGGTTAAGTTGGTACCACTAAGGTTTATTCCCGTCAAGATGGCAGTACTGAGGTTTGCGATGCGTTGTTGTCTGTCAAAAAGCACGTGGCTTTGTTTACAAATCGGTCAAAAAGCACGTGGCTGTCAAAAAACACGTGGCTTTGTTTACCTCATGCTAGTTAGGTTAAGTTAGCACTACTGGGGTTTAGGCCCGTCAAGATGGTAGTACTGAGGTTTGCGATGCGTTGTTGTCGATGACAGCTGTCAAAAAGCACGTGGCTTTGTTTACAAATCTGTCAAAAAGCACGTGGCTGTCAAAAAGCACGTGGCTTTGTTTACCTCGCGCTTGTGAGGTTAAGTTGGCACTACTGAGGTTTAGGCCCGTCAAGATGGCAGTACTGAGGTTAGCGGTGCGTTGTTGTCTGTCAAAAAGCACGTGGCTTTGTTTATCTCGCGCTAGTTAGGTTAAGTTGGCAGCACTGGAAGAGGCCTCTGGCTGAGGTGGAGGAGGCCACTGGGAGGCCACTGGCTGAGGAGGAGGAGGAGGTGGCCACTGGGAGGCCACTGGCTGAGGAGGAGGAGGCCACTGGCTGAGGAGGAGGCCTCTTCCGAGAGCCGGAGGAGGAGGAGGCGGCCGAACCATCCAATTATACTACTCCTGGGTTCAGTTCTACTCCCCCAATCCAAAGCAATATCAAAATCACCGCTGCAGAAAGTATAAAGTATCCTATTTTATCCAGTTCTATTCTGCATCTTCTTGTCTTCACTTCTTCCTTCTTCTTCCTTCCCTCCCAACCATCTATGCTCGCCCTGTACTGCTCTGTACCAATCATTGCCTGTAAGCACCTCGCTGACTTCCAACACTCCGCACTTACACTACCTTCTCCCACTCCAGGGACCCTCCACTCCGTACGTCTGCACTCGCCGGTGGCTCTAGGTGAACTGTGCCATACGCTTAATAATTATGTACGTTGCCTAGCGACAGCGACTCTATGCATTTAATCTTGGTGACAGCACGTTGGATTGTCATATCCCAATGCACGTTTTCCGATGGTTTTTCGTTCATAACTCACCAACGAAAGCGAAAATGAAAATTCTGGCGTCGAGGTGCATTCGGACCCCTTTCTATCTACCTATGTTCAAAATTTCAGAACTCTACGTGCCGTAGATTTTGCTGGGCATCGCGCACAGACACACAGACACATAGACAGACAGACAAACACTTCCTTTTATAATATTATAGATTCTGTCTTCTCATCATGCGCCTTAGAAGAAGAAAGGTAAGATATTTGTCACTATTTAGGTTGCCTCTGCGTCAACTTTGCCGTTCCGTTTTACTCTACCAGTTACCCGTTGGTGATCTACGGCTGAGTTTTATTCATTTTATTGGGAAAGCATCAAATGTGTCACCAGAGAATTTTTATATGCCAACATCCTACAGCATGGAGTAGAGAATGGCCTTTTTATCTGATCTTCAAAAATACGACGTCTTGCGATCAGGGGATCCGGATGCCGACACTCGTAATACTATCCAAAGAGGGACCTAAATGGGAAATGAAATTAGCAGGCTGCACAGTGTGAAAGGTACTCACTCAGCCGCGAAAAGTGCATGTAGAAGCATCTTGAGTACGACGCTGGAGTATACTGTATCATTGTTTCTTGGACTTGGAGTAAAATTCCAGGCTTATGCTGTGCGATCATCCTTGGTTCAAACAGTAGAACGTGGCTTCGGTTCACTGTCAGGACATCGAGGAATGTAGAGATTAGAATACAATTTCATTAACAGCATATGTCCCTGGGTATTCACTCACCCTATCACAAAAGTGAATACCGGATTTTTTTCAAGTACGAGCTGAGGAAAGGTTGATCATAGTGCTATACATTCCATCCCTATGACGACAAGTTTACGAACACTGA
Organism: Anabrus simplex; assembly: GCF_040414725.1. NCBI lineage: Eukaryota > Metazoa > Arthropoda > Insecta > Orthoptera > Tettigoniidae > Anabrus > Anabrus simplex. Next base: position 1,511,870,715 of record NC_090265.1, on the reverse strand, counting down.
GTGTTTACCTAGAGTTTTACGAGAAGGTTGTCACTATCATTGCATTTTTGTGTACAGTCCCTAAAATGTGTAAGCGTATTTAGCTGCTGCATTTACTGCGTTACGATTGTTAAGGGTTATTATTCGAGCCAGGGTGAGTAAAATACTACGGTATGTAACTATAACTGTACCTTGAAATAGAGAGTGGAGAAATTCAGATAAACTCAGGATGACTGACACTAGTGGTAAGATTCAAACTTCAGATCCAATCCTACAAGAGGATGTGGCAATGCATAAATAGTAATAACTTAACAATAATAAATAGTGTGACGATGATGGCCGGGTACGAGGCGGCCAGCAATAATTGCAACGAGAGGTGATAATCGCGGCGCAGCGCAGCGGCGACAGTGTGGAAGGGGGCTAGCATCGAACAAAACAATAGCGCCTGTGAACTGTTCAGGCTCGCGATAAGGAAGCCCCTACAATCATCTGGAATTTGATTAATATTGGACTAGATGTCAGAAATAATCTGGAAGTGGAAACTACTGCAATCTTCTGTGGGTGTAACTAAAGAACACGACTGGTACAGGCCAGTCAGTCTCGAGCGAGTCAGTCTTGAGTGCGTCAGTCACGAGTGAAGGTAACGTACGGTCGCAGGTCCGTGACGAGTCATTCATTGGGAGTGAGTCTGTCAGTCGGCTACACGGATTTCTACGAACCTTGATAGATATGATCTGTCCTGAAAGAGTACTGCACCCTGCTAGTGTTGCTGTATGTGTTCAAGTGTTTGCTGGTGTGTTCTACGACTGTGAATGAAAACTATGTTGAGTGCCCTCCAACACTTGAACTTGTGATCAACTGTAAACAGTAGTTCAATAAATGTAATGTGTAGCAAAACACGCCACCTCTCTCTGAAGTAATTTTAGTTTTAAGGACCTGACAACCACAGTAAGAAGAAGAATAAGAATGGTACGTGGTGCTTGTTACTACAGTCAGGTCCTAGTTCGTTAACTATGGAGTAGGCTGAGTGGCCTCGCAATTGGTCCTGAGAGTCGGGATACATGGTATACGAGTAGGTATCTCAGCCATATTCGGAGTCGTGGTCCTACTTGTACTTTGGCGGCTAGGAATACAAATTCGCCGTAGGTCTGTTAATCGTTAGAGGAAAATTCTCACTGTGTTAATAGGATAGCATTCCACATTACAGAAATTCACCGAGTTCAGTATGATCTAAGCTAGCCTCGAACTTATGGCAGTGAAGGAGTCCCACTTCCATTTGACAGATGAACCTTGGAAACCTGACGAACGAAATGGAATTCAATGGGAGCTATCAATATCTTCACGAGGTTTAAGGAAGGAAGAAAGTAGAACTGACTGAGTTAGCAAAGAGGATGTGTCTGCACGTGTCAGAAGTTAATAAAACGCGTATTTGGGTAAGGGGAGATAACGTCGAAGGAGATTTTAAGTTGTGCTTAACGGGTGTGAAAAGAGGAAGGGCAGAATGTGGGGTAGAGCTGTTCATCAGAATAACCATAGCACTCAACAAAATTCCTCCTAAGCACGTAAATCAGTGAATGGTGTGGGTATATTTAGTGGTTAGAGGAATCAGGACGAGACTTGCCTCAGTGCTTTCACAATGTAAGGATACAGATGAAGATGAAGTTTACCAAATTTTATGAGGCACTGAGTAACGAATAGTGCAATGTGAGAACTGGAACAAGGAATGTGGAACCCGTAGCAGGGAAAGTGAACCAAGGACGATAGTAGTACATCATGACCTTGTTCTTAACGAGATCCACTGAAGGAAATCCATGAGACTAAATCATTTGGTCTTTCTGGTTAACAGTTACTAGGATAATTGGCAATAAAATTTAAATACAACGAATAACTTATTTTCAATATTAACATGCGGTTGTCTTGATGTTATTATTATTATTATTATTATTAGTAGTAGTAGTAGTAGTAGTGTGTCATTTCATTAGAAATATTATTCAAAATCAATGAGTTATATTCTTTTATAGCAGTCTAATCAATCAATCCTATCAACTTCCCATCGGGCAAAAAACCAGATTTGCAACACATGTACGCGACCTGAGATAAAAGTTTACTACCTATTTTATTATTAATATAATTATTTTTAAAAGGTTATGGAATATTTAGTGACATCTGGTCCCATTTACTTGCATTATGAATCTTCATGTGTAGTACATAAAGTAGAACCTAATTTTAAAATTCAATGCCTAACTGATGGGCTAACGCAATAATATAATTGAATGAACATACATTTGATCTGTTATGAATTAATACTAGGCCCAGGATAGATAAAGTGTACTCTGTTTGCAGGGAAATAAGGGTATAAAATCTTCAGGACGAGAAAATCAGACAGAAGTAAATAGATAAGATTAGTGAAAAGTTCCAAAGTTAGCCTACGTAGCACCGACACAGGTCTTATGGCGACTATAGAATAGGAAAGGGCAAGGAGTAGGAAATAAGCAGCCGTGACATTAATTAAGGTTACAACCCCAGCATTTTCCTGATGTGAAAATGGGAAACCACGGAAAACCATCTTCAGAGCTGCAGACAGTGGGGTTCGAAAGCACTATACCCTGAATGAAAGCTCACAGCTGCGCACGGCCAATTCTCTCACTAAAAGGAAATAAGATAAAGTACCAACGTGACGCTTTCTCATAATTATATTAATTTTTACTTCATACTATGAAGAATTGCACTTTGTTCCACGGAAAATGATTTTTCGCTTCAGAAGCTTCAAGTTACCTGCAGAGTATTGCTCCATGTTTACTGTTTGGCCACTTCACGTTTATCATTTCATCCATTGCGTGGTCTCGGCTGCCTAAATCATTATGCCTTGGGTGACGACGTGTCCAAATTATTTATAATAAAATATTTAGTTTAAAATACGAGGGCCGTAAATAAAGTAGTAGCAATATTTATGGAACGCAATATTAATGAACTAAAAAGTACAATTGCATCACATTCCTTCAATACAGTCACCTGGGGGACCGTTAGCAAGGTGTTCTCAGTTGACGACAGCGACGGAGTACCCTACTGCGCGGAATACAGATGCCATTTCTGGAAGTCGGCGGCTTCAGAGGGGTTCCTTCAACTTCAGAAAGAGGTCGAAGTCACACGCCATTCATTCGATTGACGCTTTCATTCAGGCTCGTAGACTCGTGCCCACGTCTCATCAATGGTGACAATACGCTGCAGAATTGTGTTTCCATCGTTGTGGTATCTGTCCAGGTGGATGCAAGCCAGTGCCATTCCTGTACGCCGGTGAGCTGATGTGGAACCCAGTGGTACGCAATTTTCCTCATGTTTAGACATTTCGTCAGTACGTGCCACACCGTTTGATGACTGAAACCAAACTCTACGGATAATTCGTGGACAGTACATCGATGGTCTACGAAAGTGAGACCACTCACGATGCCAATCTGATCTTGAGGAATGGACGGCTGACATGTGCGGTGCAAATCCGCAGGTCATTCCGACCCACACAAAACGCCTTGACCCATCGTTCAACCGTCCTCTACGGTAATGTATTCTCGCCACAGCCTTCACGTAATCCTCGATAACACTCTGATACAATTTTTCCAATGGCAACCTCGATTTTATTCCACGAACGCTGATCACCTTTTGAAAACATGATTTAGAGCGGTGAAATTGACACTCTTCACTCCAACGCTACACACCAACAACACTCCGAACAGGATGCCCGTCAAATGCACACTAAACATGGACGCCAGCACCACTTTACCGCTCCCGTACGCTGCTTGAGCATGCCCGATCTCCTGCGAGTGCCTGAACTTCCTTGCCACTACTCCATCTACAGCCCGCGTAAGTAAATTCGCCATAGTACAGCATGAAATACTGTAATTAATAGCCAAGAAAAGTGTTGAGTTACTTTGCAAGTGGGAACTTTCAGAATTTCGAAACGAGTACAGTAAACTCATCACTTTAGTGGCTACGCCGTAAATTACTAATTATTTTAAACGTTAACTGGACGATGTAAATTTGTACGCAAATCTAGAGTAGACATGTAGTAAAACGTAGCCATCGTTTTAGCTTCTCTACACATGACAACTCAAGAAATCTCACGCAGATTGCTAAAGAACTCAGTTCATTATATCTTACACTGACAAATGTAGCGAAAAGAAGAAGACGACTTCAGTGTTGTATGGCAGTCATAAATCGTGGAATGGGTTAACTGGCATTGAACCTCGATCCACAGATGCAGTCTTTATATGAATCTATTTTGTTTTTCTTGTGATCGAAGTAGAACTCGGAAAACAGCAGATGTGCTGGGGTTGTGATGTACAGTCCATACCAAAAGTCCCTCACCTCACTTCATAATATTATGCAACATCTTTGAACTCACCTGCTCAGATATTTTACCTCCAACTACCACAGTTAGGAAGGTTAGTGCAGCATATCGGAAGAATTTGAACGCTTACAATGGCAAATGTGAACGTGATATTGTGATATTATTTTTTTCGCTTAACTGCACTAACCAAAAATCTAGACTTTTAACCTAACCAAATTATTTCCGCTTCTGTTCTCAAAATTTCACTCGCCTTCTGCTCGTTAATGATTTAGTCGTCAGTCCTGTATCATTCCATTATACACTAACCTGTGTTAACTTCTTCATATTTATGATTAGAAAATCCTGTATCTAATCCCTCTCTTTGTCATATCCCTGCTATCGACCACCCACAACCATTCCTATCCTTTGTACTTCCTTAAGAAACCTACTGAAATAGTCTTGGATGTTCGAAGAAAATTTCTATCAATATAGCTCTTCTTCTGGTCAAGTTTGGCCAAATATTCTACTCTCACTAATTTGACTCGGTATCTCTTCCTTCCATCACGTCATTAACATTCTTCTGTAACACCACATTTCAGCCATGTACATTCTTCCTCCCTCTCTCTCTCTCTCTTTCTTTCTTGCCCGCCTGTTGGCCATGATTGTTAAGGCGTCAAGTCTATGTCTGCCACCGTGGTTAGTTGGTTTGAGTTCCGCTGGTGGAAAAAAATATTTCACCATCAGACTGTTGGCTGGTACGGTAGGATTTGAAGCGGTTTACAAGTTTAGTCACTATGTTTCGTACCAAAAGCCTGGATTCAGTTCAAAATTTCTCCACAATTTTCAAATGGAGTGAGGGTATATGATGCTGTTGATGATGATTCGTCTGTAGGATGGCGATCTTAAGCCTCGCGCAGAACCCTTAGTGCTATTCGACAGGAGGAGGCTATGTACCGGCCCCGAGACTTCGTCCTACTATCGTATATTACGTTATTCCTTTATAACCCTAGCTCAACTGATGAGGTGATATCAGAAAGGGCATCGAGTCATAAAAACTCTCTACGAAGATTCATCTCACTTCATACCCGGTCCCGCAGAGAAACGGGGCGAGGGTTGGACATACATACATATTCTCTCTCCCTTTATCTTTCTCTCTCTCTATCTGTGCTAGGCATTTGTCCATGTTTCATTTCTATACTATGTTCGGCTTCATACAAATGTATTCATGAACACACTTGAAGTTTACATGACAATGTTTCAGGTTTCCTTAAAATTAATTTTCCTTGCTTAGCGTTATCTGTATTTTATGTCCGACATTTCCCTACCCACATGTTTATCATATTACTTTAATATTTAATTTCATAATCTAATACTTCTCAAGTAATTTTACTTCATTCCACTGTGTTCTGTTATTTTACACTTAGATTTACCGTAAAGTTATCCGTAATATTGAGCACTTTCTTCATATCACCTGAAGACAAAGATAAGATAAATATCAGATTTCTGATTTCCCCTCATTAATGTACGATTTGTCTTCCAAATTTATCTCTTTATTTCTCTTTACTACCTGTTCAGGGTGCCTATATGTAAAAACGGAGAGGGGAAAACGGAAATCCTGCTTCATGCCTGATTATTTTCTCCCCTTTCCTATCCTTCGATTATTTCCTACATTCGTAATTGAACACATCTTCACTATGGGCTCTATTTCCTGATGCAAGCCTTCGTATAGTGTTTATGCACCTCTATTCAAATTCCCTATTGTCAACTACTGTAGCAAAGTGGCCACTTTCCTTTGGGTGCCTTACCTCGATATCATAAAAATCATAAACACCGTTTAAGAACGTCACCTTCTGACTTTCTGTTTTGCCACCTTGAAGCTTACAAATAAAGTGTTTTAAGTCATGTTTCACTACTTAATATCAGAATCAGCCTAAACAAATGTAGTCTACAGTCCCCAATCCTTCTCAGAAAAATATCGTTAATCCCTGCTATGAACAGGTGGTATTATCTATGCTACACCTGCATCCAAATTCTCTGATTGTACAACCATTCTGGGAGGATAGTCGCAACAATCCCTATCTCGATATAAGTACTCGTACTATTGCATGTAAAAATAGGATCTATATATAGTATATTTTGAAAACAATTGCGTATCTATTAGACCAACAATTATGTCACCACTCACTGCCTGGCGATGGAGCAGAAACTCTGAAACGTGGTTTGGAGTAAATAATTTAATTAAACTTGCCACTGGTAACAATCTTTACTATTTAATTAAGAATTAATTGCATTAAAACCTGGTTAACTTACGTTTTTATCACTACAATTGCTCAGTGTTTTCTACACCTAGATGCAGGGCACCGATACCTACATTTCACACATCATGGGCCAAGTTGGAATGTATATTTACAGTCTTCACGATGTTTTCTAGGATATAGGCCCATCGTTGTTTGGGTCGTCAATTTGGGTCTCTATCAGACGGCTTCCAGATTGTAGTCAATCTGAGCAGGTCGTATTGTTTTCTGCTCGTAGTTCATGTCCACGATCTGTTGTACTGAATATGCACTCTTCCTGCAGTGGTTTTATCTATTAAACATTTTCAAATTTAGCACAATTTTTCATATTTCAAGTGAACTGGTCACTAAGTTAAATAACTTATGGTTACCAATGGTAGCTGGCGTGATTTATTTCTACAAGACAAAAGTAAGGATGACACATGCAACACTCCAGAACCAAGGAGTCGTGAGATACGCCTATACTGATTTTTCTACATTCCGGCAATCTCGATTTTTCACAAAAACAAAACACAAAATGTGACGTCTCCATCACTCCCTATGACATCGCCGATCATTGAAACTAATTTCAAAATATATTCATCGTTCATCTTTTTAAACGAAGACATATATTTGCCATTTAATCATCATATATGTGGACACTCCCAGGCTTCGAACCAACGATCCTACTATTCAAAATGCCCCACGTTGGGGGCTAACTTTATATGTACCATACCCTGTCCCAATTTAGGCCTAGCTGAGGGCTAAAAGCGCGTGGTAAGTCAGGGTAGGGTCAATAATGAATGTATAACACCAAAGTATATGGGCAGGATATACGCACATATAAATATTGTGAATGAGAACTCGGGTAATCGGGTAAAAATGTATTTCTAAAACAAAAAATTAAAAATAAAATCATTCTAAATTAAATCAAATTAATAACCGACCACTGGTTGTGTCAATCATTAAAATTAATTACATTAATTATCATTGTTAAACAAAACGTTTACAAACAAAGCGGGTAACGAACCCAATATATCAAAAAGAGTTTCTTGTTGCTCGGAATATTTTGAGTTTATATTTTACTTAGCTGCTTGCTTTGTCAAATCCCTAGTTCTTCGCCCGAGGGTTCTACTTCTAAACCGTTCATAATATGCGATAGTAATATCCAATCCACTAGTAATGGCCTAAATTACGTATATATTCCAATCATACGGATAAAAAGATATAACACACTTTTTCGGGACTGCATCTGAATTCACCCTTCCAAAATGGTCACAATGATCCTTCCCAAAGATATCCCTCGTACTATGTCTCCCCATTATCAAACAAATGACATCACAACAAAGAAATAATACACTGGACTCAACAATGCAAATCACAGAATGAAATAATAAAAAACTGTAAACAAAGCACACAAAATATACACACTGAAGTTGATAGTACTTTCGGGTCAAGAACTCAACATATCAGGGCACTGGACATAACATATCTCATGTAGATACAGCATAGCAGAAGCATTTTTCACGGCAGGGAAATCAGCTGGCTGGCAATATAAACATCAACTGACTAGGCAATTCATGAGCATAACGGGACTATTTGTACAAACTTCCACTATTCTGTTCTGCCCAAGCGTACTGCTGAGTCAAGTGGCGACTACCTGCGGCAAGAACAATTCGCACAGCGTCCCTCGACAACATTCCCAGTGCTGCAGATAAACTCGCAATTCTGACCGGCCAAAATATGTCTCACGGCATAATATAATCTCATACATAACAGGCCGGCTCATTAACTCAGCATCATCGTAGTTCCAAATATAACATCATTGTTTTCATATTCTATCTCTTGTCATCTCAGCATCGTAAATATCCACAGCCAATTCTCTAGCCTCACATATAAATAATCCTCGGTTCCACGACCAGTACATGTTCATGAATTTGCCTGTCACCACACATAAAAAAGGTATTCTACTTTCGACGTTGAAAGATATCCCATTGCGTCTTCTCACAGTTGAAATTCATGCTTCATGCAATAAAACATCCTAGGATATCCTGTTTCTAGTCTGATCCTCTTTAACGGTTCAACACTATTGGCGTACAGACCATTAGATTTTCACGAAGACTCTACCTGTACAACACTATCTTAACTCAATACAAACTGGAATAAAATGCAAATAGTAATAACACACACCTGTATCTAACCTACTATTGCCCATCTAAAAATTTACAACACATAGCTCGGGGACTTGAATGCATCCAGCCCTGGACGTATTTAAATTTACTGAAATGAGCAATACAACTGCCAATCTGGATTACATTCAAAGTTTAATTTACTTATTTAAAATGGCCCTAAATTTGTGCATCTAGCTATCACTTCACATGCTTATAGAACAAAAGGTCTTACTTTGGGGCAGCCTCTCTATCAGCCGCGAATCACATTCCGCCGTGTCATGCGTGCTTAGCCCTTGACTACGATACACAGCACAGGGATGAAGGACCTCTTGTCGACTCCTTGATAGTTCATGGTTGCTGTCTCCTTGATTTCGGCTGTATCTGGAACTGTTGAATTAAATTAGAACCATCTACTTCTCCACTTAGTGTGCTCGATTGTACGATCGCGACCTTCGTACTGGCTAATAATTGACTATAGCCTCCACTTAGATTTTAGTCCGATCTACGCGGCACTAAATTAAGGGAACTAGGCTCGGTTGCAATCTGTCCTTGTCAGCGGTTGTATGGATATTAACGACTCTCACACGTTAATTCACACTTCACGTACGCGCCGGATATTACTTATAAGTGCAGACCGTTATCAGCTCTTGTGAGCTAAATCACAACGATTCTATTTCAAGTCTAACAGAAATTTCACAAAGTTATTGTCTTGTCGGCTCGCGATTACCGCACATCACACTCGGCGTTCAAAAAGCAATAGGAGGAGTCTTCCCTTCTCTGCTCGGCCTTTATAGTCTCACAAGGTCTCTGGCTCCAAGGGGAAGTACTAGCAAAAAGACCCTCTTGCTTTGTGACAGCTTGCCAGATGCTAACAGCTGCTCACGTTAATACGCATATATCTCAGTTTAGCACAAATAAATAGTTTTATAAGCTCCAGTTACTCTATAATTATCATCTTAATTATAAGTGGTTTAAGGTCTGTAGAATTTAGCTTAGTATCGGATTAATTGATTAAAATTCAGGTGATTCCAGCCGCGGAAAAGAGAATTTTGTCAACCTGTGACAAATATTCGGTGCATCCCCTCGTTCAAATCTCACCCCCTCCAGAGTTTGCTGTTCGCGTGGATACGCGCCTATTCGGACCTACATAATCGAGATCACGGCTTGCAGCTCAGGTCTTACTGGAGAAATTCGTACCTACCGGAGCGCTACGGAGTTCTCACAGCCTATGGTACGGCCATACGGGGTTCCTTCTTTCATTCCTTCCTCAATTCATTGAACGCTTGAAATACATTATGCCACAGTGTTGTAATAAATAAATTGAAGCATATATTATATGATTCAGTATGGCACGGTGCCGACAGAAAAGACGTTAGCCGTACTGAGGGATATGGTGTTAAAGGGCAGATTATTAAAAGCAACGAAACGCGTTTATATTAGCAACTGGGATACAGGGAGAATTAGTGCTAGAAAAGTTCTTGGTTCAAGGTAATAACAGGGATTTGACAAGGCTGTAATCTTCCGCCTTCATTCTTCATCGATCTCGTCTCGAAAGGTACAAAATAGCAGGGAGGGATTCAATTAGGTGGATATGTGGTAAGCAATCTGGCCTATGCTAATGACTTGATCTTAATAGCAGTCTGTATTGAAAGCCTTCAGTCTAGTATCTTGGAAAATGATAATAGGTGTAATGAGCATGATATGAAAAATAACATTTCGAAGACTAAAGTGATGTCAAGAGGGAAGAAACCTAAGTGAAGTGAATGTTCGGTTAGGAATACAAAACTGGAACAGGTAGATCATTTCAAGTATTTAGGATGTGTATTCTCCCCGGATGGTAGTATAGTAAACGATATTGAACTAAGATGTAGCAAAGCTATTGCAGGCAGCTCGCAGTTGCGATCAACAGTATTCTGTAAGAAAGAAATCGGGTCCCGGACGAAACTATCTTTACTCCATTCTGTTTTCACACCAGGTTTTCAGTATGGGAGTTAAAGTTGTATGGACTCAGGAAATCATATTCGTAAGTTACAAGCAACAGTCCCTAAAGTAACGAGAATGATCGCGTGTACAAACAGGTGGGGAAAATAACAAAAGTGTGCTCGGAATGAGGAGATAAAGGCAAAGTTAGGAATGAACTCGAGGGATGAACCGGTACGCGTAAAGAGGATACGATGGTGGGATCATGTGAGACGAATGGAGGGGGATAGGAAGCCTGGGGGATAATGGACTCGGTCATGGAGGGTAAGATAAGTAGAGGGAGACCAAAATGACCATTGTTAAACTCAGTGTTTATTAAAGATAAGAGATATAGAACTAAACGAGGCCTCAGAGCTAGTTATAAATAGAGGATTGTGGAGTTTAGTTTATTCACAGAGGCTTGCAGACTGAATGCTGAAAGGCATAACACCTCATAGTGAAGATGTATGTATGTATGTATGTATGTATGTATGTATGTATGTATGTATGTATGTAAAATGTAGATTATGTAAAAAAATTCAAAATTCATATTTTTGTTACGCTCACCACCCTGGTACACCTCCAAAAATACAGACGTCAAAAATGAAAGACTCCCTACATCTAGGAAATCCTACTATTGTCGACGTCGGAGGATAACAGCTGTTGGTCAAGGGAGTCACAAAAGTAAAATGAAAGAGAAGATCGTAGCACAGCTCAGAAGTTGCAATGTCAGACTCAGCTGAGACGCATGGTGTCCCACCGTGTCTCAATAGTTGTGAACTCCTTGGGCATTAATAAACAATTGGTCATCGACCCCGTTTATTGAAATATAGAGAAATTATCTGGTAACTTGTGTGATTGTGTATTTTTAGCAGCCTTATACAGTACTAGCAAGATACCCGTGCTTCGCTACGGTATTTTACTGAAATTTATAATTGAATGCTTATCGTTTTATATATAGGGTGTTAGGTGTATACCTGCAGATATTTCTCCTAGCAATAGAGAACGATGTGAGGAACCACTATATATCAAACTTTTAGTAATCCCCGACAGTTATTTTCGAGAGCAAACAGATACGATGTTTTTAGAATAGGTAGTATTCCTTGTTCTTGTGAATGAATAGCTTACCTTTGAGAACAAGCGAGTCACGCGCCATTCGTGCCAAACTGGTTTCTGTTTATGTTTACGTGCAAATGTACTACTGTAACAGCAGAACGCTACCTATGCAATGCACGTTACGTATGTTACGTAACATACTTGTCAAACTGGTTTTATGTTTAAGAGCAACTGAGTTACGATAACAGCTGAGGTGGATACTACAGTGGTGTATGCCATATTACGTTACATTCTCGCCAGACTGGTTTCGTTGTTGTCAGTATTTAGTTTCCGTCCTAGGGGCTTCAGACAACCCTGGTCATCGGTTTCGGACATTGTAGATGTACCGAATTCTCAGCGTTAATACTGGTTCATTTGCTGTTATGTACTTTAGGGGATTGGGACATCTGTGGCCATCAGCCCCGTGGTCTAGTGAGTATGGAAATGACCTGAAAACCTGTATCGGTGCGGAACCTGTACGAGCGTGTGATATAATTATTGGTTGGGATAGGCGCGCCGGGACGTGAAATTCGGTACGATCCCCGTTGTGCATATCGTAAAGGTAGAAGAAAGATGGCAGTTCCTTACGCCAAAGAAAGCAGTCATGGGATGCCCAAATGAGTAGCATCGGAATTGAATTATCGAAACATATCGAACGTTTATTTTCGAAGGAAAAATGGACATGTTATACAACTAAATAAATTCAACGTACCTACATTTCATGCCTCTTTCCGGGCTGAGTGGCTCAGAGGGTTGAGGTGCAGGCCTTTTGGCTCCAACTTCAGCAGTTCGAACCTGCCCCAGTCCGGTGGTATTTGAAGGTGCTCAAATACTGTACGTCAGCCTCGTGTCGGCAGATTTGCTGGTACATAAAAAGAACTCGTGCGGGACAAAATTCTGGCATCTTAGCGTCTCAGAAAACCGTAGAAGAAGTTAGTGGGACGTAAAGCACTTAACGTTATTATTATTATAATTATTATTATTATCAGGTCATTAAAAGCTGAAATACGTGAAAGAAAATAGTAAAATATGCGTGGTTTAAGAGGAAAAAAGATTAAATATATGTCACGTGAGTTAGCATCGGTCGCAGTAGTTACCGACAGAGTACTATGAGTACTATGAGTTAGTATCGGTCGCAGTAGTTACCTACAGAGTACTATGCGTAAGGCTAGAACCAGGTCAAGCTCGTGGGGATGAGTCAGCTGTAATCTCGTATTGTGTATGAACATCAAACATACACATCAACAAATCTTCTGCTAGTTGCTTTACGTCGCACCGACACAGATAGGTCTTATGACGACGATGGGACAGGGAAGGGCTAGGAGTGAGAAGGAAGCGGCCGTGGCCTTAATTAAGGTACAGCCCCAGCATTTGCCTGGTGTGAAAATGGGAAACCACGGAAAACCATTTTCAGGGCTGCCGACAGTGGGGTTCGAACCTACTATCTCCCGAATCAACAAATCTAAGAAACATAAACAAGGTTACACGTTAGAGACATGTAGCTATTAAGCTGAACGCCAGGCCGACGGTCGCTTTCATGAGTATAGATGAGTTACCAAATTATACACAATACACATATATCGAACGTATCCAAGAACATTCCGCCACAACTACATTACATTTTACTATAATGGTGCTAATAACAAATCGCAGCAGCTATTGGCTTTACGTCGCACCTACACAGATAGGCCTTATGGCGACGATGGGACTGGAAAGGGATGGGACAGTGAAGGAAGCGGCCGTGGCCTTAATTAAGGTACAGCCCCAGCATTTTCCTGGTGTGAAAATGGGAAACCACGGAAAACCATCTTCTGGGCTGCCGAGAGTGGGGTTCGAACCCACTATCTCCCGAATAATGGATACTGGCTACACTGAAATGAAATGTCGTATGGCTTTTAGTGCCGGGAGTGTCCGAGGAGAAGTTCGTAGGCGACCTGCGTGTCGTAATGAGGATGAAATGATGATGAAGACAACACACACAACCAGCCCCCGTGCCGGCAAAATTAATCTATGGTGGTTAAAATTCGCGACCCTGCTGTGTATCGAACCCGGGACCCCTGTTATCAAGGACCAGCACGTTAACCATTTAGCTATGGAGCCGGCCTGAAAGCCGGTGATGTTGTGGTACATAAGCACCTGTATCCACGACCTGCGCGTCGTGATGGGGATGAAATAATGATTAAGATGGCACATAACACCCAGTTCCCGTGCCAGCAAAATTAACCAATTAAGGTTAAATTCCCGACCCCGCCGGAAATCGAACCCGGGACCCCTGTGACCAAAGGCCAGCATGCTAACCATTTAGCCATGGAGCCGGACTTCAGTGACTGCAGCTATCGAGCTCGGTAAATCGCAGCAGATTACGCTACTGCGTGTAAAGGTGTTGTCGGTAGAATACAGTATACCTGTTAAGACATAAGGCTGCAGTAGAGGAAGAGGAAGAAGAAGGTAACGAGAGCCACGTAGTTAAGCAGTACAGAGCCGAACAAAGCGCACATTAGTGACACAGGCATAAGAGTGGCGTGGTCGTAGAAACTACAGTCTCATTAGTAACACTCTGTTGTAGAAAAATAATTAACTAACCTACAGTACGGGCTCCGTAATTCCAGGTGGACGGTAACAAGACTATCTCGAATAGAAAAGTACGGATTTACGAACGTACACGAAAACGCCTGTGAACAAAAAATGTACCTATGTTAAACATTACAATACAACAGTTTAGAAAACAAAAACATACAGATTGCCTTACACTAAAAGAAATTTTAAACTTTCTTTTGTAAATTAACAAAACACTCTAGGCAACCTTTGTGACTTCCCCTCTCGGAGAACAATCATCGAACGAGAAATGCAACCATGCAAGCTAAGGGCGCCAATCTTTAAGTTGAGGACTTAAAGATAAAAATTTATAATCAAGCTTGGACGGACTCTTATCACAGGGGTGGGGTGATAGTGCACTAATCATTAAGCAGGAGAATTAGAAATCAAAAGGCTAATTAAGGCAGATTGATTAAAGTGAACTAGAAAAATACTATTTATTATATTTAATATAAATGACGACGGTTTAACGAGAACTGAATTTAAAATAGAAAATGAATTTAACAAAAAATTGAATGACTCTACTTCGCGAAAACTTGCAATATCTTTAACTCGCTTGCTCACCATTTAGTCTTGTTCTGCTGGTCCTTGGAAAGCTTCCATCCTTGTAGCTGGAACATCACCGGTCGTCTTTGAGATCTCTTCATCTGCAGCTAAGTACCATTCCTGCCTTGCAAATTGCACCTCCCACTAATTGGAAGATGGCTTCAAAACTAACACTCCCTATTATGCTCTATCCCATATATTGGAGATAAGCCCTAAGTCATAGTTAGAAGAACCACCTTGGGTTTTATGGAGAGGATACTCAATTAAGAATCCTTCCAACTTTACTGAAAATGTGCTCTGAAGTTTCATTTCTATCTAGATTAATACTACCTATTGACTTAGACTGGTTCAAACCGGTCTTGTAGCCAAGCTGTACGTACTTCCTGATGAGAGTGGCTATACACCCCTCATTCAGAAATTCCTAAGTATCGAGACGAAGAATCAAGTAGAGAATCAGGTAGAAGATCACGTAGAAGATCCAGTAGAAGATTGTAGAGTAATATCGATCAGAATGACGCCAAGAGCTCCAACACGCCCTTTTATAACCTTCTCTTGCACTCTAATTACAGGTCGCTACACGTGGTCCAATCAGATGACACGTCTCTCCCCACTCCAGATATTAGAGTTGACGGGTCTTAACCATGATATTAACTGTTCTTCTATTAGTCCTTTCACTCAGTATCCATGGCAACATGACGCTCCTTTGAAAATATAGGCGGTGATCAGTTTGAATAATTCTGGTCGAAATACGGTAGCTTACGTTACAACGCTTGAACACGTGCTCGCTTTTCCCAGAACTTGATGTCTAAATTTGTCCTTCCTTCTTCCTCGGTGATGTGGCAAGATAGAGGAAATCTACTGCAAGTTAATTTTAAACGAATGTCGCAAGAATCTAAGTGAATATTAGGATATTCAGCCCTCGTTTACAAGTCGTAGTTACAAAGTAATGAAATGATAGTGAGCAAATGATTAAACATGAATTATAATACAATTACATACCAAAATAAATATCATGACGTTAAATTCCTGAATTAATTACACATAATAAAATTAACATAATTACACTGTAACGTCTGGAACGTTACATACGCCCCCATGAGTTCTTAACAAATATCACATGAGTTGAGAACTCACACACTTACTCCCACATTAACTTGAAATACCTCTATTACCTGTCCATAACGAGCGACATTATTTTCATACAATTAATTATATCTCACTGTTTCCATATCTCTCTTAGACTGCTTACCATTGCGAATGTCTGTTATTTCAGTTCATCTTGAGGTTTAGATACTAAATTATGCCCAACACAAGCAACTTTCCATTTTTGTAAAAAACAAGATTATCCTAGAGAATATAACATAATATATATACAATTCAGATTACAGACTCTGCCGAGTGTCTATTTGTCCTTTTACTCCCCATCTCTCCGACATTCTTTGCTAGATAGCAGTAACACGTTCTCTTCCAATCTTTTACATTAGAACCATGGAAAACAAATGATACAAACAATTTACACTTTTATCACTCTTTCGAATGTTTCAACCTTATCTTGAAGCAGGATGCAATACATTTCACACGAATACACACGTGATTTAAGCTCACGGTAAAATTATTGCAAGTTAGAAATGCACATACGGGAAAATTAATTATTTGCCGTCGTCAGCTTTAATTAGCCTTCGGTAACATCTCAGAAAACAAATAATATATAAAATTTCATGGCCTCACAAACAGAAAACAGATGATCTATTGTCAATGAACGAGCGTAACTCTACCGCCACACAAACACCTCCCTTGTTTACAAACACAACTAGGAAATACCACCACAATTGAGACGTAAACTCATTCCGCTCGTAGTCTGACATAACAAGTAGCAACTTCCCCGAGTTACTGACCTATATCTCACAATCCGGTTCAGCCTCCTCACACGACAGGTATCTCCTTAAACTACTAATGTTATATGAACCATTCATTATGCTCTCGCCATCCGCTAACTTGTAAGCACAGGGTCCTAGTTTTCTATGTACTTTATAAGGGCCTTGATATAAAAGAAAAAAGTTCTTTGTTACCTTATCCTCACTATTTGACAACATGGGAACTCTCACCAAAACCATATCACCTACCTCAAAGTTATCCAGTACCTTACGTTTCTGCTGCCTTTTACGTTTATCTCCAGATTTAATCAGGTTCTCCCGTGCCAGTCGGACGTAAAATTCAGCATTACGAGGTGGTTCCTCAGGCAAACCTAACACTCTCACTAGTTCATTCTGAGGCTTACAACCAAAATGAACTTGTGACGGCGTCAATCTAGTGCTTTCATGTTGAACTGCATTGATCCATGTCTCTATGCGGGATAAATGAGCCACCCAGGCTGTATGCTTATCGAACACTAAGCATCTAAACATGCGAGATAACTCTTTCATAACGCGCTCACACATATTGCCCTGAGGGTATCTAATGGATAAATGAACCTGTGTAATACCTAGCTCTCTAATTATGGACTTCCATTTTCTCGAAATAAACTGCGGTCCACTGTCTGATAATATTCTAAGAGGAGTACCTAATTCAGGGATATACTTCTCTTGGATTATACGACTACAAGATTTTCCAGTGGCTTTTCTCATACCGTATAATCTGACCAATTTCGAGAAGGCATCAATAATGACTAAAATATATTGGAAGCCGAACTGTCCCTTTACCACAGGTCCAAATAAATCAGTACACACCAAGTCACCAGGTCTTTATGAGATTACTGCCTGACGAGGTCCTTCTAAATAGCGGTTAGGAACTTTGCTACGCTGACACAGATCGCAAGTGGAAAGAATTTTTCTTATATCTCTTCCCATCTTGTCCCATATAAAATTCTGTCGGATCTCATACAGAACTTTATTAGCTCCATAATGTCCTAATTCCTTGTGGATAAACCAAATCAATTCCACACGTAGCGCTTTGGGTACACAAATCCCCCAGAGATCCTCGCCACATTTCCTGGCTAGAAACCCGTTAACCAGTTTGTACGTGTGCCTACCATGCGACACAGTGAGCTGCTCTCCTCCCTGAAGTACAGACAAAGGTTCCCGACATTCTTCGTCTACCGACTGTTCAACCAATAGGTTACGTAGTCTATTTAGAGCAGTTTCATTTTCCTTAGACAGACATGTACATATAATAATGCCCTCACGTGGCTCTAGAAGGCTACCTTCTTCGCACAACTTCGGATCACGTGACAATACATCAGCAAGGACATTATTCTTTCCCTTAATGTGAGTTACCTTAAAATCATACTCTTGTAGGGCGAGTATCCATCTACTAACTCTGTTAGATGATAATTTACACTTGGATACAAAAGAAAGAGCATTATGATCCGTCCTAATTTCAAATTCGGTACCTAAAACATACATCCTAAATTTACTGAGGGAGTATACGATAGCTAGGAATTCAAGTTCCGTTATAGTATAACGCTTTTCAGCAGCACTTAAACCTCTGGAAGCTAAAGACACAATCCCTAAATTACCATCATCATCTACTTGACATAGTGCACCAGCGATACCACAGTGAGATGCGTCCGTCAGCAACACATACTTCCTATCGGGCATGGGGTATCTCAAAACAACCGCCTGCCTGAATCCTTCTTTTAATTTTAGGAAAGCTCTATCATGATCTTGTGTCCATTCCCACTTACTGCCAGCTTTCAATAGTTCTCTAAATGGCTCTAGTAAGTTACCAAATCTCACTACAAATCGTCTGAAAAAATTACATACACCTATATACGATCTGAGCTCCTTAATATTTCTAGGTGTCGTAGTATTCAATATTTTTTCAATTCTTGTGCTCTCAGGCGTCACTCCCATTGCCGATACACGGTGCCCCAAAAAAGTCACCTCTCGTCTACTGAAAACACATTTGTCAAGTTTCAGAGTAAAACCAGCATACTCTAATTTAGAAAAAACCCTCTCCAAGTGGTCCAAGTGCTCTTCAAAGGTACTAGATCCTATAACCAAATCATCGATATAAATAGTAGCATAATCTCCAGTATCATCTCCCAAGGCAATACTTAGTGCGCGAATTAGAGCTGCCGAACTCGTACGGGTCCCAAAAGGAACACGCCTAAATTGGTACAAACTATGCTTATAGCTGAAAGCAGTAAAAGGCCTGTCTTCTGATCTCAAAGGTATCTGCCAAAAACTACTCCTAAGATCTAACGTAGAAAACCAACTCTTACCCTGAAAATTCTGTATCAACTCTTCAATGGTTTGTGATCTCAACTGATCAGCACCAATATGTCTGTTCATCTCCCTGCCATCAATACACAAACGTATTGATCCATCAGACTTAGGCACGACAATTAAGGGATTAACGTATTGACTGTTTGATAATTCAATCACATCGTCTGCTAACATAGCTTGAATTTGATCCTCTACGTCTTTGGCATATTTGTGTGGTATCGGATACCGCGGTCCGCTGAATGGAGTCTTATCCAGCACAGAAAAAGAATGTTCATACAGATGGGTAACACCAGGTTTCTCGGAGAAAATCTCCACGTGTTCACATAACACTTCATATAACTTGTCCTTCTGGATTTCATTCAACTGATTTCTACTTACGGCTTCTTTCAAGCCACAGATTTTATCCTCATTAATCCACAACTGGCACAACTTCAGGCCCTCACTAGCCTCTTCATTAACTTTAGAAACCTCTCTCATTCTCCACACTGTACTAACTTCCGTTTTCCTCTGAATTTCCTCCTCAAACTTGACCTTGATATCCTCATTATTCCACCTCAAATTTAGCACTAGATCATTGTAATTTAACTGAGCCAATTTTAACGTTAACCAGTCAGATCCCAAGATAAGATCAAATATCAAATGCGGAATTACCAAACATATCTGAACGCTAAGAAAATTATTAATACAGATCGGGACAGCTACTTGTTTACAAATTTGCTTAGACCTCTTTCCAACAGCCGTAATGATGAAAGTAGACTTAACAGGCATTTCCTCCAACTGAATACCCTGTTTCACTAATGACTCATACCACTGAGAACTAATACATGATATTTGGCTACCAGAATCAATCAAAACTTTAACCCACGCCCCCCAGACTTTCAATTTAACAACGGGATTGACTACTTTATTACTTGAATCTCCATTATCCTGCTCGGGTTCATACAACAAATCGTCTCTAACATCTAGGTCATATGGTAACACTTTCATGACAAGACACTTCGCTACCTTCGTACTAGGCTGTAATTCTGACCTAACATTACAGCCTCTAGTTAGTTTAAAGGTTCCCTTTGTGTATTGACGTTGGACTCATTAGTACATTGCTCTGGCCTCCGTTGGGAATTTCCTGTCCTATATTCAGGTGCTCCGCTCCTGCTGTTCTGCTGAGGTCTGAACTGATTGCGAGCTTCGTGATTCTGTATTCTACCGTTATGTCTCATTCCGTTGTGATGACTAAAGTTCTGAATATTCTCCGTTCTACTCCTAAGGTTACCTAAAGCATCAAAACTGCCTAGTAGGTTCTCCATCTCCTGAATAGTACCAACTTTTTGCATGCAGGCCGCTTCTCTCACCCTGTCCGGAAAATGTCTCAAAAGTAGTCTTACTACATCAGACCCCTCGGTTATACCATCTAAGTTCTGACAAATCATGACATGTGCCAGGAAGTACTCGGTCATAGTAACTCCTTCATGCTGTTTGTACCTCCCAAATACCACCCTTTCTCTCTCCCGAGCTTGTTGCTTCATTCCAGAATTTCTCTCTAAACTTATTTCTGAATTCTTTCAGGTTCGTCATCGTTTGCCTATATACCATGAACCAAGACCGAGTTTCTCCTACAAAAGCATGGTCAATATTTTCCATAACGTCTTCCCAGTCCATAGACCCTTCCTCTAGACGCTTTTCAAACCGTTTTTCTATCATCTTAAGGAAATCTAGCGGGTTCGTTTGTTTCCCATTAAATTTAGGTAGTTCAATTTCCCTAATGTAGCTATTTCCTAGACATTGCCTTCCCGTGAAAACCTGTTTATCCTTTGCCACCTGTTTTAACTGATTTTCTGCTTTCTCTATCCGGCATTCTACCTCTTTGTCTCTCCTATCAGTTTCGCTCTCCAAATTAACCTGCTTCTCTTTCAATGTCCTAATTTCAATCTTATTCTCTTCAGCTATCGCAAACCTTTCTTCACTTGCCCGGGTCTCATCTTCTATTCTAAGCTTTACTGTGTCAATTTCTTGTTGGACGTGGTCTTTAAATATCCGTATTTCCCCTCTTTGAGTCTCAACTCTCTTATCAATACTAGTGACCTGCCTCATTACTTCCTCCCTAGTAGAGTTGTTTTCCTTCCCCATTAATTCCAGGAATTCACTTCTCTGCTCCGCAAACTTTTCTTCTACCTCTTTCCCTTGCCGTACATATTCCCTTTCCTGGTCCTCTAATCGCTTATTAAAATGTTCATTTTTTATCACCAGATCGCGTAACTGCCTACGGTGTTCGTCCATTCTCCGATTCGCTTCCTCCTTATTTTCCCTCATCTCCCTACTTAATTCAGCTTTAGTTTGCTCTAACTGTTCTTTAAGTTCATATTTAATACTCTCAATTTTAGTGTTATTTTGTTCTACATCTGTTTTAATTTGTTCCAATTCACTTTTAAGCTCAGATTTAGTTTGTTCTACATCTGTTTTAATTTGTTCCAATTCATTTTTTATTTCAGCTTTACTGTCCTCTATCTTACTTAACATTAACTGCATCATTCCCATTAACTGATCATTACTATTACTTTCATTGTTAGTGTTTACTTCCGCTTCGCCCCCCATCCTACTATCATCTGACTCCATACTGACTTCTTTCTGCTTGCCTTCACTCTCCATACTACTTACACTTCTATCTTCAATTTCCTCTACTAGACTACACAACTCTTCCTCTGAACTCAATACGTTATTGCCTTTTATCGCCCGTCCACTGCGCAACATCCTCTCCTCTTTCGTTTGATCAGCCATGACCCTTCCCACAATCAAACACTCCTAATGAAACGTGGATATCCAAATTTTGCCCATAATACTAATTCTGATATCGTTACTGTCATTAACTACTCCGTACTTAATGATTTTCTCGCCACACGTTGGAGCGGCATTTATGTGGTTTCCCCTCTCGGAGAACAATCATCGAACGAGAAATGCAACCATGCAAGCTAAGGGCGCCAATCTTTAAGTTGAGGACTTAAAGATAAAAATTTATAATCAAGCTTGGACGGACTCTTATCACAGGGGTGGGGTGATAGTGCACTAATCATTAAGCAGGAGAATTAGAAATCAAAAGGCTAATTAAGGCAGATTGATTAAAGTGAACTAGAAAAATACTATTTATTATATTTAATATAAATGACGACGGTTTAACGAGAACTGAATTTAAAATAGAAAATGAATTTAACAAAAAATTGAATGACTCTACTTCGCGAAAACTTGCAATATCTTTAACTCGCTTGCTCACCATTTAGTCTTGTTCTGCTGGTCCTTGGAAAGCTTCCATCCTTGTAGCTGGAACATCACCGGTCGTCTTTGAGATCTCTTCATCTGCAGCTAAGTACCATTCCTGCCTTGCAAATTGCACCTCCCACTAATTGGAAGATGGCTTCAAAACTAACACTCCCTATTATGCTCTATCCCATATATTGGAGATAAGCCCTAAGTCATAGTTAGAAGAACCACCTTGGGTTTTATGGAGAGGATACTCAATTAAGAATCCTTCCAACTTTACTGAAAATGTGCTCTGAAGTTTCATTTCTATCTAGATTAATACTACCTATTGACTTAGACTGGTTCAAACCGGTCTTGTAGCCAAG